>NC_139322.1:23326223-23936223 GCF_056507025.1 Lutjanus erythropterus
TCCACTGCAATGCACAGGGCTCACGAAACTCAGATCTAATTGTAAAACTAAGCTGATCTAATACGGATCAATATTCTCTTACTGCATTGCCTATTTCTCACTTTAAATGTTTTCAGAAACATATTTTAGTGTACTGTTTAGCTGTAATATGAGAACAGTTGTGACTAGGCAAGCCACCATTATTTCCTGCTGAACAGACGAAATCCAGCACTGCCCAACTCAAAATACATCATTCACCAAATCCACACTCTTGTCCAAATATGGTCATTTCTGGCTAAAAAACCCAAAACAAAACAAAACAAAAAAAAACAAGATGGCAAATTGTCTTAATGCCAAACCGGGGGGTTCAGAATGGAAGTCCACATTTGGTAAAAACCTGCACAGAAAAACTGGTGCATTTTGCTCCATATTCTCAAATGTCTCCCCTCCTGTCCTTATATCTCATTGTACTCATAATTTCAATTATAGCAAAGTATATAAGTAAATAAGCCTGTGGAAAGTGTGATAACTTGTGCTGTCTCCACTCCACCCCCAGCAAAGTTTTGAATATTAGCAGGTAATTCTTACTGAATCTTCGAAGCCCCACAAATGGTATTCAGGACAGCCCTAATATTTGAATCTGTCATCATTTTATGCCCTCAGCATGTTAAACCCCAAACTCAAAAGAACATTAAAGAGAGCAGCAGATATCCTGTGGGACTTAAGTTCCCCTGCAGTAAACACTGACAGTCTGATACGAGCTCAGCTCCTCCACTGACTCCCCGTTCTGTCGTCATGCACACTCACGGTTTATGTGCATGCTGTAACTCCACCTCTCAGACAGAAAATGGTGGATCATTCTACCTCTGGTTTCTCCCTCATTCCCACTTTGACTCAGCTCATCTGCATACTTTAGCCAGGCCACGTCTGTCCTGTCTGTCAGCCCGCTCAGACTCTCCTGCCTCCACATACGGAGGCCAAGTGGAAGGAAGGAAGCATAAAATATTAACAGCTCAGGATTACAGTGTGGCCAGTGAGGGAGATGAGACCTGATGGGAGTATTCCAGCTCTATTTTTGTTCCTACCTTTGAAATTCAACTCCCAACTATAGGTGCTCACTGCTGTTGTGTATGGTATCTTTAGGATAAGGACTATACAGCCATATTTAGGTTTGATGTTGAATGCTGTTTGCCAAATGTTCAGAAATGAAATGAAATCCCCAGTATTGCCACTGAGGGTTTTTTTTAACCTACCCACATGAGATTTAGTGATGTGTAAGACTAAAACTCTATAATTTGGTCTTCTAATCAGTTTGTGCTTCCCTTGTTTGAAATGTTGTGTTATGTACTGTACAGGTCCCAGCACTACATATCAGCTACATTCATAATTGATGTGTGAGGGAATTCCACTTCCTTCCCAGGAAGCCCTCTCTTTTTTTGCTCTGCTCCCTAAAGACAGTATTTTGCCTTTAGAAGGGGGAACCAACGGAGGCTGATGAGTGAAAACATTTGAATTCAAATTTGGGGCTCCTCTGTTACAGTAAAAACCTCTTTAATACCTCTGTGAATAAAACAATATAAAAAAAACACATCTATACACATGTAGATTTATCAAAACCTTGTTCTAAACCTGTATTAAAATGGACGTGGCCACCATGCACTAACATTAAGAAATTAGATTTTTCCAGAATGTTCTAATTTGTTGCTGTGCTGCTGCAGCTCAGGCTCCTCACTTCCCATCTCCACCGGGGATAGCATCCGAAATCCGTGGAAATTGTTTGGCTGTGCACTGGCTGGTATAGTGTTTATGGAAAAGTAGGTCAAAATGCATATATCATGTCTCTCTCTGATGAACAACACAACCTTGGGCTCATGCTTAGAATGTAAACGAGCACAGGGTATCAGATTATTCCTGTGCAGATCAATAACAGATTTTTGTGTATCAGTTCATCATTGTATATGATGAAAGTAGAGCCAATTTCAGCATATTAGTACTCATACCAGAAACACATGTTTAGCTGTGTTTCCACCACTGGAACCCCCCAATCCCAAGGACTAGGAACCTTTGGGGGAACTGCAGGGGCCAGTGTCTAATTTATGTTCTAAGAAAATTATTTAAACCCCCAAATTTTAACCCCAAAAGCAGTTCCTGTGACTAAAAGTTCTGAGTGATTCAGGCTGAAACCCAGCTATGGAGTTAGAACAGAAAGCATATGACAGATGGACTGACTTATGACATATAAAAACATAATTCATTTGCCTTTCAATACATCAAAGACCAGTTTGTCAAAGTTTTGAGGGTCTTTAGACTGTGGTAGAAACACAGACATTAACGAAGTGAAGGAACCAAAAACAAATCGTATTGCTTTTTTTTTTTTTTTTTTTTTTTTAACAGATTTTGCAATTGCAATATGATACATGGTTATTGGGAATGATAATTTTTGCATCAACATGTTCATTTATACAGAAAAACTGTTAAAAACATGATGGTATGACATTTGTTCAGATCTGTACCGAGTGACATGTTTTCTTACATCTGGAGAACAAGATTTGTAGGCCAGAGCATCTTTGCAGTGTTACAGTATTTAATTATAATATTGTTTTGTGACACGTTTTTCCTTTATCAAAAAATTTGCAGCTTCTGTAATTAGATATTGCACTAGATATTTTGATTAATTGTGCAGCCCTGTTCCTGGGACTAAATGTTCCAGTTTTTTTTTGAGTGGAAACATGGCTTTTGGGTTGAGTGTTTGAATCTCCTGTCCAGAGGAAGTCACAAACATTTACACTGAGTCTGTGTTTGCACCCAGAAATGCCCAATCAAGCAAATCTGCCCCCTCCACGAGTAGCAGCTGACTCTGTTTATTTCTGATGAGTCATTGTGAGAGATGAGCAGTGAGGTCAATGCTGAGCTTGACTTGGGGGTTCGACGTTATGTATCAGATGTCATGCGTTGTCTCTGTTCCCTCACTCCCCTTTGCCCCCCACCTCTGCTGTCTCCCAACAGACCCTGAGGGCTGCAGGGAAGACCTACATGATCTTCTTTGTGTTAGTGATCTTTGTGGGCTCGTTCTACTTGGTGAATCTGATCTTGGCTGTGGTGGCCATGGCCTATGAGGAGCAGAACCAGGCCACCATGGAGGAGGCCCAGCAGAAGGAGGAGGAGTTCAAGGCCATGCTGGAGCAGCTCAAGAAGCAACAGGAAGACGCCCAGGTCAGCCCGCTCTGCAGGATGGAGCTTTAAACTACCCCTGAGTCATGTTATATCATTATTCTGACTTCATGTGCGTGTGTGTCTTGCAGGCTGCTGCCATGGCAACCTCTGCGGGTACAGTGTCAGAGGACGCAGTGGAGGACGACGGAGGAGGGCGACTGTCGTGCAGTTCCTCTGAGATGTCAAAGCTCAGCTCCAAGAGTGCCAAAGAGCGGCGCAATCGTAAGAAGAAGTGGCGGCAGAAAGAGCAGGAAAAGGAGAAGGGCGACAGCGAGAAGTTTGTGAAGTCAGAGTCGGACGATGGTAGCAAGAGGAGCCGCTTCCGTTTCCCTGATAACCGCCTGGGTCGAAAGTCTTCCATTATGAACCAGGTGAGGATAACATGTATATTTTCTGGGCTTGAATAGCCATTTCTCAACATTGCCTCGCTTTCTTTTTCTTTTTTTTTCGGCAATTTTGAGTAATTTAAAATGTCACAAACCCATTAAGGTTAATAGGTTAATAACCCACTAATTACTGCTTATTACTAGTAAGTTAGGAAGTTGTTTCTTTACTCAGTGTAGTCCTTATAAGGTGGTAAATATGGTCTGTTAATATGTAACAAAACATCTAACTACAAGTGTTAATAGTGTCCAAATAACTCTAAACTGTGTGTTATAACTGATTTACTAAGTTTGAAGTAGAGACAACTTTAGAATAGAAAACCTGTGTGAGTTACTAAGAATACCCCCCTTTAGAATGGGGGACATATTCAGACTTAGAAAGATTTAATTCAGACTTATTTAGACACTATTAACACTTGTACAGTTGTGTTTTGTTACATAAGGACAGATCACATTTATTAAGTATTATTACGGGAGAATGACTGTTCTTGTGGTACAACCACCTTACAAAGCACATTCTGAGCAAGGCACATTAAGATCATAATTCATCACGGTTGTTATGGGTGCTGGAAATCCTTGAAAACATTTAATTCATTATATTTTCAAGGTCTGAATAGTGCTTGGAAAAAAATCGCTCTCTGACTGAATAATTTGCTTTTTGGAAAAAGAAATAAAATAAGTTGGAGTGAGCTTAATTGCTCTTGCCTTTCACACAAAATGAAAACAACTCCATGCCCAGCATGCCCCTTGTGTGTGGCAACGCTCAGTGTGATCATGCAGGGTTTTTTGATGTAACAGTGAATAGGAATCTAACATACTGAGAAGTTGTCATTTCAATGAGTGTTTGCTTGAAAATGAAAAGTTTAAAAAAAGGATTTTATTGATATTATTTGTCCAGTTTAAGTGAGTATTAAGTGATTATTTTATATTGGCGACACAGTTTGAAAAATCATTTCGTTTTTAAAATTTGTTACCCTTCTGTAGAATTCAATTACAAATCATGATTTTGGCTGTTTTATAGCATAGTAACATCTGATTAAATGGGATGAAGATGTGAAACAAGTGAACATTTTGTATATTCATATGTAATTTACATCAGCTGTAAGGTGCTGGGAAAGCTTGAAAATACATCTTCAAAATGATTGAGAGTTGCTTGAATTTGACTTTGGAAAAGGTGTAGGAACCCTGATTTAGGCACAAGAAGTTGCTTATTTACTGTTAATAAGCAGTAATTAGGAGTTATCAAGGGAAAACTTGTAATTAAACTCTTTGTTCTTCTAGTTGTAGAATATGGTCATGCAGAATAATCCATTAGTAAGTGTTTTACAGTGACTAATAAAGAGCCGATATGCATGATAATAAGCAACTAGTTAGTAGTGAATATGTGTACTTTAATATAAAATGTTACTATGAAACTGCCTGCATGTCTTGGAACCACTAGAGATACGTGGAAAAATATAGTTTACTAGTAATGTGGGTGGACTGACCCTTTAAAGCTTTCTTAGTCTTGGTGATACTTATTAGTGCCAAACAAAGAAAGAGACCAAACAAACCATAACAGTCACAGAACTAGAATAGAAATGCCTTTTATCTCTATGAATAGAATATAGATATAGATGTAAGTGAATAATGTGGCTGCAGGAATGGTGTTTTGTCCTATTTTTTGGCATTCAGGTGAGGAATACCTCAGATTGAGAGTGCTGCTACTGTACAGTGTGGTGTGGCACGAGCTCACATACAGTGGAGCGTATAGTGGCCAGAGATACTGAAACACACGTCCAGGTCCTGAATTATTCACAGCGATTACATGAATGTTTCAAAGGGAGCAATCCTGCGGCTTTGTTTAGACCTCATACGCAGTGTTTTTTTTAATCTTTACAGTCACTATCTGCGCTGACTGTTAGGTGTTGTCAAAGAATGTGATTCCAGTTGAGCTGGCATCCTCTGTGTGTGCGGCTGTAATAATATTTGGATCAATACTTGCAGAAGATTGATGTTGTCATGACTCATGTGTGTCTCCATGTTGTTTCAGTCGCCTGTATCCTGCCCTGTGTGTGACCTTGACACTGTAGGACATCACTGACCTAATTATGTATTTCCCTCTTGTTTATTAAGGCATATGATTGCTCCAGCAGAATATGCCACCTCAGGGAAAAGTGTGCCGGGTGCATTAAATTTCCCACACCACCTCACAGATGTTGCCTTTCATCATGACCTCTGGAACTGATGACAAACAGCAAAAAAAAATGATGGTGCAATCAATTGTAATTCAGAAACACCCTGGACTACATCACTGACACAAATGTCTCCTCTCCACCAGTCCCTCCTCAGTATACCCGGCTCGCCTTTCCTGTCCCGCCACAACAGCAAGAGCAGCATCTTCAGCTTCAAGGGCCGCAGCAAGGACGTGGGTTCCGAGAACGAGTTTGCCGACGACGAGCACAGCACGGTGGAGGAGTGTGAGGAGCGTCGGGGCTCCCTGTTCAGCCCGTACCGGCGCAGCAGCTACAGCGGCTTCCACGGGAAGAGGAACAGCACGGTGGATTGCAACGGCGTGGTGTCGCTCATCGGCCCTGGGCCCGGTGGACGCCTTCTGCCTGAGGTGAAAATAGATAAGGCAGCTACTGACGACAGTGTAAGGAAGTCAATGAGTAGACCTATCTAGGCATGGCCCCCCTCTCGTCCGTTCCTTTTCTTTCTTGCTCTCTTTCCTCTACTCTGTCATCTTTGCAAGTCCGTATGTATCTCTTGGCTAAACGCTCGCGCCTCCCCTCCCCCAGCCCCTGCAGTGTATGCTGCCCTCCGACAATAGGCAAAGGATGGAGAAATAATTAAATTTCATAGTGAATATACTATAGCCAACCCTGAATTTGATAGGTTAGTGGAACTGGGTCTATCAGTGACTTCCAGGCAATTCTGTTGTTTGATTTTAACGATGAATGTCAATGTTTTGAATGTTCATATCAAATTATTTATTCATACATGCACCATACTCACAGGCACTAATCAAACAGACATGACTCTGTTGTTCTTCAGCCCACAAGATTTTGGCACATATATCAAAGCCTGATTCATGCTTAACTTGGTAACACTTTATAATAGCCATCATTCATAAATGGTAAATTAATAGTTAATTAACATTTACAAAGTGGTATACACATCAGTTACAACTTCACGATAATCATCCAGACGATGTTTGTGGACCCTTTTAGTGCAGACGTCATGATTGCGTCACAGTGTTAGCTCGAGGCAAAGCAAAGGAAAAACTGGAGGCAAACACAAATTACCTCAGAAGTACACTAAAGAAAAGTGTAAACACATGCAAAGATGAAACAGGGAGATGTGTGCGAGCTGCAACATAATAAAAAAAAATGTTCACAAAATGGCAAGATTATTCTTATTTAAACAAAAAAATGCGACCGATCACCTTCTGAACTCAAGTTTGTTTCTTTTACTGAACTAAGATGAGCTTTAATTGCCTTGTTAACTCTGTGAAACACACTTCATTTAAACCCGACAAAATAAGACTCACCAAAACCGTCTTGGTCAGTTGTTTCACCGTAATTCACTGTGTTAGATGTGAAAATAAACTCTGGCTCTAAAGACTGTTTTCCTCTCACTCATCCTCTGGGCTCAGTGGGTGTGTACTGTGCCGCCAAGCTTGTCACATTGGAGCAGTGCCTGTCACTTGTGCAGACAAGTAAATTAAATTAAATAGAAATAATCAAATTAGCAAAGTGAAAAGACAAAAATCACCCGAAAAAACGATCAGTTTTACAGTTTTACTCTATTTACTCACAGTCCTAGAGAGTGAGTGACCATGAGTGTGCATCGTATTTTCTTCAGACATTGTTAAGAAAAAAGCCAACAAAACCTGCTAGCTAGTGTTAGCTAATTTGTTTGGGGAATTGTTTTAGCTCCACCTAAGCTCCGCCCACCAAAAACATCATAACATAACAGAAAAGGCACAAAAATATTTTTTAGGTTTAGGAAAAGATCATGCTTTTGGTTAAAGTAAGTACGGTGCTTATGTAAGTTCACGAAAATGACATAATATAGCATAATGTAACGTAATGTAATGGTAGCATTATAATCACCAGTTGCAACTTCATAAGAGCCATTCAAATAATATTTATAGACAGCTTACAAACTTATTATTAACGATATTCACCACATAAATATTCCACCCATCTCTCTATGTAATGATTCTGAAAGGTTTACAAACTATTTGAATCATTAATAAATAGTCAATATACTAGTTAAAATATTATAATGTTTGCAACAAACTATTAGTTTACTAAGTCAATCAGAATGTCATTGTGTTGGTCTCTTAATCAGGTATGATAAAAAACATAATTTATGAACTAATTATTTTAGATTACACAAACTAATAATGAAATAACATGAATTATTCCTCATAATTCATAAACAGAATTATAATTTCATTGTTTGTTAACAGTGAAATACAGTTACATTTACAGTGTAACTATTAAAATTGAAAAACAAAAATGTGATTAACTATTAATTCAGCATTTATTAATGATGGTTCATGTGTGGGATGTCATCAAGTTCCTGTTTCACACACACTAGTAATAAAACACCATTTTTGTTAACATATAATGATGAGTTAACCTGCTCCAGTGTGTTGATGTGTTCCTCCTCCAGGCATCCAGGTCCTCTGCTAAGCCTGTGTGGGTAGATCTACAGTAGGAGGCGGAGGAAACAGAGGGGACCAGCACTATAGAGCCACAGACATTTTTTATCTGCGTCCCTAATACACTGTTAATATTCCAGAGCAGATGCACAAGTAACACACACACCATCCTATCAGGCCTTCATAATATAATCTGAGACTAAAAGGAGGGCTGCTGTCCTTGTCTGTCTTTACCTTTCTCTGTTTTCCAAACTCTCCCTGGTCAATTAGTGGATTAGTCGTGTCTGATTCTAGTTAGCATGGTAGATTTAAACCCTAAATTAAAACAAGCATGACATACATGTAGACGAGTAGAACAATGGCTATGGTGTCTGTAATTTCCTCTCCTTCTCTTTGACTTGGAGCATGCTCGTGCATGACAACTGGATGGATCTGATCTACCTGCCTCCATATGATCTCTTTTTTATAATGCTCTTGACTTGATGGTTGCAATATAAGTTGTATGGTTTCAAAATAGGAAGATACAATAGCACAAATTTGCAAGTAAAAACATATTAAAAATGGCCAGATTTGGGAGACATTTTGTAAAAAAAATAACCTAAGGATTATATTGCAATGGCAGCAAAGCCTCCATTATTGCATGACAGGACTGAAAATGCATTCATGCAGAAGCACAATATCTCACAATCCATTTATTATTTAATCGGGATGAGCTAATTACATTCAAACACAATTAGGTCAAGTAGCCCTAGACCACTTGCTCCCACTTTGGCTGAGACCTGCATGCATTTACAGCATACACACATCTTCCTTGAAACCAGCATTGAGATAGAAAAGAAAGAATGAAAAAAAATTATACCCTGTCCCCCCCACTGCCCCAAAAAAAATCTGACCCTCAACTACTTTTTCCTGCCAATGCTGTTGTGCACTTCCCTCCGCCGGCCACCGGTGGTGATGTGGGATGGTGTTCATGTCCTCTCCATGGGTGCTTGATTCTTCCTCTTCCTCCTGACAGCCGACTACTGAGGTTGAGGTGAAGAAGAAGCTGTCGGGCTCCCTGATGGTGTCTGTGGACCAGCTCAATACCTCCTTTGGGCGGAAAGAGCGGGCCAACAGTGTCATGAGCGTCATTACCAACACACTAGTGGAGGGTACTGCCACTTTAACCCAGCTATTTAACCTGCTCTCTCATTATTCTTTTAACTAGGGCTGCTCTCATTGGTTGGTTAGTTTGACATGAATTTCCTGCTTATCTGCTTTGCATATCCAACAGTACCAGATACATACAATGCATACAATTTTTTCTATCATTTTGATACCTTTGCATGCGGTATCCTCAAGCACGTGAGTATGTTTGGTTTTGACGTCTGATCCACACTATGTCTTCAGAACTGGAGGAGTCTCAGCGCAAGTGTCCGCCATGCTGGTATAAGTTTGCTAACACATTCCTGATCTGGGAGTGCTCCCCCACATGGATTAAAATCAAGGAGATTGTGAACCTGATTGTCATGGACCCCTTCGTGGATTTAGCCATTACCATCTGTATCGTCCTCAACACCCTCTTCATGGCCATGGAGCACTACCCCATGACCCCCGACTTTGAAGACATGCTGTCTGTTGGCAATCTGGTGAGTGGCGATCTCTTTGTTCTTTTATTTTTGTCTGAGTCACTGGTTAAAAAATCTCCTCTTCTTCTTCTTCTTTGCAGCTCATAGAGAGATGTTATTTTTGGGACTGTAATTGGCAGCCCTTTCATTGCCAATTCAGAGTTGAAAGGGGAAAAAAACCTTTCTTAACTACCCCTCCCTCCCCTCCCCTGCTGCTTTCTTGTATCCGTGCATTTCTCATTTCTTCACACACACATGTTCCCTGTCTTCTCTTTCTCTCCTCTGGTTAAGTGGAGCTGCTGTTTGCTTCAGAGGGACCAGCCTGCCGCTCTCTGCTGGTTGGCTGACTGGTGGGAGGCCTGCATTAATATTTCATGTAGCCTGATCGATGAGCCGCTCTAAAATGGTGTCTGAATCATGGCTTGGATCGCTCAACCTGGCCATGTTCACTACTGGCATTTTAAAAACCCTGCACCATGATTGTTGTTTCACTTTTCAGGATCACATTTGTAAACAGATGCTGTATCGGTGTCCCACAAACAAGATTACTTACAAATGACACAGGCACAAGTCTGGTTGTTGCAATGGTGAAACTGTATGTGTGTTTGTGTTAGAGGTGCTGTGATAAACTGGTATTGATGATATGAACTGTGATATTTAAAAAATTAAATATTGATATCATGTCGTTAATACACATATGGTAATGTCTAGTAAACAATCCAGCACCGCAACAGTATTGGGAGGGTTACTTTTAAAACATATTCCACAACAGATAATTGAACACATGTCCTGAAATGTAATTTGTAACTTACTCCATTAGATTACTCATGTTATTTGTATCTAATACACTAAATACTTTGGAATACTTTGGAATTGGGGTTTCATTTTTTGTGCATTTTCCTTTTCCTTTTCTCATATTTATATAGTTATAGTTTTTTTTTATTCAGACAACATAATATGAGGCACATTGACCCTTCACTAAGCAAGGTCACTAACTAAATTTAAAAATAATAACCCTGTGAAAGTGTATTAAATATGTAAAGTTACTGTGTACATGATATAACATTACACTAAAAGACTGAGGCTAAAGCTGACCTACATCTCAGCACACATTGTTTGGACGGTGAAATACAAAACGGATATGTATACGATAGACAACAGAAATATACTCATTAATGTGGGGAAAGGAAGAACATGGATTAGATTAAGTGCAGTGGACTTCACCCGCCATCGCCCCAGAATAAGAGCCAGGATAAGCCAGTTTAGCCCTAAGAGAGCTAGCTGGAGAGAAATGCGTCGGCGGCAGCCCATTTTGATTCTGCACCGGCCCTCAAACTCCCCACATAACAGTGGGGTTACGTGACAATGTAACCTCTAAGAATAAGCCATGAGTTTGGCAAATGCAGTGGTAATATAAGTTTGGCTGGAGGTAACATTACTGCAGCTGATATCATTGACATTGCTCTGTGGAATACTTCAAAATCCTCTTTCTGAGCCAATTTGTCTGCATCACTCTGAATGTAGTTAACATTTACTTTTTGGAATGAACACCCTGGAGAGATCCCTTTACAGAGTACTAACGGTACAATGTAACGTGAATCATGTGTTGAATAAATGGCTCATATTACCATTACATATGAGCAATTCGGCTTAGCTAATTAGCCAGCTAGTTCACCAGATTAGTGAGCAAGTTAAGTTAAAATCAGATATCACAGATTGCCTCAGGGAGCTTTACAATCAGTACAGCATACGACAACCTCAGTCAGTAATGTTAGACCCTCATTAGCATGACAGAGCACACTAGCATCGCAAAATAGAACTTAAGGTTAATTCAAGGTGCTTCGTAGAACTAGATCTGAGCTCTTTTTAGATGTTCTTTATATTTCCACATAAGACGCACATTCATGACGGTGTCTGTGCTCTTGTGTGGTGTGTGATGGGTGTACTGCGCGTGCACAAATTGTTTCACTTATGTTTTAAAAAATCTGATTATGGGAAATGGGGGGGCTTATATGAATTTTAGAGCAAATAAACAAAAACAAATGTAAGTAATCCCTTCAAGTAATCTATCTATTAGACCAGTAACTATATTCAGATTACCACCAGTTTAACTGTATAGTTGTAACTGTAAACAAATACAGTTTCACATTTTTTGTATTTGAAATATTTAATGCTGTTACTTGTATTCCGTTACTTGTAACTTAAAGTTACAAAGGAGTTTTTAAATGGTTATTAACTGTCACGAATAATTAATTAATACTGATGCCTCTGTATAACCGACATAAGTTAATCTGACCATCACTGAGAAGACTGGCTATTACTATATAGATAATCATAATGGCTGCCACCGGGTTGGATTCTTCATGAAATAAGATGAAACATGCCTGTATTTACATCTTCCTAGGCAAAGTTACAGTGAGTAGTACATTAGCCAGTTAAAAGGAGGACGGCAAAGATTTTTATTTAGATCATTTTATTTTTGATGTTATATTTTGTGGTTATGGTAGTGGAAACACTACCGCTTTTGTCCACTGGGGACTCTAAGATTAACAAAATATGAAAGTGACTGGTGGTGGCTTTAAACATACTGCAACGCCTCCCACAGTGTAATTGCACTTTTTGTATGCTTTTGTACAGTTGTGGTTACAGACTCTCTCCACCTCCCAGCATTCCTACTTTGAGTGTAGTTCATTTACCAAAAAAGAGACAAAAACCTGAGGTTGAAGAGTTGAAGTTGAAGATGAGTTTGACGAATAGTCTTCTTATTTTCAAACTTTATATAGATATTGCGATAATATTGTTGATAATATTGCCATAGTAATCATGTAGATATCGTGACAACCCCAGTTTATCCACATAGATGTGGCCAGGTATTAATGGAACAGGGACATGTTATTTACCACTTCTGCTCCAGAATAATTTACCAGAAAAGGCCAGTGGGTGGTACAGGTGGAAATTTCTAGGTCACCTTGATTGGACATGAGTCATTGTCTTACACGCACAAACACACTCACACATAAACCTTACTTACATTGTGCATTTATTTATTATGTGGGCTCGATGATTGAGGATATCCCTCAGTAATTTGTTAGAGCTGTTACAAGGCCACAGAAGTGCCATTTCATCCTTGCTGACTACAGAACAGCCGGCAGACACACAAACACACACACACACACACACACACACACACACACACACACACACACACACAGGCACACAGACATTAACTGGTTGTGCTGCCTCTTTAAATAATTGGATTTATCCTACTGCTCATTAATATGCAGTTACCATAGTGTTATTATAATGTTATGTATTTTCTTCAGTGTTCAAGTCATGCACAAAGATCACAAATTTATAGGGATGTAACAATATATTGAGTATCACAATATAGCAATTAAAAAACACTGTACCGCACTGTGACAATATGTACCAGGATATTATATAGTTAATTACTTTATTTAATTATTTTTATTTTATCTCATGAAAAGCCTGCTACTGACTACTGATTTTTATTTGTCTTGCAATTGTACGTACATAATGAAAACAAGCATTGCCAAAGACAATTCAAGGCAATTTTTTTGCGCATGCTTGGTCATGGCTGGCTACTTTATTTTGTTTAATTAAAGGATTTAAGTTCAAATTAAAAAGGAATTTTATATGCTGTAAACATCAGATTTCTTTTTTCTCCTTTGTTTTTTAATATCATGATAAATATTATGGATTTTTTATCATAGTTGGTATCATGATATCATGAATTTCTGATATCATTACATCCCAACAAATTCCTCCCCTCATCATGCTTTCCTGTGAAACACGGTGTTGAGTCAGATCCATGTGTTAAAATTCGTTCCCTTTCCTACCTGCTAGGTGTTCACGGGGATCTTTGCCGGGGAGATGCTGTTCAAGCTGGTGGCGATGGACCCGTACTACTACTTCCAGGAAGCCTGGAACTGTTTCGACGGTTTCATTGTGACGCTGAGTTTAGTGGAGCTGGCTCTGGCTGACGTTGAGGGATTGTCTGTCCTGCGATCATTCCGATTGGTAAATGCTCATTTTACCTAAAAACAAACAGAGAAATAGAGATAGCGTGTGGAATTAGCATCTTAGCATTTAAAATGTGCACATTCTGTAGCTCAGTTTACTTAATTCACTGTGTGTGTGCTTCCAGACAACAAACCTGTATGTTTGTACTGTTTTTATTTCACTGAAGTAAGGCAGCAGGTTATTAAAGCTGAAATGTTATGACTGAATCATATCCCTCCCACTCTTTCCACCCACCCCTCTTCAGCTGCGAGTGTTTAAGCTGGCCAAGTCATGGCCGACCCTCAACATGCTGATCAAGATCATCGGTAACTCGGTGGGAGCCTTGGGGAACCTGACTCTTGTGCTGGCCATCATCGTCTTCATCTTTGCTGTGGTGGGCATGCAGCTGTTCGGAAAGAGCTACAAGGACTGTGTGTGTAAGATCGCTGCTGACTGTGAGCTGCCCCGCTGGCACATGAACGACTTCTTCCACTCCTTCCTGATCGTCTTCCGGGTGCTGTGCGGCGAGTGGATCGAGACCATGTGGGACTGCATGGAGGTGGCGGGCCAAGCGATGTGCCTCATCGTCTTCATGATGGTCATGGTCATTGGTAACCTGGTGGTGAGTGTCCAGACTGAGAGGGTGTGCAGGGTTTTTCTGAGACACAACAGCAGACTTGTTGGCTCTCTAAGACTGGGCTGCACCAACAGAAATTGATTCCATCTAAGAACAGTTCTAATAAGAATCTAACAAAACTAGGTTTAAAATTAGTAAATACAGATTTATAATTAAGTAGAGCTTTTTTGCATAATTAAACAATGTTTCCATCTTGTAAATTCAAGTTAATTGATGTGAACAAAAATTAAATAGAGATCAGAGAAATCAGTATGGAAAGGCTTGCTTATCCAAATAAAAATAAGTAAATGAAAAATAAGTTTAAATTCAAATTGAAGTTCTGGCGGGACATATTAAATATAGAAAGGGGGAAAGAATGAAAACCTTTTGGTTGTATTCTTAAACAAAATAATAGAAAGCAAAAAAGTTAAAATGTTTGTTTGCTGGCTAACAAAAAAGTTAACAAAATGTCACCTTGTTTGCTCACCAGCACAAAAGTCATCAAAAGGTCACATCTTTTGCAAGCTAGTAAAAAAGTCAACAAAAACTACATTGTTTACTTGCTAGCTAAGACGTTAGCTAGCTTAGTCATGATGGCTCAGCAGAGAAGCTGTTTTCTTGAGAAAAAAAATGAATTGATGGAGCAGTGTTGCCAAATAATAGAAGATTTAAAAACAAGTAAGAGCACACAAGGGAAAAGTGAGACTGTCTGGCAGCAGCTAGGCTGTTTCAATAGATCAGCGAAAGAAAGAATAAAGACATCCTAAAACTCAGTTGGGTTGAGTTTATCCCTTAACTTTTTTTGAGGAACTTGATTATTTTGCTCAGTTCATCACAAAAAGGCTGCCGTTTCAAAAGTTAAACCTTCTCATCTGGGTCACAATTTAAAATACAGTTCAAAATTAAATCATGATTTATTCAATCAGGTTTAAAATTGATCCTTGTTGATGCAGTGCAGCCAAAGCCATTTTTAAAGGATTATACTGTGATCAGAGATTGAATAATTAGCACTCGGCATACACTTAGTGATTTCTTTGTGTGTGTCCAAAAGGTGTTGAACCTGTTCCTTGCCTTGCTGCTGAGCTCATTCAGTGCTGACAACTTGGCTGCGACAGATGATGACGGCGAGCCCAACAACCTGCAGATTTCTGTCATGCGCATCAAGAAAGGCATTGCGTGGACAAAATTGCAGGTAAGGAAGTTGATGGCGAGCCTGCTGAAGAAACCGCCAATGGAAGACGAGCAGAAGCCTTTGGATGACATGTACGACAAGAAGCTGAACTGCATTGCCAACCACACTGGGGTGGACATCAACCGTGACCTGGACTATGCCAAGAACGGTAACGGCACCACCAGCGGGATTGGCAGCAGCGTGGGCAAGTACATGATCGATGAGGACCACATGTCGTTCATCCACAACCCAAACCTGACGGTCTGCGTGCCAATAGCTGTGGGAGAGTCGGACTTTGAGAACCTTAACACGGAGGACTTCAGCAGCGAGTCGGACAATGAGAACAGCAAAGAGGTCAGTCTGAGGAGTGTTTATATATTATACACTTTTTCTGAATGATTTTTTGATTTTGATTTGATTCTTGGACTTGGAGGACTAACCTCTGACTTTCAAAAGTGTTAAATAATGTGTTTAGCCAGCAATGTACATTACCCTAAGGTCTTGTCAATAGACAGGTTTATCATTACTGAGCTAAAGATTGTAGGAGAGGGTCTGAAGCTATAGTTCTATTGAAATCTTTGGTTATATAGTCAAATATAATTCACCAAAAGGAGGTTAAAATTTACTTTATGAGCAAAATAATTTATTTTACTTTACCAAGATACATATGTGAATATTGTAATATAGCTCCATGTATTGTTGTTTTTTGGGTTATAATCCTCAGCTGCTCTATGTGCAATTTCCTCTCTCAGGATAGTGAAACCATGGGTGTGGCAGGCTTCTCTGCTCTGTTCAGATAATAATATAAGTCCATTACTCAATAGAGTCATCCAGAGTGGCTGGTGCAGGCAGGCAGTGTGGATGAAATGGATATCTACTGATGTATGTCTTCTGACGAAATGCATTTAGGAAACTTTCAGAGCAGATGAACTGCCATCTGATATTCAGTTTCACTATTCATGTGGATGATATGTGTTGTTCAGGACTGTTATTGTGTCCAGCTTTGTACAGAAAAAAGCCTTTGTGATCAAATAGTTCTCAGTGTTTTTCTTTTTTAAAGATTGAACCAACACAACCGGGAAATAACATCAAATGTTACATTTCCTAACAGGTTCCAGAAGGCTTCGACTCTTCAGCTATGAAATAGAATTCTGAAATGTTTCTGAGTCACTGAAACTTTGTGTTGTGTGTGTCTGTGTGTGTGTGTGCGTGCTCATACGTTTGCATCTCTGCAGCTGGACGACACCAGTTCATCTGAGGGCAGCACCATCGACATCAAGCCAGATGTGGAGGAGGTGGTGGTGGTGGAGACGGTGGAGGAATACATGGAACCAGAGCCATGTTGGACAGATGGTGAGACCCCTGCTCCCATTGCACCCATTACCTCCACTCCACAGCACTGATACTCCCCTGAGCTGAGAGTGGAGATGATAGGGCTGCGGGGTGAAGGACAGTTTCATTATGAAGGATCACTCAGCCATGAAGACAATTTATCAGTCTGTCAGTTAGTCTGTCTGTTTATCTGTGATACTGACACTGATACACTGATACATAACTACACACAACTTTACACTTAATTATTCATATATAAAGTAGAGGTAGATTTATTTTTTAGTTTACAACACAGGGTTGTTAAACGAAATTGTGTTGTGGTTTCCTCTTTGCTGCTCACAAAAAGATTGGATAAATTAAACAATAAGTTGTAGACATAAAAATGCAAAAAACTATGTTGCCTTAACCCAGCTATTCATTTCACATGCAAAACGACATTCAGACTTCAGACTGCATGCAAAAATATAAAAAAGACATCAAGCAAAGCAAAAACCTTTAAAAGACTCAAAACACTGGGCTGTAACCTGCTGTCAGTGTATCATCTTATTCAACAATAAAAAAAAGTAATCTCTCCTCCTGTGTTTCCTCAGCTTGTGTGGCCAAGTATAAGTGCTGTGACGTAGACATCACTATGGGCTGGGGGAAGAGCTGGTGGTTCCTGAGAAAAACCTGCTACCTGATCGTGGAACACAACTGGTTTGAGACCCTCATCATCTTCATGATCCTCCTCAGCAGCGGCGCTCTGGTAAGGAGGCCTGTCATGTCCTCTGCCAACACAGAAACAGACTGTACAGCTACATGACACCTTTGAAATATAAAGCTACAAAAAAAAGCTTGGGACCACAATTTATATTAATCTCTAAATGACACACATTTTACTGTAGAAGCCTATTTTGTTTTGTTTTTTTAAAAAAAAACATCCTGTAAGTTGATTTAATAATGACTTAGTATCTAGGTCATTATGTGGAGAAGGTTTCTCCTTATTTTGAGATACTAGCTTGGGGAGTGATTTTACAGTTTCCGTAGCCAGCATTTTCAGATAAGTAAGTCATTATTTTGAGAATGTTTGTCATTATTTTGAGAAAGTTTGTCATTATTTTGAAATATTAAAATATTATTTTGAGGTATGTGATTATTTTGAGAAGGTTCATCATTATTATGAGACAAATAAGTCATTATTTTGAGAAAGATTCTAATTATAATGACTTAGAGGATCTTTTCCTCACATTGGTGGAAATAGGCTTCCATATTTTACTGGCTGGAGAAAATCCAAATTGGATTGAATAAAGATGGCAGTGAGGAGATAAAACAAACCGACCGGTGTGGCTGCTCAGAGCTGCTGGGTTGGGGGAGGGGCCAGGGGTACCTTGGATTAATGGACTGTACCATTTATCAAACAAGGGATCTATTTCTGGGGATGGAGTGGGGTCTTGTTCTCAAGCATGTCAAATGCTACTAAAATAAGAGCAAAGACAGCTGCAAATCTGCATTCACTGTGGAGTTAGTTGAAAGATTTCATGCAGAACTGATTTTTTTTTCTAAAGCTAGTCAGTTAATTTTAGTGATCAGCAATGAGAGGGCTGTAGTGCTGTATACAATTCCATTAGTGGAATCATAAATCACAAGGTGTAATATTTCCCTCGGTGTCTTAGCTGTTGATGATGTATGTTTCCTGTTTCTCCACAGGCCTTTGAGGATGTGTACATCGAGCAGAGGAAGACCATCCGGATCATTCTGGAGTACGCCGACAGGGTTTTCACCTACATCTTCATCCTGGAGATGTTGCTGAAATGGGTTGCATATGGTTTTGTCAAGTACTTCACCAACGCCTGGTGTTGGCTGGACTTCTTCATTGTGGATGTAAGCGCAGCTTTTATTTCCTCTGTGTAGTCAACGAGAAGAGCAGTTACTTAGTCCTCAACCACACCCTGGTCCAACAGCAACACACTGCTACAAAGGTGTATGGATTCTATAAAACAACAGAGTTAATGCTTATAATGCTGCTCTTTTAATCGCAACTTTAACATAATAATTAGCATTTTTCTTCATTAGATTGTTTTTAAACGACATCATATACACTTTATATAGTGTATAGACACAGGATATGATGTATTTATGATTCTGTTTAAGTGTTGCCCCTACTGTTGTCTCTTGGGTGTGGTTAGGTTTGAAAGGTCAGGTTATTAATTGAATATCTGCTTCATGGCATGCATTAGGTGAGTGGGCATGTTGTTTACAGTGAAGAGCCCTCTTGATTTCAATTACCCACGCCAAAAGGACAGTGTTTTACAAGACTGTGTTGCAGTCTGTCCATTTCAAGTGCACACATGCCCGAGTCACCTTTTACATCCCCATCAAGCAACAATCCCTGTTTTTTACTTGATTTATCACTCTGAGATGCTTGAATATGTGCAAAAGTTATCTGCTTGTGAATTAAAACACATTTTCTGGTGTGCTGCCGTTTCCCTTGTGAGGTGCAGATATCTGTCAAAGCTTATGGTTTGAGATAGGATTGAAGAAAATTTAAACACAAATTAGAATAAATAACCAAGCTTATTGATTACAACCATATTCAAGCCATGCTCAGAGCAATGGGAAGTGTCAAAGATGTGTCTCTGTAAAGCTGTCTTTGCCTGTGTCTCTGACCTGTAAGATGTTTGATATGTGCCTTTGTCCTCTCTCTCTGTGTACTTCTCTGCTCCTTGTGTCAGTCAAGACTGAAAGACCGGAACAGGGAAAATTCTTCAATCTATTCATACATATATTACCACAATTTAATCTTGTTTTGTGTATTTAGAGGATGACACGACAATAGATTGTGAGGTTGCTGAGATGTCTGTGAGAGAATCCAGTGTGGGAAAAATGTGGGGATGATTTTAATGATGAGACACTTAAAGCATTTTAATTTCACATAAATCCTGAATCATAGAGTAATTTATGCTGACTGGCAGAACTGGATAGATTAAGAATTTCCCTGACTTCTGACTTTCTCCTTGAACTAACCACCTCTCCGCAGTGTCCAACACCTCAGCCAATACCCGTGAATGGACTCCTATCAATGGCCAGAGGTTGTCATGTTGGTTCATTTTAAACTCCTGTATCCCAGACCCCATGCAGCAAGCATCAATTTATTACGTACACTTATTTTTTTGAATCTTGCATTTATACATCAGTTTGTACATCTTAGAGTGATAGTTCTGATTTTTTGAAGTGGGTTTGTATGAGGTATTTATCCATAGTCATATTATTACTTACAGTAGATGACAGTTGACATCCTGACATGCTTCAAGAGGCAGAGAGGAGCACCAGCAGGGAAGTTAAACAATGTACTACTGTGGACACGGACAGTAGCAAAATGTGTTTTAGCCGCTTAAAAAAGACCTACCTAAAAATATCAATATCTGTTTAAGTGTATGCTATATTTAGATTTTTTTCACTGCTTTAACTTGCAGTCAGACAGCCTTTTCTATTGGGAAAAGTTTCATTATTTAAGTCAAATATTGCTCTTTCCAAAGACACCACACTCCATTGGCAAAATCGGTAATTTTAATTCAGAGAACGCAGAAGTTGCTGATCTACCATTGCCTCAGTCATTTATTTTGTTTATTTTATTTTGTGAATACAAACAAACCCAAAGTCACACAATAACACAAAAAAACTGAGGCTGCAGTAGACCAGAAACGTTTGTGTTCTGTAACGTAAAATTACTGATCTTGCCAAAGGTGCTTTTTTTTCGAAGAAAGCAATATTTGGCTTGTATAATGGGAGTTTTCCATTGGAAATGGTTGTCTGACGCCTAGTAAAAGCAGAGAATATTCTAAATATAGTGCACAGTTAAATTGATACTGATATTTTTAGGTGGCTAAACTATATTTTGTTGCTGACCCTGTCTACAGCAATTCATTGGTACTCTTCTTCTCTACTATAGGTAATACATTGACTATCATACCACCTTACTTCAATCAATAATCTGAACTATCCTTTTAAAATGACACATAAGTATGTAAAGACTTCTTAAAGATTCAGTATGTAGCTATTTTTAAATCCTTCTTTTAATGTTGACATATAAAGCACACATAGAGCTTATAGCAGTTATAATCATGCATCACTGTACTGATTCTGGTTATTGCCCTTGTAGACTCCCTCCCTGTAGGTGTGTTGTCAAGCCCAACACTTGGGACAGTGCAGGGCGCCACGCTTCCCAAGTTGTGAACAACATGTTACAAAGAGTGACATCCCTCCTCCCCTCTTTCCCTGTCCTCCTTTCATTCCCTCTTGAAAGTGTAACCTCAGGAATGTGGTGATATTGTGCTGAGATGTAATGATGGTGGGTGACAGGCGGCCGGCGGTAAGTTTTGGTCTTCACTAGCGCTCCCCCTCCAAAAAAAAAAAAAAAAAAAAGAGACTTGTGCTTGATGAGTCTGGGTTTCTGGGTTGTGTTGTGGCCTGATCTGTGCCTCTGCTGTCCTGTGTTGTGGGGTGAAACCATTGCCATGGACTCAGAAAGGGGGGGCACCATCATTAGACCGGCCTGTATTTTTCTCTTGAGTGTGAATGTGCCTGATTCTTTGTACGAGTGTGCTCCTCCTCATTTCCCTTGTGTTACTGTATCTTTCTGTTACCCATTTGATTTGTGTCTTCCTGATTTTCATTATAAGAATGTTTTTTGCATTTTATTGTGTACTGGCTAAGAAATGGGGCAAAGAAATGTAATGTTAGAGAGCTAATTGTTTTATTAAAGGTCCAGTGTGTAAGATTTATGTGGATTTATTGGCAATAGTATGCTTTTTTATAATTCTTATCACTTTCATTAGTATATAATCACCTGAAATTAAAAACTGCAGTGTTTTTGTTACCTTAGAATGAGCCGTTCATATCTACAGAGGATGCGGGTCCTCTTCCACGGAGGCTGCCATGTTGAACTGCCATGTTTTTACAACAGCCTAGAACAAACAAACCAAACACTGGCTCTAGATAGGGCCTTGTGCTTTTGTCGCAAGGTTTGTGGCCACTGAAAGATATCCTACATGCTTAGAAGGGGAAGGAGAAAATGTTTGCAGTGTGAAGTCTCACTGCTAGATGCCACTAAATCCTACACACTGGTCCTTTAAAATCAGTTAAGAAGCAAACTTTGCAGCATCACTACTGGAGAATCCTACCAGATATTTCCAAAGTAAAGTAGTGTATTTTTAACATTTTGCTTACATCGTAGGTATAAGATTCCATATGAAGCTTATATTGGCTGTTTAAAATGTCAAAATAGCTAGCGTAGACAGTTGTGTAATAGTGAGACTGACGTGTGTGAGTGTGAGGATGCTAGGTGTCATACTCCATTCATTTTTCTTTTTCACTCAGATTATTATCATTGTTTTGTTGTGTTTTTCCCTTTGTTTTTAGTTTGTTTTATTTCTGTTTGGTCTGTGCTGTCGTCATCATGGGATCACAGCCCCAGATGTCATTGGCCTTGCCTTGCAGAGCACTGTGAGAAGGACGTTGAGGCGCTGAGGTCACTACCACACAGCTGGCCCAGCAGGGGGGCCAGAGGCCAGCACCCCAAAGGGGGGCTCTCCAAGGGGTCAGGCTGAAGGTGACAATTACCCCAAACACTGTAGTGTAGATGAAGGCAAAATCTTTATTTTACTGTCTCCATGCCAGAACAGCTGCTATAGTATTCAAGAGGCAGGGTTATTGATTTAAATAGGGGCTTTGTGCCAAAGAGTAAGTACAGAATCTAAATAAAGTCCCAATGTTTGAACATGGTCCAACATTCCATGATGCCGCCCTTACTGCTGTTCTTTCCATAGTCTGATGAATTCTACCCTGAAATGGTTGAAAAGTTGGCCTATTGTTAAAGTCAAATCAGTCAAAATGAAGATTTTGCCTGTTACAAACCTCCCTCCGTGACTTTGGTAAGCTTTGGATGTTGTGTACTTCTTGCGGTGAGTTTGACCGGTTGGTGTCGGTGGCTGGTTGGAGGTGCTTTCACATGTGTCCACTGTTGATATTTTTCCTTATTTGTAAGGAACCGGTACTACTCCTGTTTCAGTCCTTCCAGCATCCAGACCAGGAAAATTGCAGTTTGGAAAACATAAAAAAGACTTAATGACGATCTTGAACAGACAAATTTCTCTCTATTTGACTGAATTTGAGCATAATTCTAATCCATATGCTCACTTCTGCACTTTGCATCTAGAACAATCTGTATTCAGCCAAAGAATCCTTCTTTACCAAGCTTCTCTGTGCAGCAGATAGCTTGTGATGGCCATCTTAGCACATTTGAAATGATTTCATCAAGACTAAGTAATTCCTGCACATCTCATAAGCCTTCAAAGGACATTAGTGCATCTTATTGACCACACCACCACCTTTGTTAATGATACAACACTGTATATGTGTTAAGCTAAGATCAGCTACATGGCCCAGAGGTCCAGGAGAATTACCAAAACATAACTCAGGCCACATTGATTTATAATGGCAAGAAGAGTTGTTTACATTAACAGTGTTGCTGTAAATTGCTGTATATACAGTCTTGTGAAGTAATGACACAATTTGAAGTGTTCTTTGGCTGCATTGATACCTCGGTGGCTGCTGTTGGACGTGGAGAGGGGCTGCACCAGTTTCTTTGAGGTTGTGTGCTGTTATTGTTAACCGTTGTTAACTGTGTGTAACTCGACTGTACTCTGTGTCTTTTTTTGTCCTTTCAGTGCCATCCAGTGCTAATAACTATATCCGATTTGCCCTTAACCTCCATCCCTGTTTCTTGTGCGTGGTTCATGTGACTGTGGCTCTCCTCTTTGACTCTAAAATGCTGTGTGACCATTTTGATTTTGATGTCTGATGAGAAAAAAAAATGGCAAAATGACACACTTGTACATGTTTACTTGTATTCTTTCTCTTAGGTTCCGTTAGTTTGTCTGTCTTAAATTATATGGGATTTTATGCCTCAGCCCAAGAGCGACATGGAGAGACAATGTTAGAGGGGCAAGGGTAAGGCTCTCAAGTCTGTTGGGTTTTTATCAGCTTCTACAGGGTAACCTCTCTCCTTCCCTCCCTCCCCAACTCCTCTTCCTCTGCTCTACCCAGTCCCTTCGCTTGTATCTTTACTACTAAATCATGTAGCACTCTTTTCTGCCTAATTTACCCTCTATATGAGTCTTATGTCTCTATCTCCTCTCTTTCTCTTTCTCTCTCAACCACCACTTTCTTTGCAGGTACAAAGGACTTTTCACATCTCGTCGCAACTGCCCCAAAATAACAGACAAACAATCCCTATGGCCTCCTGCTACTAAAAATACTACGCACATAAAACCTATACTAAACATTGACCTTCTCTCTCAGTGTATATACATGTACAAATGCAATATTATACATGCATATACATGCATAGATTTATGTGTGTATGTCAAGCAACTCTCCGCCTATGCCAGGGCCGTCTCTCTTCCCTAGTGAATATTCTCACTTCTAACAGTTTGGAACCTCTTTTGCTTCTCTGTTTTTGTGTAGGTGTCTATAGTCAGCCTTGTAGCTAATGCGCTGGGCTACTCCGATCTAGGGCCCATTAAATCACTCAGGACACTAAGGGCCTTGAGACCCCTCAGAGCCTTGTCACGTTTTGAAGGGATGAGGGTAAGATCCAAAGCTAAGCAGCTGATCCTTCCGCATGCCCATTCAACAGTTTAAAGCATGCTAGAACTGATCTACAAAAAAAAAAAAAAAACTAAGAGGACAAAAAGACTCCAAAATATTGGGGGATTGTTTTAAGAAACAGGAAATGAAAGCCAAGAAGTCACCTTTCCATGCGCAATCCTGTACCATGCCTTTGTTAGAGCGAAAGAACAAGTCATGATGCAGCTGGGAGACTGAGTAAAGTAACAGTAAAGTTGTACTGCTAGTAGAACATTTCAATTGAATTTCTTTAAAAAAAAAATCTCCATGCAAATTGATTTGTTTCATGATACAAAAAAAATTACCAAAAAGAGCAACAGAAATATTTGTTCACAAAGCTGCCTCATCACATAAGTGACAAACTAGAAATTGATTACATCATTTTACTTTGTTTCTTCCTGATTGGCCAAAGTGAATGTGAAATTGGTCAACGCTAACCAAACCTACATGCCATCTCATAGAGCATTCAAATCAACACGTAGCTCTCCATTTGGCCTGATTCTCAACCACTGCTTTTAATTGAGAACCCCCCCCCCTCCCCTCCACATGCCCCCCTCCCATAAAGCCCCCTATCTTCCTCCCTACCTTTCCTTCCCCAGCTCACACCATCCCTCAATGCATTTGGCATCGAGAACAACCAGCAGGAACCAGGGAGCTGCAGGACACCAATACCTCTGCCCAACCAGTCACACCAAAACTCTGCATGCAGGGTGGCTGTCAAACAACCACTCAGAGGAATCTGTCACATTTGCAATAGAAGATTCAGTGGTTTACAGAGCAGAAATAACCTGCTGCAACTGAACCACTGGTTGCTTCAGCCATCTCTTCTTAAAACACACAGATCTGATTAGGGCTGGGTGGTATGGCTTATAAATGATATCTAGATTTTTAGGCTGTGCTGCAGTATACAGTATATCTCGATATACACATTTTCTCTAAAATAACATACCGATAAATGATCTATACTGCAAACATATGATGATGTTGTAGTAAGTCGGCATGGTCACATTTTTTGACCAAATACCTCAACTAGAAGAGGTCACTCAGCAGACTGCAGATCTCTACCAGGCAGCCAGAAAAGAATATTTGGATGTAACTGCTTTGTAATCACCTCATTAAGATTAGTAATTGTAATTTAATTAAATTTAATTAAAGATATCATGTTCATGAGAATGGGATGGGTAACCTTGGACTTCCAAAATTTAATCAGTTCATTCTTGAGTCCAAGTGGACATTTGTGCCAAATTTGAAGAAATTCCCTTGAGGTGTTCTTGAGATATTCTGTTCACAAGAATGGGATGACCCAAAAACATAATGCCTTTGGCCACAGCTGTTGCCAATGTGGAGGGATAAAAATGATCAATGTTTTTTAAAAAATTATAATCATTGATTCAGTTGATTCTTCAGCATACAGTCATGACTCTGCACAACAAAAATAGGCTGCTTGGTCCAGTAATATTTGAAATTAGCTGCGGACAAACCCCAGCTCCACACACACACAGACGCAGTCACATGATTGCCGCCAGGCTTAGGCCTGGCAGAGATTATAACACTATCACGACAATATTGTAGGGATGACGACTGGTGCTTTCCCAACATCTTAGCTCGGTGAGATTTTTGATAAATAATCATTAGTAATGTGGACATAATGACTAAGTGGGTAAAGGCAAATAATTGAACAGCCAGACCAGTCTTGAAATGGAAAATTAATGAAAATTACAACAGTTTACTGTAATGCAGCCTTTAAAACCAGGAAAAGACTATACTTAAGCCATATCATAATATAATGATATCCAAAATCTAAGACAATATCTAGTGTCATACAATATCGATGTAATATTGATATATTGCCCAGCCCTAGATCTGATTGGTCATCTTTGTGACTGGTGGTAGCGATAGGTTGCACCTGGTTGTTGTCACGCGTAGTCCCTCCTGTCTCTTTCTTTCTCTCTCTTTAACTCTCTTGATCTCATCCTCCTTTACTACTCACTGCTCTTGGAGTGGTTGCATTGTCTTCTAGTTTGAGCCCCCCCCTTTTTCACCTCAGCCTCTCCCCACCACCACCACCACCACCACCACCACCACCTCCTCCTCCTCCTCCCCAGCCCCACATGTGCAGCACTGTGCAGCACCCACCTTTCCTCCTCCTCAACCCCGTTATCCCTCCACTACTCACTCCACCTCGCCCCGGTTCGGCTGGGCCGGCCGGACCGCTGGAGGGTCACCACACTCTCTCCTGCTTGTCCAGGATCTTTCTGCATCAGGGACTGAGACAGAAACCACACACTCACAGTGTTGTGGCTTTGGGAGGAAAATATTTGTTAAGCTTCTGCCAGTGTCGTACCATGTGACCGACTGCTCTGCTAACAGTCCACTCCTGGTGGCAGGTTATTATTGTAATTCTTCTAAACGTTGTCCGTATTAAATACTTTAAAGCATTGTTTTAGTTCCTTCCTTTGGGAATGCAGGCAGAAGCTTAGCAAATATGCTAGGCTGCCATTTCACACAAGGCATTACTGCTGTCATGTCATGGCACCACACATACTGTAGCGCATACAGCAGGCCCTGGCTTCCTGTTGCCTTCCACTCCCACGAGGAAGTGAAACTGGGAGGCAACAACGGGCCCAGTTAAACTCTGACTTTGAGTTCTGGGTCTGGGTGGGTGGTGGCCCATAGGTTGACTAGCACCACAGCGTTCGGACAACACTCTCAACCCTAGACAGACAATGTGTCGCTCCTCTTTATAGCACTTCCCAAAAATGACAAAACCAGCAGGAGAAGAAGGCCTGTGCTATTAATTATCTAGTGGGTGTAAATTAACTGCGAAGTCTCATTCATACTAGATATCCAGCGACTAAAATGTGATGCCGTTGCACATGAGCAGACATCAGTGCTTTTAGGCCCTGGATAGGCTTTATGGATGTGTTTTCTTATGAATGTTTCATTGAAATTTTATAGGTTTAATTGTTAATTTTGGGATGGGAAACCTGTCAATAAGATTATGTCATTTTTGGGGTTGGAAAATCATGGCACATTTGCTTTAATAGAGTGTATTGATGCCAATACCAGTGCCCCTTTGAATGACCTCATTCACTGGGTGTATGTGGTTAAGAGAGGTGAGGGTGGCCCAGTAATGCAAAGGGAAAAAAAAACAGAGGAATTTGATCCTGCTGTATCAATTTTTTACAACAGTGTCTATGTTCATCAATTGATTTACCATTTTGTTTGAACTGAAAATGGAAAAATTTGAGGTCAAAGCAGTAAATAAATGAATAGGGAAGGACATGAATGGAGAGATGACACCATATGAAAGAGATTCTGGAGAGTTAGAATGATGAGAACTTTTACAGCACGATGCATCGCCGAGGCCAACGCAAAAAAATCAACAAGCGCCGAGCGAACAGTGCAGCTTCAGTTGGACACATTGCACTGCTTAACATGCAATGATTACACTATGGGCTGCTCTGACTATGTACTTTGCTCTCTCTTTCTCTTGATGCTGCTTTGTAATCTCGGTCCTACTTTTTTTGAGCAATGCATTGTACAGGAATGACAACATCTTTACCCAAGTTTCAGTCAATCCCCTTTTTTCCACCCTTTACCTGACGAACCTGCTGAAGTTTAAGTTTAATGCCAAATATTTTTAAATGACAATGTTTTTGCTAGTTTAATCTTTGCCATCAAGTATATTTGTCATCATGGGGCCTTTGGATATAACCTCTGAACCCCAGTCACATATTCCAGACCAATGTTGGTGTCTCAGCTCAGCCTTATTGTGCTGTAGATTTTTTTATTAACACCCATAAATACAATGTAAATATCAGAATGGCTCGTCAGACGCACAAACCAAGCAAAGCTTCAACCATTATCTCTTAAGCCGCTATCTCTCTATCCACACATTTCTCTATTTATTTATTTATTGATTTGAGCGGTTCTTGAGATTGCACAATGCCATGTAACACGCATGTACTATAATTGCCGATGCACATTATGCATTTTTGAAAGCCATTTTCCCTCTTTCTGAGAATGCTTTCCACACAGCATGGCCTAATTCTTTTTTTGTTTAACACTTGAATTTTTAAAAGCGGTTCAATTGTATCTCAGATTGAGCAAAGAGTCATTCTCTCAGCGAGTGCAATGGCGACACTGTGGGGGAAAGACTTCAAACTATGATTTGTTTTAGAACTGTAATATCACCCTAAAGCCATTTTCTTTCAGCATTCTACATTTGATGATTTTAACAGTGTGCCCCCTGTGCACTTTATGTTAACATTCATGATGAAGCGTTCAGCACAAGTTTGCGCCTGTGAAAGTCATGTACACGCTGAGAGAATCCTGCTCTAGAGCTCCTCCCTGTCTGTTTGTTATGAGGAGGGAATATGGCTCCACAAAACGAGTCTGCCAAAGACATGCATGCTCAGCTGTCTGCCTGAGAGCTGCTGGTCGGCCTGCCTAACACTGGTAGTGAGCGGTTCACTATGTGCTGAGCTTATTACTGGCTATGACAAATCTACAGAAAATCAGATTGGATTACTTAGACAGGATTAGACTTTGGGGTGGTGGTGGGAATTTTTATGCTTTAACTAATTTTTTTTTTTTTTTTACTGCTATACTATATTATTTATATGAACAAGGGCTAGTAAGATGAAGAATATTGACTGTCTAAGGTTGGGGTGGTAAGAGTGGACACTCCATAATGGTATGGCAAACACAAAATTTTTTTCTGACATTGTACGATATATAAAGTAAATATGTAGTAACATAAACACTTCTAGCTTAATTAAATATTCTAAACTTTATTTCTCACAGCTCTGCGAAATGCTCACATTATTGTTTCATACTTATATTATTACTTTGGATTCATATTTATTTAATTAATATACTTAAAAGTGAAATAATAACTGGAGCATTTTACAGTTTTGTGAGTCTTTATCGATATAAACCTTTACTTAGCCACTGGGAAACAGTGTGTGTGTGTGTGTGTGTGTGTGTGTGTGTGTGTAACATATGTATGTGTATGTGCCTGTAACCCTATAAAAAATATTAGCATCAAATCTTTTGAAAAAGCAGCTGCCATGATTATTTTCTAAATTAGTTTAGTAGCACACATGACATGTCAATGACATTAATGTTGTGTAAAATATAATGATAATAAATAATAACAACAACAACGATTATTATTATTCTTATCATTTGTTGTTGTTGTATTAGTATTACTATCCTGGTTCTACTATACTAAATTATGATTTATATAAAAAGTTAGTAACATTTTCTATGAAGGGCATGTCTATAATGCATTATAAAAACATTCATAAGACATTACAATGCATTTATAAGGCTTAATAAAACCTTTATAAGTGTTTATAACATATACAATTGCTTATAGCATTATACAGCGCTGTCACTTTACTTTAAGTTTGCAGAGTCACACAATAGCATAATATTGATGTTTGTAAGACATTATTCCGTTTCAGGAACTTAGAATTTATAATCTGTTATGTCATATTAGAGCAGTTCACTATGTGTCTTTATTACTGGGTGAAATTATGGTATTTATAATATGCTGTGTAACCTAGGACTCAGTTTCTTCTTTTAAACACTGCTGTCACTTTGACACTTGACATTTGACACACAACTTTAATAATAAATTAATTTATAATATAACACTTAATGCATTATAATGTCTTATGTGCTCATAATGCATTAAGGACATGACCGTCAAATGTTACTCAAAATTCATAAATTGTATATTTTACATCGTAAACATGTGATTCTTATATATTTTTTATACTGATATTTGCTTTGGCATATGTGATTGCATGTGTGTGTGTGTGTGTGTGTGCTTGAGTATCCCTTAAGCAGTTCTAGCCGCATGCATCAACAGATCAAAGAGCATCTCAGAGTCACATCAGTGCTGCTCTAATTAGAACGTGACTGATGCAGATCTCCTTCCCACTAATTCCCCACACTTCAGTGTGTACATCACAGTGGTGTGCAATGCTTAATTTTTGGCTACATTAAATTATAATAGGACTGAGCCGCTGCCTCTTAACGCCACCTGTAACAAAGCTTTATAGCTTAAATAGCTTTCTTAAGTCCTCAGTGTAACGCCATAACAGTATGTAGTGTCTTGTCTGAGGGGTTGAATGAGCTGCGTTGGTTGCCTGGTTCTCACTCTGTCATATCCTGTCTTCCCTGGTCTGGTCTAGGTGGTAGTCAACGCCTTGGTGGGAGCCATCCCTTCCATTATGAATGTGTTGCTGGTTTGCCTCATCTTTTGGCTGATTTTCAGTATCATGGGGGTCAACTTGTTTGCGGGCAAGTACTACTACTGTTTCAATGAGACGTCAGAGGAATACTTTCCTGTCGACATTGTCAACAACAAGACCCAGTGCGAGGCCCTCATAAAACAAAACTTTACTGAGGTCAGGTGGAAGAACGTCAAGATCAACTTTGACAATGTGGGCGCCGGCTACCTGGCCCTGCTGCAAGTGGTGAGAGTGTCGCTCCTCCTCTTCTCTCTTTTCTGACTCCATTTCTTATTTCATGATAACTTTATTTCTCATTTTCCTATGTATTTTTCTGTTGTTTTTTTTCTGTGTCACCTGAGGGTCTGTTGTTGCTTCAAACATTTGCTTTCACAGTACTCTGAGGCTGTTTATCATATTCACTGTGTATATTATGTGTTTCTCCACATCCTTTTCTTCATCTACTTGTTTCTTTCCATGAACAAGCTGTACCACAGGACATGCATCTGTTTCGGTTTGAGTTTTAAGAACGTTCTTGATATATCATTTGTCTTTTTGGTTTCTACAAATGGATTTAATCATTTCTCTCCTTTGAAAGGCCACATTCAAAGGCTGGATGGACATTATGTATGCAGCAGTGGATTCCAGAGAGGTATATTCATTACTTTTTCAATACTCAGTTATTTTACTGTATGTCAGACCGTGCACAAGCAGACACTAAAGAAATGGGAAATATGCCTTTTCAGTTTCTTTGATGAGAGCCAGATGAGAGAATTGTATGCTAAGTTTGAAGCTACTGCGAGCAGCCAGATAATTTAGTGTGAGAGATTTCATGGGGATTTACTGGCAGAGAATGGCAATAATTCTCCCCCGAATAATGAAAGCATCCTTCAATTAGTAAGTATTTACATAAGAGTATAATCAACAGAATATAGGAATCATCTACAGAGTTAGTTGCCTAAATTTAAACAGATTTTAACAGAAAACTGAAAAACAAACAAAAATTAACCCCACCCTGCTCTTAGTATAGACTTTGTTGTCTTCTAGTATGTTGTTTATTTGTTTATTTTATTTTACAAATCAAAACACTCGTTCTATATATGGCATTTCCCATTTTCCCCAAGTTTTGAAGCCACTGTACATTATCCTACTCTTAGGGGAGAGTGAGGCAAGGTGTTTGCAATCTGTAAGCCCACCTCTAGATGCCACTAAATTCTACACACTGGTCCTTTAAAGGTTATTTTACACCACATGCAGCACAGCAGCGATATGTATGCTGCACATCAAGCTGCATGTCATTGTACACCGACTCCACTCAGACCCCAGAGAACCGACTCTGTTCATGTTCTGATGTCAGTTTGGTAAAGGTTCAACAAAATATATACTAGAAGCTCCAGAAAAAGCACACCAGCATCTTTTGTATGGTTGTTCTTATAAAGTCAGTCCTGTGGGTCATAGAGAGCTTTATATTTCTCCACTTCGACAATCTGTCCATTTCTCAACTGAATTAAGTCAAATACAGGATGACAAACAGGATGTGCTGTGAGCAGGGTGTGTGTGTGAGTGGTTGCTACAACATTTGTGGGTGGTTGTTAAACAGCACAAATGGGGGACAACCTGAGGAATGATTGCCAAATCTTGACCAAAATAGGTGAATCATATCAGGCACCCAATTAAACCAAGTGTTCAACAGTTATATATTTTCAAACTCAGCCAGTGTCTTGGCAAAATAAGATTTAAGATTTATTTGTTTATTTATTATTTGTTTATTTTCAGCCAGGAAAAATATAAGAAACACACGTGTGATTAAAAAATCTGATAATGTCTAGGACATAATTTTAAAGCAGTTTTATGTGTTTTAACAGTGTTTTGTGTCCTGCAGCAGGCTTGCAGCACACAGCAAAAATAAAAGTATACTTTATATTTGCTGCACACTGCAAATTCTACTTAACCTGTTTTGGCTGCTGTGGATGCTGCACAGCAGACGCACAGCAGTTGTGTTGCATACATGCTGCTCCATAATTTAGCATAAAGATTGGGATAAAGGCTTTAGACAGTACTTAATTTGTTAACCAGGACCCAAACTTTTTGTAGGATTGAACAGTGTGAATTACTATACTTTAGAGGTGCTTGTAGGCAGGTTATGTTGGCTGTGGACAGAGCCAGGTTAGCTGTTTACCTGTTTCTAGTCTTTGTGCTAATATATGTAAGCCAGCAGCTGTTGATAACTTCATATTTATTGTACAGTAATTCAGAAAGTTAATAAAATACAACCCTATGTTTAACATTGTGCCTCCCTTCAAGGTGGAAGACCAGCCTGACTATGAAGTCAACATCTACATGTACATCTACTTTGTTGTCTTCATCATATTTGGCTCCTTCTTCACCCTCAACCTCTTCATTGGTGTGATCATTGACAACTTCAACCAGCAGAAGAAAAAGATAAGACCCTTTCTTTTTCCTCATCCCCCTGTTATCATTTCAAAGTTTAGGATGTGATTATAACCAAATCTTTGTTTATCCCTTTACTTTGGAGGTCAAGATATCTTCATGACAGAGGAACAGAAAAAGTACTACAATGCCATGAAAAAGTTGGGGTCCAAAAAGCCACAGAAACCTATTCCTCGACCACAGGTAGGCATTTTTCTGGGGTTACGCTTTTTCACAATGTTTTTCAGTTGAATCCCCAGTAAACTTCATCCCTGTTTGTGTCCTCTCTTCTTGTAGAACAAGATCCAGGGCATGGTGTTTGACTTTGTGACACAGCAAGTCTTTGACATCTCCATCATGATACTCATCTGCCTCAACATGGTCACCATGATGGTGGAAACAGACGATCAGTCAGATGAAACAGAGCTCGTCCTCTACTGGGTCAACTTCATCTTTATTGTTGTCTTCACCACAGAGTTCTTGCTGAAGCTCTTTGCCCTTCGCCACTATTACTTCACCAATGGCTGGAATATCTTCGACGTGGTGGTGGTCATCCTGTCTATTGTCGGTGAGTGAGGGAGGTGGAACACAAGGACTTGAGAATATCACCTATGGAAGTGTGTCCTATTCTAATGGTATTCTATTCCTTTCTTCTTTCCTTTTGTTTCCTTTCCTTTCCCTACCTTTCCTTCTCTTAGGCATGTTCCTTGCTGACATCATTGAGAAGTACTTTGTGTCACCGACTCTGTTCAGGGTAATCAGGTTGGCACGTATTGGCCGTATCCTCCGTCTGATCAAAGGAGCTAAAGGCATCCGGACTTTACTCTTTGCTCTGATGATGTCACTGCCAGCCCTGTTCAACATCGGCCTACTGCTCTTCCTGGTCATGTTTATCTTCTCCATCTTTGGCATGTCTAACTTTGGCTATGTAAAACACGGAGCCGGCATTGACGACTTGTACAACTTTGAGACCTTTGGCAACAGCATGATCATTCTGTTCATGATCACCACGTCAGCTGGATGGGACGGCTTACTGCTGCCGATCCTCAACTACCCGCCGGACTGCGATCCCAATTTGGAAAACCCTGGTACATCTGTGAAGGGCGACTGTGGTAACCCCTCAGTGGGAATCTTCTTTTTTGTCATGTATATCATCATTTCTTTCCTGATCGTTGTCAACATGTACATCGCCATCATCTTGGAGAACTTCAGTGTGGCCACAGAGGAAAGTGCCGATCCACTCAGTGAGGATGACTTCGAGACCTTCTATGAGATCTGGGAGAAGTTTGACCCCACCGCCTCTCAGTTCATTACTTTTGCCAAGCTGTCTGACTTCGCAGACGCACTGGAGCACCCACTTCGTGTGCCAAAGCCTAACACTATAGAACTAATCGCCATGGACATGCCGATGGTAAGTGGCGATCGCATTCACTGCCTGGACATCCTGTTTGCCTTCACAAAGCGAGTGCTGGGCGACAGTGGTGAGTTGGACATGCTGAGGCAACAGATGGAGGAGCGTTTTGTGGCAGCCAACCCCTCCAAGGTATCCTATGAACCCATCACCACCACTCTTCGGCGCAAACAGGAGGACGTCTCTGCCAGAATCATCCAGAATGCCTACCGTGCCCACCTCATCAGGCGCGGCATCATCTTCAAGCGCCACACTTTCACCAACAATGCGCTCAAGAACGGCGGGACCAACCAAGAGAAGAAGGAGAGTACACCATCTACAGCCTCTCTGCCCTCTTATGACAGCGTGACCAAACCTGACAAGGAGAAGCAGGATGATAACAAGGAGGAGTGGGCCAGGAAAGAGAAGGACAAAAACCAAAAAGATGAGTGGGAATCCAAGTGTTAGGCTTCAGTGACTCTTAAAATCCAATAAAACACAGTGAGATGAGACTCTGAGCCCAAAACCCAACAGATGTAGAAACAGTGATCATTTGCAAGTAAGGAAAAAAAAAACAACAAAAACATCCAAAAAAATGTTTACAGACTCAAATACTACTGAGGCAATGTGGTTTCTTATGTCGTCAAAGACAGCTGAACCAAACACAATCAGTTTACCACGGAACTTTGCTGCATAGTGACCAAGTTCGTACAGATGTGGAACAAATGCAAAATGAAAAACAGTGACTCACAATGTGCTGGCCAATGACACACATTTCTTTGGGGACCAACTGCCAAGGCACAGAAATCTCTGCAAGATGATCGGAGAAATTGCAAAATCCCTGCCACCACCGAGTGTGGACCCCCGCAGCAAAGCTCCACTGCTACGGGACTGGATCATAACAGATCCCACTAGAACTGTTATTAGCAGTCTAACAGAGGGTCTGTACCACCGCGTTTACCATCTTTATCAAGAAGAAAACAATAATCAACCAAGCAAGTTTAGCTAGGAAGGAAACACTAGCGAGGGAGGGGGAAACCCAGAACCGTAGACAAAGATTTTTTTTGTTTGTTTGTGCTGAGTATACTTGCATCTTTACGTTATTTGAGCAGCAAAAAAGATAACATTTAGCCCATGTCACTAGTCTTTTCATCTCCTCTTTGTTATACTGACATTGAAAAAGACATTTTCTACATGGGCTTTCACACTGACCAGTAGGGGTCATTAGTCATCGTTTTGACTTGGGCTGAAGGAGACTTGCTCAGACCGAGTTCCAGATAAATAATAATTATTGTGCTCGTTCAATGCATAGAAATGACTTGCATGAAGGCATGTTTTGATCAGGAATCATGCATGAGTAATCATAGTCCACAAGACACTAATTCTCAGACCACTGCAGTGGCTTGACTATAGTTTGAGGCTGTCCACTGGGGAAATTATGAGAACTATAACGGGAAAATGAAGATTTTTGGATAATGATATATAGAATATTGGGGGAATGATAGTTGTATGATCCTGCCCTTTACTAGTTCTGCTTTTTCCAACTGACAGATCTTTTTATTAAGCCCTTCATTAAAAGCTTCAGGTAAATGAAGGATGTAAGCACTCAGAGGCAAAGTCTCAGTCGGATCAGCCAAGAACACAAACTAGAAAATGTTTTTTTGCTGCTCTGAATGTTAGTAGTGTAGGAAGAGTGTGGAGTGTATGAGTATTTGAAGCAGAATATCCTCACGGTTAGGATGCACAGATTTGGAAGGCCATGTTAGCTGTCCTGAACCAAATCTGGGGCTTACATCTCTTTGTTTACTTACATCCATCATACAGTCACTTTCCTTACTTACCTGTAGTCCCTGTTATGGCAATGAAAGCAGGTGATGTTTCACGCCAAGGAATCCATATATCTGGCATCAGTAAAGGTCTGGTGTGAGGTTCAGTAGTTATCCCTATGGAGAAGGGACCGAAGTATAGTTTTATTTTGGGGTTTGTTTCGATATTCGTTTTGTTGTTTTGTTTTGGGCTAATGGAAGAACTGAAATTTGCATTTAGGTAGATGCATTAGACAGCTGATTAATTCATTTCAAGCTCCTCTTTTGTACTCTGTCAGACCCACATCAGAATTTCCCCCGTGAATGATGTCTTAGGTAGTGCTTTTTGGACAATTTGAGTTGCCAGCTTTAGAAAAAAAAAGCCTTCTCTGATGTCCTTGTGATGCAATCATTCTCAGAAACAGTGTTGATCAGTGAGAGTGACACTGACCATCTGAACAAGCGGAGATACAGAGAATTATCACAAGGACATGCCTTGTCGTGCCTAGCATGTATGGAAGGTGGATGGCCGTGAAGAGCTTTGTGGTTTGGACTCTAGAATCAATTGGATTTTGTCTGCTGTTCAGGGAGGTGGATGGGTGATAAATAACTAAACGTGGACCAATAAATAGGTAGAGCCACTCCCTTCAGGGCTTTAGACTGACTGCCATTGAGAACAAGAGAGAAATGGAAGAGCAGAAGAAGAAGAGAATAGTGCTTTGGTCTGAGTCGGAGTGCTGAAAGTCCCATGTTTGTCAGTGTATCATTGTGCTTTTGTGGGACCTCTTTAAACACTGTGTGGTGTTGGACCCAGGCTCGCACCATCTTTTCACATACTTGCAGGCTTTCAAAGAACTGTCACCCGCTTCAAAAATAATTAGCCAGAGATGGAGGTACAAAACGCGAACACTTGACAAGATAAAACATCAGCAGGCCTCACATTGACGCAGCTATGTTGTAAAATAAGCTTTGTGGGTGTTTTTTCGTATAAAATTAAAAAAAAAAAACCTGAGGCTTTGTCAAGTGGTAGACGAGACACAACTGCCTCCTTAGGTGTTCCTGCCATTTTTTATTTCTACACAGGAGTGATGGTCCTATTTATAAGTGGATGACTGGACATAAATCTGGCATCCATCGTCACACCACTAATGCCATTTTGGTGTGTTTAACACTGCCTGTACCAGAACCCCCTGTCTGTAACAATAACTGAGGTCTGTTTACAATATGAGGTCTCCGAAATCAGTTTGGCTGCTGCACACTGAAACCAAATACATTCCCAATGAGAACCACAGGAGGAGTGAGTAATGTCATCCAATTTACCCATGTTCATCTTGGATGTAATGTTTTAGAATGATACATTCACACTTGAAAAAAAGAAGAAAAAAAAAAAACAAGCAAAAAAAAAAAGACAAAAAAGAAAACACAAAAACATATATATGTACAGTGCAGGCTATGATGTAAATGGCACAATCGCTGAAAAAGAACGAACTTTTTGAGAGAAACTATAAATATTGTATTATATTCTTTTATTTTATCGGCATGCTTTGTTGTGTTTTTTGTAAATACGGAATTTTAAAAATGTTACTACTAATAATCAAAAAATGAATAATAACAATAATATAGAATGGCTTCCAGCTATGCCCTTTGTCACATTTGTTACCTTTTGGATTTTTTGAGACACTTTTCACTTTGTTGACGGAAATTGAATGAAATATAGATATTATATAATACAAAAGATAAATACATGTATACATATATGTCTATATGTATATACATAAAACAGAAGAACACTGTTTGTCACATTTGATTTATGTGCAACACGTTCAGTGGATGTCTAAAACTGGTCGTTTCCAGCACCCTTCTATGTTGGGGAATAGCTCATGTGCGATGTTACTGGAGCTGCTTGCCATGGATTGTAGCCTGATCATGATGAAAGGATAATGTTACCAGCACATTTCTCACTTACTGTCATATCTCTCACCTTCACTGAGTATACAGGACACACCCACAGTCACGGACACAAACACACACAGGTGACTCTCCTCACTGCCCACCATCTATACCAGTGATCTCTCCCCGGAGGACGTCAGCTGGTGTGACTGACTGCCTCGTACACCCCAAGACGGCACCTACCCCAGGGCCTTTCTTTCCCCGTACACCCACACATCAGTGCCATTACAGCTCAACATGCATACAATCATGTACTTGCGTCTCATCCTCACATTTCTTTTGTTGGATGGTTTGTTTCTAGTGTTCCACTCAATGGCATGTGCCTTTTTTCTGCTTTTTCTGCGAATTTGGATGTCGATGCCACACTGAAAAAAACAACAAAAAACAAAAAACAAAACAAAAAAAGAAACAAAAAAACATGTTGCCAAACTGTGGAGGGTGGGGGTTTGGGGGTGAGCACAACATTAATCAGGGATGTCGAGTCAGAAATACTGCCAGAGGATCATCCAGACACCCCACTTCATCTTAATATTCAACAGTGTGTGATGTTAACAGAAAAACAGCTAAACTCAAAAATGTCCTGTTCTTAGTGCTATGTGTGTCACCCACTTGGCTTGTGAAAAAGCAGCTTGCCTTCTATATTTCTTTTATTTCTTCAATATTTCTGTTTCCATCTGAAATTTATTTTTGTATCAATATTTGATTATAGGACTCATTCTTTTTTAGCATGGTTTATTATGGGCGTTTTTTCTTTTTCGCTGAAAAATTAAAAAGTGCTTTTCAAACTGTTGTTATCATTTGACACCGTGATAAAAGAGGATATACAGTACAATATGATGGTGTGTTGCACAACCACTTGGACTCTTGGTAAGAATATATGAAAGATTGTCTTCATTTGAGCACGAACCTTTTTATTACCAATAAAGCAGCCTTCCAGTTACAACTTGTGTGTTGCTGTTGTGTTTTTTTAATCAAATAAGGCTAGGTTGCACCTACAGCAATTCATTTTTAAACCTGATTAAATCACGTTCCAGCTTTAATTTATGTTGCACAGAACTTTTAAACTAATTTATAACTGAGAATAAAATCTTAGTTTAATTTTTTTGTCTAAATTTAATTCTGTTGCACCAAAACGTATAACTCAAATTGAATGCAACATTAACTTTTAACTTATACTTGTAGATGTTTACCTCTTAAAATGGCGGCTGCCTTTTTTGAGATGAGATTGAGCAAAAAGTTCTGCTGAGCCATCATGAGTACGCTTAGGCCAACCAACTTTTCAGCTAGTTAGCAAACAATGAAACTTTGTTTGCTTGTTATTTTTTAGCAAGCTAGCAAATAATATGAATTTTTAGTTGACAAACAAATGTTTGTTTTTAACCTTTTAGCTAGCTAGTGAACAATGTAACTTTTTATAAAACATTTTAGCCAACTAGCAAACAATGTTTTTTTGTGTTTTTTGTTTGTTTTTTGTTTTTTTTACTTTTATCTAACTAACAAACAAACAATGTAACATTTTGTAAAGGAATACAGAACCAGGGAAGTGCAACATTTTCCCCTCTTTTATACTTGCTAGATCCCAACATGACATGGATTTTTTATTTTTTTTTTTTTTAATTTAGGTAAGCAAGCATCTCCATATTGATTACACTAAGTTCCAGTTTACATCACTAAAATTGGCTTTACTAAACAGATAGCTTTTTAATTGTGCAACAGTGCTCTGCCTTATATTAAATCTGGGTTCACTCATGTTAAACCTAGTTTTGCTAAACTGATTAAAACTACTCTTGATAAAAATAATTTTTGGTGCAACCCAGTGTAAAGATATTTAGCTCCTATTTCAAAGACATTCTGACACGGCAGAGCCTTTTAGGATTCTCTTGCACTTTCCTTCAGGCTTATTTCAGATTCATTGTGTCCACTTTAAGTAGTGGTCACCATTTTGTGCATATTATTTTACTTTTGTGGTGCTGTATGTGGATGCAAGTGGATTACAAAACATCCTGTGAAATGGAGCTGAGTGGCGCTGTGGTAACAGGGTCGTGAAAGGCAGCCTTTCAAATGTAATGGACTTATTGAATTTGTTAAGAGCCCCGTGTTAACATCCCCCTCACAGGCAGAAGATGGACTATACCCCCATTATTATGCAGTCCATCTGCACTGTGATGCTCTTGTTTGTGGTCCACCATAAAGTAAATAGCCTGGAGGTATGATATTACAGTCAAGGAGCCCCATAACCTCACAACCTCAGAAGAACGGGGGCTGAAGTTACCATATTGGGTGGGTATTATTGATCTGTTTGTGCTTTTCTCATCGGTTTGCAGAAGAGAGGAGGAGGGTAAGAAATCCTTTTTGGAGAGTAGGTGGAATTGTATGTAAATGATGAGTTTTCCTCAGACACTGAATAGAAGGCAAATTCTCCATGGAGCATCCTCCCTTTCTCTCACTCCTCCCTTTTCTTTTTTTGTCACATTACAAAATTCTGTCTCCCTCCCTGGAGTCACATGGACTCTTTTATGACTCCCCCACGCTTCCTCCATCTCCCTGGATTTATTGTATGATATTTCCAAATCTATGTGTCCCTCTGCTATCCATCCTATACACATGTAGGCAATGGGAACATGCTCCTTATTGACTGTTGACCACCCCTCCAACTCATCCCACTGCCATGCTCCAGGACGTTTCTGTGTGAGAGTGCAGGGATGATGGGAGGAGGGAGCCAGAAAGGGAGGGGGAGGGAGGGAGGGAGGTAAGGAAAAAGAGAAGGGGATGGGAGGTGGTGGTGGAGCACTGCAGTGCAGATAAATTAATGCAGCAGTCGAGGCTGAGTCAGCAGCACACTCCCAGTTTGGCCCAGTGCCTCCATCACCATGCACGGCTGCCTTGGAGACCGGCTCCCACGCTCAAAGAAAAAAAAAAAGAAAGAAAAGAAAATCACACCAAAAATAAGGACATTTCATCCTAAAATTAGGCACGTTGAGGACATCTGAGAGAAAGCGGTGAAAACGCCGTCGGCAGCCGGTGTTGATGCTCCGCACTCTGCAGAGAGGAGCTGTCCGCGGTGCTGGAGGAGGCGGGAGAACGAGCAGCCTCTGCCCGGCTCTGAGGCTCCTTGGGCGGGTTTGGATGGAAAGAGGACAGCGCTATGCATGGCGGTTGTCGTGGGGCTAACAAACCGAGCCATAAAAATGTGTTTAGTGTGCGGAGGAGCTCGACCTAATTCGCAGACAGCCACACCTACACTCCCCTCTCCTCCTCCTCCTCCTCTTCCTCCCCCTCCTCCTCCTCTCTCATCCCACCTCCCTTCCTCTGAAGTCTGTTGCCACATAGCATGTGGTTTCTCTGTGGGTGGACCACTGTGGCTAAATATAACAATTAAACAGTATTTCCTTTGCCATGATTAGGTTTTTAAGGAGATTTTTTTTTTCCTTTTTATATACCTGACAGTGACACTGAATATTGTGCTTTAATCACTAATGAGAGACATGCATCATTTACAAAGACCCTTCACCCATCTCTTGGATTACATTGCTCATCTCTGTCCTGTTTCTCTGCTGCAGTCCCGCTGCTAAATGTCAGACAGGCAGTAGAAGTGCGAATAGCCGGCAGTAAAAGGGGGTTTTCCTACTATCTGATCCCATTTCAACCCTTGACTGAGATCAGAGGGTTGTGTTTGTGCTCTGCTGGTGTTCCCTCCCTTCCTCCCTCCTTCTCCCCCTCCTACCCCGGTCCTCCCTTTCTCCCCAGGGAGGACCAAGCCCAAAGAGGGAGCTCTCCATCATGGAAATGGCCAGAAGCCAAGAGCCCCCACCACAGCTGCACCCTCACACAACTCACATTTCTCAATGGGAAACGAGGCAGACGCGTAACCCCCCCCCCCCCCCCCACCCCCCAATTCCCATTCCTATCATCTATACATAAAATCCTACACCACCACCTCCTAGAGTCCACCAGACCCTCCTCCTCCATCCACTAAATTTTAACTACATTACTTTATGTATTTTCTGCCTGCCTCATTGCATAACCTTATTGTGCAACGATGTAAATTTGTGTGAACAAAGTGCATGCTATATACAGTCTGCACTGCAAAGGGAAACAAAACAGATGCCTTTACACCCACACATTGCCTTTTTTTTTTTTTTTTTAAAGGTTTTCCAAATGAGCCTGAGCTGTTGGATTCCTGATTTGCTGAACAACAGCACCCACCTCTGGTCAGCCCTGTGCATGTATGAAAAGTGTAACTTTTACTGCCTTGCCTTTTCATATCCTTTACGCAGCATCAACAGTATCCAACATCAATCGAAAAAACATTACTGCTTTATGAGATTTTATTCTAAATCTTAAATAATTTGAAAAAACATTTCTTTGCACTGCACCATCAAAGGTATACAGATCATAATGCATCCTGAAAAAATGTCCTAAATTGATTAATTGATTCAGCTGATTGATCTTGCTTCTTAGTTTATTCATACTCAAAAATCAAAATAAGACCCAAAAGCACTCTCTGTGTGAGTGGGTATCTGAACATGACTGTGCATTTTCTTCTAAAATAAAAAAAAAAAAACCCAAAACACTAAGCCTGTAGATGATATGATAAAATGATTCAGACATTTCAACATGTGAGTACTTACAGATGATGAGAACATCTTGGCTATATTTCTCCAGTTTATTGCTTATTATGGAATCTGTCAGGTGCAAATATACCTTTTGTCTGGGACATCAGAATGAATAAAATAAACAAATAAAATAAACAATACGTGTAATCCAGGGTGTCTTAAGTCTCTGCTGCAGTCTGGAGCTGGTCTTCATGACATCTGCAAGTGAATTAATATATTAGAAGGTAAACAAAACAAAGATGCACCCAATTAACTCGAAATACTGACACAACATGTGATCTGTTTTAACTTTGATTCAAAATTACACAAAAATGTTCAGTCACTCTACACTCTTGGTAAAAGTAGAAGTTATTATTGGGAACTAACAATGATTTTGATTATTGATATATCCATCAGTCATTTTCTTGATTAATTGATTAGTTGTTTGGTCCATAAAATGTCAGAAAAAAGTTTGTTTTTTTAAAAATGCTGATCAGTGTTTTCCAAAGCTCAAGATTACATCCTTAAATGTCTTTGCCACTGTTGGACAGAAACCAATTACTTTTCAGGAAACTTTAAAAAATGCTTTGTTTTTAAAATAACTGAACTGCTGCATCAACAAAATTGGTAGCTCTTTTTAATCATTTTCATCTGTTAAATATTTAAATCCACATACATATATAAAAATTGACCAATAGCCCTACAGCAACAACTTATTTTCTCCACAGTCCAAAGATATTCAGTTTACTGTCATAGAAGACTAAAGAAATCAGAAAATATTCACATTGGAGATGCTTAAATCAGAATTTGAACTCTTAAAAAAATGACTCTAGCAATTAACTATTAAAATAGTTGTCAATCAATTTAACAGTTGCCAACTAATCGATTAATTGACTAATCGTTGCAGCTCTAGTGGAAATATTTGACTAACATGACATCTTCACTGCTCTTCTTCTTCTCTGCATTTCTATGCAATCTGCAGTAAAACACTTTAACATCTTTTGCCCTCTCACAGTCCTATAACTCCATTATCAACGCAGAAACTTTGGTTTACATGCTTTTCAGCTCACCCTTCTTGTTTGGTGCTTGCCAGCCACTCCACAAAATCTTTAGCCTTAATTTTGTCAAGATAGCGGGTGAAATCGCTGGTGAACGTCCCGTCTGAATGCCTTCTGAAGTTTTGGACGATGTTTTGTCCTTTTTCCGTCTGACGTGAATACCATCTAAGAAAAGCAGTGATGATGAGTTGAAATTCTTTAATGTACAGACAGCATTTAATTTCAGTGTTCAGTTGTGCATATATTTTGTACAAATAGACAATAACAGTAATAAGTAAATTAAACAATGAAACGTAATCATGATCTCAACGATTACAGGAAAAGAAATGACATTTCCCGTACATCACAAATTTAACAAAACATAAAAGCACATCAGATAAGAAACAAATGAGGAAACAGAAAACTACAACAATGTAGGAAGATTCAGCAACACACACATATTTCATAATGATTTTGTATTATTATTAATTCATGAACATATATGACCACAGTTTGCATTAAATTTATAAAGAGAAAAATGGACAAAATTGGTTTTCATTTTATGTCAAATATTGATTTCACATAATGTGTCTATTTTGCTTAGTCACTCAAAATTGAAAAGTGCTGCTTGTATATGAACATGCCAGTATTCAATTATTCAGAAAGAGACTTCATACACACCCTGTCGGTCTGGTTTTATCCACAACCATCTCTTTACTGTACGAACACAGAAACAGGACCAACACACACCACAGGTGTGGGCTCATTATCGCGTCACCTGGTCAACACATAATCCAAAAAAACAAACAAACAAACAAACAAACAAACACAATGATTATCCTGCTAAATTAAATAAGAAAACAATTCAAAAAGTTTGTTCAAAGCCCTGACAAATATATACAGTGGTTGAAATTGTTAAGGTTAGTTTAGGCCTCAATAAAAAACTCACCTTGGGGAACGCTGACACGTGTCCAATGAAGTTCTGTTCTTGGTTGTCTGGAGCACATGCAGGGTAATATTGATGAAGTTACGGAGAATCCCCTCTACTCCTTGATGATACACTGGGACTAGACAGTGAGGACGGATCATTTCTGTCACTTTATAAAGACAGCAGGTGTTCCACTGTGACATAGGGGTCACCTCCCCCACATGATGCCCCTCCTCCTCATTACAGTGGTCCTGATTACATCTGAGCTAGACTGGCGTGTGCTCTCCAAACAGGTCAAAGGTCAGAGCCCCACTCCCACTTTCGCAGACAGTGGCAGGTGTGAAGAAATGTTTTCATGTTGTCTGACGTCAACAAAGCAACTCTTATGGCCAATTTCTTTGGCACTTCCAAGTTACACACTGATTTTCTTATGTTCCTCCTTCAATAATCAGGACATGGTTTGCTTACTTTTATAACAAAGAGGGATCATTTCAGAGATTTGTAATTGCATTTTAGATTGTTGTAATCACTGAAACACTAAAACGAGGACTGACTGGGAGAGAAAGCTGTGATTTCAGCATCTTCATGTTTTTCTGCCCATGGTTACTCAGTCTTTGATGCAGCTACTTTAATATAATGTCACCATAACAGAAATACATCTACGATCCTGTCCATTGATTGCTATTTTTGGGACCCTGGACAGGTCAAGCTGATTAAGTTCTGTGCAAAAACAAAATGATTCATTTTTCATTTAATTCATTACATCTTTACTACTTACTGGCTGATCTGACAGGTGCTCTTAAGTGGCACAGGTGAAAGTACAAAAATACAAAATCCAAGATATCTTTGCAGACAAAAAAAAACAAGGTACTCCGCCTTCTAGAGAAATAATAATTATAATTTATTTTTCATTCTCAGAGCATAAGAAATAAAACAGAGGAGTGTGTATTGAGTCTGGGTCTTCATCAGGGTCTAACAAACATATAATTAGTCTAAGTTATATTCAGCCATGGGCGCCGTTCTTGTACATAACATAACCTGTAGAGGGCGCTAAAATAACAGCATTAGCCCCATACACATACCACACCAAAAAAAATTGAAAATATAGAAAATCCTCAAAACATCCAACAGACGCTAATAAATTATAAAATCTGATGAACTGAAAGATAATTGAACAAGCCAATGGTTCAAAATACATGAAAACTACTTCAAATACTATCAATTAATTCAATTAAGGAAATGAAGGGAATTATTGTATTGCAGATCCACATTTTTGGCATGTTATTTTTATGGGGTTCATGAGATTACACTGGTCTGTTTGTTTGCCTGCTTTAAGAATAAATTCAGTATTATTTCATCAGAAGATGGAGCACCTTAGTTTTTTCTTAGATTTTGTATTTGAAATAGGATCACCTCACGACTCACCGCCTAGAGTTTTGCCGACTACACGGAACCAAACTGTGATAGTTTGGGGGGCGTGTCATCGTGTAGTGGGCGTGTCCTGTAGTACAGTCTGCATTTTTTCCACAGGATGGCGAAGCTCTGACCGGCCCTAGTGCTCGTTGCCTTCGTTGGTTTGAGTTGTCTCGGTAAGGCACGAAAATACATGCCTTAGCCATCCTAGTATCTCCCTAATGCACCTGGCAGATAGACTTACCTGCGACGCTAACGTCAGCGCTAATGATGTAAGATAAGCTAAGCTAAGCTAAGCTAGCTGCCACGCGTATGGCGTCATGTTAGTTTGTGAGCACTGAGACAGATTTTTAGAGTGAGGGCATTATGGACTTAAACAACGTCAGCCACAGGTAGTAAAAATGTATAGCGAGCACATGTTAAAGCTAGCTAGGTAACTGTAACATTTAATGCTAGTCACTTAACTAGTCAACTGACTAAGATAATGATAGCTTGTTCTCTTGTCTGGACCAAATGTGATGGCAGTGACATTAACCACCGTTAGCTAGCTATTAGAAGGATGCCCAAACTAGCACTATCTCAAAAGATTAGTTGATAAGTAGTCGATCGGTGATCAATGTTGTATATCTCCTTTCAAGCAAAAATATCCATCTTATGTTTTCTGATCATTTTAAATTGAACGTGAGTTGCGGACAGCTGTGCAAACCAAACTTCTAAAGACATCTCCTCGGAGTTTGTGAAACCGTGGTGGACATTTTTAATAACGTGCGGGTCTATTTTCGGTCCTAGCAGGTGCCCGAAGCTGATCCTGCTTTAGATTCATGTGTACCAGATGACTACAAAATTTTAATTTACTGAGTAAATTAAAAACAGATGTGCATGTGTAGTTGTGCACAAATATGTGAATAATTTAGGCAATTTTACATGCTTGTTAAGGCATATGACCCTTAACTTACAAACCCAATGGGGACAAACACACAGACACTGACTGTCACTCTTTGACAGAATGAATGAGTGATTTTTTTTTTCTTATTGTGTCATGTGTGTTATAATGACCAGCACACATGGGCCTACAAGGCACCATCAGTACAGCACAGGACAGGCTGCAGGCCTGCAAACAGCAGACAGAGTTGCTCATCTGTACATCAGAATATGAAGGGGTTGAGCCATTTCATGAGCAATTAACTCACTCACAAGTTTTACAGTATAAAAGAAAAGAAAATGCGACATACTTGTCACTGGACCACTGGGCTGCTTTTCCACAAAACGTTTGAACTGACCTCCAACCTCACTGGCCAGAGGAAGAAAAGCAGCTCTCAACTGTGTGAATACAGATATTTGGCCTCTAGATGAATGAGATATGCATAAAAAGGTATGTCCTTAATTTTAGCTTTGCCAAAATATTGCCAAACCATTTTTTGAGAGATTTGCATAAATTATTATTTTAGTCTCAGAACTAAGCATTTCTCGAAGAGACAAATACTAGCTTGACATTGTTAGATTACTTACAGATGTGTCTATTGACCAGGAATATTAGTGGCATGTGCAAAAAAGAAGATTTCTAATCTGTTGCTGCTGTATACTTTTTAGGGCAGTTTAGGTTTTTTTTTAGTATCTCCAGGACAGAACTTTTATGGACAGGTCAGGATGTTCTGCAGAGTACAAAACTAAGATGACATCCCCTTCCAGCCTCCAAAGAGCTCCACTCAGCCCAGTTGAACCATGTAAGTAAAGGCTAGTTGTAGTCAAGCTCAAGTTTTTTTCAGTGATTTACTTCTGATTCTAGTATCATCGCACTATGGTTTGTTAGTCTGCTGTTTGGTTAAGATTGTAAGAGTATACTATGTAGTGTAATGAATAATTGTAGAGAGATAAAATGACCTGATTCACCCTGTTAGGTAGACAATTCATGGATTCTCAAGTGTGTAGCTGCGTCATTTTTTCAAACATTGTTTTCAGTAAAGTTATTCGGCTTGTCTGACTTCTCTCTACAAAACATAAGGAGTAGCCGTCATGAAAAAATGAGAAATAGACTATTGAGATTATATTATCTTCGATGTTCACAGTTAAACAGAGCTTCGCCTGTGATCAGGACAGTTGCTACACCTGACTGCTCACGGTGACGACTGAACCTTTTCCATCTCAAGGTAAGATTTTTTTCTTGTCCACTATCTTCAGTCTTCAACTTTGTCTCATTACAGCGGTTGTTCAGATCCTGTCAAGGCATTTGATGTCATTGCTGTCTAGTGAACAATTAAACAACACCAGGATATGGTTAAAAATAGGCAGCAACCTGTAAGCTGAACAAAGTCACCTTTTTATTTTATTAATGGCTTACTTTATAGATATTAAGTCTTGCTTTTAATTTTTGAGTTTCTGTATGTGGTGTATTTATAGGCATTGGCCACTAGGTGTCAGACTTGACCGTAGCGCTGCAGGGAGGTTTCCTGTGCGCTCATGTTGAGGAGCCTCTCACAATAACCTTCAGTGTATAGTTTCACATCCTCTTTTGAAACCTTGTTTTTAGGTCTCAAATAGTTATGATAGTAATTGATATTTAGTTAGTAATGATAATTTAAATCTCAATAATTAACAACCTGACAAATCTTTGTCAACTACATTTTGCTTTCAAAAGCAGGGAGGGAGCTGTAGATAGATTATACAATACTGATACATTTCCATCATTTAGCTTCATAAAAAAGAAAACAAACAATGTGGTTCCCAAGCCTGAAGCACTCTGCTCTTGTATCTTGATTCCTGACATAATGAGGTAAAGGCACTGATGGAAAGAAAAACAAAAAACAAATATTTGATCCATATGGTTTGTTGAAGAACGCTGCAGTAGCATGTTTGGGATGGTGCAGTAATATAGAATTTATAAGGAATGTGCCGGATCCTTGGGGAAATGTACGCATACACACACCCACAGTACATCACAACTCATACTCACAATTCTCCTCCTGGTTTACCCCTGGGGAGCAGTGGTATAAATGTTTGAGTCTATATTCGATATATATGTTATCACTAAGAGAAGATGGGAATTTTGGTGCAGGGATCATGTAGCTAAGGGTCATGCTTACAGGGGCTGCAACGCTGTTCTCTCAGCCGCTGCTTGATAACTTGGTGCTGATTGATACATTAATATTGCATTGATTCGTGCCTCGGACTCTTCTTTACATTGCATCACATAAAAAGCTACGTAAGGGAGAGATCTTTGTGAGTTTAGTGTTTTGTCCTTGATTCTGTAATTTTCAGAAAGCCAGTAATCAGAGATGTTGCATTCTTATATTGTTTTATAAACTCTAGGACATATGCTACACCTGAATGCAAAAAAAAAAAAGAATCCAGGATGGATGTTACATAAGATGTGAGATTAGTTTATATTGAAGAGAAACTCCCACATGGTGCTCTTACATGGATCGTGCCTCACTTGGGATTTGAGGCCAGTGCCTGTGAATCAAAGTGACACATTAGACAATTTATCTGTAACAACAAACAGCCTCTCTGGCGAGGCACAACAGGTCTTTGAAATCACACAGGAGACAAAACAGTAAAGACTATCACCTATAAACATCATGACTAAGAGCAGTGGTTCAGCCTGAGATTTTTCCTTCAATTTATTTGGGCTGTTAATGATAGGCTATCAGATTCCTATCTCCCTTTCCTGCTCTCTGCTCCCTGCTGTAGCCTGGAGGACTGTTTTGGCGAGCATCTGGAGGCAGGCTGTTGAATAGGCTCCATTCTTGTAGGGCCCTGTGCTCCAGTGAGCGCACTCGGGGCATGGACACTCGGCCACGGTCCAGAGAGGAGGCAGAGCTGGCGGTGTGGGGGCGGGGAGGAGAGAGAGGAGGAGGGAGAGGCGAAAGAAAGCCTGCAGGAACACAGCAGCTTATGTTAGTTGGGAATTTTCTCTCAGTGCATTATTTGCTTTCCAACAACATGTTGTTGCTGCTGCTTCCCGCTCTCCTTTTCCTTTCCTCCATCTCTTGTCTTCACTCTTTCATTTCCCTGCAAATGCAAATGCAAAGAGTTTGATTTCTTTCTTTCTACCTTCCTTTTTCTTACTAACACAATCATAAATACTGAATAATACCCTGCAGCATGGCAGGGTGTCCGTAGGCCTCTAAAAAATCTCAAAAATCCAATATTAGGAATTTTAGCCCACTGCATCTTCAGAGCCCCTGCCCTTTGCTTATACCTTCTTATTTTGTCATAATTTTGCTGTACTTGGGACGCTTTACCAACCCAAAATGTTAGTATTTGATGTCTTGGGAATGCAACTCAAGAATCAGCTGTCTTTCTAGTGCGTTTACAAATGGCAACGGATAAATCCTTTTTATTCTACCTTTAACTTAATCCTCACTTCTGATTGTGTTTTGGAGCAAGATTTGTATTGATGACACTGCAACGACTATGAAACAAAAACAATATGGAACCAATAACCACTAATGCAACCTGTGTAGCCAGGTCATAATTTGATTTAGCACACCCAGCTAGTGTGCTGTGATGTTGTGCGTTTGTTAGGTTGTTAGTGTATTAGGACCCCTCTTAGCTAATGTTAATACGTCAGTTAGTCCTCTTGAGTCCAACACAGATATCAGTTTACAAAAACGTTATACATTATATACATTCAGCAACAACACATAGCTTAAAAAGTACATTTTCAAATCATAAAACACTACAAACAACACAAAATACCAAGTGTTTCTTCATGCATTTTAATGTTTTAAGTACTCTTTTAATGTTTTTTTTTTAAAAAACGGTTCTGGTGTATGTTTTTAGACGTGATTTGGTGTAAAGAGTTCCATCCTGTATAGCTCTGTAAATTACAATGGATTGGAAGACATTCGTTCTAGGTCTAGGGGGTAAAAGACATGCTAAAGTGGCCTGTCCAGTCAGATGATTATGTCCATTTCTGATGTACACTACTTGTTCAGAAAAGTGCAGTGGTTTCTAATCACTTAAGGCATTCCCGATGGAAGATCAGATCTCTGTGCTAACGTAGTGTCTCCTTTCATCTGTTAATGTTGCTTACCATAAAAAGTCAGTGAGATCTGGCTTGTGAATGGTGGATTTAGTGCTCGATGAAAGCCTGTTGAAAATAACAACTTTGAAGCCTGCCATACATAGTGAGAGAAAACACTCAAATTAGGAACTTTCGGGGATTTTCCTTTGGCATTTTTGGCTGCGTTGAGTCAAACTGTGCCACGCTGGTTTGCATTTCCATTAACACTTTTATTGTGCTGAGCTGCATCTGTGTGTTCAGCTCTTAGTCTTAGTTTTTAGCTTCAAAGTGAATCTCTGGTTTGAACTTTGAAGTTTCTCTCCTGTATTGCCGTGCTGCATTATTTTACTGTCATGTCCCTTTCAGCTGTAGTTACTGCTAAGGGAAAATCCCAGCATTTCCTGATTGTGCTGCTTCATAGTAAAAGCTTTTGAATAGCAAAATAACCAGGGGACTTTTATTGTGAAGAATTTCTAGGAAATTAAATGTTTATTCACAGTTTTACAGCTGCTGGGTGAGCAAAGCTTGTCTTCACAGACACAACTACAAGCAGGTAGCCCTGTCGTAGTTGAGATGCAAATCCTTGCCATGCTGGGTTGATGCACTGAGTCAAACCAAGTCAAGCCAATGCGGCATGTGTAAAGAAAAGGGGTATTAGGGTATAAATGCATTAGAGCAAACATAAAAAATTAACTTAACAAGTCATTCCCGGACTTCCTGGATTTTGCTTCATATCCTTGGTAGTTTTTTTTCCCAAGTATTGACATGAAATAGCTCTTAAATGACATTTAGTCTGAAAAAGGTCTTTAAAAGTATGAAATTTAACTTGAAACCTGCAGAAACCCTGCAGGCCTCAGGCCTTTTCATATAGGGGGGTTGGTGTAGTAGTAAGCCTGGGTGAATATGGCTGTGGAGCAGCTGAGGACATCTATTTTCAGCAGTTTTGAAGGATGCTTGTGGACAACTGTGGTCTCAAACCTCAGTCACCAAGTGATTGCCTCGTACTCTTTCATAGCCTCGTGTCATTTCCTCAGGGTAAAGAAGGAGCAATGGAGGATCATTCAAGTGTTCATCTCCATAATGTTCACACATGTATTAAAAGAGGATTCATTTATTGATTCAGTCTTTATAATTTGAAGATTTGAAAACATATTGCCGTCATTGTGGAGGGATTTAGTTAGAAATTGTTCATTCTGTGTCATTCAGTCTCCTGCATCAACACTCAGAATATTGCAGTAATCTCTTCTCTGTCTATTTAAGGAGCTCAGTTATATTTAAAATCCCCTTGTAATCTTTGGTGACAGAATATGACTGATATAACTTGTCTGGATTTGCTTTGAAGACTTTCGCGCTTCCCTTCCTCATTGATTGCGTGGCTGTGAATCTGGGACTTCTTGTGTCTGTGCCCTTGCTGTTTGCCGGTTCAGATGTTGAATCAATGGGTTTGTGCCTGTCTAGGGAGGCTCTGGCTCGGGCTGGAGCTGATCTGTAGAAGGTAATGGGATTGTAAGTGTCTGGCAGAGAGGAGGAGCGGTAATGAAATGAGGGGCCAGGGCTGTCAGAGTGAGAGACTTTAACTGACAGCCACCCACATCGGAGGATACACACCATCTAGCCATGTGCCGCTTGTGTATGTTTTTTCACACGTGTGGGAGCGTGTGCATATGTTTATGTCCGTGAAGACCCAGCGCTTTCACAGACTCGCTGCTCCTGCTGACAGTCAGACATGATCACATGAGTTAGTGTTTGGTAACTGTCATTAGCTCTACCGCAATGATAGACTGAGAAACCTCAGGATGACAATATAACTGCAGCGTGTTTGAGCAGGGAAGGCGTGACCAGGTCCTGCGTTTCCGACTCTGCTGATAGTTCTTATCTCAGACAGCAGAGAAATAGGGTAATGCTGTCCCTGCAGCTGTCAAAACAGTCATTCTCTGTCTGTTTACTTGATGCATGTTCCTGGGAGATAGAGCTTAGCTAAGCTGTAAGAAAGAGGTTATGGATTGTCATCGTACAATTTGTGCTGGACTCTTGTAGGAGGCGGTTACCATTTGGGTTATCTAAACTGAACCAAAAAAAGCATTTGATCTTGTTGCTGTTATATCATATTCCTGCCAAATCCTTGCAAATACTCCTGTGGCCATTCTGTGAATTGGCCTCCTTCTGTCCATCCTTTGAAATCATCATATCAGTGCATAAGCCCTATATGTATCCCATTGTGATTTGATTTGGAGAGCAAAAATGGCAGATTAGTCCTAAATCCGCCCAAGTAGATTATCCACTCATCTCTAAAGCTTATGCATTGAGGGTTCCTCATAATTGCCGCTTGTGGTTGAGGGGGCAGGAGTGCCCAGCTTACCCACGGTCGGGAGAACAGGACCGATCTGCTTCCACAATGCCATCCGAGTCTGCTTATTAAAAGTGCGGTTGACCCCGGTTTTTCCCCTGTGCGCCTCTTCCCATTGTGTTCTGTCTGATTGATGTTGACTGGGGTCACCTAAGCCCATGCAGGGGATCACGGCACAGTGCGCAGGGGGCTAAATGTTTACATGCATTCATTTGACTTTACTCAGGGGTCTACTGGGCCAGATCCAGGGTCGGCATGTGGATGGGCAGACTAGGCCATATGTCATGTTTTTCTCCACCGCTGGACTGAAGGTCAAACCCACCAGGTTACAGAGGCTACTTAGGAAGAATAAATACTCTTTGTGGGAGGGTCCTTACCTTGTGTTTTGGCTTGGAGCTTTCAGCTGTGACACCAGACATGGCTCTTAACATGAGTGGGTTGGGTAACATGTGTGACACTAATTTTGCTTCTCTGTTGACATTAGCCTGACAGACATGACAGAAAATAGGCCTGTATATTACATACAGCGTTTCAGCCATGCACTTATCTAGAGCCAAATGTGACAGTGAAGAACAGAGATGAACAAGTGGTGAATAGTTAAGCTTGAAAAAGAGATAAGAAAAAGCTCCAGGGATAAAAAGTTAGATGATGAAGCCACAGGACTGACATACACGGATCTGTTTTCAGCAGAGGGGGCAGAGGTGAGAAGTCAGTAGACGATCCTACAGAAAATCAATGTAACTTACACACAAAAATACAAAACACATATACAATATAAATGTGTTTAAGAAAAACAGTTGAAGGAAGTATGTTAGTTCAGGTTTGTTCAATGTGTTGTCCAATCCAGACTGTTTAATGACAATTGAATTTTGAATTAAATTGGGAATAATACACATTTTTATTTTTATTCATATTGTTGCACTTTAATTATTATTATTGCTCACTGTGTATTTGTAAATTTCAGATCAGTGATTTTGGAGAGTTACAGAAATGGTCAGACACAGACCTCCCTCTTCTAATGTCAGAAAGATGTTTTGTTTTACTTAGACACATGCAAATGAACAAAACATGAGAAAATAAACTGAATGTATGTTGAACTCAAAGATTTTCTTGTGAATGAAAAGAGGTTCAAAGCAAAATTGAATTGAATACCCTCCTGAAGGTGCCACAACAGTGTAACTTTAGGCTGTTTAGTGGTGCTAATTGCTGAAATTATTGATCAGAATGTATTAAAAAGCAGTTGCATTAACAGTGGCAACAAGAAGAGCAGTAACTGTGTACTTTTAATTAGTTAATAGTTACTTCCTGAGGAGAGTAGTTTTTACAGGAGGAGATATTAACTTTTTAAAATGTGAACATCTACCAGCCGCTTTATTTTACCAGTGTTGAGCGGGTGGCTGGTGCTGATTTCCTGTGGTTTGACTAATAATGTAGGTGATTGTGGCCTGGAGGTTTAACGTGTTATGTATGAATGAATTAATCAGCAGTTTTATTTTAATGTTTGGGCATTTACATGTCCCATCCCTCATCAAACTATTTGCAAAGCAAACCCACCAACATCTTAACAATACAATGTATTGCAAGTCAGTAAAATATATTGCTAGTATATTGTAAGTTTACTGTCTACAATGGACAATAGACAATGGAAAAAATATTGAGATATTGTCTTTTATGTATATGACACATTTTTCTTCATTTTTGAAACCTGCCACCTACTTTACCCACAATTCAACTTAGCTGCAGATTCAGGTGTGTTATGGTTGTTGCAACTAATCTAGTCTGACTCCATGGATGTAGACTGTGGGTATAAGCCTGCCATTGGCTGCCTGTTTCAGGTGGTGAGGCATCATCTGCTGTCTGTGTTTTCAGACAACATCCTCCAAGCTAGCAACCTACACTCTGAAAATAGCAAATTACCACCTGGTTCCTAATTATATGAATGTAAACAAGCTAAAAGCTGTTACTTTTTCTTTTTCTGTAATTTAGTTATTTTTATACCAGGGCTTACTGCCTGGTGAGCAAATGTTGAGTGAAATACAAACAAGCCAGAGCATTTTTACCCTATAGTAGCAGTGTGGAGATAGGTCTGTCTGTACAAGACTACAGCTAGTTTAACCTCAAGCCTCTAGCCTCAAGCAGAGATGAGGATCGTGCTTCAGAGGTCTGGTACATTCACTTCTTTCGAAACTCCACACCTCCACATTTTTTTCACCTTCATTGTAGTCTTCAGCCCGATTTAAATTTGCCTCAAGTGACATCACTTTAGGCAGTTTATCAGACTTTGCGCAGCTTCTTCTGGAGCCAAGAAAGGTTTTATACACTTTTTTCACACATGCAGTAGAACTCCCCAAGACATTTAAACAGAGTAAAGCATCTGTTTCAGAAAGCAGTGTGTAGAATTGTTTTACTTTTAAGTGAAAGCTGCATGTGTATTGTTCATAATGACCTGGAAGAGCCCCCCATTGATGGCAAAGTTGGTGGTTTTGTGCTGATGGGTCGGGGAAGCAAGGCTTTGGACAGTACGGCAGAAAGTTTCCGGGTGTTACAGCAGCAACAGCAGCAGCAGCAGCAGCTCAGCACTGTTGTAATTCACTAAATGATACATCAGCCGGCCATTGATCCACCTGGTAAACATTCATTGCTTTCAAACAGATTTTCCACTCTGTTTAGAGATCTCTCTCTCTCACTCTGTCACTCTCTCATGCTTATGCATTGGAATGTGAGTGTGTGTGTGTGTGTGGCGTGTGTTTTTTAAATGAATGTTAACAGGCAGGCGGGGGTGGGGTAACTGATTTGGAGACTGAGTGAGCGAGAGTTGGTAGAATGTGGTAGAGACTATGAGAAGAAAAGGACAGACAAGAGACAGTGTGGTGTTAAGGCACAGAAATGAGGATTGTCTGCTATTTCTCTCACCCATTAACCAGACCAGGGCCATTGTTGCACTCACTTCCCACTGGCACACTGTTGCTGTGACTGACAGGCTGACAAGCCGCCTCTGTAGGTCTGCCACATGGTGGGCTGCTGAATGGGGAATGCAAAACGTCACTGCTTTGTAAAAACAGCTTACCTCAACTCTTTATGTTGCGAAAAGCTTTCACCTGCGCTTCACTTAACACTTTAGTAATTGCTTTCGCTTCACAGCCCTGAGGCTAAAATTAAATGTGAGTGCTGTTTTTAGATGATTACAAATGCAATTGATCTCAGTGTTATTGATTTATAAGTTGGTGAATGTCAGATTTCATGTAGTCCCAGTGAAACTGTGCATACATACAGCTGCTCTGTGTCTAGTAATGACAATATGTTTATACACACATGCACACACAAGGGAAATAGAGTTGCAGCAATATACCGGTGTCATGATATACCATGGCATGAAGATTGCTATATTAAGTTTTATGTTCTGTCAGGACATAATCTTTTGTGAAATTATAATAAAGCATTAGTTCAAAAAAAAAAAAAATCTTGAAGAAAAAGTTGAGAAAACTCATAATAATAATAATAATAGCTAATTTAAGTACATTTTTGAGTTTTGAATCAAATCAAATTTGAATAATCTTGTTCACAGTGAGCCCGATTTGTCATTACTGGGAGCTTGAAAATGAAATTGTTGCAATTGAAGATATTAAATTATTAACCATTATTCCCTTTCTTTTCAATGAGTTTACTCAATAATATTTGAAATACAAATGGGCTTAGGCTTGGGCTTTTGTAAAACTCAAAGTTTCAGGTTTATCTTAAGAAGAAAAGTAAATTATCTCAACAAAACATTATTAGTTGGTAATTTTTTCAAAACTAAAGAGTCTGAGTTGGGCTCAACACTCAAAAATCAGTTGAAGTAAATTACCTTGAAATGTTGCATTTTCTGAACTTTTTCATTTTCACAGCATGTTAGCATTTCTTTGAAGGTAACTGATAATATTAATGATAAGAAGAATAGGAGTAATTCTTTAATGCTGTATATTGGGAAACTGCCATTTTATGAGATGGTTATCATACTGTGAAAATCAAATACTATTGCAGCCCTGCGTGTGCAGTACCATATCTGACAGGCCAGTGGAAACAGTGTATGGTAAGAATAACTTCTGGCACTGCTCTTGAGAAGCGCAGCCCCATCCCCACCTCAAGAGTCTCTGTGTACGGTCAGGATGGCGGCAGGGAACGCGAGGCGAGAGACAAGGCGCGTTGAACGACTCTCACAGGCGGAGGCCGTCTCATGGAATTCCAGAACCAGAGCAGGAGGCAGAGAGGAGGCTGCTGGGGAAACAATGGCCAGGGACATCTGTCATGCGTGGCTGCACTCCCCTTCGCTTACAATGGGTCCGGGGGACCAGCCAGTGGTGGCTTTCTTTTCTCTCCCCTCCTTTCCGGGGACACTTCTGTCCCTTACAATGGGCCTTTTGTCCCCTCCCCGCTTTTTGCCAACGTTTAACCCTTCGAGTCTGCTCCTTTTTCTGCCTCCTCTTTCTGTCTCCACTAGAAAACAAAACATGGTTGAAACCGCGACTATTCATTCACCTCCCTCTGCTTCTGTTTTTCATTATGACTTTTGGCTCTGTCTCTGGCTGTGTGCTCTTTGCATGAATGTGTTGTGACACTCTTTATGTATTTATTAGAATAAGTGTGAGACAGACGGAGGATGAAAATGATTCCTGCGCTCCTGCATATGGGAATAAGATAAAAGCCTCACAGTCCAGCGCTCCCTTGGTTCCTCCACAGATCTGATTTCACCATGAGTCCATTGGCTTCAACACAACATGGCAGTAGCCTCTGGCACCTGAGACACCAGCCCATCTCAATATGCTCCTTAACCTCAATGGTGTCCTCTTCCCACTAGCACCATTGTCTTGCAGCCAGGTAGCCACGTTTCCAGGAAGCCACACCACTAAGAGGTTGTCATCACACACTTGCTGCCCGTTGATGTGACACAAATCACTTCCCCTGTATGAAACTTGGCAGCATAGTGAGCAGTCTGTGTGCATGAATGACAGGAGTTTAGGTACTGGGACTTCCACTCAGTATCATTGATTATCAAACCCATGATGATGTTAGGGCCACAGCTCTGCGCTGCCTGGGATGTAATTATACTTGGATCCTTGGAGCTGTCTCTTTCTCAGTGTTTTCAACACTCATCAGCCTGATGTAAATTGCAAATTGATTTTTTCCCCAGCCCCTCATTCTTAAGGACTTAAGGGGTTCAAGCTGGTCTACAATTGATTGGTCAGATTGCAATTTATTATTGCTGTCAGCAACAAGACTTTTCAAGGGGAAACTTGGCAGTCCACTGGGTAAACTGAAGTCAACACCTCCGCCGTGCCAACTTGACAAAGCAAAAACCAGCTGTGTATGAGGACTAATATCTCACAAAATTCCTCGTAGAGTAATTTGGGCTGAGTGTGTGTTGTCCTGCTATGGCTACGACCTGTCTTGAAAAGTTTCCAAGTTAGGGGTGCATGATTTGACTGAGGAGATTCCACAGCATCTATCACACATCTAATTTACAGTCCCTGGCGCATGTCATTCCACTCCCATGCTTCACCCATTGCTGCACCATAATGGACTGACTGGCAAACTGGACTGCTGTGTCCTGTCCTGGCAACTAATTGCTGCCAGCTGCCGGGGGTCGAAGAACAAAGGGCTGTTTGAAAAAGGTGATGTGTCGATTGGAGAAGCTGTCCACCCTCCTTTAATGGGATGTGCTTCACATGAGATGTGCCTTCTGTGTACAGTGCTGCCTCATTCTCACACACATGTCCCCGGGGGGCCAGCACACTGTAACACCCAGCCCATCTGTGTTTTGCAAGTTGAGAGCTGCATGAAACAGGACTTGGGGTTCCTACTAGTGCTGGAAATCCTTGAAAATTCCTTGAAAACACTAGAATTTATTTAACATTTTTGAATTGTAATTGTACTACTTTCATAATAAATCACTCTCTGACTGAATAGTTTAGTTTTTAGATAAAATACAATAAGTCAGAGCGAGCCTAATCGCTTTTGCCTTTTGCACTCAGCATGTGTGACTCCATTAGAGTCTTGCTTGCCACTCTGCACATGTGGCTGCATTTAGCGTGTTCTATCTTGTTTCGTCTTTTATGTCATTTTTGTTTTGTTACAAAATTTGTTTCGCTTTCATCTTGTTACATCTTTTATGTCCTTGTCTTCTTGTTAAGTCTGTATTGTGTGATGTGCACTGATGGATACTCCAAGGAATCGTCTTCCCTATGTGTTACTGTCCCATCCATTTCAGTCTTGATGTTGAGAATACGGTGTGCAATGACAAAATAAAAATGATTAATAATTCCTCTTAGAGTCAATTAACAAGCCTGATTTGAAAATGTAAGGAGTAGAAAGATGGAGTGAATAAAAGTGAAAAGTTATCAGAAAATACTCTAATAAAGTACAGATACCTGAAAGCTGTACTTAAGTACAGCAATAAAGTATTTGTACCTCCCATCTCAAAACTTTGTTGTATTTTCCTTTAATTTGTCACCCGTCTGTAGAATTTTATCACAAAACATAATTTTGGTTGTTTATAGCACAAGGACATCTGATTTAAGGAGATGAAGAAATAAAATACGGCCTAATCATTTTGAACGTGTTTATAAACATGTAATTTATCACTGCTGTAGGGTGCTGGAAAAGTTTTAAAATGTACCTTGAAAATGCTTGAAAAGTGCTTGAATTTGAGTTTGGAAAAGGTGTAGGAACCCTGAGAACAAAGTGTGCATGTATAAGGTAGTGCAAAGACATTGCACGTGGTTAGAGAGAGGAGTTGGGAGGTGTGTTTTAAAATTTTATTAGTCTCATGAATCCTGGCTTGACAATATATATTAATAACCACACCACTCGATGAAAGCAGCTACATACATGTGAGGCCACCTTATCTAGGCTCTCAATCTTTACACTGGTGCACATACCTTTTTAACTAGTTCTGAGAGGAGGTGGGAGGGGGTTTAGGAAGCAAATGTTTCATGTGAGTGGCTGAGTCAGAGCATGTGTTGATATGGAAGCAGGTCTTGTAGGAGATAACATTCTTGTCTTTTCCCTGTCAGCATAAATATTTAAGTAAACCTGTCAGTGGTGCTCCCACCATCCCTCTCTCCCTCCTGGTGCTCTCTCTGAGAGCGGAGAAAACTAGAAAAAGAGGGGAAAAAGAAAGAGAAAGATAAAGGCCCCTGACTGATGTCTGTCTGTCAGCAGGGCTGTAGTCCGTGGCTATAACCAGGACCACTCATATGCGGACAGGTCCTGTGTGTGTGTGTGTCTAACACCTCTCAGAGCTGTCTGTCTGATCGAACGGCCCTCCAGGCGTCCTGTTATGACAGCTCTCTCTCCGCCTTGAGAGACCTCATCTGGGGCGTGTTCTGACAGGGCGGCCGCTTGGAATAGCTCTGATGAGAGGCAAGCGCAGACCTCTATCATGCTGCTGCTGCTCCCTGTCACTCTTGCTTTCTGTCTTTGTTTCTGTGCGTGCATGCTTGTCTGCTGTTTGTTTGTCTTTGTGGAAGTGTGATAGCATGCGGAAAAATTGCTGTGGTGTAACAATGAAACCCCTTTTATTCAGTGATAATGTTTACATTCACACAAATGTATAGATACATTTACCACACTTATTATCATGACAATATAAATCATGTAAAACAGTTGTGGCTGAGGTTAAGTTGTGTGATTTACTTTTATATTTACCAGTGTATTAGAGTATAGGATTAGGAAGATTTGTCAAAATAATACCATGATATGAAGGATTATTTGTGTGACCTTTATTGTATTTCTGCATTGGCAAAGTAGTAGCCTGCAAAAGGGCTATATAAAAACATAATAACATGTTTTTAATATACGTACTCAGGACTCTGAGGAAAGCACTGTTGAGTCTGAGTTGGTTATCCTGGAGAAGGGAAGTAAACTAAGCTATCACTACAAACTATTTTACACACACTTTCCCATGGTATGCAATGTGATATAAATCACTGAAACGGTTTTCAGTGTCGTGTCTGTACAGTACGTTCTCACTGTCGACTTTATTGAGGCAGTGGAATAGTTAATAGGTTTGTACAAAAATATGATATTGTTTAATTCCATATATCCTATTGTTTCCCTGCTTTAAACTGTCACCATTAGCCTGAGACTGGAGTAAATCTGTTCTGTATGTTTACATATTCTCTTTTGACTGAATTACTTTCAGGCTTTAGGCGTTTTGGGCGTAACTCCCCGTGTCAGAAGTTATAGCTTTGAAAATTATGGGAGGAAAATCACTGCGTTCATGAGCAGTTAACTAGAATACTGAACATAATTTAATTTAGCAACAGACTTGAACAATAGTGCTGCTTGGGTGGTGTGTAGGTGAACTGAAGCCAAATATGCATGTTGTCTGTCTTACTAAAATTGTTGAAAATCAACAGAATATATTTAGGAAAAAAAGAATATTAAAGATACAAATAAGGGTGAGAACATCAAGATTAACGTGCATTGCCTGTTGTTTTAGAAGTTGGGATGCATTAAAGCTTTAAAATAAGATAATGTATTGAACGATTCATCCAATATGTGACAGGACGATAAATCCCCTTTCTCATATGCACTGCAACTCTGCAATTATCCAAACGCTACCTGTATGTGTGAATAAAAATGTCTGCATTTTTTTGGTCCCTGCCAGCTCCCTAGTGTGAAATCCAGGTGAGCCTCATCTGTCAATAGAGCAGCTCAGCGTCTTGAGTGAGCAAGTGGGCGTATTGATGACGCTACACAGTGAGCAGGTGCTCGCATGTATCGTTGCGTTTTGATACAGACTATCTGCCGATCAGTATCAGCCTACCTGAGTCTAATATTTTTTAACTCATGTTTTAATGCCCTCCCTCATCATCTGTGATGTGAAAACATCAGATCACAGTCAGAAAAGTAAAAGTGTGCATCCTGAAAGTCTGTCTTTCCTGCAGGCAGGCAGACTGGAGTCACCTGATCTCTGTGTCTGTCGTTTTTCTCCTCTTCCATCACAGTTTGTTCATTTAGAGACTCAGTTTGTATTGATATAAAACAAAAACAGTCAGTCAAAAACAGCAAGTCCCCCTCTCACCTAAACCATACGGAGTATCTCCAACGTGTATGAACAGGTTTGACATGGACAGTCTCCTCATGCGTGCTGCATGTGTGAAAGGTCACGTTCAGATAATGGCTGCATATGTTAAAATGGCTTCAGATGACGCTTTATTTATGCGCACTTGGTACGAGTATGTCTGCAGTGTTTTTTTTTATTTTTTGAAGTGTCCGAAGCGGATAGCAGAGTAGCCATTTGCAATAGGGTTGCAGGTTTTTTGCATTTTACTTAACTGATAGTTGAACATTTTAATAATAAATGATTGATAATAAACAATAATATAATATAATAACAAAAAATTCTTAAGAGTGAGTAATCACTTAAAAATCATTAACATCCTTAAGTTGTGATGATTGCTCAGCGCCAGGCATATAAGGAGGAACCAAGTCACATTCCTTCAACACTATGAAGGTAATTGCCCTTAAAAGCCACCACCCCGATCATTATGACAAATGTGTGAAGAACAAAGAGAAGAAGGCACCAGTGAAAACAACCTGTCAGCGCAGTTTTCTTATTTTTTATGAATGAATGTGAATGTGAACATTTTGAAAAGTATTGTTTTTTATGGTTGCATTTGCCAGTGGGTCATCACCATAAGAGGAGGCTTAATAATATGTCCATTCCAATTCAGGAGAGACGTGATGTTCTATGATATCAGGTGGAAACAAAATAGGTGCATATATTGGCACTGGCAAAAAATAGATGCAGAAATCCAATATTGTGCATCAACATTTATAAAAATTATTGTTGAACAACATACTGTTTTCCACCAGATTTCATTGTCAGCCCTTTCATAATACATATTATATGGTGCCGTCGTGAGACTATAACTGCACTGCTTGGCAAAGAGAATAATACAGAAAATGGAATGAGCTACTCATAAAGTCATACATGTGCAGGACTAGTTGTGATTGACATTGTGAGAGTGAGATAAGGAGATCAGAGCAGTAAAAATGTCCTTGACAGAGCTCTGGCCTGGCCATAGTTAACAGATCAACCAGCACCATCTGTGACAACCCCAGAAGCAATTATCCCCTATCACATCCCTGCTGACCATCTATATTAAAACCTGCTCGCAACACCTGAGATTAACCCATACTCGTACCTCTCTCTACCATAATCTTTCCTGTCCACCAGCTCTCGTCCTTCTCCTGTGTGGCTGAGCCAATAGCGTGAGGGCTGGTTCAGGGTCAGTCGGCACCTTGTTCTTCGTATTCAGCCGTGCTGCTGCTGCCACTGGCCTGGTGTGCAATCATAGCTATGGCTGTCATAAAATGTCCTATAGCTGAAAATGACTATAAGCCATGCAATTACAGGCAGAGGTAGAGAGAGAGGAAGGGGGGTTTGGCTGTAAAAGTAGCATCATGGACTTGTCCCTCAAACGGCACCTGAAGGTCAGTGGCCAGCTATTGTGATGCAGCTGTACTCTAACCCTTTCTCGGAAACACAGCTTTTCCTTTATATTTGATTAATCCCCTTTTTTACATGCTATACAATGTCAAACGATTAAATAATGCTCAAATGCACCACTTAATACAACCGAATTCCCAACTGCTCTCCATCTACATAAAGCTACTACAAGTTTTTTACTGATTATGAAGCAGTCTCAATTTAATACCGATGCCTCTATATGATCTGTAAAAGCAAACAAAACCATCAGAGAAAAAATTGGCTATTCTTTAATAGTTGGATTCTCAGTGAAGTTAGATGAAACAACCCTGTGTTTACATTTTCCCTAGCACAGTGAGTACCACGTTAACCAGTCAAAATTAAGTAGGAAGGGATTTTTATTGAGATAATGGAATGAAGTCAAGGGCTAGAGGTAGGCAACATTAGGTCTGCTGTGCCCCTGCTCTTAGCTGAGCAGGTGTTTTATTCTAGTACCAGTCACCTTGCAGTTGATGAACGTAGATTCGGGAAGAGGTTCTAGCATTCCTACTCTTTGGTCCTTCAAGGTGCTGATGACTCAACTGTATTAGTCTTACTGAATCACCGTTTGTCAAGCCCCTTTGAAGTGGAGGAGGTTTGGGCAGGTGCACCACAGATGCATCCTACTAGAGGTGTTCGAAGCATGATTGTCTGGCAGGAGGCCCAGAACACGCTGGAGGGACTACATCTCCCAGTTGTACTGCAGGACCCTGCAATGGAAAATGACAGCTGAGCTATTCTGTGCCCTGAGTTGCTTCATGGATAATTATCTAGAGCACTGGTTCTTAAAGCTTTCACTCAGCAAACCAGTAACCAGTGTGTAAATCAGTCCCTGATAAGATGGTAAGAAGGAAAACTAGCAGAACTGTGGTATTTGAGGTCAAGGATTGAGAGTCACCGGTGTAGAAAATAATTGGATGGGTAAGTGGGCAAGGTAAAAAGCAATACATTTGAAATGTTTTGCTTTATGAGATTTGAACAAGGGCAGTAGCACGAGAAATACATCAGTATATTACTTTATCTTTTGAACCTCTCAAATACGTTTTCCCATCTTACAGCTAGAGAGATTTTCATTTCTTTCTAAGCACAGCAAAAATACTTACTGTCAGATAGAAAGATCAGTTTATGCATGGCCGCTCTCTGTGTGCTGTGCTTTCAGCCTAGAAAATGAACAGACCTTCAAAGTGCAGAGGGCCACAAAGACGTTGTTCACACTTGTGATGATGTCAAAGCGAAAGGTAGGGAAATGGCACTGACAAAGAGCAGAGCTGCCCTGGCTCAATGGGAATTAGAGGTGAATAGGGAGGTGGAATCAAGTCCAGGCTCATGCACGTAGCTTTATTGTGTGAAACATTTTTCGCTCACTGCTGGACAATGCTCAGGGTTGTGCACTGTCCTTGTGTTCTTATCTCCAGCCTGTGAAAGGTACATCTCACCAACCCTGCTGAATAACACAGACATTTATGGAGAGGGAGGCAATATATTCCAAACAGAACATGCTATCCCACTTCATGTCATTGTGTCAAGCAAGCCAACACAACATCTTGAAGCTTAGCCTGAATGACTTGAATATGGGGGCAGCATCCTGTCTTTCAGAGCATGTTCTCCTCTTTGTGGGGGCCATTAAGCTATCAAAGATGTGGCCTGTGAAGAAATGAAACATTGTCCAGAGCTGGAGAATTCCTCTGGGCTGGGGGAGGATAGGGAGAGAGAGTGGTGCTGTGTGTATGGTGGGGATTAGAGGAGGTTTGGAGGTGGAGGAGAGGGGAGACGATGATGATGGACAGACACGTGGGAGCCCCCCCAGTATCAAAGCAGGAGGAATGTAGAGCGGCCTGGTAGGACCTGGAACGCTCTCCTAACCCTCTGATCTGATGTGATGTGTGAAGTGGAGGGGTGAGTCAGAGCTTAGCACTGCACACAGCACCCGAGATACAGACCAGGGCCACAGACATACAGCTGGTTAACAGACTTGAACCAGCATGGCAGAAGAAAGAAAGAAATATGCGCTACAACAAGCATAAAATACACATAGCTAAACATACCAAATAGAAACATCCAGAAGTTGACATAACATGTGCACAGGGTGGCTTACACCTTTGCACACATGCACAGTGAGTCATTAACCTCCTCTAGATAAGGTTTGTTCTGATGCGATACTAGTATTGGGAAATGCTTCCGATACAGCCTAAAAAGCGGGATCGGGTATCTGTGAGTATGAGAGTCTATGCACAGATTCAATACCAAGTAATTTACTCGTCCTGAAGCGGGACCCTACTACTTCCCAGCAGCATCCCTCACACCAAACTTTATATGGTCAGTGGAGCAAACAAAGGCCATCTTTCAGATCACATTGCTAAGTTTGCATTATTGTTGCCAGCTTGTGGTAAGCAGGAGAGTCTGTGTTAGCTAGTGTCCTGGCGGAGCTAAGGCTGATGCTCCAAACCTGACTCACAAAGTTACTGACTGACTGATCAGTGGTACCATGAGTAGAAATGAAATGGTATGAAAATTTCCTATCACAATTATAGTGACCAAATTCATCGCAATTATAATTTTTAGCACAGTATTATTAAAATGTGCTGAAAATTCTACATAGTACAGTGCATCATGTGACGTTGTAATTAAATGGTTTGTTCACTATATATATAAAACTGCCTTCAAGTACTGGCGCTCTTCCTGAGGGCTTGACGGATGCTGTTATTACAATCTTTATTTCCTGGTTTGGTTTGATTTTGTGGGGATCTGCGGTAAAACCTGGAATGGACTTTTGCAGTTTCTTTTGTGAGGTCCAGAGGTACTGTGCTGTGCTGTGAAAACTGTGGGGTGGTTTGTGGGGTGAAACAAAAAGCTGAACATAACATTGAGGGGTTTTTTTATGCACAGGTATTGAATTGGGTCTCAACCAATATGTAAAGTTCAGATATCACAATTAGTATCGGGAAGATAAAAATCGTATTGGAACATTTCTACTCTGGATGAAACTAAGAAAAAGAAAGACACAGCAGTCACTTTCATAGAGACCAGTCGTAAATGTTTTGCTATGCAAATGTGTTTTGTTGTATGAGCATTTGTTATGCTTTGATGAATGCCCTCATTCTCATGTTTTTGCAAAAAAGGCACAATACGCCTCAGAACATCAATAAATCTTTTAACCTTATGATACCTCTTGCAAAATCCAAGTCCCATATCTATTTAGCCAGAAAAACCCCTGTTGGTCAATGATATTTTCTATTTAACCTGGTGTGATGATCTATGGGCACTACCTTTTGTGTCTCACTGGTGGTTGGTGGTTAATATGTATGGAGGAATCAGAGCTCTGCTGCTTAATTGACCAGGGCAGCTCTCCATGGCTGCATGGGGTCATGGGCTGGCTGGAGACTCACTGCCTCCACACCATTTTATTTCCCGCTAATAGACAAATCCCGACTCTTCTTCCAAGTGTTCAATCACAATGAGAGAGGTACACATGGAGTGTGTCTCTCTGACCTGACTCATATCCCTGTGAGCACATGGACAGAGACAGACAGAGAAGGGGAGTGCAGTGTTGTCTGTGGTTAGCCATTACAGAGATGCCTAGAGCTTTTACAGTATCAGTCCAATTATGGCTATACATCCACATCTGCTTAAGTCCATTTGCTTTTACTTAATGCCCCAACTATTCCCTGATGCTTTGTTCTTTACTCTAAATACAAATCTCTCTATCCATCTCTTTTTCTCTCCCCACTTTCGTCTCCAGGCTGAGTGGCTCCTTGCCCTCTCCCTCCACCTCCCCACTGAACATGTAAGCTGCTTCTCACCACTGGCTGTAGGGTCATTAGCCCACCGGAAATTTTGGCTTTGTTTCTTTTGCTTTTTTTTTTCTTTACCTTCGCCTGGAACAAAGGGAGAAACATTCAATAGTTATTGATTTGGAGACATACAACTTTTACTGGAGATCCCATTTAATCACAAAAGCTGATTTATTGTAGGCCCTCTGACAATCCCATTAAACTGCTGTCTAGCTAATCAAGTCCATTCTTTCTCCTCGAGGACTAATCTTTTATAGGGCCAGCAGAACAAATCCCGGCAGTAACAGGATTGGCGGGGAAATAGAGGGTTCAGGGCTGCCTCACCTTACCGTAAATGAAAGAAGAAAAAAAATCACAAAATGATGAAAAAAATTGAACCTAAATAAATTAATGACAAGAATATACTAAAGTAGTGACAAAATTCAAAAGTATGACACCAGCTCCTCGGATATTTGTTTAGAATGTGGCACTCAGTGTGACTCCCTCACACGTGTTTTGGTATTGTGAGAAAATTAGAAAGACTTTGTAAAACATTGAAATATGGATTTGGAGAACTTGTTGTTAAGTTGCATTTTAAATAAATTACCCATCTCAAATTGCGAATGCATTTTTCATCATTAGTTTTTAACAAAACTCACACTGCAACACTGGAAAAATAAAGCATATCATTAATGAAATATTAATTTGATAGTACAATTTCACAGGACAGCGACAAAGACAAACAATATCACAGTATGTCATGGTCAGTTTATGAAGCTCTGTAGACTGAGTGGAGCCACTTAATCACCCAGCATTCATACATTTTAAGGAACCCTGTTTTTTGTCTATAATTTGCCCCATTTTGTCGTGTGTGACAAATTTGTATATGTTTGTGTGTGTGGGAATGAAATATTGGCCGTGTTGACAACCCTATGTGACTGTATGGTGCTTGTGAATGAGCAACTAGAATAAGGTCAAATCATGATTATTATTTTTTTTAAGAAATGTTGATCATGGGAATTTAGGCCCCACTCTAAAAAAAAAAAAAAGAAAAAAGAAAAAGTATTGAAACAAATTCACACAGAGTTTGTTGCAAATTTGGATTTACTTGTAAAACTAGCATTTGGATGATGAACTAGACAGTATTACAACTTTGTGCACACATGGTTGATCTTGTGAAAAATGCTCATTTCAATTCTCCTGACCCAAAGTGACGTCTTCAAGTTGCTTCTTTTGTCGAACCAACAGTCCAAAACGTAAAGACTCCTTATTTACTATCATAAATGTTGAATAAAAGCAGCAAATTCTCACATTTAAGAAGTTGGAACCGCAAATGTTTGACATTTCTTCTTGGAAAAATGACTGAAACAATTAATTGATTATCAAAATGGCAGGTAACTAATTATCTTTCGATTGACCAATTAATGGACTACTTCTTGGAGCTCTACTGTTGTTCATTTAATTTTTTTTCGCAATCAAACTGAGTTCAATGTGTTTTTGTCCTTTTTTAAAGCTGAATCAACTGTATTTTGAAAAAAGTGTAAGCCTATTTATTTGCAGGTGTTATATTACACATGCTTTTTTATGTATCTTTGTCTCAAGTGCAGCTTCTCTTCAGATTTGAATGAGGTGATCCCAGACACAGCAAGCCCTAAAGCCTCTCATAATTAAATTGTTCTAGTAAACCTTTATGTTTTTACCCCTGCACGTTGTGTGTGGACATCCCTACTTTATGAGTCACTCTCTCATTGGGCTGTAGCCCATCCACTAAATGAAGTACAAACCCAAAAGAAATGATGATGGAAACCTGGAGACACATGACTGCATTTTATGACGTGCTGATAAAATTTCACTGGCTCTTGTCTCATTGGATAATTCCAGGAAAGATACAACTGAAAATGTTATTGCTTTGTTTTTCTTTCATTTCATTTTAAGACAACCAATTCTCCTTTGTTGTTTTTACTTCAATCTTTAAATTTTGCATTAATTCAGCATGACTCTAAGAAAAGTACTTTTCTCTTGGTGCGGCAGATTATAGTGTTGTCATTTTCTCTGTGAAGGAAAATGTCAGTTGTAACATTTCCATTAGAGCAAAATGATGTTATTTCAAATTGTATGTGATAGAGGGCTGTAATTGCTTGCTGTTGCAGTACCTTTCGGAATTCAATACTATCAATAGAGTGCACTTTTGTGTCATTTACTATTACTCCACTGAGCATGTTCTTTTGATTGTCATCTGCAATGAAACGCTAACTGGGCTGCAGGGTATCCACATGCTTTGTGTTTTCACTTATGCAGCTGTCCCTTCAATATGATATATTCCTCTGTAGCTACATCCTTGTGTGAAGAACAACACAACAGAGACATTTACTCCAGTCTGCTTCTCTCAGCCACTCATCGATTCCAAGGTTAGAAGGACAATGTGGCTCTTTTGCACAAATAATGCCATTGCCACGCTCCTATTTAAGCCTGTGGATAAAGTTTCAGTTACTAGGGTCAGGTGTTTTCATATATTGGAGCTAACTGTCACAGAAGACCCTTGGCCCTAATAATAAGATATCAAGTGTAGATCTAGGCTTGACACACCCAAGACACACACAGGACAGAGTGCTGCCTGTGCAGGCCACTCCAAAAGTCCAGCTCAGCACCTCTGGACCTCAGTGGAGCAACCATTGATTTGATCTCCTCACTTATTCCTGCATTGACATAGATACACTGTGTCAGAGCTCCTTGACAGAATGAATCTCAGTCAGTCTGAACAGGCGTATTGTCAGCAGACATTTTAAGTTTTTTCCTTTGGTGTTTATGGAGATTTTCAGCTCCTGATTCAATAGGAGCATGGCTCAGCTTTAGATGGCAATTGCATTTCTCCCCTCTCATTTGCATACTAAGGGTGGGTTCCCACTGGAAAGATCAAGGCAATCTATGTGTGGCCAATGCTGGGCCGCTGCCAGGAAGACTCTGTCGATTCCATTAAAGGTGGGGCCAGATGTTTGTCATTACCTTTATTGATAACCACAGGGTCAATACTGTGATTTATTCTGCTGGGATAGGACTAAGCTTTAGTCACAAGTTTCACCAGGGCCTGATCAATAGTACACAATGGACAAGTACAACATGACCACACGTGAACTGAGAGCATCAGCAAAGCTGTAAATCTATCATGAAGTTTTGTGGTCAGGTGCACATGCTAACTGCAGAGGAACTATAAAGACTGTTGGGTGTGTGTCATTTCTACTTCAAAGTCCACAGCCCTTGACTTGTAGCACATAAACATTACATTGTGAAATGATTATACACAGTGGGCAAGGAGGACTGTTTACATGTGTCCCCCCGTCTGTCCTGACATATGGGTCCTCCCCGTGTTTCATGTCATCACTGGATACTCTTTCAGTGCTGGCGTTCTTCCAAAAAAAGACCTTTAAAATAAATCGAAAGTAAACACTCTTGGATTACATCCAGCTCTCTCACCCCGACATCACTTTCTGTCAGGAGACAGATCTGTTGCACAACTTGTGACTGCTGATTGCAGAGGAGTTCTCTTAAAGGCTCAGATGTCAGTTCCAGTCTGCTAGTTAGAAACTGATAGAGCACAGAAGCAACTTGCAACTGTATTCATTTAGTAGTGTTCAGTCAGTCTGATCAAAATCATTCTGATTAGAAATTCTGGCTTAACTGTTTCCATGGATGCAAATTAAAGTTATCTGATGAAATGTGTTTATATAACTTTGACATTTACAAACTGGTTCCACCTGCTGTGAAGGGTCTAATCTGCCAGAATATTTTATATATATGTATAGAAGTGGTTCCAATTTGCCAACTACCAGTAAACAGAGAAGTGTTTCCGCCCAGTAAGATGGACCGACATTGTAGCCTGGAAATCCATATTGGCATTCCCCCAGTTTTTTTTTCTAATTAAGCTGAAATCTCAACAGCGCATACTTTGGTACGATTTTTAAACAGGGGGTGCAAGAGGACCTGTAGAGTACATCAAGAATGCTAAACTTGGCACCCCTTCCTCCACCAAAGACCAGGAACCAGAGGATGAAGGCGAGAAGCAGAGACTGGTGGGAGAGACACATCACCTACCCCCACATGGGGCAGACATGCTTAGAAAAAATAAATTTATTCCAACCAGAGAGAAACAATTGGAGTAAGTTTTTTCATGGTTATTATTTTACTTTTGAATGGATTATTAGTGTTTTACATCACCCCTCTCAATCTGATTGAAATCTCCTTCTGATCAGGACTGATCACGCCAGTCTGTTCTAATTGAGGTGTTTACATGAGGTATTTTTATTCTTATTATTAAGCTCCACATAAACGGCAATGTGTTGAAAATGTCAGATAAATGGAAGTTTTCTGATAAATGTAAATCTAGTTTAAACATGAAAGTGGACTTCTGTAGCCTGTAAAGTGCAGTGGTGCAGTCAGTGGAGCTGTTTTGTTCACAGCAGTGTGTCCAGAGTTGGACATTCCTCTGGTGGCTGTGGTCTATAGGAGGAGGCCACTGACAGCACCTTCTGAATAGAAGCTGAGTTGCCGGACTGGACCAAAATGTAATTACCTCTCCCTCACAATGTCACACTGCAGGCCTGAGCCTGACAGCAGCCTCAAAATGGAACGCGCTGGGATTGAATTAACCTCCAGCTGGGAACGGTGTTGTTGTGTGTGCTGGTGTGTGGTGTGAACCACACCTATGCCTTTTCCATGCCTGCAATTCACAGAATTTTCTTGAACCCACACTGTCACACTATTATGCAGCACAGAATCGGTTTTCTAAAATTGCTTGGGCAAGCAGTGCTGTTTTGTGGCATTTTGTGACTTTTGGCCCAACCAGCCAACCACAGGAATTGGTTCAGACCACTGACTAGTGTAATTCACTCTCACACTGACATACTTGGCTTTCTGGTTGTGAAAACTGGTAGCAGTAACACTGAGGGTATTATTCTCCCCCTCTGAGCTTCATAGGCTCATTGCAATGATAAGCCAATAGCCTCAATAGCTCCAGAGCTATTGGAGTTAGTCTATCCCTATGAGTGACAGTAATTTGCTGCTCTGAGCATAAACCTTTGTCATAGTCTTTAACATCAAACAGATTATGTGCAGTCACTTATTGAGATTGATTCATAATTTCATGATGTGATTTATTTGCTGAGGAGTGTACAGTATGCACTGGCTGAATGGGCTAATGTAATGTAATGGGGACATAAATGAGCCATTAATCTGGCAGACCCAAGGGTAAAGGGACGACACAACAGGGATCCTGAGAGCATGATGTAACCAAGATGTGGGGAGCTGCAGATGATCGCAAATGATTTGGGATTTCATTATTCTTTTAAAAGAAAAATTGATGTTTGAATTATTTTAAAGCTACTAAAAGGAACTTTCATATTTTGTTGATTTTAGAGGCCCAGGGAAAATGTAAACACAGGCTTATTTCATCTGGTTTCACAGAGAATCCAACCTGGTGGAAGGAATTAAGAATAATAAAGAATATATAGAAATGGTTGATCTCCTCGCATCAGTATTAAATTGAGACTGCTTCATAACTAGTTAAAAATTCCTTGTAGTAGCTTTCAAATTTTAATGTTCTTTATGAGACTAGATATTCCATCTAAGCATTACATCTATGAATCTAATAACACATATGCATCCCTACTGGACAGAGATTTTGCTCTCAAAATGTTCCATCAAATGCAGTTTATTCATAACACAAGGCCAAAGGCAAACTGAGGTACCAGGTGCTCCAAGATCGGAAATTGAAAATGGAGATAACACTGTGGAGGTGGTGATACACAATTATCTATGGGAGGCGTTAGGTATTATAAATGACCCTGTGAGACCAGAGAGGGAGGTGGGAGCCAGCGAGCTGTCGGGGGCTTCCTGGCCGTATAATTGAAAATCATTCAGACAGCTGTACAGTTTAACCTTGGAGGACCATGGTCTTAGTCACTAATTGATAGGTTGGCATGCACCGGCAATTGAAAAGTGAGCCGCATGTGGGTAGACTTCGAACTCTTGTGTGTGTGTGTCTTTATGGATGTTCTGTGTTTCATGAAAGCTGTATGAAATACCAGAATAGAGGCTTCATAAAAGTGCTTCAACATCTCTCTGCTGTCCCTTGACTTTTTCCTTGAATCTTTTCTAGCATCCGACCACACAACACACTGCTGATGAATCACTGCATTTTGATGTTTGTTACGTCGACACGTGGGCTGATTTCTGAACATCTCTATGTTTGTCTTGAACAACAATGTTTTTAGCTCTGCAAACCACCCACCATCGTGATACTGTCTGATATAACACAATAATCCCAGTTTTGAAGTAGTTTGTGTTTGGGAGTGATACAAGCCAGAGAGTCTAGTGAATGATCTCCAGGAAGTAATAGATCTCTCTGTCCAGTCGGAGCAGACTCCTGTCTCCTTCCTACATGCAGAGGGCCAGAGCAGTGTGGTTGTCTCTTCCCTCATGGAACCAGATGCATTATTGATGGATGGCTGATTGGGAACTCAATTACACAGAGATTACTGGGCTGGCAGACACTGGGACACCGCTACCCTGTCAGAACGATTGAATTAGAGCACAGGAGAGAAGGGAAAGTGTCCTTCAGAGACGCCTCTCTACTCACTGCAGACCTCCTGGGGATGCCAAACGGCCACAGCCTAGTTCATTCTCTGACAGATGACCTTCCCAACAACTGTAGCTGTAGCTGGGCAGCCAGCTGGCTGGATGCTGCTGCTGTACAGAGCAGCAGAGAGAAGCTTATTACAGGCGAATCAGTGTCCGGACAGAGTGGTGTGGTTGTACATTTCAAGGCTGTGGTTTGTGGTGGATTTAGTGTTCGTGCATGTGCGTGCACGCATACATATTTGTGTATTCCTCAATATAATTTGATCTATCAAATGACAGCTGCTCTTCCGTCAGTACAGAAGTAGATGCAATGATGAGAAAGGCTCAGCATGCGAATGTATGTGCATAAATATTGGCATTTCACCAAATCTCATTCATATAACATGGCCCACCTGAATGAGAATCGTGCCTTGCAGGGTCGTATGCTATTACAAGTTTAATGTGAAATCTGGATCGAAGAAGATGAGAGAAGGGGGCCTCGGCATCTGAAATGGAAGCATTCATCTTCCTTTTCTGTTGGTCAGCAAATGTGCTCAAAGGAGAAGGAAAAAGCAAGGCGAGAAAAGCTGATCTTGAAGAAGAGGAATCATTTTATACCAGACCACACGGTGAAGCCTATTTCACCCTTTGGTCTGGTACAAGTGGCTATCCTCAGCTTCTGTTATTGCATTCATTAGAAGAGATATAGAAGACCGATCTTATGTGCCTGTGGCTTCACATTCCTGCTCCCAGAGCTCTTTCTTAGAAGAAAACTCTATTTATTTTTGACAGTCATTTCCAGATGAACTTTTCTTCCTGTATCATTTGTGAAGAAAGCACATGTGTGATCATGGACAAGATTTTCCATTCCTTAAGTGTCTTCTTCCATTGTTGCTATGTCAGTGTGTCAGTGGAGAGAATGACTCTTGAAAGAGACAATTGTTCGGGTTCGCGTTGTCAATGGAGACGGGGCCATAGCTAGGATTAGGTGGACAACAGGCAGCTTTCACCAGGCTCCTTGCTTTGTCCAGGTCTTCTCCAACAGGCTGGACACTTTAGAAAAGACACCCCGGTGAGCCATGCCCCGCTCTGTTGCCCCTGTTTCCCTGAACACTGGGCACAAGTTAGACCCTAGAGAAAAGGTTTAATAAGGAGTGGAGAATAGCCATTAGCTCCCTACCAACCTCTGTTGATGGAGGAGAAAATAGAGCGACCAATAGACCAACAAGAGCTATTGGAGTCTGTGACAATCACGTAAGGGGAAACTAATTCTTTTTCCTGAGGTTGAGCCTGACCGGTCCACCAATTCTGAGCTTATTGCAAAATTTAAGAATCCAGAGTTGAAAGAAAATTGGTAGTTACACATTTTACTCCATTTAAGGCTCTGTCCACACATACATTTATTCTGTATTTATTAAAACAGCTTTTTTATGGCTCTTCATCCACACACAGTCAGCGTTTTAGGTCACTGAAAATGGGGCTTTTAGAAAACTCCTGCCACAGAGAAGATATTTAAAACGTATGGTTTTCTTGACCACATTACAATACTGATAACTGAGTTTTTGGCTTGTGGCATCAGAGTGTGCACCGTTGCCTCCTTTGTTTGATGTTGGAGTACATGCTATTATATCTCATTTGTTTACACGAGGGGCTATTTTATGCCATGGAAGAATGGTGAGAAAACTTTTGAATGTGCAGATTGGCCTCATTAACCTCAGCGAAGGGTTTGTCTGCATATGGAAGGTGCAACTACAAAAGTGAGGGTGCATGTAGATGTAGATGCTGTATTACCTGAGTGACTCCAGAAAAACACTTATACATTTGGACTGCCCCAGGAAGTTGTTTCAATCACATTATGTACTGGTTGATAGAGGATGCTGACATTAATGGATTTGTTTTGATGCTTTAGTGTTTAAAAGTTTGGTAGTATGGCTTTGGTTAGTATTTAGCGGTGCAGCTAGATACAAAGGTATTGTAAACTGGTACAGTAATAAACATTAAAGCCAAATGCAGTTTAAATGCAGTTTAAAGAATAGCCCAACTAAAGGAGCACCTGTGTGTGACATCATTTGCTATGTGAACTCTGAGTATGTGTTATGTAGAGTGCCTGAGATTGTACATTGATGGAATGAATATTGTCTATATGTAGAAAGGCACAAACACACTGTGAAGAGAGTCACGTTTCCCTGCCTCATCATCACAATCTGCTTCTTGTTTTCAGTGGCACACACATACCCACTGTAGGTGAATGGTCAGGTGATATGCATTTTTGGCATGTTGTTTATGAAACAGTCCAAAAATGCTCTTCTGGATGTATGTGTGGATTAGGCCTTATTTAGCACAGTTCCTCACTTATCTAGAGTGTATGTGTATTTGAGCTTCTCGGTATTTGATAATATCTCTGCCAGGCTCTGTGTGGTCTGGGTTGAGCCCTTCTCCTTCTCCCTTCTCCTTTATTACCATTCTTTATTATACTCAAACATGCATACAAATGCGGCATGTGCATACACACACAAATAACCACTGTCTTACATATAAAACTCATATTTCCTGTATTTCCTCTCAGTGAAGTCATGGCGTTACGGGATGCTCTCGCTCACAATCTTCTATTTTGCATGTAGATGGCAAACATTGATTTCCCTCATGCCTGCCCTGCATATATGAATTGTCTTTTCAAAATTAAATCAATTTTCAATCAATTTGCTAGAAGTCTTCTCTGCCACAAACACGTCCATCGATAGCTGCTGGTTTGAGAGGATGGTGATTGAGCCATAATTAAGTGAGATTTTACTCACACATACCTGCACCACTCTAGTGGCCAGATAGTGGTAATTGGATCAATATTCTATAAATAATTTTATAGAAAACAAACCAGTAGTTTATCTTGTTTAGCAGTGAGCTGTTCTTACTTGTGATTATTGACACATAATTGCACCAAACTAGGATAATATTTATAGGCAATGTGACTAAATTGGCAATTTTGCAGCCAGGCACTTACACAATATGTAATTTCTTCTTTTTTAAACAAACAGCCACCATTTCGGATGAAATCTGTCTGACATGAGTTAGGCAGAAACCACATTTACCAGCAAGGTAATGTATCTAAGTTTTAGTCCCATTATGTTTAGTCACATTTGCTGACTTCCCTCCTTATTCTCTGATGTATCGAACATATCCTGTGTTTTCCTCGAAGTGATAAACACACCTTTACCTTGAATAAATTACGTATTTCTCTGGGTTTGACCATTGTTGGAAATATTTAAGATCATGTTTGTATACAACTCAACAAAATAGATCTAGCATTTTTAAACATTTTGATTAAAAAATGTTACATATTATTGCTTTAAAGCTGGTCTGCTTGCATTGTCAGTTTTCAGTATCAGCTTGTTATTATACAGCTGTTCTTTTGCAACACTTATGTGACTGTGAATGAACCTCAAGGATAAAGTTTCTTTCAACCAGCTGAATAGACTGAAAGCGCACAGTATGATCTGTGAGTCATTGTTCAGCCTTATGCCAAATGAAGGAATCCATTGGAAGAAATTTGAAATAATGAATACATTCATGCAATTTGCAGCTGACCTATTCACTGTGAATAAATGCATGCCATTATTTAAGGAAATCATCTTCATTAAGTAAGCATTTTTGCAAATTAATGTCAGTGACTTGTAGCATCAAGTTACAACTTGCCTCAGTAAGCAAGGATCTGTTTTGCATCAGTTATCATTTTTGATCAACCTGCCCTTATTTGTAGGACAAGAAGACAAGCGTGTCTCTGCAGTGGTAGATGTCATTAGATGCATCAGTGATCTTTTTATTTGATTAAAATCATGTATCTGTAGTTTCAAGGGGAAAATGGCAATTATGCATTACATGAGTGTGTTTAGTGGTAGGAGCTCGATAGAGGGAACTTAGATTAAATCACTTTTAGTGTCTTATTGACAGTAACTAGTGTTAGGTCCTGCAGCTAGTGGATTAGCTCACTGTCTTTAATTACAGCTTGAAGTTGGCAGGCTGAAAGGAGGCACACACACAACACACACACAGTGTGCATCAGCCATACTATAGCCATATTTTCAAATGTTTTGATGGAATTTCAGCGCTGCCAGCTCAGTCCTTTGACTTCACCACACCAAAGACTGTATAGGTTGTAGCTGCTTTTACACATTGCATTAAATCCAAGAACGCTTGTGACTGGCGGTCATTGGCTGCTGAACCATACAAATAGTGTGGTTGCAAAAAGGATCAAATGCAGGTATTGTTCAACTACAGAAGTTTCCACACTATTTTGTACTGGGTTATTTCAGTTCATACCTTAAAGGTATTGTGTACCGATATCCAGCCCTAGAGCCTACATTCTTCCTCGGCACAGAAAACGAACCTAAGACACTAAAACAACACAAAATTCCCACACAGATTGTAATTTGAAACAGCTAGAAGTCCATTTAAAAATCTAAATTCAACTCCTTGACCTCCATATGTCCAAAGACCTGTTTCCATGCCCTCAGACTGCATGCCTGCATGGCGTGGAAAGTTCAGGTTTCCCACTTCCCAGTGTCACATGTCCCTCTCCAGATTAGCAACATGCATGGACGTGACAAGAGACCCTATGACACTGCAGGCACATGCCAGCAGTGTATGTAACAGAGAGAGTTCATGTGTGCAAAGGATGTATTAAGAGGTGGATAGCTGTATGGATCCAATGTGTTTAAAGAGATCGTTTGGCGGTCTTTCTCTCCCTAGTTCCTCAGGTCATGATCAGCAGCATAAAGGCAACATGAAAAGAGTTTCTCTGTGAATGCTACAGAATCAAGAGACTCTAGTTTGTGTTTGAGGCTTTGCAGAAACATTTCTCTAGCTTGAAAGTAGGAATTCAATAGAATTTCGACAAATCTTCAAGCTTTTAGCAGCCAGCTAACACAGCCTTATGTTTTTCAAACGCTCACCCACGTCTGAAGTGTGAAGCTATTCATTGACCTGTGAAGTCTGTGAGTGTCTTATCACTTCAGAGCGGTAAATCTGATGTGTCTGTTAAGTTTTGTGAATGACCTCTGTGGTGTGTGTGTATGTGCTGCGTCAGTATCTGTGAGCGCTGTCAGTGTGTGGAGCCATGCCACAGGGTTTAACCCCTCTGCATTGATCCCCAGGTTGCTCAGGGCTGCTGCCTAATTCTCCAATTTTCAGCTGTTAGAGATAGAATTGGAATAATAAACAGCTGAACCTCCCACTAATAATCCTGCTGACCCCCCCGTCCGTCTCTTTCTTACACTCACACACACACACTTTGTCCCTTCCTCCACTGCTCAGCCAGTCCTCTTCAGGGCAACTGGGGCTGGGGTAGAGTTTCTTACTCTGCCCTAATCTCGGCCAAAGCCCCTGCACTCGCTCCTCTGCTCTAATGAAATGATATCAGCCAAACTTGGGAACCTGGAACTGATTATCACTACCAACCCACGCACACACGCACATTTGTGAATTGTTTGTGGATACGTAAAAGCACATAGGTAGAACAAAGTTAAAGTGTGCTGAGCTTTGAGATGCTGTCACAGGATGGGGAATGCAGGAAATTACATGTAATGTGTGTTTTGAAAAACAAAATGTACAAAATTTGTATGGAATTTTTTTTCTGCTTGCAGGCCTACATGTTTGAATTTGGATGTTTAGTTTCCCGTAAGTAGTGCTTTGGTCTGGCCAGTCCACACAGTCCTGGAAACAATTAGTCTCCTGAGGTCAGACCTGACCTTGAGGTCCACTCAGTTCATAGAGCTGTTCATAGCCTCCAGATTTCCAAGCCTGAAGCCTCACTGTGAGTCTACAATTTCTGTTACATTATGTGTATTCACTGGGAAAATAACTGCCATTCTACCTATAATCCATTAATATTCCTGCTCTATCTGGTAACATTCCTTGAGAGTTTCTGATGATTTTCTTTTTGCAAGTAAGACATAATAACAACACTATTTAGGTAATACTTTCAGTTTTCAATTAACATAGCTCAATCAGACTTAATGTTGAAAGTCAAAAGTCTGATCTTGTGATTAATACTTCACTTCACCTATGTTTTAAAACTTTGACAGGAAATAACACATTTATTGGTACAACAACCTTTTCTAATGTGATAAATATATAAGTTAAGCTAGAAACATCAGCAAAAACCACTGAATCACTGTGTTTATTAAAAATGAATGGTTCATCCGTCTTCTTCAGGTTAGCACAACCGTTGAGCGAAAGTAACTCAGTTCAGTGTGTGGTTGTTCAGTTGATGTTTCTACCTGAGATGTTCCTGTGATCGACCAGCACCTGATCCCTGACACTGGTTGTGCAGAGGGAGTTCTGTATATTAGTTAAACTGTTTGATTTATCAGTTTATAACACAGTGTCAATTTAATACTCTTACCTTTATATGACAAACATAAGCAAACAAGACAATCATTGAGAAGATTGGTTATTTCTTCATAGTTATTTTTAATGCCCGTCCCCAAGACCAGTTCCCCACAAAATCAGATAAAACTGTAACCGGCACTTTGACTGGAAGAGCCTGTATTTACATTTTCTCAGGCAGTATTTTACAATGAGTAGTGCGTTTGCCAGTTAAAAGAAAATAAATATAAAATATATAAATTTTTGTCTTTCATTTTTGATGCTGTATATTGTGGTTATGGCTGATATTGGGGCGAGATCAGCAAAGAGAAAAAGAAAAGAATTTAGCGAAGAACAACAAAAAAAGGACAAACATGAGTTCACTCTGGCCGGTCATTCAACAGATAGAGAGAATTGCAGGATTTGAAACTGATCCTGGATTGGCCCTCTTCTTCCAAGACAGGTATTTAAAATGTTTGTTTTAAATATGAAATACATAGAAATACTTGTGTGGCTGTGTAAACTGCAGTCCATAGAGGTATAGGCATTACATTACTATAATAAAGCTGGCTTTTAAAGTAACATTATATGTCGGCCTTGCTACTGAGCTGTATCTTGTTGTTGGCTTATTATTATGAAGACATAGCCTAAGATTACGAGGGAATGTTTTTTAACTTTAGCTTTCCCAACAAAGTTACTATTATCAAGTAATCAAACCTGTTAGTTGTAGGCTTACATGTTTCATCATTGTCATATTACATTTATTTTACATGACCACAAATTGGTTAATTTCCTCATCTATATCCATCCTGCAAACAGCTGTGTTTTAAAAAAAGAGGAATAGTGTTAAAATAAGTTGTTTTTTCTTCTTTTTCTAGCTTCCATAACTGTACACATTATCCAGATTAAGATCTTTTCAACAGAGGTTGATGGTGCCCGTGGGAATGAGTGAAGTCTTCATTCTGGGAAACTCTACAGCTTTTGTTCACAGGGGACGCCAATATCAACACAAAATGAACATCTCTTGTAGTTGCTTTAAAATGAAGAGAGGTTTTTAATTATACTTTAATAGGCTATGAACGCAAATAGTGTCACTGGTTACATCATTTACATACATTACAATACTTTGGGTCACGAATTTCTCATTTTTTGGGTAGTATGAGACAATGTGATTAGCTGAAAATGTATTGATCATAACATCCGCTTTATCCAACCAAACATTAGCACATGACAGCTGGGGTACATTGTAACTATTCCTACATATATGGCCGAGCACTTTGCACTAGCTGTCATGACTTTGCAGTTAAAAGTAACTTTGCTCAAGACAGTTTTATGATGTCAGCTGTGAAGCAGTTTCTGCTCTACTGTATTTTCCTAGTAGAGAGGGAGTCCGAGTTGTAGACTCCCTCTCAGATGAGAAACTGTGTCCATACAGCCATTAAGCATTATATTTTGCTTAGCTAATCACCCTGTGGGGCTGTGCTGCATGCAGATTTTCATTTAACCTAATTAAATAATAGCCTGATTCATCAGTTTGGCTCGATGAAACCAGCTGACCCGCTAACACAGTTCATCGTTGGGCGAACAACCTGCTGAATGGAGGTGTTGAGTTGACATGCCCCGGAGTATGAGGTCAAACACTAGTGTGTTGACCTGCACCCTCTGTCCATTCAGGAGTCATTTTCAGCCTGCTATGGCTGTTTTGTCTCCCCCTCATATCTCTCCATTAACCTCCAACCAGCAGACACCTTCCAGCCCTGACAGTAACCCATGTTCCCCAGTGTCCGCAGGACTGAACGTTTTGGGAGCTTGAGCTGTCACAAGTCTGCAGAAAATATCTTAATGCATGTCAGAGGAGGGGGCGGGATCTTTTTTGACACCTGTCAGAATCACTCATGTGGCAGGGGAACTAGTCTGTGCAGGCCTACCTGCTCTGACTCATTCAAACTCTTTTTCAGTCTTATTTTTCTCATTTTTTGGCTCGTCTCATGTCCTGGGGCCCTGAAGTCTTTGTGCTTCAGTAGTGCTGGGCTCAGCAGGCTGTCTGTGTCCACACACTGCTGCCTCAGCACTAATAAGGCAATAGAGTGATAGAGAGAGCGCCAGAGTTGTCTGCTTTCAACATCCCTACTCAACCATACCCTCACCTAACCCCCCACAGAGACACCATTAGCAAATCTATTGAGGATCCCATATTAGGGAAAACACTAAGGAGTCTAATTGTGGTTCTGAACTGGGACTCACTGGGTGTGTTAAGTTTTGTAACCACTCTAATGAGTTGCAGCGGTTCCTCCAATGGGTTTATTGCCCTACATTCCAATTTGAGCCATGTCACTGACCACAAGGGCATCTCCTAAAATAGCTCAACCCACATGTCTAACAAGAGAATTTCCAAAGGCCATGTGTTTAAAGAATAATTACAGTTTATTGCAACTTGGATTTTATTTTGGAGGTTTAGGTCATCAGTTCTATCTGTTATAACATTGTATTCACTAAAGTAATTGCTGGGACTCAGGAACACACTGACACTGATACAAGAACGTCTGACAGGATCAGAAACTCGATCGGTCAGGTGATCAGATATGTTGAAAACAAGCCAACATTGTACAGGAAACTGCACATCATTGTAGGTCAAAGTAAAACCAGGAAGTTGGTCAGTAGATTGAAGAAATAATGTTTATGCTGGACACTGGGTAATAATTTTGCAGTGTACTTCCATACAGTTTTGACTAACCTGAAGTTTTATTTAAAACATGTCATGTCTTGCCCCAACTGACTTATTTAAGAAATGTCACTATATTCCTTGATCTTATCAAATTAACTTAAAGTAGTAGAATGCAGAATGTTAATATTACTAATAGCAAATCAGTAGTGTGTCCACCGCCATAACCACAAAATATAACTTAAAAAATTAAATATTTTAAAGAAAAATCTCCTGCTTTATTTAAATTCAAGGAGAATCCGACCTGGTGGAAGCCATTAAGAATAACTATATAGGAACATACAGTCTTCTCACTAATGGTCTCATTTGCTTATGTGGGTAATATGGAGGCACCAGTATTAAACTGAACAAGTATTTTGTTAAATCAATTAATTGTTTTGAGACAAGAAAAAAATGTCTGTCAAATTCTCTCAATTCAGCTTCTTAAATGTGAATATTTTCTTATTTCTTGACTCCTCTGCGAACTGAAAATCTTTGGGTTGTGGACAAAATGAGACATTTGAGGACTTGGGAAACACTAATCACCAGCTTTTCCACAACTTTCTGACATTTTATGTGCCTAACAGCTAATTAATTGAGAGAATAAATGGCAGATTAATCGATAATGAAAATAGTAGTTAGTCGCAGCTCTAAGTCTTTAAAGATAAATGTAACAAAGTTATATCACCAGACACAGTCCTGAACTAACATGGCTACAGTGCAGGATGATTCATTTCATGACAGCAGGCCTCCAGGCTACTCTGAACGCAAACACTTCCCGTAATACTGTCACATGTTGAAGTGCATGGGATGCACTGGACTCCAAACATATGATCACAATGTCCCTCTCTATTTTCAGCTGGTCCGTTCACTCTGTGCTCACTTCAATATGAGTATTTGCATTGGACTGTATGTGTGTGTGTGTGTGTGTGGTATCCTGTAGCTTGTGCGGCAGTGCAACAGGGAAGCTTGAGTGGAGTAGCGGCTCCGTGTAACAGGAGGAGATGACTGGGACCTCAGTGTGGCGCTAAAAACAGCCTGACAGCTGTGTGTGAAGAGCGAGTAAATGAGACTGGAACAGCACCTGACCATGGGAGAGATGGAGCTCTGAAACATTTCAGAGTGACGTGAATATTGGATCATAAACACGTTGAATATATTTAACCCATTTGTTTTCTTTGATAAGTTTTATTGTGAATGCCAGAACCCTCATCACCTAAAAAGATAAAGTGTGCTATGCGATGGCTAGAATCATTCCTTTCTTACAAAATGAGGTTATGTTTTTTAGTAATAATAAGTGTAGGGGATTACAATGCAAAATTAATTACAGTTACTAATCCTTGTAATTATTTAAACACCTTTGGGAATTCTGTTTGTTTGCTGTTTTACCCAGAGTTTGATGGGAGGTTGATCTGATTTTGTGGGGAGATTACTGTCACAATTCACTCATAAAATGTTCTGTGGGAAGAACAAAACTTAATAGATGGCAGGCAACCTTTTAGATGCTTTTTGAGTAGGATAAAAAAAACAAAAAACACATTATAACCAAGATAGGTCTGTTACCTGTGTCAGTCAAGCCAACATAAGTCAAGTCATTACAAACCATTTAAAATGAAACCAAAAATTGCAGAATTATGTCTTATGCAGCTAGCGGGCCTACTAGTTTAAAGATTAAATGAAGGTTTATTAGCTTTAGTTAACCTTTTCCTGGTCCTCCAAAGCTCTCGAGGTGCTCCAGACTCCGAGTCCATAGGCCACCTAGACACCTCCGAATGTGGTCTAAGCAATCGGATCTCAATGCATCCACAATGTAACTGTGTGTTCATGTCTGTGCTTGGAGCTGTCCACTTGTGACTGGATCACCCAAGATGCATGGTTCTGCCAGGTGGACACAGGGCCGCTGTCTTATTTCTTAAATGTGTTACATAACCAAGATGTGATGTGTTGGTGTGGCATCTTTGAGGAATCTGATTTGAGTAGGACTCCCAAACAGACGCATACATGGACAACTGCAGACCCTACAGGCACTGATTAGTTCTGTTTATGCTAGTTTTTGGATTGTAGGACACATTCCACGCGTGTGCAGTAGATTGGTGTCTGTAGTGGACGCATGGAAAGGCATGGAGTTCATGCTGTCACAACAAATGGGGGGTACATGGATGTCCACATAACGCCTTCACTTACACCCTCTAATGATGTAATTTCATCACATGGACCCCAGCGGACCCTAGTAGGAGGCATAATACCATCTTAGTGAAAGTGCTATGTAACAAGTTTTTCTGCCATTAAGTAATTAGTTGAATAATGCTAACAGTAACAGTAACAGTAACACCGGCCCCTAATTTAAGGACAATACACTTTCTAAGCATGTAGGAAAACCTACGGTTGCTGCGAAAGTAACGCACAATGCAATGCAAAAGAGGCAACTTGTTTGTTTAGAGCCAGTGTTTGGTTTGTCCGTTCTGGGCTTCTGTATAAATGATGATGGTGCAACATGGTAGGCTCCCTGGAAGAGGACCCACGCCCTCAATAGATACAAATGGCGCCTCAGTCTAAAGTAACAACACATTTCAATTCTGATTTTCAAGTTATTTTACATTCATGAAAACATACTTATGTATATTATATTCAATTTCTGACATATTCTGCCAATTAATCCCTGCAAATCTTACACATTGGACCTCCACATAATGAGTGAACAATTCCATTTTTTAAATAACCTGGTTTTAGTCAGTCAGAGAAGAAACAAAAGGTTGTTTCTTAGTGTGGTTTCATCACAATCTGACCACTGTTCCTTCTGCTTTTGCTTAATCCTCTCAGGCCAAACCAAACTTGCCCCGGTCATTTCCCTCCAACCAAAAACTCCCATTCTCTCTCTGTCCACTGTCCTCTGTGTCCAAGCTTCAGTATGATTACCCTGTCTCTCCTTCAGAGCATGATTGGTCAGTCCCCCACCTTCCCTGCTGCCCTCCCCTCATTCTCTCTCCCTCTCTCCCTACTTAAATACTTTTAGCATAAAGAGAGAGGAGGGGAGGGAGAGGGGGATGGGAGATTCATGGGGGAGGGGAGCTGAGTGCTCACTCTGTTGTCACTGGCCAGAGAGAGAGAGAGAGAGAAAGAGAGAGAGAGAGAGAGGCAGAGGGAAGGAGGGAGGGAGTGAAGTTGTGTCCCATATGTGGAAAAAAAGCATAGCAGTGCACACACGAGTCTGGTCTGCTCCAGGGATTATCACAGCGCTTTCTGATCTGACGGAGGACATGCAGGCATGAATAGGTAAGGCTGCCTTGTCTTCTCTGCATCTCTGTGTTGATCTGCTGTCAGAGCCCGCCGCTCTCCACGCTGTTGTTTGACTTGGCTCCGCTGGCCGTGGCTGAAGTTGGGGCTGAGCGTGTTGGAGCAGCTCTCCTCTCTGGCCACTGACCATGAGACATTTCCCTGAGCAAACCAAACATGTCTCCTAACTCCTGGCTTCTCCTCTCAGCCCCTCTCTGAACTGTGCAGGGACAGAGCTGTGTTTGTTTGAGGGGGAAGCTGTGGTTAGTTAGTTATTCTGGGCTGAGTGGTAAAAGTTGACAGTCAGTTTGAGCAGAGGGGGTTGTAGTCTGAGGCAGTGTAAAGCCTGTTGGTGTCCAGGGACAGAGCCGTGTGGCCATTGCGTAATTCTTCATCTATATGAATGGCATATGAGTGAATGGGAATTGGTTCCTGACTTGTTGTTTGTTGCTATACATACTAAGAGAGGTAGAGTGACAACTGTAATAATGTGCACAAAAATAAATGTTATAATGTTTCAATACTGTTGTTAAGTTGTTTGATTTATTCAAGATTTTTTTATTTTGCTCATAATTGTTGTTTTTCAGTAGATACAGTAGCTTCACATTTTCTTATAAATGACTGCATATTCACGTAAACATTTACATTTTTTGTGTGGCTAAAACTGGATGACAATTTATCCCTTTTTACACAGTTTTCTGAAGCAGCTTAACACCAGTGGGGATAAGGAGTGTCATAATGCCAGAAATGTAATCTTTGATACTATACAACTATAAAGAAATATACTCCAAAGTTAAATTAACAACCTGCACACAGTGGTGGAACAGAAAAAGTCACTGAACACTATCTGGTTTTGTTATGCTGCAAGCCAAATTTCAGCCAGGAAACCTGAACTGAGGTCTTGGATGAGCTTAGATCTCCTCTTTTTTTCAGTACTTTCGATACTGTGAAATGTTACTATTGTTTTAAACAGTGTGGTGTTGAAAAAGTATTGATGCTTTTAACAACCTCGGTGCAGATAGGAATTGTGCTTTGGTGTCCGCAGACTTCAGAAATAACCCATGTCTATGGTTATAAAAAATTTGAGTCAGTTGTTTTAATCTCATGGGTTTGCTCAGAGAGTTGCCTCATATCAGACTAACCAGAACAACAGAAACAGGAGGATTAAACTGTCTTTAATCTGTGCATGATGACATTTACAACCCAAACCAGGACAGAGACAGACTACATTTCATTTTCCCTTACCATTTTAAAATAAACATAGTCAGCTGAATAAATTAGTATTTTGAAAAGTATGATTTCAATTTTTAAAGTATTAATTTAGATAACTTAAAAGTGAAACTTTGTCATTACGGCACACATTTTTTCCTCCTGCATTTTGCTTATGCAGCTCCAAAAGTGTTTGGTGTCCTAAGAATGCGGTCTTTATTGCCTCAGTGCATGAAGCAATGGTATGCATGAGTCTTTTTGTGAGGCAGATTTAGAAAGCCCTCTTTAGAGGCCGAACGCTGCTTCACAATCAGCTTAATGCTGGCCTATAATGAATACCCTTGTGTGCGTCAATTTGGCAGACTGCGTGTGTGTGTGTGTGTGTGTGTGTGTGTGTGTGTGCATGTGTGTGTGAACTGTTTTTGTTACACTGATAGGGTTCTCAGGTTGGTCAGTAATTCTATCATACTGAGGGTGAATTCGGCTCTGTGAGTGTGTTTGCGTGTGTGTTGCTGTGTGAGCTTGTGTGAAAGGCTTGGTTGACATGTGAGTGTTTGTCCAGACATTGTGCAGCAGCCTGTAACTGCCTCACTTCTCTCCCTGTCTCTCTGTCCCTCTCTCTCAGGGCTGTTCTGTTGTCAGTGCGAGCTCATGCTAGTGATGGACTACAGCCGGACGGACGCTAACCTTAGCTGGCATTCACAAAACAGCATTCCTCCTTACTGAGACCAGCTCCACAGAATGCTGAGTCCTATTGTCCCCTATAGTGAGTACAATACTGCACGTCTTTCTCTTTGCCCTTCTGCATGTCACACCGAGCAGCCTCACTTGACTCACTTGGACTTTGCCTGAATCAATGAGCCTCCACTTCAAAAATAAGCAGTAGTGGACACTGTGTTCTGTAGTTTGCAAACAGAAGCAAGGCTAGACACTACCAACGTTCAGGTATTTTGGCCACCAAGCCACTATATTTGGTGGCCAAAATATATTTTTGGTGACCCAAATGTAAGCTTATGTATAAGCAACAAAGAAAAGACAGTGTAACACAACTCAACACATCATTGCTTAAAGCTACTACAAGGAGTCTTTAACTGGTTATGAACATGTCTAAATCTGTTACTGATGCCTCTGTATAACCTTCATAACTTTATGAGACCATCCACAAGAAGATCAGATGTTTCTATATAGTTGTTCTTAATGTCTGTCACTGGGTCAGATTCTGCTTGAACTATTTTTTTTGCCCAGGCGAAGTTACAGTGAGTAGTTCCTTAGCCAGTCAAAAAAGCAGGAGGAGATTTTTATTATTTTTATGTAATTACATTTTTTTACCTCCAAAATCAACAAATTGTTCAAGTTCCTTGTAGGAGCTTTAACTGCGACACTTGTGTTGTCCACTTTTACCATGAATTGTTAAGTTTCGTTTCCAGAAAGCATTGTTTCCACTGAAAAACAAGCTGGACTCCTGAACTAGTTGAAGAATGGTGGCGCACACCACAATACATTACTTGTGGCATAGTAACTTCAACTCCTGCTTCCATACACTTCTAAATTTTCATTGCCATTTCATTGTTTTCAAAGTTTTGTCTGTTTCTTCTGTAAGGATCACATTGGCAGTTTGAGTATGTTAAACTTATATGTAACATATCAAGATTTTTTTTTCTAGAAATCTTCTTACCCTAAGTCAATTTTTATTTGCCTCTGTACACAATGTTTTATTTAGTTGCAGTTATGAAATGACAACAAGCACTAAAGTTAATTGTCATGTTTAATCTAGGGCTGCAGCGTCTATAAAATTTCAGAAAATACGGGGAAAATATCCATCCCACTTTTTCCAAGTCCAGGGTGATGTCTTTAAATGTCTCATTTAATCAGTCTAAAATCCAAACATATTTAGATATTTTTGCATGAAAAATTGCTCCAGTAATGAATCAATTATTGAAATAGTTTCATATTTAAGATATTTTTTTTTTACCTCTTGCCCAGTTGGATAAGTGAGTTGCCAGATTACCTAGCCTGACACAGCATTTTACTTGCCCGAGGCAAGTGGGCAATCCTTATTGTTGACCCTTGCACATCAGTAGCTAGCCTGTGAGGAGTACTGTTGGCCGATTTGTAGACTGTTGAACTAAAAAGCATAAAGGAATCAGGATGTTTGTGGATTGGCAAAGGCTCACAGTTGTGGGATTAAACAGGGCGGCACCTACATGGAATATTTTTTGGCCAAAGAGTGATTTTTTGTGGCAACAGACCATAAGACCACTGTTAATGTCGAAAGAGAAATGCACAGGTAGCTGTGAAAATGTGCAAGCCTCGTCGCAGAAACCTGACTTTTTCCTTGACGTGCACTGTGGAAATGCTAAACCCTGGGCACTGGCCCTGTGTGAATGTTTCATCACTGGGCGGAAGACACTGTTGGGGGAAGGAAGAGGGACAGAGGAAGGTTTGAGCACTGATGGTTTAAGCAGCAGAAATCCCTTCGGTTCTGCCAGTGTCATTTTACCAATACAGCTCAGGAGGACTTTCCACCACACATGCTGCCTCCTGCTCTCCCTCCTTTTTCTCCCCCCTCCTCTGTTTTTCCTCCCCTCAATGCTGACCTAATAACTGACGTGTCCAGTTTTGGCCTACCCCCCTCCTCGCACCCTCCCACCAGGTTTCATTTGAGTCCAGTTCTCTGGCTCTCCAAAACAGCATTGTTTGCCGGCCAGCATGGGGCTGCCTCCGTGGCCTCGGCCTCAAGAGCCCCTTTTTCCCAGCTCTTTAACTCGCCTCAAAGGAGCATTATCGGCATGACAGTTACAAGAAAAGAGGAAGAAATCAAACAGAATGGTTAATTTAAAAAGTATTACTTTATAATTGATGGTAAAAAAAAGTGTGGATTTGTTTTGTTAGTGTCCAAAAAAATGGATTGCAGATTGTGTAAATCAAGTGTGTGGGTGTGAGAATTTTGGATAAAACTGTCTGATTAAAGCATCATGAGCGGATGTTTGACAGTAAGCATGACACTTTGTTTGCTTTCTGTAAATTTCACCCTTGAAATAGCCAATGTTTTTATTTGATGACTCATCAGATGAATGGAATTCAGAATTGTTGCCAGCCGAGTAAGTAGTTGACCTTATGTGTTGTTATGAAACGTCCACTCACAAGAGGCTCTTGGTTGATTTAATGCCAGTTCTCCCAGAACATGTTTTGTTTTTTCCCATTAAAAGATGTTTATAGCAATAAATTAAATTAGGCTGACTTGCTCAAATAACAAAGACCATTAGTTTGCAAGAACACGCATACATGCTTTTGCTGTTTCCCATCAAGGCCTTCTTAAAAGCTGCTACAAGGAACTCTCATATTATGTTGATTTTGAAGGCCTCAGTGGACAAAAATGGCAGTGTTTCAACCAACATAACCACAAAATTGAATGCCAAGAATAAAATAATATAAGTAAAAATCTCTTTTTGCTTCTTTTTAGCTCATTTGTAACTTTGCCTGTGAAAAAGTAAACACAGGTTTGTATCATTTGATTTGAAAAAGAATTCCACCTGGTGACAGTCAGTAAGAATAACTACAGAATTAGCCAGTTGACTTGCACATGGTCTAGTTTGCTTATGTAGGTCACCTGTATTAAACTGAGGCACTTTCATAGCCAGTTAATATTCCTTGTAGTAGTTTTAAGTGGTCTTTCCATCAGCTCCCTGCACCCTGTTAGTCCAACCTGACTTAGAACCCTAAAGTGGACACTGCGTCCAGGAATGTCACAAACTGCTGGTGGAATAGTTAGCATGCCTTCAGAGAGCCAGCACACTGCTGCTCCTTCATGGGAATCTTCTAGTACACTATGTGCTCGCTTTTGTGTGTGATTTTCTTTTATGATCAGGATCCACAATGCTGGTTTTCATCCGCCCTGCCCAGTAGCTCGATGTTTTTTTCATGCACAGAGTTTCTCTGTTCTGCAGAGCTTCTGCAGTGTTGAGATCATTTCAGAACAGCCTGCTAGTGTGTGTGTATGTGGACAGAAGGATCGTATGAGCGCACACAGCAGTGTTAGGTAGTCACGTTGTTTACTCTCAGACCAGTGACACACAAACACACCCCTGTGCTCGCTGGTGACACTGCAACTCACTGTCTTTTAGTTAAAGACTGTAGTCATGACTCTGCTGAGCAGAACTTTGCATATGTTCAGGATATGCGAAGACTCTCACCTGCATGCTGGAATCCCTTTTGTGGGAATGTGGAGCATTCCCGCTTCCCAATGCTAATTCTGACTTCTGCTGTAGGCATTTTTGCCCCTGCACGGGTCCTTGTGTGTACATGCTAGGGATGCACTCATATCTAAGTATGTTACACAGGAAAGTACAAATAATGAGAAGGGCACAGAAATTTCTACTTCTTAAGGTTGTCAAAAGTGTCAGTGCATTACTAACATTTGATAATATTGAAAGTACCAAAGCTCAGTTCAGTTCAGTCTTTATTGTCCTGCTTGAAATGTGGCTTGCAGCTAAATCAGGCAGTTTTCATTTACTTTTTCTGTACCAACACTGTGTGCGGGGTGTTAATTTAAAAAATGAAAAAGAAATATTCTATTTTGTGTGCCGAGGGCCTGTTTTTCTTTTTGTTGCGGTTTTGAAAGGAGAATTGAGTGTCAGTTTTTAAAACTAGTATTGTACTAAAGTTTCAGTTCTTGTATTGTGACAACCCTGCTTCTATCCAAATGTTGCTCATTATTATTAGTAAAAAGTCTGATTCATGATTACTGAAAAAGGTTTAAGGTCTACCTTAATGAATCACTGATATAATGCACCAAGATTATTCAACGGAATGATATTTTTATGTACTTGTGTATCTGATTTTTCAATATCCCGCAGTCGAGGGGGAGGCTGTGGTGTTGGTGGTGGACTTAAGACAGTTCATAAAACTTAAGTTTAGTCAGAATTAAAAAGACCGAAAAGGAGAGTTGAAAGTACCAAATGAGGATGAGGAAATATATTTCATTATTTTGATTTTTGTTCCTTTGTGGCCACAATTGCATTGCCAATGAATATTAGGTTAGAAAATGAAACACTTGTCTGATTTTTCTTGATTTCTGGTATGAACCATACCCACTTCTGGTCCTCTATGAGAATACAGAGAGACATAAATATGTTGGTTGAACAGATACATTTATAAATGTTGACGTACGTGCACACAAGGATAGGACAGGTAGACCTACCAACACATTTAAGTCAGAACTGCTCTTACATATCCAGTGTCAATGATTTAGATCCTGCATTCAGCCAGTGTGTCTCGTTCTGCCCCGGTGTGTCCGGTCTTGGTCCTTGTCTCCGGCCAGTCCGGAGGACTTCAAGCTGGGGCGAGCAGCCATGGCCGGACCTGAGAAGAAACCTGAGAGAGATTCCAGGGGCCATGGATACTCCTGGAGGGATTTGGTGCAAAGAATCTGTAATCTGCACTTCAAACACACTCTTAAATCAGTCCCAGGCCGCCAACCCAGGAGTGCCCTAACTCTTGTTGCTGGGGGCCCCCGCTGGTGTAGCGATACCTTTTCTTTTAAAACAGCACACACACACACACACGCAGAGGACTCCAGATCTGGCAGTTTTTATAGCTCTCCTCTGACTGACCCCTCTCCCTCTCCTTTCTCTCTGCGGCTCTGTTTTTATGTTTTGTGCGAGTGTCTTTGTGAATGACTCGGCTAAGTCATGGAGTAGTTTGTATAGAAAAAAGAAGGAGTAGATCTCATCCTGGCCCCTGAAGGAGCAGGTTGGAGGGCCGCGCTGGCGTCTAGCCCTATTGTGGGCAGAGTGGTATGAGTGGTGCAGCAGAGGGGCCTGTGAGGCCCTTTAGTAAACACACAGTCTGCTAAAGTGTGTGTGAATAAGAGCCGGGATCATTAGTGTAGGGTGTGAATGGGCTCTAATTAGCCCCCAGTGTGTGTGTGGTTGTGTATGTGTGTGTGTGTGTGTTTGCATTCGTCTGTGTCCACAAGAAAAGAAGGTTAGGGACCCAGGGCCCTGCGAGTCCACCGGCTCTGTGCTGTGTCTCTCAGAGGGTTCATCAGCTCATTAAGGAGACCTCCGCTCCCGTTAAGGGCCCAATTAAGAAAGAAGTAAGGTGGTGAGGCTCATTTGGATGGCAACACTTCACCGGATTCCTGAGGCAGCAGAATTCATAGACACAACGTCTTTCACACCAGCACAGCTAATTAGTAAATGACTGCGCTTGAGAAATAACATACTTAAATCGTTATGCCATTAGATGTTTGTAGTGCGGTGATCATAAAATGCGTTGCAAGTGTGGCTGTTGAATATATCGAGCTTCCTCTAATTTGTGTGTACTAACAGATAAACAAATCCCAGAGCTGTCCATGTGCTGAGAGTGTAAGCTGGGAGCACGGAGGGGCCAGGGGATTTGAACAGAGACGAGGGAACGCAACATGCTCGCTGGGAATAAGGGAAGTGGAGAAGCAAGAGGAACAGGGAAAAGAAGGAGATTGCAAGGAAAAGATCGAGCTGAAGAGGGGGAGATAGAGCAGAGATTGGGCGGGTGAGACAGATGGAAGGGGTGATTGGTCATCACAGAGCCTTAGGACAGCTGTTCTTTGATATATTAGTGGACACAATGACCTAAAGCCAGCCTGCAGTCACAGAAAATAGGGACCCTGTTTTTCTTGAAGGGGAGGAGGAGGAGGAGGGGGGGGGGGGGGGGGGTGGACGGGGTTCTGCCATTTGTGGACGTGCGTTAGCAGGCACGGGGGATGGGGGGGGAGTTGTTTCTAAAATTACTAGCATGAAGTGACGCATCCAGCAATTATTCCGGAGGCTTTCTAGTTTTGGAGAGTGCTGAGGAAAGGGGCTGTAAAATGAGCATTTGCTTTTTGCTGCACTATCATTAGCAATTCTAAACACGTTTGTCAATTAATCAATGTTTAACAAATGTCATCAAGGAGTTTGGCTACAGCCTCCTTCTCCATCCACTCTGCAAAACAACAACTTCTAATGACCCTCTGAATATTCACTCGCTGTTAATGAATTTGAGATTTACCACATAGAAGCTGTTTATTGAATGGTTTTGAGCAATAATTGTCATTTATACTAAGTAAATTTTATTACACACAAGGGCGGTGTGATTTCATTAGTCTGTTTTCTGCATATATTCAAAATAGAGTCCTGTCATATTGTCCTTCTCCTCTAATAAAACCATATTAGCTGCACACGCTGACGAAAACTATCCTGACAGCTGGCCTGAAACGTCCCCAAAGGGAGATGAAACAAAAAATAGTGTAAGTCAAACTGTCACTCTGATACATGGAGTAGAGAAAGATCTCTCCACAGTAAGAGATACACACAGCGGACATCCCTCAATGCCACTGCAGGAGATGGGCTCCTTCCTCCTGGGACTGGACTGGTGAGGCGTGTTTGAAAAGAGCTGCGTCTGCTCGTGCTCTGGGCAGCAGGTGTGAAAACTCCCCACCACGGCTCCCGCACTCTTCTGTTATTACATCTTTTTAGGGCCGTGAAAGAGGGAGCAGATGAGGCAGTGGGAGCGAGAGGCAGAGTGAGAGTGTGGGATTGTGTTTCTTTTGATTGATAGCAGCCCCATGACTAACGCATAGATTTATAATAATTTTCCTCAGCAATGCCCAATTATGCATGTCTGATAAATTATGATCCCTGCTGTCTGGTGTGCGCATTATCCCCATCTTAAGGCAGTTTGGGAAGGGACTCAAGGATTGACCTCACACTTCCTTCAACAGCTTTCTGACAATAACCCACACAATATCAGAGGCTGTTCAGCATCTGTGGGGTAACATCCTTTCAAGGTAACTTGATGCAGCATAGTGGTATAGTAGAACACAGATAATCTGTGTAAAAGGGCTACAACCATTTTTCAAATTTCATGATCAATTTCTTGATTAATCAATTAGTTTTTTGGTCTTTAAAATGTCAAGAAGCCAAGATGATGTCCTCGAATGTCTTTTTTTGTCTAAAACCCAAATATATTAGACTGTATTGTAGTTACTAATTCATTTAATAGTTGACAACTAATTGATTAATCGACAGTCTAATTGTCATGATTCCACAATTTTAAACTTGGATGCAATAATATCGCATCAAAAACAAAGTCGAATTTACACAAAGTCGGAAATATTTTTTTTTTCTTTTTTTAATCAACAACCTGCACACAGTGCTGGTAGAGAAAAAGTCCTTGAACACCGTCTGGTTTTGCTGTATAGCTTGACAAATTTCAGACAGGATAATAAAAACTGAACCGAAATGAGGTGCACTTGAATGAGCACTTTGACTGGGTTGCACCAATAATGATTAATTTAATCAGCAGAGTTCAGCAAAACTAGATTTCAAATGAGTAAATCCAGATTTAACACTGAGCAGAGCTCTGTTGCACAATTTAAAAACAAATCTCAGTTTAGTAAATCCAGATTTGATTGATAGAGTTTAATCAATATGGAGATGCGTAGCCAAATCAAAATTGAAAACATAAATAGATAAATTACATAAATAAATAATAATTTTGCGTGCTGTTAGCCTTGTAATTAGCCTATAAAATAAGGGCTAACTTAAGGCTGTTCTGAATAATGTGGATAAACTATAGAAGATTTGCAAACAGACAACGGCACAATAAGGGAAAAAATGAATCTAGGTTTAGTGTAAAAACTAAACTGAAGTTTAAAGTTTAGATTTAATTGGTACTTTCAATAACATCAGATGTTAGTATTGTCTTTTTTTTAAACATTTGGTGTTGAAAAACTATCGATACAACTGCATAAGCCACTGTATATGTGGGAAATTCATCATAATATTTCATGATGTTGGTACAAACTGTGCAAGAGCTGATAAAATGTGTATTTTGTTCCAAAGTGAGAGAACATCCAGAGACAATATCTCTCTGTCTCCACCTGCCACGCTGTGAAATGTGGCCGGCCTCTCAGATTGGTGTTTTTATGACAGACCAGGTAGTATGCAGCGGGAGGACGGCAGCCGAGCAAGAATGTCCTGCTTGATATTAGTGCCATAAATCACAGTGAACTTGAGAACAGTGGACTTAAGGGGCTTCAAGAGTGAACGACAAATCAAGATAACAAACTCTGATAAATAACAGCTCCTTTGCACCACAAACACAGTCCTTGATTGTTTAAAGCAGTTTATCAGATATGCCTGTCTAAAAAGCACAAAAGTGTTTAAAGATTCCTGACGAAAGACGTAATTTCTTCTACATATTTATGTCCAGCAAGCAGGAGTTTCATCCGATAACTCATTGATCAGCTCGCGCCTGCTGAATACATAACAAGTGATGCAGTCATCAGAGCATTAAGTTTGTGATTTCTCAGCACAAATATGGTGTCTGTCACACTCTGCCTGTGCTGCTCTCCACTTTCTCTCTGTCATTCCCCTTTAGTGCAGCTGTGTTCTCTTCTAATTGCTTTCCTGTGTCTGAGATGTCTAAATTGAATCTCTGACATAACTGCCATAACAGCCGGAGCAGCATTTTTGACACTGCACTCTCTGTAACGTTTTTGTTTAGAGGTATTGAAAGAATTTTGTCTTTGGCCAAAAGTTAATTCACACCTCACAGTTTTTTCAACACGTTTCACCTCCTTGTTGAAAGCACAGAATGAGCCTTTTACTGTGAGGGTCACCAGTTTCATTTGGTGCAGAAAGACGAGTTTTGCTGCTCAGTTTCTTCACAGAAAGTAAAATTTCATAAATTTCAGGGCATTTTTTAAAATTCTGCAGTAAGTTCTTGTCTTTATTCTTGGTGTAATGCTGTAATTGTGAAGTTAACCCGCTAACCAGCCATGTGCAGGACCACATCATAGGGAAAAGTCTTAGTTCCAGGCATGAGAAAAAAGAAATGAGAGGAGGAAGATGTGTTTTATTTTGCTTTTCGAGAATAAAGTTGAAATGTCGAAAATAAAGTAAAGTGAAATACTGAATAAAGCAGAAACGTCAAGAATGAAGTCTAAATATCAGAAATAAAGTTGACATGTTGAGAATAAAGTCAAAATATTTTTACTTTATTCTTAACATTTTGTCTTTGATTTATCTTGATTTATTGTGATTTATTTTTTATTATGTCTCACACTGATACTGAAAGTTTGACTTTGTTCTCAAAGTGCAAAATAGAAAAATGTCCCCCTCTCTTGTTTTTCACCCCATGCCTGGCTCCTAATACACTTACGTAGCATCATGATGGCTCTTTTTATTGATGTTTTTAAGGCATTAGGAACAGAGTATCACAGGATATATAGATCTATGTACGTGCACTTCGCTCTGCCTGATTCGTGCCTCTGTGTGAAGATGCACAATGGAGCGGAGGTGTTGGTAGTTTTCTCTGGTCTGTGGGTGGGGGTAGAACTCAGCCCTGAATAGAGCAGTGATTGGATTGATCCACGGCGCTCTTGTTTACAAGCGGCCTCTTCACAATCGGCACAGTTTAATAGCATGCTGTCCCAGAAGGGTTGTTGCATCCGTGTCCGTTTTGTTCCTTGAGGCAGGGAAAACAAAAGTGCCGGGAAGGGAGAAGGGGAAAGCAACCTCAGGGGAGCTGTGAAACGGCACTGGAGCCTTCTACCTCCAGGCTTCCTGCCAAGATAACGTTTCACCTCACCCACTGATACTTCTTTTATAGGAAACCACAACACAGACTAGAGTACTGCCAGTCTTTATAGGCCAAGAGCGGCTTCAGTTCCACACAGTCAACATGAGATTCAGTGACTTTGTAGGCAGCAGATTTGAACAATCGAGGGCAGAAATCACAAATGAACCTAACACACTCCCCCTGAGCCATAAATGGTCTAATTTTAATTTTAGGGCCTCCTCAAAGTGAAGCTGGTTCCTGCTGAAGAGAGCCGTGCCACTGTCTTCATCACGCACTCCTACAATAGGATGCGGCTCACACAGGTCCCTCAATAAATCCCAGGCGGACACAAAAGCTGTCAGTGGACTGCTGCTGAATAGATTAATAAGATTTCCATAATTAGACAGGCCCCTGACAAAAGGATCCTTCAGGCTTTGTCTCAGGGCCAACTGGATTGTCCGAGCTGCGCGCGTCTGCTGGACGGCCGTCCGCCACAATGGCCGCACAGACAGTAAGGCGGTCAGCAGAAGAACATCTGTCTCTCCTGGGGCCGAGAACACACACACACACACTGGGAAGTTTGATGTGCATACACACAAGGTTCTTATCAACGTCCTCACAGCCAAGTAAGGCCATCAGTCAATAGAGAAGCAGCCTCATCACATATTTATGTACAAGTATACTTAAGTTGGTCATCACATCCGATTACTGCTCACCATAAATTCAACGGTACAACTGATAAATGATAAAATATATTAAACCCCTTTGTGACTTTATCACAGAGTAGCTTTACTTAAGCAGCAACAGCATCTTCAAAAATAAATGAATAGAGCTGCAGTGATCGGTTGATTAATTGATTAGTTGACCGAAAGAAAATTAGTTCCCATTTTGATAATTTTTTCAGTCAGTTTTCAAGCAAAAACAAACATTTTAGGTTCCAGATCTTAGATTTGCTGCGTTTCTTTAGCATTTATGATAGTAAACAAGGTGTCTTTGGGTTTTGAACTGTTAGTTGTACAAAAGAAGCAAGTTTAAGATATTGATTGACATTTTATAGATTAAATGGTCAATTGAATAATTGTGAATTAATTGCTGATCATATTAATGGATAATGAAAATAATCATTGGTTGTAGCTCTATAACTGAATGGTTTTCAGGGCACAACCAATGATGGATTTTTGGGTCTGATGCCAATACCGATATTAGGAAGTTAAAAAAAAAATCTGATATCGATATATCAGGTGATATTCTATATTGATACATATGTAAAACCTAAAATGACATCAGGGCAATGTAACAGTAAATTTTCACTGATGTTTTTTAATAATTATAGACAACTATAAATGAAAAACACACAAAGAACAACTTAAGTTAAGAAAAGGTATCAAATATACATAAAATGCTGCCTATAAAACTAAAAAACGTTAGACAACGTAGCCAGTGCCAACATAGACTGATAGAGCTGTGCTAGACTAATATTGAGCTGATATATTGGTCTGGCTCTACTCTTCATTTACTATCATAAATGACAAAGAAAGTCATCAGTTAAAAATCTGTAAATCCTTACATTTAAGAAGCTGAAACCAGTGAATGTTTGAAAAAACATTGGAAACAATTAGGTGATTCTTAGAAGAGCTGGCAGTGAATTTTCTGTCACTCGACAGTCGTCTTCTTTCTAAAACATTCAACAGTGTAACTGAATGATTCCAAATCCATTTTGATTTGTTCACAGAGCAGCTTTACCTGCACTGAAAACAATAACAAAAACTTGCAAAATAACTGAAAGTGGACAGGATTCCCATTTTCAAATATACTGATGTCCTTGTCCATTCTTAATAAATGTGTTTTTGATCTATAATCCTCCTCTAATATGAGTCGATGGGGGTGTGGCAGGAAAGGGAAATGTCACAGCACGGGAGATGAACAATCTGCCATCAAAAGTTGCAAAATTACAACTTGCATCTGGATTTCTAAATTCACAAATAATATTAACAGTGTGTTGTGTTTTTTCTATCTTTTATAGGATAATTACAATAGAGCCTTGTACTCCAGCATCTACTGAAGTTAATCTAATGATTGCACTGCAAGCCAGTGTGTCCACATTGTCCTGATTTCCTACTTCTAATCTTAGCTTTCTTCCTGCCCCTCCAGTGAATTAATCTACATGATGGCTCTGATTTGAGCAGAAGTGTAGATTAGAGCTTGCTCAGTTTATTGTGGAGTACTGCTGCTGCTCTAAAAACCACAATCCAGCAGAAGGCAAGATCTAATTACATGGAAACGGCTAAACTGTGCTGCAACCCTGCTGTGTCCATCAGGGGTGAATGGCAGCCTATCACTCATCTAACTCACTGTGTACATTCAGAAAGAATTAAAGAGTATAATCCACTTTTTTTAAAAAAAGACTTATAGTGAGTAATTACTCTCAGATTTAACAGTTAATTGGTTCCTCAGGTATGAGCAGCTGGTCATTATGTTGGTCAAAGGGGTAGTGTGTGAGAGGAGTCTATTCTGTATTGGTGCTACTCTAATGATGGAGTGGACAGCAGTTAGCCCGCCTCACTGAGTCCTCTAATGTCCGCTCCAGTCCGCTTAGAGAGGACGAAGCGCCTGCTGTCCACTCTTTCCCCTCCCTCCATCCCTCCCTCTTCCATCCCTCCCTCCCCGCTGCAGGTTTTATGAGCTCCCCTGGGCTCTCATCCATCTCTGTCACACACACAGGCCCCATTATTGGGGCTGCTCACAAACTGGTTGGGCTGCAGATGGGAAGGGCCTGCAGGACATATATGGTTTCTGCAGCCTGGACAAAGACCTGCGACCAGCAAAAATATGTGGTCATCTGGGTGTGGACAAGACAATGTCTTCAGCATGTTTGTAAAAATACAAGTGGACAGAGTGTGAGAATATTCCTCCACATCTCGCTGTGGTGGGTGTGTGGGTTGGCCGGAGCTTAGAGAAGTACTTGAACTGGTTTGGCCATTGGAAACTTAAGGCAGTGGATTTGAATATGAAGGACATGATAATCCAATGGCCATCTGGTCTGCTGGTCTCATCTGACTGAATAAATAACGGGCGTAATCTGAAAACACACATGGGGAGGTTTGCAAAGCGGGTAAAGAAAGAGGCCAAAGTTTAGGAGTGAGCTGGAGAGTGGGAGAGCAGCAGCAGAACCACAGGCTGTGGATATTGAGATTTGATTTAAATGGCAATAAGAAGCCTGGCTCCACACACACAGACGGCCATGAATAATGAATCATCAGGAATTCATCCACCAAAGGAAAAGCAGGGAGAGGCCAGTAATGATGGCTTTTGCCATATTCCTTTTTACCTCTGTGTGTTTCTGGCTGGGGTAGTGCTCACCTCAGGGTAAATTGTGACAGTTCAATAATGCCAAGCTATGTGTGGAATGTCAAGCTAATGCCTCAGCAAGAGGTACCGCTAGTCTTCATGAAATAGACAATTCTCTAACTATCATATTGTGATATATTGCCTAAACACACACATAAACACCTTCTTCCACATGTGAAAAATCACAGTTGAACACAGAGACACTGACAGAGACTGTTAAAGCCATAACATGCAACATTTCTGTATTTAAACGTCTAAAAACACAAGACATATGTTATATATCTTGTTATTGTATCCCAAATGTCTCCATCAGTGCTCATACACAGAAATCCAGAATTTGTTTGCGGTAACAGTGCGTTTCCACTAGCTGCTAGTTGCTACAACTTCTGGGAAAACGTTCATACGTACATCAGAGAGTGAGGAAGGAAGTCAGCAAACATGACTAAGCATAAAATGAGTAATACTTCAGTATTATCTCATCAATGAACATGATGTCTGCCTGAAGCATGACAGACATATTTTCATCTGCAATGGTTGTTGTTTAACAGTGAAGATAACAACTTCCGTGATCCCACCTTACCTCATGACGTCCTCAAACTGTGCCTTTTGCTGTTATTTTAACAGGGGTTTCACAATTTCAAATCAATCAAAAAGCAGGATCAACAATTCTCATGGTATTTTTTTTCTGCTTCCTGTGCCCCTAGTTAAAACAACACTCCCAAGATGACCCCATGTACACTGTAAATCATTTTAAGCAGGTTCAAATTAAAAACACAAGTTCCCTTGAAATATGAGTTGACTGAATTTACTTAAATAATTAGCTCAGAATTATCTAATTTGATGAGTGGAATGAACTCAAAGCATTTATTCAATTCATCATTTCAAGTCAGAAGAACTGAAGTGGTCTGAAAACAAAAGAAGTAGTTAAGTTGAATTCACTTGATTGATTAATAAATGTCATATATTTATGTTATGTTCTTTCTGTCTTTTTAAAGAAGAATTTGAAAATGTAGATGACAGTTGTCAGAACATAAATCGAATCATGGATTTGGAGAATCGTGACACCCCCATGTTTTAATGTAATGGAGAGCCCTAGTGGCAGAACTTACATATTGTGCATTTAAATGTGAAAATTCACAGTTGAACATACAAACTGAGCATAAAATGTGCTTGAGAGGACAAACAGAACGGCATGCAAACACTGAAAATTAGCAGATGCATCGTACATTTGGGCAAAGTCTGTCAAGTCTGTCAAAAATATGCATGTTGCACACATTTCAGATGCAGCACCAGTCAAATTTTTTTCCATAAAATGGGGTAAATCTTTTACATTTTATAGACCAAATGAGTAATTGATTAACAAGGAATGAAATTAATCAGCGGTACAATTGTTAGTTCAGTCAGTTAGTGGTCAGGTGGTACTGGAAAATAAGGCCTCTGCAAGAGGCGGCATGGAGGCAAAACAAGTCATGGGACAAAATCTCTTTTTCGCCTGCCCTCTCTCCTGTTAACTCTGCGATGTGCTTGGAGCGAAGCAGCCATGATCAATCAGTCCTCGGCCGGTGCTGAAGTCAGCCAGAGGAACAGACATTCCACTTTCCCAATGTTCCATGGGAGACTGTGCTGATGAATAGCACACTATGCTGCAATTCCAAACCCAACCCCCCTCTTTCTTTCTCTCTTTCTTTCTTTCTCACTCTCTCCACACCACTGTCCACACACACACACACACACACACACACCCTCCCTCCCTCTGTCCAACCGGCCACTGGGCCTTTGGAGCACTGGTGTACTGTGGGTGGGTGGATTGGTGGGTGGTAGGTGGGGGTGCAGGGCGGGGGGTGCAGGGCGGAGGGAGCAGGCATTCAGAGCAACATGCACGGGGAGATAACAATAGCTCCTCTGGGAGACCTGCAGATGTTAGCAGTGCAGGGAATAGTAGTGGGATCTTATCGCTACTCCAATATAAGCTGCAAAACAACACGTACAACCCCCCCGATCTGCTTTCGCTCTTTTTCTTTCTGCAACTCTCTCTCCCTCCACCTCCCTGTTAACTTCCTCTCCCTCTCTGGGAAATTTGAGCCTCTTCTGCTCACTTGCATGATGGTAACACTGAAAAAGACTCCTCTCCAAACAGAAGAAAGGCTATTTCTTGTTACTTGGAGAGGAGGGGCTCAGACCATGTGTCACTGTGCACAGGATAGTGACAGGCCAAATTTTCTGCCATAAAATTTGATTTGGCCGAAAAGGTTTTTCTAGAGAAAAACTATTACAAATTAATTTTTGTTTATGGTGGGTTTTTTTAAGTTAAGTCATCTTTAAATATGCAGGACGTCTAATTATTAATTATCATTCATAAACTGATCAAAGAGGGCAGAAATCGCTTTGAATCCCAGTACCATTTTGCATCTTAACAGTACAATAGGTGTTTGATTTTGGCCTGTGATCCACCTGTAAGTTTGAGTTTTGTTCCTCAGAGAGAAAAAGTTTGAGCATCCCTGGTCTAAACCTTGCATTGTCTAGTTTAGTTTTATTTCTGTTTGGAAGGAGTTTTGTTCTGTCTTACAATACTGGAGGCGGCAATTTTAAGAGCATTTCCCAAGGGGAGCACCAAAAGAAGAGCTGTAACTCAGCAAACAAATACTCTGTCCTTTTAAGGAACAGTACATTGTATTGCCAGTAAACAGCTGCAAACACTTGTTGCTGTTACAGCTATGTCAGCTAATTATTGTACTGTGTGGTAGAAGAAATGTATTAACATATCCATTGTTTGAACTACTAAATAACTTGTTATTATGAGTCTATAATCACAACATATTAATATTACTGAAATTACATAGTTGAGTTGACATCGATATATTGTGGGTTCAAATCATATTTTTCCAAGATGGTGGGGTCGTGTTCCTCCTGGGATTTTTTATGTATATATTTGCAACCTCAGTGTGATTCGCATTGATGTAAATGCTAAAAGTTTGATTTTGAGAATGAGAATTCACTCATCAATCAAAGCAAATGCAGGGAGGAAGAAAAACAATCCTCTATTGTTCAGTCACAGGAATGGAATCAATTGGTGAAGATGCTATATGGAGCCAAATGGAGTCATATCATGACCATGAAGCCGTACACTTCTTGAAGATAAAATGACTCTCACACCGCCAGTATCCTATTTTCTGACATACTTGTAATTAGAGCAAAATTCTGACCTGGTTTCCTGTCTGTCTCTTTCTTTAGGCCTGTTAAAGATGCACTGGAACCCAGAGCATGCCCAGCCTCTCAGCCAGTGGCCTGAGCAGCACCTGGACGTCTCCTCCACCACCTCCTCTCCGGCCCACAAGTCGGAGTTCTACTCCGGCCGCAGCCGCAGCTCCTACAACTACGCCTGGGCCAACGACGACATCTCTGCTCTCACAGCCTCCAACCTGTTGAAGCGCTATGCCGAGAAGTACGCCGGTGTGCTGGACTCACCGTACGACCGGCCACCTACTGTGGGCACCTACCCAGAGCCGGGGGCCTTCGGGGGCCTCAACGGCCAGAAGACTGAGCTGGAGCCCTGGCCGCTAACTCACAGCACTGACGCCTCCTATTCCCTGGTGCCCCCCGGAGGCCATGACAGCCTCTCGGGTTCCAAGGCTGTAGCCACATCTGCGGGCCCTCCCGGGGTGAGCAGCGTGTCGGTGGTGAACAGTAACCTTTCGGACTCTGGCTACAGCGGCAGCAGCTCCTGCAGCGGCTCCAGCGAGTACCCCTCCAGCTACAACGGCACCTATCTTTCCTCAGGGTACTGTCCCCAACCCAGTGCAGCACTTCCCCCTGCCTCCCTCCACACGCTCCAGTCCACCCCAACTCTGGTGGGCAGCTACAGCCCCACCACACCTGTCTATAACTACCCCCCTAGCACATACCCTCCACAGACCAGCCTCGCACCCAGCTACAGCCACCCCTCTGCAACTTACCTGCCCTCAGGTCTCCCAGCCCCTACTCCTGTCCCCTCGAGGCCCACAGTGGTAGGAGGCAGCTACAGTTACCAGAGCACCAACCTTGGGACATCTGAGTCAGGAGGTACATTAAAACGAAAAGCATTTGAGATGAGCGTAGAGGAGGATGACAGCGGGGATGGGTCTCGTTACAGGAAATATAGCTATGACCCATTGAAGGCTGGGGGGAACTCGCCCTACAGTGAGAAAACAGAGTGCCGGGGGAATGGCTTCAGCAGTTCAGGCAGCACAGACCCTCAAAGCTTCAAGCCCAGTAAGCCCTCCTCCCAGCCCCTGGTATCTCCTCAGTACAGGGCGGCAGGGGAGTACAGCCCTCCAGCAGGCATGACAGGGGAGAATGGCGTGGCAGAGCAGGGTTTCATCCAACAGCAGCAGCAGCAGCACCGCTCCCAGACCCACAAGCGCCCTCCATTGTGTGCTGAAACTATGAAGAGCCCAGACCCCCGACTGCTGGACCTTGTCAATGGGGAGTTACTGGACTGCAGTCCGGCGCTGGGCTGGGGCGAGCTGGCCGGGCTCACTCACGTCAAGACTGCACTGGAGGAGGACCTTCTGTGGCCCGTGTTGAGGCCCAGTCCAGTGGTGCGGCCGCCAAGAACCGTCCTGCTGTTCGGCCCCCGGGGAGGGGGCAAGACGACGTTGACTCGTTCTTTGGCCTCACAGCTGGGGGCCTCCTTCTACCGGCTGAGTGGAGCCATGCTGGCCTCTAAAGGGAAGGCCGAGACAGAGCACATTCTGGGGTCTCTGTTGCAGGTGGCGGAGGCACGGCAGCCCTCCGTGGTGCTGCTTAGTCAGGTGGAGGCCATGGAGGAGGAGGGGCTGAGGCAGACGCTGCTGACCACCCTGGAGAAAGCCCAGGTGGGGACCACAGGTCTGATGATTCTCGTATGTGCCACTGGCAGGCCAGATCTGCTGCAGGATGCGGTCCATCGGAGCTTTGCCAAGCGGTATCATGTTGGCCTGCCAGATGTGGGGATGCGCAGGCAGGTGCTGCTGCAGGCGCTGGCTCCCCAGGGCTGCAGCCTGAGTGAGAGGGAGCTGAGCGCTGTTGTGCAGCGTACAGAGGGCTTCTCAGTGTGGGAGCTGCTCCAGCTCAGCCAGCAAGCCCTCTCCTCAGCATCCTCCCCCACTGGGGCCATGCACGGGCTCCCCGCAACCTCCAAACCCCCAGCCTTCACAGACTTTGAGAATGCCTTCTGCAAGGTGCGCCCGCACACCACCACAAAAGAACTGGACACTTGTATAGAGTGGAGCAAGATGTATAACCACTGAGAAAGCAGCCGGTCAATTTTCTTGGACTGCGTTATGACCCCGTCTTTGCTTTGACATGGCAAGCCTTGGGAATGTTTTGTTGTTGTTTTGTAATCACAGATTATGCAGCCAAAAGAGCCAGAGAAGTTCAGTGATACGGGAGAGCTGACAGAGTTGTTTTACTGGCAGGAGCATGCCATGGTGTGCTGTTTTTGTTTTCGTATGAATATCCGCAATATTTTATTTTTCCCAAAGAAAAGAAAGATGAATAGGCCTTGTTGACTGGGGTAGTGTTATTAGTCTTTTGGCCAATGGGAAAATCAGAATATAAACTATTTGGATACTCTCAGAGATCCTGATTAGCCTTGGTCCGGGACAAAATCAATTATTTGTTGCTAGGTGACGTGGTCCAAGATTATGGATAATCAGGGTTTGGAAAATCCCCCCTTTGACTGCTACTCTCAGGATCCTATTTATTGCCAGTCCACTTCCATGTTATCCTAATGTTGGTTTAGTCATTGGATTGTCACTAATTATCCAGCACGAAGGGCTCGGGATCAGCAACATTTCAGAAAAACAGTTTTTGACCAAAAACACGTCAAACCAAATGCATAATCAGCAGTGTGATATTTCTCAAAACATCTGGTCCTCAAAATCACAATAAATGAATCCTTCTTGAACGCTTCTCACCAAATTCAAACAGTTAATCCTTCCTGTTCCAAAAAAGAGAAAATCAAATGAATCTTACTAAACATGCTGCTGTCCTTCCCAGGAGTTCAGTTGTTCAAGTAAAACCTTGCCGTTGTAGAAATCTTAACATGTATTTTCACTTAACTCACCAATAGTATTATTCTCACACTAAAAATGATAGAATTCACGGACAGCTTATTTTATTATTCATGGGTTGTTGTCCTTAACTTCCACATACATTTGTTCACATTCCTCATTGTCTGCAGTTTTCCTGAGAACCCCACTGACACAGAACAAAACACACCCACCTGCACACCCAGCGTCTGTCTCTGTTTTCTATTTCGCTTACTCCTTTTGTTTTCTTAGTATGTAGTCTTGTTTGAAATGCTCAGGAAGAATTTCTTTACCTCAGAAATATGAAATTAAAGAATGTATGTAATCTTAGGGTCTTAGTAGAGCGCGGTGCGGAGTGAGCTAAAGGAGCGAGGAGAAACCTGACAGTCTTGTAACACCCACTACAGCTGGGCTTTTACCTCGGGAGAGAAACTTGAATATGCTACAAAGAGTAACATTGAATGTAATTCAGGTATTTCAAAGGATATTTGATGCCATAAATCCATGTATTATTATATATGAATATATAAATACGTTTTCTTTTCTGTTCCTTTACCCTTTATTTTTATTGTAGTTTATGGTGGAGTGATGATTGTCTTCAAGAAATGCTATGTAGAATACAGAAAATATTTCTTTTTTTGTTGGACAAACTGCAAATATCCGTGTTATTTAGTGTTTACATATCCTATATATGCATGTCTGCAAAATATCATTTTGAAAATGTAAATATAACGCACACAATCATACATACGCACCCACATTTGAGCACAAAATACCTTCCAAAAAAAAACAAAACATGCAAAAAAAAGTTTAAAGATTAAGTTGTTATATGTAGCTTTCAGCAAATCCCAAAGTCTAAAAAATCATAGTTAAAGGAGAAATATGTAATATATTTACCGTACTAAATCATAAAATGACCATATGTCCTCAGAGATTAAGGAGACATGATGAAATACTGGCTTTAGTTCTCCTACAATGATGCTACAGCTAGCATGTCCTCCTTTGAAATTTCCATTCCAGGCCACCCCCCCCCTCCACATCCCTTTATCAGAATGAGTGGTCAGATATGTATTATATCTTTTAGAAGGAGTAGATGTTTATAACAGTTAAATTAAGCAATATGTTAATGGAGTCTGTCAGGTAATAAGACAGGCAATCACTGAGCTCCAACTGCACAGTGTGTATCTTTGGACTATTGTTTTCAGGATAATGGGTTTAGCTTTTCATTGACAGACAATTGACAGTTATAAACATCTGATCAACATACAGTGTAAGACTCATCACGGGGAAAACCACTCGCTTCAACCGTAGAATGTGTATTAAAAAGGGATTGAATCTATTTAATATACTGTTTATGGCTGAATACTCAATTTTGAATGATAGGGACCTGCATATTTCTCCTTTAATATTGTAGATGAACCCAACATGTAGACAATCCAGACGAGTCTCTCCTTTTCCACCAGTCCTGTAGTTCTGTTTTAACAAGCTGGAAAAACCTGGTCACTGGACTGCAGGTACAGAGGTCGTACATATTAGGCTGTTGCCATGGTCCTGAGGACGTGTACACAGAATGATGTAATATTTCCTACCGCCCTCTCCTCCCTCCATCCCCCCCTCCGTCCCTCATCATTATTTTTCTCTTTTTCTCTCTCCCCAGTGCAATCTCATTAGATTGGATTGCCCCCTGGCCACGAGCCCCAGTGGCCATGTGGCGTTGTATCCTCTCCCCCCCCCCCCCTTCCCCCTTCTCTTTTCCCTTATACTGATTCCTCTGGAGTGGAAGTGGTCTGATTGATGTCCAGCAACCCTATAACACAGTGCAGCCGTCCCTCTCCAGCTGGTGGCTTCAGTCATGCCATACAGCCAGATCAATCAGAGTGACCCCCACTGTGCATACTGATCACTGTCTCCCAGACTGAAAACACATTTACAAATTACAGAGCAGCCGCTGCCTCCAGCGGCACCATCTAGATAACACTAGCGAGTATTCACAGGTAATTACAGAAATAATAATGATGACTTAATTTTCCCACAACTCCCCAACAGTTTGTCCAACAAAACAAGCTTTTATTTTTTACATGTTTTGATCTGTTATCGCGGTAACTTTGTTCTTGGTTATTGTACATTTTCTGTAACCATTTCTACCTCATTTTTGCGGCATATTGTACATGAAAGTATTTATTTCATGTCTTTTTTGATGTCTGTTTTGAAAATGATAATAATGTTCTTGAACTGTAATGGTCTACCTCAGAAAAGACTGTATTTTAAGAGAAGAGTATCACACAATATTAAACAGAATTTGTCAATATTGCACTGCGGTTATTTATTTGTTTTTTTTCTCAGATTTCAGTAGTGAATGAAATGCAATTGACCAGAGTGCAGAATTTACGTGATGGTGCTGCTTACGTTATGTCTCTGTATCTGACGCCTGCCTTGACCCCAATGTTAAGGTCAACACTGGTACTTAAACTGATTGCTAATTTGTTTAAATACACAGACTACATCACCAGGTTTTGGATTTGTTCATCAACATCAGCTTGAGTTGACTTCACACAGTAGCCAGTGTGCACTATAAACATCTTAAAGTTAAACTCAGAAGTTCTGCGTTCCTCTGACTTGAAGTCATGTGACTTGAAACAATGACTTGAATTAATCAACTCTGCTTATTCGCTGATCATGTTTCTTTAAGAACTTAATTCAGTTCTTGAAGCAACATGATCAGCGTATAAGCAGACTTCCCAGCATGCATTGTGTGAGAGTTTGTGCCCTCCTGAGACCTTTCTTTTTTAAATTTAAGAAAACATTTGATGAAACCTTGCTGTGTGTCTGCAGCACACTTTAAGATAAGTCATGGTTCCTTGTTTTCACAATAATGAAAACACTTTTTATAAATTCAAATTTAAATTTCATTTTATAAATTGAATATACATATATAAATGTCATAAATTCATTGGGAGCAGTTTCACAAGTCTTCGTTTTGATGCCGGACAAAGTAGCTGGAACAGGAGCTGCTGCTGCCATAAGATCTTTGTGCGAAATGAAGAACTGACTCTTCAACCTGAGATAATGTGAAAGGAAATCACATTTATTTGTGATGTTTATCAGTGTGAATCACTGAAGAGTTGGTTCAACCCAATATCTTAAACCTACAAAAATTACAAAATTGCCTCAACTTGTCTTTTTAAATTCAGTCAACTTAAAAATTTAAGGAATCCCAGATATTCTTTTTTTTTTTTTTTTTTTTTTCAGTGTAAAGTCAATATGAGAGAAAAAGGTACAAGGTTACATTAAGACTAGAAATGGTAATGCACACAAATAAATGGTGAATAAATTGTTTATAAGTGGATTATTAATTAGGTTGTAAACACCTTATGAATCATTAATAAACAATTTTCATACATCAATGTGGGTTCACAACTTTGCAAGATCCAGTTACTGCTTACTACTAATTCATCTTACAAATGACTTATTCTACCATTTATAATTAGCAAAGGGGAGCCTTAGTCAGTCCCTCCAGGATTTTGCAGGCTGTTTTAGGATTGTTGCAGCTTAAATACCTGATTTCATGGTATGTTTTCTAAAAAAAAAATGCAGGCACAAGTGAAAATTGTGATTTTGTGATTTTTTTTAACCTGCACTCTATTCTGAGTGTTCGAAGTAGCCTTACTGCAAAGACAAACAAAATATGCCTCATTTGTAGATGAAGAAGTGCACCTGGGGAGCTTCTCAAACAAACAGCACAAAATTAGAAAATTAAAAAAATTAAAAAATTATAAAATAAAGAATCAAAGATGTTAAATGTCAATAACAATGACAAAGTTGTTATTTTCAGTAACTGATAAAAGAAAAAACAATGAACATAGTGAATAATAAAAAAAAAACTTGCATTGGTTCATTGAGATGTACATGTATGGCATTTGTGCGGGGGACTGCTTTATTTGGTAAAACTTTTGGAAAGTAATGATGATGGGTCACATTTGGGGAAAACTTGCAGATTTTGGGTACAATTGCAATGTTGTGCAGAATTCATGGGGAATAGTTGAATTTGCGTGAATTGTTGCGATTGCAACTTCATAGAGGGACTGCTTATTGAAAAGTGCAAAATGGTGTATCCTGAAAATGTCAAGGTAAACAATACTGCCAAAGCCTTAGTATATGAATCTGGGAGTTTGATATGTTAATTTAATATGTTAAATTAGAACGTTTGACTGTTAAGATACTCTGAGTGTTAAATGATAGTAACTTCTAATGAAGCTGACAGGTATAAATGCTGCTGATGGAGAAGACATAGTATGCTAAGTAAACAATGAGATCTGAGGATTAAAGCTGGGGTAGGCAGTTTATTTTTGGCATAATTAGTAGTTTGAGAGGAAACTAGACTTCTGCTCCTCCAATTTGGCTCTCTGTGGAAAATCTCGTGTGGTGGGAGACTTCAGCCAGTCACAGGTCGGTACTTATTCTCAAAATGTCAGTATTTTTCCCCTTAGAAATGAGACTCAACAATCAATCATCATAAGGCCACCAATCAAAAGCATCAGTTATTTGACAACCTCACTGCCTACTGCACCTTTAATAGTGTAAATAAATGTGGGCTTGCTGTTTGGCAAGCAACAGGTCATGGTTGCCCTTTTGTCTGATGTGTTGTAACAGCTTATTAATGATTTATAAAGTGTTTACAACCTAATTAGAAACCATTTATGAATCATTTAGAAGGTTAGTCTCATTGTAAAGTGGTACAGAGAGGGAAAAAGAAATATAGTGGGTTCACATGAAAGTGTGCAGAGAAGACAGAGAATACTGTATGTGTTTTGTGTATCTATGTACAGATACGTTTGCCGTCCTGCATGTGCATGTGTTTTCATGTGTGTGTTGTTGCAGCGTCCAGAACAGCAACAGAAGCAGTGCTAGCACACCCCTGAGGCTTCAGGCCCGGCACCAGAGCACAGAGGTCCTTCATATCTGTCACTGTCTGTAAACAACAGCTCGTCCCAGCGGCCTGCCCTGTGCTATTTCTGGCCTTTCCTGACATCTTTCAAAGACTCAAAACTAACTGAGAGAAGAAGTAAATCTGAGCAACTCTCTGCAAACAAGTGAAAGTTTTAGTCGAAGCCTGAAACAGGATCCACCGCTCCCCAGTTATGGATAGTTGTGTCAAAGCAGAGTTCGAAACATCTGTGACCGAATCCCAGTAGAACAGTGGTGCTGCTGGTGTTGATGACAGAGTAATTAATTGTCTAATAATGATGCATAGCTCCGTTATAAGCACAACCTTGTGTGCAGCGGCTGCCCTTCATCCTCTGATGAAGGATAATCGTTTTTGCAGCTGTGTAGAAATTATTTCCTATCTTTTCCTGTCACAAACTCAATAACATAATATGCAGAACAACCTTTGTAAAGGTAGAATAGACTAGGTGGAAATGTGACACAAGAATATGAGGAGTGTTATTTATGTCTTACATAACTATCCCTGTAATGACCGTAATTTAATTACTTTTTTTGCAATAACTGTAATGGATTACAATTACATTTATTTTGTCATTTCATTTCATGTAACTAGTTATATGTAAGTGGTTACATTTTAGCACCGACAGTATCCTTTTAGACGTGTGTGAAATTTTGTCACAGTTAGCTTACAAATTCTTAAGGTCTCTCATGGTGACCTTTGACCACCAAAATCTAATCAGTTCATCCTTGAGTCCAATCGGTCATTTGCACCAAGTTTGAATAAATTCCCTCAAGGCGTTGAGAGATGTTGTGTTCACAAGAGTCATTAATGTGCACCACAAAATTAGGTTCATCAGTCTAGTAGTATTCAAGATTAGCTGTGGACAAACATGAGTTTGTTACACACACATGCACACACACACATGCACAAGCATGCACAATCATGTGATCTCCTCCAGGTCTACACGTGGCAGAGATAAAAGGTCTGTTTTGTAGTGAATGTTTGGATTATGTATGAACAATTACAAAACACAAACAAGGTAGCATTCAATAGCATTTCAAAAAAAGATAAAATACAAATAATTTACTATGTAATATCATGGTAGATGTCATCACAGTAAAGACATTTTCTTTATTTGGAAGGTAAGTAAAAGATCTAGTATTCAATATGCGAGGTATGTTTTTGAACAGTCACAAATAAATTTGTAAAGGTTTTACCTCCACTGTTGTTGATACCGTTTTTAAAGGATTTGTGAGAATTCTTTTTTCGGGTCCAAACAAAGAAATAACAGCTCCTGCTTTCTATCTACATACTTTCATAGTCTTTCCTGTGAGTCACTTTCCATCCAGTGAGCTACTGAAAACCAGTTTGTCCTCTTTGTCCTGAGTGATTCCTGTCCTCCAGGAAGTCAATCATTTTCTTCTCCCAGCTGATTGGAGGTAATTAGGCGAGCAGGGTTTGTAATTGGATAATAAAAGATGCTAATGAGCTGCTGTCCTATTTACTCATACTTAGGCGGTGAATAGCAGGACACAGCTCTGCCACATTCTCCTATAGCTCGAATAGAAAAGTGATGAGTAAAATTCACAATACTTAAAAGATATACATGTTAATCATCAGATTAATTGTCTTTATATAGCTGGCTTTTTAAATAGGTAGATGAATAATTACCCTAATAATATATTTTAAATAATTTGATGATGTAGGGAATTATAATAGAAAAATAACAGAAAATAGAAGTCTTTACATTGTTTTGCACTAATGTCACCAGCAGTCATATTGTGCTTCTGGTGGTTTATATATTTATGTAGCACCTCATAGAGCACACAACACAAAAGAGATGTCACAAAGTTCTTCACAAGACAATAAAAGCATGATAAATTGATAATAACAACAATTAAAAGCTATTTACATGAGCAGAACAAAAAAAAAATCAATGACTCTTGATTAGCACAGTCAATGTGTTATATAGTTTATTTGTGAATGTAAAAGGTCTTAAAAGTTACAAAAATGCCAAGGAGAGTTAGTCCCTCTTACACCTGATATTAAACACTTTGTTGTCCAGCCTTTGTTCTGTTACTTGGTGACATCACTACGTAACACATTTGTATAATGAGCAGCTAGTTTGGAACAAAACTTGGGGCTTGGGGCTTTAAAGAGTCAGGAGCTAAAACTGAGTGATTCAGATGGGGTGCTGCCCGATATGAGGGGAAAATGCTTTGTTTTGGTTTTTTTTTATATGAAAGCATGTAAACCTGTTCTAGTAGAATCCAAAAATAAAAATATGAGCTTGAAAATGAGCATAATATCAACACTTTAAAGCAGTGTTTCCCAAACTTTTTTTCTGGGGACCCTTTGTTTTAAAATGACAAATCATCACAACCCAACTCTCAACAGGCCTTATCAATAAATCTTGGAAAGAGTTAATTGGTGCATAAATTGACATTCTGATAATTTTTTACTGTCATTTTCACATCATCTTATATTATCATCATTTATCATTGTTGTAGACATAAACTGGTTCTTATTTTCTCCAACTGTCAAAATATGTAGCCTATGGACTAAATTAGAAAGAAATGTTTTAATATTAAATCGACTAAATTGTGCATCATAGTCTAGAATCTACAGCTCAGAGCATTTTCCTCTGAATTCTGCTGGCGGCTCGTCTCATGCCTCCCTCAGATAACTATGAATGCCAAATGCGAGGAAAATAAAGAGTTAACTACTTGCGGCTCCAAACATACTTTTTTGGCCAAAAATGGCTTTTAGTAGTAAAGGTTGCAGACCTCTCATGTAGAAGAAGCTATGGTAGCCACAAAACCTGTGAAAGGTCATAGAGCCGGTGTTTGGTTTGTCCATTCTGGGCTCCTGTAGAAACATGTCGGTTCAACATGGTGTTCTCCATGGAAGAGGAAATATAAACAGCACATTCTAAAGTAATAAAAACACAATGGTTCTTATTTTCAGGTGATTATACACTAACGAAAACATACTTATGAATATTTGTTAAATTTCTGCCGTATTCTTCTCAATAAATCCCCATAAATCTTCTACACTGGACCTTTAAATATCAGATTTTTATGGCGTTCCTCGGTGTGTGCTTCATTCAGAGGAGCCATGACAAAAACTTGAAAGTTATTTATGGTAACAACCTTCATTTAAAAAAAAAAGGTCATTCTCTGAATCTCATTTCACACGGACACAGCCCTCCTCTCTACCTTTGCCTTCCATTGTCCGGGCCTTGATACTGACAAGGTTGACATCAGAGGAGAGCTCTGACACTGGGTGAGTTAGGACTGCCAGCTGTTAGCAATCAAGTCTATTTTGAAGTCAGGGACACATGGACCCCCAGGGCCAGAGCAGCAACTAGCCCAACCCCTCGCTCCCCTCACCCAGCCCAGCCTACAACCTCGAGCCCCCTGGTACCACAGATACCCAGCACAGCTGTATTGGTTCCAGATGTTGCATAGCTGCAGTAAGGGCCCTTTACCTAAGAGGACCCCGAAAATGATGACAGACCTGCATGGAGAAGGGTAATGCAGCAAACAATAATAAAACAAACACCAACACCCAGCTGATAAAGAGCTGAAAACATCAGATCAATCAAATTCTAAATAATCATTATGTCTTTAATTGAAAGGTTTAACATTATATTCTCAAACTTGTGTCCTTGACAGAGAAGGAGCTGCACACTGTGACAGAAAAAGCCCTACCACTGCACAGGATCAATGTTGTTTAACATTAAATATCGGCTCTTTCCTGGACGGTGTAGCTGTCATCACAAATATCGGCCTGAATGCTAAAGACTCTAATCTTTATGGTAACTGAGTCTGTCAGCGCTACAATATTCTGCAGCTTTAAACAGAGGAGTAAGACCTAAGGCGAGTGCACAGACTAAATGAATCATAATCATCAGGGGCCAGTATTTCACAGCTTTTAATCTAGATCAGAGTGATCCGGATTTTTTGATCCCTGTTTTTGCCATCCTAGATAAAATTGATCTTGTAGGTTTTGTCCAAGGTTTTCAAAGAATTTTCAGGCAGGATCATTGTGATGTAGATACCACAATGTCAGATTTACAGAATCTAGACTTGCAGTTTTAGGATCGGTGTCCATCTGTTGGTCAAAGTAACATTTCTTTAACACAGACATGTGAAATGTTGGGAGGTGCATCATCATTATTATCAATTAAATGTCTTGTTGGATTAAAAAACAAACAAACAATCAAACAAACTGTAAAACATGTAGCTGTTTTGTCAGCATGCTACTGATCAAAAGACACTGAGTAAAATATTCACAGAGCATCTCTCATTGAGCGTTGAGTTCATCTGGTTGCAGTGCTGCCAGTGGAGGGTCAGAGTCATCTACTTGCTTCCACTGCAGCCAAGAACCCTGCAAACTTTAGCAATATTATAAAGCATGATGCAGGTGAGAGTTACGTTGCACTTTGGGAGGCAGAAATGTGACATTCTTGTCTTTGCATTGACCCTTTTTTACACAGCAACAGTTTAGTTTTTTTTTTTTTGGTGTTCTCATTGAAAATATTGGTTTATTGGTTGTTTATTTTAGAATTTTTATTGTTTTGTTATGTTCTGTGTTACTTTAATGTGGAAGAAATGAATAAATAAATAAAGATTAAATACATTCCATGTGTGCTACATGTCTACACATCCACCTTGAATCCACGATGAATCCACCTTTCTCTCTCTTGATCTGGATTCTGGGTAGGTCTGGATGATCAAATACATATCCCAATTTTGTAGGACCACGATCACATCTCTTGGTTTTGACATACCAAAATTTGAGATTTAATCCTATCCAGATAATTCTGATCTAGATTAAGAGTTTAGAAATACTGCAGCTTCAAGTCAGGTATATAATATAGTCTGAAATCTAGATGAAGAGAGGAAACCATGACACACAGGAAACTCAACGCTCAGGTTCTTTGAGAGGAAATGATCAAATCTTTGCCGCTGCATTGTTTCTGTGGTGGACAGGTCGGTCAAAACTCTCAGGAAATTGGGTTTGACAAGTGGAATGTCCCGGTAAGATGCCGTGGCCTGCCCCCTCTCTCATGACTAAAATGTGATCACTGAATAAATAAACATGAAATAGGTTTATAAGAGAATAAACAGATTGATGTTTAAGACACTGGCAGCAGAATCTGATGCTGATAGAAGTGACTGAAGGGGTTAAACTCTTCAACAAAGATTTACTTCATGTTGAGTCATCTGCAGATGATCATGTGAGATGTTACTGTGATGGCACCTAATTTCAAACAGACCCCTGAACAAACTGAACACAGGCAGGTTGTAGGCAGGTTTATACCTCCCTCATGTGGTCCTTCTAAGAAATTGCAAAACCAGGAAGGGAATTTAAAATGATCAACTGCAAAATGACAATGAAACTTACTAGGTGTGAATATTTACCTCATAATAAATAACAGGACACATTAAAAAAAACATAAAATACCTACATACAGAACAATATTACAACTTTAAAACCTCAGAGAGCAAAGCAGCAGCAGAACTGTAACATCTTAAACACGTTAATGACCCCTGGTGGCTCCATCTGGAAAATATTCTGTTTTATCATCTGTTTTATATGACAAGTCAATAATGATACAAATAATACTTTACTTACCATACCATACTTTTTGACATTTGCAATATTTAAGTATACTGTGCATTTAAACCAACCTATACTCTTACTTATAATACTCTTGCATCCTAGCACACTTATCCCCCATCTTCAGCATTATTGTTGTTTTATGCCGCTGTTGCATATATTGTTGTTTCCATATTTTCCACAATTCTTATTTCTGTTTGTCTATACTGTTCCATCCATCGCCTGTTACTGCTTATCCTGATGGGTTGCTATCACAGCTGGACACGTCGCCAGTTCTTCTCCGCTGAGACAAAGATACAGACAACCACTCACACTCACATTTGCAATTTAGAGTTATCAATTAACCTATTCCATTGCATGTCTTTGGACTGTGGGAGGAACCCGGAGTACCTGGAGAGAACCCACGCAAACACAAGGAGAACATACAAACTCCACACAGAAAGGTCCTGCCTCTGTCAGCCAACGGGATTCGAACTCAGAGCCTTCTTGCTGTGAGAGGACAGAGCTAACCACTGCAGCACCGTGCCTATATATCATTGCATGTAGTAGTATAATACACACACACATACATATTACATGAAGGCTATGATTGTCAGCACAAATAATTTGTTGCAACATGTCTAAATATTTTATCTGCTGACGTATTCATATATTTTTAGGCGGCCTTGTATAGTTACAATCCATCAATATCCATATAATCACAAAACATTATGCACATACATTATTAATTATACATTATTAATATATGCACATGCAGTCATTACTGCCGTATGTCTGTGTAGGTTTAGAGCATAATAAATTATACAGTGTGTCACTGTGTGCTGTTGTTACATACTGTATTAGTGTTAGAATAAGAAGTATTAATACTACCATAATAATACCACACAGTCTAAGAATGTTCAGTTACAAGTAAAGTTCCTGAATTCAAAATATTGATAGGAATATACTTAAAATATACTTAAAATATCAAAAGTAAAAGCACTCAACAAATTGATGTAAGAGCATTTCACTGTTGTTTAGGCTGATAAAGTGAAGCCAGTTTTTGGATATTTTATCCTGCTGGATAGAATAGTAATATAGCGCTTCATCATATCATATAAGAATATCATTAGGGGTGGAAGTAACAAATTACAGCTATGCAAATTACTGTGATTAAGTGATTTTGGGTGTACTTTTCCAAATTTAAGTTTTGCATTACACTATGTAAGCCTAATCCAATCAGTCCAGTCATCTGCCTAAAACAACGCTGCTGGAGGCACAGGTTTGGAGATGTGAGGGTGACGATGGACTGGAGCAATCCATGATTTCAGTTCTTGCTTGTAAAGATTAGCGGTTGCAACAACGTGCTGTTTGTATGAGATCAGGTTGTAACACAGTATGAGAAATGAGGAATGAGATTTGCTCGGCTGGCAAATAAGCCAAAAAAAAAGTTTTCTAGCTTCCAGGTTTATACGGCCCACTGAATATGTGGAGTCGTCTGTGCTCTCATGCCCACACCTGTGAATCCCCGCTCAGCCCATAGACTTCACATTGTGGCAATGTCACAGATTTTTAAATTCTTGAGAAAAGTTTTACAAATATAACAACTCTACGGATCAAAAATTCAAAAAGAATCATAACTGACCTTATTTACAGACGAATCCTATCAAAAGTTTTGTAGATATCTCTTTTATAATGGTGGCCTGTAGGGGAAAATGATTTTTGGGCTGGCCCAGAAAATTTTCACTGCAATATTGCGAGTGGCCACTGGGAAAAATCGGAGGCTAGGTTGAGCAACAATTCCCTGTATAGTTCTATTATAAATCTATGAAGTTAACTAGCTGGCTAATAATGCTAGCGCTTTGCTAACATTAGCTAATTTAACATATCTAAACAGAGGAGAGTGTATAGGATAAAGCTGACTGTGGTACCAAGCTTGCTCAACTGTATTTAGAGCACAGAGTGAAAAGGAGCGGGATTTAGGATAGGTCAGTTGCTCCGACTTATTACATTAAAGTCCACCTCCAGTCATGTTTTAAACAAAATAAAATGATCTGCAAGAAGTAATAAACTGTTTTGATTATTTTTTTTTTGCAAAATACGTCCAAGTAACTTATTAAAATGTCTTACATATAGCATATAGCTATACAATTTGCTTTCATTTAGTTTTTAAGAATTCGTGAATATGCAAATAGTCCCCGCCCTTTCCTCACAAACCCCACCCCGACCCCGAGTAACTGCACCTGGCTTCTCCTCTGTTTTGCTAGATAATCACAGTAACTAGCTATGGGGCTGGAGCTGGGCATTGCTGATATAATATGTATAGCACCACTCCTTCAATTAATGGGTTTGATTCTCTAAGTTTATGATGTCATACACCCCGCCTGACTGAATCCATTTTTGTGATACTGCCCTTGTTCACTGCAGTTTCAGAGCAAGAAATGCTCAGACAAGGTGTTTACTACTTATTTCACTCCTGATATGTCTTGTAACACATGAAAAACACCACATGGGCATGTTAACAAGGATAAAAATGTGATTTTCACTGGACGCAGTCTTCAAATTTAATATTATAGTCTTGTCCTTAGTATTGAAAATATAGCAGCTGAATTATTAATTAGTGCCCATATATGTTTCTTATCAAACGATGACCAGTGTACTTCAACTAGTCTGGGAGTTATAAGGGAAAATTTATAAAATGGTACAGTTGCCCCCAGCCTCCCCTACTTGAATAATTATTATTAGTATTTCACAACTTGAGACACAACAACACACAGGTGAGGAGGAAAACAGAACTATTATCTGTGATAACCCCATTTTTAGGCGCCAATAATACTTTATCCCGAAAAGGAAAATGCCCAGAACATAATAACCTACTATCTGGACAACTGGAGGGCAAACAAAGGTAAAATCCTAATAATTAGCTGCTGAATAATGTAGGGCTGCCCGGTGATTTCCCGACTCTAAGTGCCGTTGGGAAGTAGCGGGGCTCGAAGGCACTGCCATCTGCAGATATGGTATCATGTGTCTCACTGAAGACTTACTGGAAGTTGCAGCATCTGGTGAAATGACTCAACATTACTCCGCCTACGTGTCCTTCTGTGGAAGAGCACCAAGCCCTTTAGACACGGTTGTAGTTTCTGTTTTAACGGCGGTAAAAAAAAAAAAAAAGGGAAAAAGAAAAAGAAAGGCAATATTTATGCTCAATTTATAGTTATTATATATAGCCTGTTTCAGTCTTGTGCATGACTTTGTGATCGTTATGTAATCCTAACGAAGAGACAAGTACAGACTAATAAGTGCAAAAAAACGTGGACATTTGGACTCAATCACTGTGTAACTTGTCGTGCTGTTCATGCACAGTCACTGAACAGCAGTCCAGGGCACATACAGTATTACAGTACGTTTCTCGGTCATGTGTGAACTTGAACGTGAGGGCAGGAAATAAAGCGCGCCCCTGCGTTAGTGGCACACATCGTGCGCAACAGGGAAGTGAGCATAACCTACTTTCTGCGTTGTTGAAAGTTGTCTGTGGCTTGTGTGGAGCTGCTCGGCGCTCAAAAGTTAAATTGTCCTCGGTCAAAACGTCGTTGATTGTCCAGGTTTTTTGAGGGACGGCGTTTTCTGTAAAACCCAGTGATGGATGCAGGAAATGTTCAGTAACATATTCGGACTGGCGGAGGACTTACGAGACAGAGGAGGAGGAGGAAGAGGCGACGGTCCTGAGCGTTTTTCAATGTTTTGAAATCGAAGTCGATATTTGACTGAAGGTAAGTGTTTTACTTGTTTTGGTTACTGTTGAACTTTTAAATACTGGAGGTCTGCAGCTGATGAGGCCCGTCAGTTGTGAAAAACTGTGCATGATAAAAGAGCCTATTTCTGTCTCTGTCATGTTTTGGTTACCAAAAAGAAAAAAAAACAAAACAAAACAAAACATTTGAGGCTGTTGCAGGGTGTATGTCGGCCTGAAACACAGCATTATGTCCTTCTACTTATTCACACCTGAGAAGTGATTCTGTCCTGTTTATTTCACTTTCACAAGCTAAAAATGAGGCTCCAGCTGGGTTTAGTCATGTTCTTGTTTCTCATAATGTGGACGATAATTATGTAACTTACAGATCGTGTCAGCAAGAATATTGTCTTTATCAACTATTTTAGTCCCTCCCTCCATGCTCTGTGCTCCAATAGGCACGTTTGTTTCTTCGTAACTGTTCTGTTCCTAGAAATCCTGTACAGCTACGAGCTGTTTATGTGGCATTAACCACCAACACTGATAAAACTGATTAGGTTTTAACATTAATTTTATATTTTCACATAATAGTATTATATCCACAAACGGCATGTAATGAAAAGGCCCATTATAGCCCAGGCAAGCACTGAAGTTGTGATTAATGAGGTTTTTATTCATCCTGTATGCACTAGTGGGGTGTTTCTGCCAGGGCTCGACTAATATGTTTTCTTCAGGGCCGATACGATTATTAGTAATCAATAGGGATGTATGGCTTTCGTTTCGTTCAAAAAATTTCTGATACCAGTAGCGATACCTTGACTTTGATACCGGTTCCTGGCTGATACTGTTTTTGATACCAATTTTATAAAATCAGTTTTAACTAAATTTAAATTATCTTGTACATTATGGTACAAACATTTAATTTAATTTTCAGCTCCTTTTTACACACTCAAAACACTCGTCAATATGTTTACCACAGACAACTTAAGTCAAATGTTTCAACTCTTTAATTCTATGTTTCAGCACCTTGGCATTTTTCCACTCAAACTAGTTTTACAACATTTAAAATAAGTTACAAGAGATTTAGTCTTATTAGGTACTGAAATTTGGTATGGAATGACAAGGCATTTATTGATGAAGCAATTCAGTCAGTGCCATTAAAGTATCAAAGTTCTGCACCCAGCCCGATGGATGTAACACTTGCACATACATAATTCAAACATTTCTTTCCAAAGATAAGTCATGCCAATATTTTGCACATGCTTAGGTCATGGCGGGGAACTTTATTTTATGTTATTAAAGAAGGACTCTAGAAGTACTTTAAGTTAAAAGGAAAAACAAATTTAAATACAAACAAGTCTGCATTTTTTTTTTAAATCGCAGTATCCTCATACTGTGAGTTTTTAGTGTTGTTACATTCCTAGTAATCAAGAAAATAGATATCTGATATTTGAACTGATTTTCAGTAAAACAAAATATTAGCATTACAATTTAGAATAAAAACCTCCAACACAAAACTTGTTTTAATAAACCTTTAATTATAATAGAACTTTTCAACAGGATCTTAAAAGACAACTGTGTAACATTTAGGAGGATCTATTGGCAGAAATTGAATAATATTCATAAGTATGTTTTCATTAGTGTATAATTCCTTGAAAGTAAGAGTCCGGTCACACATATGAAATTATGAATGTCTTTGCTATTGTCCGAGGCTGTGACTCCACGCCCTCAAAGTTAACCAAAGTTCAATTTTAGGTGAATAACAAACACAAATTTGCAGCCCCATGCCTCAATTTGTGTATTGTGACCAGACCTGAAGAATCATTGTGTTTTCGTTACCTTACAATGAACCTTTTATGTGCAGAGGACATGGGTGCATTTCCACGGAGGCTGCCATGTTGCACTGCCATGTTTTGTAAGCAGCCTAGAACAGACACACCAAACCCTGGATTTAACACAGCCTTTCGTTTTTTGCATGAGCTACAGCCAGAGTAGTTTCACCTGTATGTGTTGCAGCTATTTCACTGGCAGATCCCTTCTGGTCCTTTAAAACATAAAGTGCAGGGAGCCATGAGAATTTTAATAATATGGCCTAGCACAGGTTAAAATCTTTGTAAAACAGAGCAAACACATACATGTGTAAGAGTGAAACAGGAAGAAGTGCGAGAATGAATTGAAAGATGTGTAAGACTGAAAATGGAGGATGGCAGAATGGAATAAATTAACACCATAGAACATGACTTAACCATGCTAGGAAAAAAATGGTGTACAAGTAGCTGCTGCGAAGTATAGGGTCCCGTTTCATTAATAAAATGTGTGGTATTGGATCAGTGCATCGACTACTTGCATTTTGATACTGCTATTGATAGGAGAGGGACCCCTAGTGGTAGAACTTACAAATTGTGCATTTAGAATAGTACTGAAACGTCTTTAAGCACTTTGAAATGAAATAGAACTTTTTAATATCATATTAAAGCAAAAAGTGCAGGGAGCTGCGTCTGTATCATAACAGTAGGGATAGTTTTTTCATCGCGGTGACAATAGGGCTGGGTGATTGAACGCATCTATTACCAGCAATGGCCTGAATCCATCGTCAGTTGTTTTTTTGGGGTGATTTTGTGGGGCGAATATTGGTTATTTTATTTTGCAAAGTGACAGCTGCTGCTCTACAACTCGCTGTCATCCAGCAGCACAGTACACACACACACTCAACCTGTTTTTACCAGATGTAGTGAACATACGTAGTGTACGAAAAGTAGTGAATTCGCTGCTTGTGTACATCTCCGCTCGGGAGGAGGGGAGGAGGTGGGAGAGGGGGACAAATATATCACCAATCGCTGGTTGATGGGTTGACGATAACCCAACCCAACCCTAGGTGATGAAGTAACATATTCCTGCAAGATGATGGTTTAACATGACTGCCTTAATAATTACGTTTTATTGCAGTTCATTGAAACATACCGTCATAAGTGTAACATAGCTCCTTTAAGTAATAGGGCAGTGTGCATGTATGTGGCGTGTAAGTGAGGGAAGGCAAGCGACAGCTGTTAAGCAGATTAATAAATGCTGCAGCATCTCAGGACCAAGAAAATGATCTGTTAATTCCTAACTGCTGGAAAAGTGAAGGGTGAGCTCCAAGGTAAGCTAAGGAGGAAAGGCTAACATTAGCTTTGTAATCCAGTCTTGAACTGCAGCATCTTTTTTTTTAAAAAATGTAGTTAAATAAATCCATAATTATAAATATAACGATAAACACCTGGATATCTTCTCTAGTAATTTTTCAAAATTTCTGTGTTGAAACAGTTGTTATTGTCAGCATGTTGAGAGAGCCAGAGTAGGGCAATTTTAAATTCATTCATCTTATCAGGATAAAACACCCTCTGCTTCCTATAATCAGAAAAATGCCAAATGAACAGCACAGCATGAGAGTTTAAGTGTTGGCACCATGCAGCCTAAAATCCTAAAGAACTTGTTGGTTTACAGATGTCAGTAGGAGCTTGAAAATAGCCCTGGGAGACAGGTGAACCGAATCTGACATGACAAAAAAAAACTTAACTATGCAGAGTGCTTCCTGCGGAGTAATACCTCGTATTGAGCAATGGCAGCTGTTTTCTCAAGCGACTCAGCTGGCTTAGAAAACAAACATTCTCTGTCCTCATCACCACAGCTGTATTTTACATCCCACACACATCAGTGGGAAATCTCTTTCATATTTAAACAATTGATTGAGCCCCATAAATGAAATATTTATTGGTATAAATCTACAATGCAGCCCATTGAAAGGTTTCATGGTATCATGGAAATACCGAAAAATAAAAGTCTAAGATAGTCAGAAGCATTTTGTTTACCATTTAACCATTACCAGACCTTCATTTTGAAAGGGGTCAGTGCTGTAAGTGAACTGTATCTTTTACATTAAACACACTCAACACTGTACATCCATGTTCTTCATGTTGTTCTTCTCCGTTTGCTGCTGCTTCTCAAGTTTTGGACATTGCCAACAAAATATTAGCCCACAGTTCATCACATGGCAATTTAGAAAGGGCGGTGAACAGCAGGCCCATGGCAGCAATTTGTCATGTGCCGTTCCATGTAAAATAATTGCCCATCCCTGGTCTAAGGTTAAAGGATGTTGTGTGTTTGTAAGGATCTGAGACATGTTTTTTCACTGCCAGCAGAGAACTTTTAGGGATCTCACCCAAAATTTAGGGAAGTTTAGTTTCACTAATCAGATGAAGGATGTTTGGATATTTGACATGTAAGATACGCTCTGCTGATCAGTAAGTGCGAGGAAGTGAAGCAGATTACATAGAGAGCTGCACTGTCTCTTGTTTGTTGGTAGCCAGGTTCATTTTCCAGGTTTTGGATCTCATGTAGTCGTAGAGGGAAGACAGGCTGCTGGAGCCAAATAACAGTCAGGGTTGTGTTGTGTGTTGCGTTCCTTGTTCCCCTTGGTAAGGTTTTAAAGGTGAGTTTCTGGCTGGTGACGTTAGGAAATTAGCTGGCAGCGTGTTCTTTCCTCTGTTCCCTTAAACTGGTTTTACAGAAGTCTGTATTCAGGACTTTAACAGAGCGTGTTTCCCCCATTCAAAATCTGTTTTGTATCAACAGATGAGGTACCATTCCTCACCACCATTAAGTGATTTTGTTTCAGTAACTACTCACCCTAATAGTAAATGATATCAACAAGGTCATTATAATGAACTATAACTACGTGTGAAAAAATATAATACTCTAGTTAAATAAAATAAAAGTAAAAACTGGGCTGTGAAAAAATACTACAAATACTGCAACTAATAAAATTAAACTAAAACTTAACATTTTTAAACAATAAAAAATAAACTGAAGGGAGCAAACCCAATTGAAAACTGGAAACCAACTGAAACACAGTCGCTGACAAAAGCTGAAAAAACAAAACAAAATAAAAATAAAAACAACAAAACTATAACTACCTTTTAAAAGTATTCTATTAATTATTTGGTCTACTGGAAAATAGTGAAAACCGTTCCTCACAAGTTCCCAGAGTCCAAGATCATGGCATCAAATTGTTTGTTAAACTAACAGTTGCTAAACTACAGGTATTCATGTGATATCCCTGGTTAATATTTTCCTGTACAGTGTTTACTGTTATGCATCAAGTGAGAACTTGTCAATATACTTAATTTTGATATTGTATATGACAAAATAAAGAAGAATGTCCTCACATGTGAGAAAATTGATGCACAGAACATTTGGTATTGTTTTAAACAGTATGTTGAATTTAACAACATGAGGCAAAGAAAACGGTTGGTATTGTTACTTAAAAAACAATTTAAACAATTAATTATCAGGATTGGCGCCAACTAGTTCTGTCAGTTGATTAAAATGTTTTGTCCCGATTAATTGCATGAGTGTCTGTAGTTAATCACGATTAATTGCAAATTAATCACACATTTTTTAATTGTTCAAAATGTCCCTTAAAGGGATACTAACCAAAAACATTACAAATATTGTCCAGAAACCCTCAAGGGCACTGCATTTGGCATAAAAAATATGCTCAAATAATAGCATGATAAACCCAAGTCCATCAGGCACAGATGAGGATAATGACCTGCTCAATTTATCATTAAGGCCAAAACGCACTAAAAACTTTAATAGAAAAGTCAATTGAAGTTTCTATGGAACTGCAGGCTTCAGATTTAAAATTTCAACACCACTGAACCTGCTGTATTTTAGGAAAAGGTTACTTTTCATATGCATTTTATTTATGTATTTATTTAGTATTATTATCATTAATAATAGTTTATTTGTTTAGTAAAATATTGTCCTCTGAGGAGAAAAATCCTCACCTTTATTCACCTCAGTCCATATAATGATGAAACGCTGCACGATATTCATGTTTTTGTATTAAGGATCATTTACATCAGTGTCACTCTGATAGTTTACATCAGTGAGGATGTTTTAGACCACAGCAGACAGCAAACTGCACACTGACACACACTGAGGAGATGAAGAGGAGAGACAGAGTCTGGACTCTTCATCATGACTTACAATAATGCAGCTCAGTGAGAAATGTTTTGTGGAGGAGACAAGCGTCTGTCAGTTTGGTCTTTACAGAGACAGATATTTTAATCTGTAGTGTTTAAACCACAGAACTGTACAAGAACATCAGGATTCATGATCAATAAAAAAAAACAAAAACTTTTTTTTTTTTAACAAATTGAAGAATTAAAAAAAAATCATCAAACTCCCCCACACTGATTTCTGAGAACGCCAGTGGAAAATGCCCAGTACTGTTTTGACTTCCCACCATGCAGTGACATTAGCTGAACCACCTGACACGTGGTTTACCTTAACAGATGGTATCATAAATAGCGATATGAACAGCTGGTCTTCTGAATATCATATGTTTCCATATCACTTGGATCTCTAATCAGAAATTTAACCACAGTGGTGAGTAAGTCTGTTTCTCTCCTACTTTATTCTGTTGATGTCTGGGGGCTTTTTTCCTTTTTTCAATTAAACAATGCATTACAGCTGTGGCGATTAGTCAATTGATTAGGTGACTGAAAAGAAGATTAGCTACCAACTATTTTGATAATCCATTAATAGTTTCAATCATTTTTCTGATTCTAGCTTCTTAAATGATTTTCTGCTTTTCTTTGCCATTTATGACAGTAAATGAAGCGTCTTTGGGTTTGGGACTGTTGGTTGGACAAAAGAGGCAATTTGAAGACGTCACTTTGGGCTCTGGGGAATTGAGATGAGAATTTTTCTCAATTTCTTGCTTTTTTATAGATTAATCATGAAAGTAATCAATCAACTAATGTATAATAAAGATAACTGTTAGTTGCAAAGGAATAGTATTAATGAAGAATACAAAAAAAACAAAAAAACAAACATACATACAAATTAAAAGAGAAATTAATATCGTACAAACATTTTAAATTATGTTAAAAAAGCTGCATGAATCAAATTTAAAGATATGACATACAAGATCCAACATTTTCACAAACATGTCTTATAGGGAAAGTTATTCTTTTCTTCATAAAGATGGCAAGTAAATTATGTCAATTTAATCATCAACTGGAGAGATTTCGGGCTCAATCTTGTCATTATTGTTGCTGAATTGTTTTGGTATCATGAATACGCTCTGTCTTGTAATTATGTTCCACAATTTGTAACTGTAGGACTTAAAATCCAGTGTAACATTTTCTGAAGTCAGAGTGCTCAACAACACAGTCTCCAATTTAAATGAGATTTCTATTGTCACTATACTTGTGTTACCCTTTCTTTCCTGTTTTTCTTCATGTAGAATGAGTAAATTCACGTTTTTGCTGTTGACTCTAGGGGAACAAAATCCAAACTTAACCTCTTTTAAATGATTATGGGCTTAAATATTGTTCCATACTGATGGACGGATGGATATGTAGATTTCCCAAATTAAAAGTTGGTTCTTACTATAGAAACTTCATAGGCCTGAAATCCTATCTTATCTCAGACTAGGATGGCATGTGGAATATTTGATATCAGAGAAACATGTTTCCCAACTGTAAAACCCCCCAAAAAACTTCTTATCTTAGAATAGAAATTTAGCTAGTACAGAGCTGAAGTATTTCCTAAATTAGGATGGCATAGACTCTGCCTTAAATTCAAAATAATTGCCGGAAATTGCAACACAACTGTTGTTAACTCACTATGGCAATGACAATGAAGATGGGGAACAACATGAACACCGACATATTAAGATTGAAAGGTTACTCAATCCGTATTTCCTGGACGATGTATTAAAGGGGTATAAATCAGCTGCCAGGACGACTGATTTTAAATTTGATTGACACCTGGCCTGGAGGTGTGAGACAGCTGTCATCAGGGATACAGACAGTCTTGTTAAGTCAAGTTAAGATAAGATACGAGGTCTTAGGACAGGACAAAGCAATGAGGTTGCTTCTGTAATTGGAAGACAGGATTTTTATTATCTATGAGACTTAAGATAAGAAAAACAGTACTTTTTTTTAAATTATGTTTTTGGACTTTTCTTGCCTTTATTTGGCAGGACAGCTGAAGAGTAAACAGGAAAGGGGCGTGAAGAGAGAAAGAAAGACATACAGCAAAGGGCCACAGGCGGGAGTTGAACCAGCAGCAGCTGTAGAGGACTGACAGCCTCCATACATGGGGTGGACGCTCTACCAAATGAGCTAAACAGCTGCCCCAATACAGTACAATTTTTTGTACTGCATTGAGGTTCAACTCTCCTGACCTTGCTGTTAACTTTTATAAACATTTATTTTTGGCACCATCATAGAGGGCAGGGCTTGTTGTGTCCAAATAATTCCCACCATGGATGTTTATTTCCAGAGAGGATAAAGTTTTCCAGGCTTTGGACACTGTGTACAACTTAAAATCAATCAGGAAATACTTAATTCTGAGTGTCTGAAATATATTTAATTGACATGTGCACGATCTGGATGAGAAATATGAAAAGTCTTAGTCGAATAGACCCAGAATAACGTCATTATGTATTAGGGGGTAGTGAAGCCGCGCTTAATATAGGAAACCCCCTAATGGAGTCTAGACACTGGTGGTGGTAAAGGGATGGAAAACAGGATGTGATGAGGAGTGGACTTCTGATGAGCTCAACCTGGGCCCTGGATATGAAGAAATGAAGGTGAATGGGTGGGAGGAGGGTTGCAGCAATATTGTTGAGAAATGAGAACTGATAACAGCAGAGAGGAGAACAGATTTTAAAGTTTGTCAGCAATGACATGATTGGCTGATGGAGACAGCGGGTAAATCTGGTCGGTTAACTGAAAAGTGAACACCCATAATCAGCTGATTGAGAATAAGCAGGAAAGAGAGAAAGAGAGAGAGATGAATTAGGCGTAGAGATAATCTTCCTGATCGAGCTTCAATAAAACAGACTGTGATCATTTAAGTTCTGCTTGACATTTCCTCAATTGAAAACAGTTCAAGATGATCAATTTAATGTTTTACCCCATCACCTTCATTGATTTTTGTGAATGTTTATTCTGAATTTGTGCATCCTCGAAAGGCTCAGTCGTTCACAATCAAGGATGGGGCAAGGTTCACCACTTTGTGAAACACATGACTGTATAAAGGATATTACTACATGAGCTTGTGAATACTTAGAAAACTGTTGTCAGTTAACACAGTTCATTTGCTAATGATTACATTGTGGTTTTATCAACATTTTATGCAGCACCCCACTTTTTTGGAATCAGGGTTGTAAGATGAGAGAAAAGGTGCAGAGATTTGATTGATCTTGTGGTTTATATTTATATTGAACACATACAAGGTTTGTCTTATGATGTCTAAAAATAGAATAAAATCTGCCTTTTAAAAACTTAAGTGTTTCATAAAGTTACCATGATATATCATCACAGATAAAAGAAACTGAGAACAATGCTTCAGTCAGCATGTTCTGTTCCAGTGCTGAACATCTGTTTTGTGTGTGTGTGTGTGTGTGTGTTTTTTTTTCCCCATTTCATGTTTGTTTGAATTCAAATTAATACCAGATGTTTGCTGAATGACTAGGTGTCTTTATGAATCGTAAGAAATCATTAATGATCTTTGAGAAGGAGTAGCTGTGTGTATAATGTTTAAATTAAGCAACATGTTAATGGAGTCTGGCAGGCATTTGTGTATTTTCAGAGCAGTGGATTTTTGTCTTCAGGACAACAGACTCTTCATCGCTTGTTATTGTCAAAGTATTATGTTATCCTCGTCAGTGTCCTTGCAGCCTGCTGGCAAACTTCCTGAGCCTTGAGTCTGGGAAGGAGGTGGCGGGCGAAACAACTCGCTTCAACCATAGACCGTCTATGGCTCCAACTTGCTATTTGAACTGCAGTGCTCATTTTTAAAGACTATGGTCTTACATATTGCCCCTTTAAGGCTGTAGAGACTTAAAGTGGCAATACTGGATCAATAGGTTGAGGGGTCTGAAAGGATTTCACCCGTTGTACCCTCTTTTGCTACAAGACACTGCACAACTGCCATACCTGTGTCAAACTGACTTGTCTGAATCTCCCTGTGTGGTAGAAATGTTGTGTCAAACATTAATTATTTTGACTAAGTCAGAGTAGTAGTGCAGCATTCTCAGCAATACTGTAGATATAATGACATCACATTCCCCTAATGATTTATGTATGGGTTGTTGTGCTATGAAAAGAGGCAATAAGAAGGGCATTCATTGTTTGAATAAGCGTGACACAGCAAATGGCTGTATAACCACATCTGAGGTATTTGTTTGAGGCAGTGGTGCTTTGGCTCTAGACTGCAGGCCTGAGGTTTTAAATATCAGTGAACAGTCAGAGGAAGAACACCAGACTTAGGCTAGCTTTACATGGTTAAAACCTCAACGCAACTATCATTATATAAACTTCATTATAGCAACTATTATATCAAGTTGCTAGTGTCTTTGTAACTATGTTTGCATCTTTGTATCTTATGTCGTATAATGTTCTCATTGGATGATATCAGTTTGGACGTGTTGTATTGCTCTTTCCTCTGACACTGGCTGTCTACTTTGTTGAGAGCTTTCAGTGCATTAAGGTTTACTTATATGCTAGATGAAAAAACATGAACTACTGGCTACTCAAAAGAGAAACCAATGGATCATTTTACACTCTATCCAACAAGCTTGATCCAAATTAGCCTCTGTGAGTGCATCCTCCCTTTCAGTCAAGAAAAATAAATCAATAAATAGCTCTGTTGCCACTTTCTGACATCAGTGTGAAATTGTAGCGTGATATATCATTGTATTTCATATAACAGTTCAGATTCTCAGCCAAACTATATATTAAAGCATAGCCACAAACTAGCAGTAACGGCAGTCACCTGCTAACTACAATGTAAACAAACTTTGTATTTGTGTGTTTGTTGACAGGGTTTGGTGACATAAAGTCTATGATGACAATTTCCCTCAGAAAACATCCAAAAAAACATCTTTTCATTTAATATTTTGTTCATGTTGGTGATAAGCCGTTGAAATCAATCAGTTGAAATGAGTTGAAATGTTTGGAATGTAGAATGTTTGATGTCATCATGTGACACGTTATCAGGATTTTGATTCGCTGTTACATGAATTATGCTGCTGAGTTTCAAACATGTTTCAAGTGTGTTGCAGAGGGCTTTAGACCATGCAACTCAACTGAAACGTAGTTTCACTTAAGTTTCAGCCAGCTAAAGCCACATGAACGTTTCACCGTGTAAAGCCAGGCATATTAGTTGGCTAGTGGTAGTTGCCTAGAATGTAGACTTGAGGGCTGTGTTCAACACAGCCAGGCTTTCTTTGCATGAGCTGGCTCGACAAAACCTAAACCCCCAGTCAGAGTTAGTGGGTATCATGATGATGGTTATCAACTCGCTTTGTTCACTTAGGCTTTCTTCTTCAGACTGTGTGCACCCACCTTTATTTTGTCATTTGGTTCTTCTTCTGCACAAGGTGAAGCGGTCACAAGCCGCCCACCAGTCAAAATGATCAAGTTGTTATAATTAAGACCTATGGAAAATGTACAAAATATATTATGGCAAAAAAGCAACACTGTTGCTGCAAATAAGGTTAGAGAAAAAGAATGCTGTCAGAAAATTACTGATCGACTGAATGTGATCTTAATGCTGCCGTTTATTTCTAACATGACAACACATTAAACAGTTAAACTTCATACACATGCTGTCAGTCTGACACTGTCCTGTGAACTGATTGATGATTTTCCATGATAAATAAGATAGACTGATCAAGTACTAATCAGTGTTCTGAGCTGCAATGCAATGCAAAACATATGGCTTTGTTCAGTGATATTATTATTTAAATGTGTAGCTCGGCACCTTTTCATTTTTAATTTCTTCCCCCAGTTTGTAATCTATATCGCTCATAAACAGCCTCATTAAGATAATAATTAGTAAAAGAACCGTGCTTTTTATGGACGATTTAATCTGAAACTCAGAACATAACCTGCTCTCAACCAAGCTCTGAGTTCAGCATAAGTTACCATGGTGATTTAGCCAGGTTAAGAGAGAGACACCTTCATGACACTGAACACACTGGCTTTTAATTCAACATACCTCACTAACCCATTAATCTTGCTTTGTAGAACAGCCCTTTGTTGTTCTGTTTGGTTTGGCTCTAAAACAGTAAGCATCAAGTATCAGCATGTACATTCAGTGTTGATAATGTCATTATGATCACTGCTACCGTCTGCAAAGCTGCTTATTATCTCAGAGTTAGAGAGCTTCACTCCTGCAGGTTTGGTTAACTGCTCTGACTTGTTTTGGCAACACTTTTACATACTTGCCACATTGGTTGTGAAATTGGTTGTTATCTGTCAGCTGACTGACTGTGTCTGCATGACTGACTCCACACCTTCTGGATAGACTTTCTCCTTTCCAGTTGTATTGGGCGGTATGTTGTCCAGAATTTAATGGTAATAGCCGATCACTAATGCATGAACTTAGAGTGAATAAATGAAAACGGGTAGAAGTTGACGCGAAAGCGTCGATTCTGATGCCTCCGCCTGCAACAGTTTCGTACAACTGTGACTTTTTGTGTTCCCTACACCTGATTGAAACCATTGATTCATTATAAATCCTATTTGCAAGTGTCCCAAGTTTGAGAATTATGGCTCTATTGATACCGTATACAGTTAATGAGAAAAGATTGCAAGGAAAGAGCTATTATCTTTATTACCTAATAGTATCCAACATAGTTATTCAAAAATATATCAAAGTCAAATATAAATAAAATTGACCAAGTTTTTGGCATAAGTGTGTTTTTAGAGACAGGTCTATCAGGCGGCCATTTTGTGGCCATCTTGAAAGCGTTGGTCTCCAAAATTTAATCAGTTCATGTACCTATTATAGAGTCTTAGCACACAAGATTTGGTGCAAATCCATCCACCCGTTCAAAAGTTATCGTGCAAACAAAAGTCTGTGACGGAAGGACGGACGCACAGACTCACGTACAGCTGGACAACTGGAGAACAGTACGCCTCCGGCCTGGCACCTTCGACGGGCGGAGGCATAATAATAAATAAACTGCAATTAAACAAAGCGATCTAATGACAGTAGGACGTTATATTTGCCAGGTATTGCTAGGGCTGGGTATTGGTACTCAATATCTTTAATGTATCAACCAAAATAACCCAGTATCGAGTGGTATCCAGTCCTCTCTTGTCAAACAATATCTGTATTCAATCTTTTTTGTGCCTAGATCCAGGAAAAAAGACTATTGGCATGGTTGTGCTTGTAGTGAATCACCACAAGTACTCTTTGGTTCAATGTGATATTTGCTTGGTCCACTACCACAGCAGCTCCATACAGTCTGTGGTGCGGTGAAGTTGAACGTGGTGTATTTGACTGAACTGGCAGTTCCATGTGCCAAGATGCCACCAATAATTCAAAAGTATGCTTATACTGCACACCTGTGCAGAAAATGTAGAAGGATTATTTAAGGAAAGCTTCCATTCACAAGATGGATACTGAATAAAGTAGGAAAAAAGTTATCAGATGAAGTACTGTCTTGGGATCCGTATCACTTGAAGGCCTACATTCTCAAAATATGGTACTTGTGCCACTGGTGGTACTCAAGTTCCTTCTTGTATTGCATTGAGCAATATTTGAAATGAAAATACTTAAACTTACATTTTGTAATTTAAAAGAAATGCTGTCTTTTCTGGAATATTTTTGTTTCAGTATCAGCCTGCTGTGTATTCATGTTCATGCAGAAGCTAAACTATGATGACAGTAAGACTCCGCCTCGCTGTGAGGGCAGTGTGGCGGCCAACAGTTAACCATAAAAAATCATATTTGTAGGAATAACCTGCCACCTGAAGCATCCATGGCTGAATACAGCAGGGGTACACAACTATATTTTAAAGTAACTCATAACAGTTGTATCTGGAAAGCCTAATACTTTCTGAGGTGATACAGGGTGTAAAACATTTGATAACACTGCTTTAAGGGTTTTGGTCTTGGTACAGGTATTTCTTTTTAAATGATACCCACCTCTTGACATTTCTGTTTACTTTTATGGACAAAAGGCATGCAATCCAGTTTTAATATTTAGGCTACATGTTGATATTATCTGTAGAAATTCAGTGTTTGTCTGTTATACTGTAAATAAAATCTGAGCGTTTTCAGCTCATTCAAGCGTATTACATTGTACATAACATTAGTTCAGGTAGATTGATGAAGTTGTGCTATGTTTTTGTAGAAATCAAATAAAAGAGACCATGCAAGCTGTGTCCCTTTGTTTCCAGTCTTTATGCTAAGCTAAGCTAACTTGGCACTAAAGTTAAAAAAAAACCCTAAAAAAAAAGAAAAAGAATATGAAGAACATGAAGTCCAACTTGATTCGGTGAGAACTGAAGTTTACTGCAACTTAGGATTGTTGTGTCTCCTTTCCAAAATGTCAATGTTTGATGACCTGGTAATGAGACTCAACAGTCAACTATGTTTCAGAATCACTTACTGCACCTTTAACTGTATAAACCTTCACTTTAAATGCTCAGTTGTTTTTGTGTCTCTGACGGAAAGTAGTCAGAGACAAATGGCTGTTCCTCATTCTCATTTAGCTGGTCATTTATTATGTATGACAGATAAATAGAGTTCAGTTTTTCTTGTGGAACAAAGTGGGAATGTTTGCTGTAGCTAAGTAACACCATTCAAACTGGATGACAAGAATCATGACTTACTGAGAGGATTCTCTCTTTTATTAAACCATCTCCCTCTCCTTAACTTTTAAAACTGCTTGAATCAAAGATATTATTATAATTCATAGTGCAGAGAGGTATATCCAAACAATAAGATACAATGAAGGCAAAAAGGATGTTCAACATAGATAGTCGTACCTGCTGGAATGTTTTACACTTTCAGTAGCAGATGAATTAATGGTTTGGCCTTCACATTACCACATGATAGAGGTAAAGTAAAGTTTTAAAACAGAGATATTATTGGACAGTTTGAATCTTTACACTATATGGTTCACTCCACATGTTGGAAGCAGATAAAGCTCACAGGACTTGCTTATACTTGCTTACTGCTATAACAGATTTAAGACATCTATTTCTGTTTCTCTACAGCTGTGGTGTACATGTTTTCCAGATTGTTGTTTGACCTATACAATAGCCTGGACTCTAGTTTTCTTATGTCAACATAACACAACAATCATGTGAAAAGACCAAAACCAACAACAAGTTGATCCTACTAACAAATTTTGTCTCAAACCTGATACAGCTTTTTACTGTGTATATGTATGAGTATTTCACACAGGGCTACTTTTCCCAGGCGGGCAAAGTCATGGCCTCATGGTCTGCCAAAAGAGCAGATCAAAATACATTTTTTGGACAAAAAAGGAAAAAAAATCTATCTGGAACCACAAAAATTAAATTTTCTCTTTTCCCTGAAGACTGTTTTTGATTTGGCATCCATAGCTTATGGAGACTCAAGAAGACAAGACACCATCAAACTTTAGAGGAAAAGGTACCAAGCTACAGATGTTGGCTATGGCACCATTAAAAAAAAAAAAAAAAAAAAGGAAGCATAATGCAATAGATTTCAGTTTTGAGCTCAAACTCAAATGTTTTGAAGTAAACTTTAAAAACTTTTGCCAACCTGTAATCTTTAGTTGAGAAAATGCATTACTCTGCTCAGGATAAACTTGAATTTTTGAGTTTTAGAAACTTAAAATAATTGTATTTCAAAATGTTGCTCACAGTGAACTGTCTGCATTTTGGGGGGTTTCTAAAACTCAAAGATTTAAGTTCATCTAAAGAAGAAAAGTAAATTATCTCGACAAAAGATTAGTGGTTGTTAAAGCTTTATCAAAACTTATGAGTTTATTGTGGTGTGTTGCCTTGAAATTTTGAGCTGTCTCAACTTTTTCATAGACCTCCAACAATAATAAATGAAAATGAAAAGGTTAAAGAAAGAACTGTTATTCATGTCCATATATTTTTTTGCCAAAGTCACAGAGAACTGCTGGAGAGGAGCATGCGGGTCCAGAGCTGCAGGTTGCAGACCCCGACCCTAACCGATCACTCCTCATGTGTAAACCTAACCAACCCAACCAACGAGTACTAGCCAATCATTAGGTGACTCTGTGATCAATAGCATTGATTTATGAGAGAAAAAGACAAAATATACAAGGTTTCCACCCAACAGCAACAAATAGAGAATGTTGAAATTGCCTAAATCAGCTTTAACTTTGACATTCCTTCAAATTTCCCTTTTAGCAGCTTTAAAATCAGAAAAAAAACCATCTTATTCCACCTCGTCTCACATAGTCTACATCAGCCTGTTCCAGCTGTGGTTGCTCCATGTTCTTTATATACATTTCTCCAAAATTTCATCCTGACATATTTGGTGTTTTTAGAGACTTTGGGACCTCCGCTAAAATGTGCAACAAAGTTTTCAACAATGTGTGGTTCCACAGCATGAATTTGAACTGACTGTGCCATTTTTCAGAAAAAAAAAATCTCCAGGAGGAGCAAATGCGCTCAGGCTTGACTGTCATGTAAGGAAGCAGGAGAGTATAGAAACACAGACTTATGCATTGTGCCATGCATTGCTGACATTGCTGGGATTTGATAATAATAGGGAAAATATGGAACAATGCATGACATGCAATTGTGGTGTTTGATCAAAGGATGTCCTGTAACCTAAAGACGTAGTTAAACTGAATGGTCATTCATAATGTCTTTTTTCTTGTGTAGCCCTGCTTGATCATGGCCCAGTGGATACACATGTCCCAGATGATACCGCGCCTGGCTGATGACACTGTCAACAACCTCTATCCACCAACTGCCTTCCCCATTGAAGTCAGACATTTTTTATCTGAATGGATTGAGAACCAAAGATGGTATGATACAAACACATGTGCACACACGTACATGTACACACATGCGCTTATTGTATGTTGTGCATGTTGTCATTTTTTGGCCTTGCGTATGTCTGTGTGCGTGTGTGTATCTTTACCTGCATGTGTGTGTGTGCTCATAGGGATGACTTTGCACTGGAAAATGTGGAGCAGGAGAGCCAGGCTCGGGATCTGTTGGAGCAGACCATCAACATGCTGCAGTCGATCGCTCAGCAAAATGCCAATGTGGTGGATCGAATGAAGCTGATGCAGATCAGCAGGAACATGGTAGGAACATGGACTGTGTAACTCAAGTCCCTTTTCCACAAACATGGAACTGGTTCCCTCCCAGTTTTGCACCTAATATTTAACTGTTCTGAGATTAGAGACAAAAACAGATCAAAGAATAGATAGCATAGTGGGGCACCCTCTGTTGATGACACTAGGGTTGGGCTGATCATAGATGCATTTGTTTCATTTCTGAAATGTGGTGGAGAAAATAAAAAGAAACTTTGGCTGCTGGTCATTGCAATACATCTCAATGCCATGTTTATTATTTTCTTTTCAAACAAAACTATGTTATGAACATGTGGTGCCGAGACGAAGACCTTTTTAGACACAGCAACGATATCGTCCATTGTGATGTTCATATCCTAGTTGGGCAGAAATCGTCCAACCCTAGATGACTCATTCTTGATACAGCGGTTCTCAAGGTAACACCAAGGTTCCAAGAATCTTGAACAGAACTAAAGGTAATTTGGTGGAAAAGTGATTTTAGGTTCCTTCCTGGATCACTGACAGGTTTCAATAAGACAGCGCCACTCTGCCTGCTGGGAAGTTTAAACTTACTGCAGGAACGGTGTATGCAGTTTTCTTCAACATGTTATATTAAATTGTAAGCAGCTGGCAGACATCACAACACGTTTGCATGACTGAGACCACTGATGCAAACAAAAACAGGAAGATAGGAAGGAAAATATAAGCTGTTTCTGTGGTGGAGGGTGAATTGATGGGTGAATTCATGACCACAAACGCTTCTTCAAATATATGTATGCCAACCTGCTACAATATAAATGCATGCAGGTTGCCACTAGAGATTTTAAGATTTAAGACTTAAGATTTATAGATGAGACATGTGCTTGCTTTACAGATCATGTTTCAGCAGCAGCCTCTACAGTTCGGAGTGATGGTCCGGGACATTCTCAGGAAGGAGAGGGTTCTGCTCAGCACGGTAAGATCCTCTGTGACAAAATACTGTCTGTGTTGTATTTAATTACAAGCTGTGTGATCATTTTGTTGAACCTGGTTAGTCTTATTTAGCAGTATTTGTTCATCCTGCAAAAGCTGGGTGTGAGCCATAATTTGTGTCAAAATCTGTAGTCCTTCTGTCTCGGTCATAACTCTGACTGAATGTGCAGATATGATGATATTTTTGAGGCATCATTATCTCTGAGGTCCATTGCAAATGAATATCTGTAAATCTGATTAGAAAACACATCTCCTTCAGAACTTCCTACAACTTATCATGTTTTTAAATTTTCTTCAGTGTCATGATAATTCTGTGATAGTTGTCTGCACATTTCCAGCTACACTGAAAAAACAAACTGCTAATTGCAAATTCAGCACTGTTATTTGGTGCCAGTTTGGTAAAATATATAAAGTTCTGTTTCATGTCTGCAGCCCCCTCAGATGGCAAACCCCCCACAGTACCAACCGTACCAAGGCAGAGAGTCGTCGTTCCCCAACATGCAGGATGTGGACCACCTGGTTCTGAAGGTGGTGAAAGTCCAGGACATCCGACAACAGATGCACCAGATGCAAGAAGAGCTCAACTGGGAGAGGCAGAACTTTGAGGGTTTACAAGGTGTGAAGCAAACAAACGCAAGCACAAGTTAGCCCGAACACAGATTCCCCTCAGTGAAACCCTCCTTCATGGTCACACCAACAGTCGTGTTGCAGTGCCAAGCACCCGTATGCTCTTGTTACACAACTGGAGCTTACATAAGTACCATAGAGACTGAAATCGGAGTAAGGCTATGTTAGTTCCCCTTTTTTTTTAGTTTTCTGAGCCTGTGACCATTTTGTGACCATTTTAGTGGTTTTATGTGCCATCCTACATGGTGGCATAAGCATGCAGTTATACAAATTATACACGTGAGTGCAGATGAAAAAAAGGGTGACGATAAGCCATTCTCTTGCCCGCTCTTCCACTCACCCCCCACACCACACCCCTCTTGCTTTTGCACAAGTATTAAAGGAAATGCAATTTGTTTGCAATCATCGGAGTTCATCTGTTCACATTCAAATTAATATGGCATCTCATTATTGTGCACTGTTCTCAGTGTGTACTCTCTCATACTTGTCCTTTAACATATTCATTTATGCACATGTCTAGAGTCTTAATTCATATCAAGGATATCAACAGGTCAGTGTCTCTTTAAATGGCCTCTAATGTTTCTGCTTGAGCATTTTTTAAGAATGAAACTGACAATTATAAGACTAATACATTATGAAAATAAGATATCCACTGATTACTGCATACGTAATAGTATGTGTTTAACTGCAGTACACACAAGAAAACACGGGTATCTAGGTGCTAATAGTCTTTTGGCTACTTGGCTTGGGATCATCCTCAGCTGATGTTTCCTAGTTGACAGATAATATCTGTGCATCATTTCGTAATGTATCATTTGGTGTTTATAGTTACATAATGTAACGAGAAATGTTGCTCTAAATTCTGAGTCAATATCCTGTCCATCATTTTTCAAATCTGCCTTACATACTGCAGTAATGCTGATATATCAAAGTCATTTCTGTTGCCTATGAAGCAAGGCCACTTCCACTATTTAAATTTTGTAAGATCTCAACCAGGTTTCCAGGATACACTGTATGTACACATGGCTGTGCGTAAATAAACAAAAGAAAAAAGTGAAAAGTAAATTATACATATGTTTCTGATCTTGGAAAGACCATTATGTAGGGGATAATGTACAGCGAGCAGGTCATTATTGTGACATGAACATCTTCAGGATGATACAGGACCCCAACACAAAGCCGCTTAATACATTTTTATTTTCATGGCTCATCAGGAAACTGGTGTGTAGAGTTCTTAACGTCCCATGAAGTTTTTTTTATGTTGTGCACACAAGATCATCATCAAGGTGGACAGTGTTGGACAGATACAGCTGTGAGTCACTGGTGTAAGAATGAAACTTGACTTTATGTCTCTAAAAGACAAGACGGAGGTGTAGCATGTAAATATAAGCGAGTCAGAAATGGCGTCCTGATGTGCCCCTCATGTCATCTCTGCCCCTGATCTGGTTTCTTCAGTGGCTGCCTCTTTTTTGCTGGTTGTATTTTCAAGTTTGCATAAATTCACATGTGAAGTTTAATGTGAAATGCCTCTTTTTAAGATATGATGGTGTTAAAAGCAGCCACCATCCTTCTTTCTACTCTGACATTTCTTAGACATAAGTGTGAGTTAATTGCTTCTTGTTTAAAGAAGTATTACAAAGTTAAACATGTTATTTCAGCTGTCTGACTAAATGATATGACTGTGATGAAACATGTTAAAACTGGTGTTAATATTGAAATCTTACCAAATTTATTAAAGTTGGCATTTTATGGGTTGAAAATGGCTTAACTCATCGTCTACTGTTTTAAATCAGCTCTGCAAAGCCAATACTGACACAGAGTTGACCTGTTTGGGCTTAATTTACGTAATTAAATTTATATAAAAAATGCATTTTTTATATATCTACAGCTGATATCTCCAAAACTTGCACCAAAATAATGAATAAATAAACACTTTTTTCCATTGTACAGTGCAAGTAGTATTGTCCATATGAGCTGTACATGAAAAGCATGTCTGGCCAAGCTTAATGTATGTTTTTCTTCCCGTCACTATGAGTGTTCCCTCATGTAAAATAACTCGCATCCTCCCATTGATTCTTTTCAGAGGAACTGGCACAATTTCCTGGTCAAGTGTCAAGGAAAGAGCGTCAAAATTTATCTGAAATGCAGAAGTGTCCTGTTGTGCATAATGGACTCAACATGTGATGTTATTTATTGTTTGTTTGCACAGGGCCAATCCAACAGAACGGACTGGATCCCGCAAAGTCGGAAATCCAGAAACTGCAGAACCACATCCAGCAGCTGGAGTACAATGTGAAAGCAATGGCCACGGTGAGCTGCGAGTGCCATAATTACTGGCCCCTTAGAGGGGGATTAGCTCTTGTTTTGTGTAAATTTCTCAAGAAAGTTGTGTTATAAGAACACGTTATACAAAGAGCAGCTGATTTTGTTGTTGTTTAGTGTGTCTCTTAGCTATGTTAATAATGAACACTGATCAGGAATGGCTCGATACCATCCTTTTCCTTCTCTTTAAAGTAGTAGCCAAAAATTGATTCATTGTTTTCAGTAAATAGTGTAGACGTTGTTCACTCCAGATTTTTCTAGACAAAATGAATGATACCTTGGGGATCTCTGGGGATTTCAGAAGAGTGCATTTTATACATTTTAGAGACTAAAAATAAGACCATTAACAGATAAATCATGTGGTCTAATATTAATTTGAAACACTTCGTAACATAATATGTTTTGGTATGTATGAAGGTGTGTGGTATTTCTGTTTTTTGTGCATGACGTTTCTTGACATGTACGTGCTTCCATGTGTTTATCCACGTGCGTCAGCGTAATGTGTGTGTATGTTGACTGTTGTAGAATCGTTTCCAGTTGCTGAAGGAGTGTGTAGACTGTCTGGACCAATGTCAGACCCGACTCATCAGCAGACTGAAGGCATGGAGGTGGGAGCAGCACAAGGCCGCCATCGGACATCCCTTCGACGACAACCTCAATCCCCTACAGACCTGGTGAGTTTCTTCCCACTCCACCGGGTCCCTTTTGAACTGACTGCCTCTGTGTTGTATTACTTTACTACTTACTTACTTACATTACACTTGACACTTATATGCCAATCTTTAAGTGCTTTACTGTTTTAATTTTCATTATTGATTAATCTGAGTATTTTGTTTTATTGGTCGATTGGTTGTTGTTTGTTTGGTTGGTCAGTCATTCAACCATTTTGGTCCAGACTGGAATATCTCAACAACTGATTTGATTGCTGTGAAAATTTGCACAGACATTCATGGTCTCCAGAGGATGAATCCTATCAACTTTGGAGCCTGATGGTGAATGACGGTTGAAGGTTATTTCAGCTTGGTTTTTGACTCTCTGACTCTGAGTATTTCTGTCACCTAACGCTATATTTTTGGCTAACATAGTAATAGCTGTAGGCTAGGGTGGTGATACACGACAATATGGTCGTGGGTGTCAGAGCCTCTCTTGCAGTGCATCCTGGTACATGTAGAATTCAGCTGATTGATTGAGTGTTGATTTCCCATTAACACTGACTGGACATCCTGGTGAAAAGTGCTGGATTTCCCCTTTAACTTTTCAACTGACACTATCATGAAGTCAGAATTTCAAATTTTCCAATACTTTGGTTTATGACCAAATATCTGCAAAACCAATGACAGTCCCGTCTGCCTCAGGTGTACTTTGTGTTTATTTCTAAATAACAAATGTTACTAAGCGAACATGCTTAACTAGAGTTATCCTCATAGATGTATAAACGAGAACTGGATACATGCTCAGTGATGCATGATTCAAACTTCTGTCTATGATCCTCTGCATATGCTTGTAAGTTGCATAGAACAAGTGAAGATTTCCTTCCGCTGATTAACTAGCATCGGCTAACTTGAATTAGATAAAATAATTTAATCACACTGCTCTTCTAGACTTTCCAAATGTTACTGGACCAAATGGATCAAATCCTGATATCAAAAAAATGTGTCCACCATTTTAGTGACTTTTCTTTCGTTACCTACGTCTGTGGGACAGGGTCTTTATGTGCAGTGCATCATGTGACACCTACCCAACCCAACCAACAAAAGCAGAGAAGGGTGGATCTTGCCATGAAAAGCACTGTGATCCATAATAATGTATTAAACTAAGATGGTGAATGCTGTATAAACTTTGTACCTGCTTAACACTGCATTTTATTCAAAGCACAGCCTCACAGCTCTGCTAGCATGACTGTAGTCTTAGTCAGAAAATTGCCAGTCACAATCTGCTAAAGCCCATTTACAGTGATACAGAGTGGAAGCAGGAAATGCTTGGAGTTTATTTAGTAACTCATTGTCCGGGAGAGTCGGGCCATGAGGCTGGAAGTAATTCAGGTTGCTTATTCATCCAGTAAATATTTTTCTTTTTTTTTTTCTGGCACCCTCATTGTCTTTTCATATTTTCTCTGTTAGGTGTGAGCAGCTGCTTGGTGTGAACGGGAAGTTGAGACAGGAATTGATGCTGATAGGGGAACCGATCCCAGAGCTCCACGAAAGGCTGGCCCAACTTCTGCAGGTTCTGATTCAAAGGTAGCATACTCACATTGTTTTCTTAATTTGTTTTTTTAATTGTGAGAGCTGTGAAAGAAAGTAAAGCTATTTATCTCAAACTTTTCCCTATCTATCACAAAGAGCAACATAATAATGACATACTTTCATAAATCTTCTTCAGCAGAAAGCATGTTTCCTGACTCTCGTCTGTTGTCTCCTTCAGCTCTCTTGTAGTGGAAAGGCAGCCCCCTCAGGTCATTAAGACCCAGTCAAAGTTCTCCACTACTGTGCGATATCTGCTGGGAGAGAAAGTAGCCCCCGGGAAGCCTGTGGTGCTGAAGGCACAAATCATTAATGAACTGCAGGCCAGGAACCTCGGGAGTGTTCCCGGGTGAGTCATACTGAGTACACAGCACAACATGGAAGACGTGTGCACTGTCAGGAAGGATAAATTAATTGATTTTCATGCTATTCAGTCTTTATTTTTTGTTTAACCTTTTTTGGATCTGTGCTGATAATTATTGCAGTTGTACCACTAAACAATTAACTCCTGATTTATTCCAACATAATAATTAGTAAATTTGAAATAACTAGATAAGGTGAAAGCTTTAAGATTACTTTTCTTTTGGTCATTGATTAATTGTACCATTAACTAGGCGCTTAAATAGGCAATCTCAAAGATTTGAGTCCTGGTTGATGTGGCAGCACCTGCAGTTAACGGTGGTAACTGCAAAGTGTGGTTTAATACTACAGGTCACAGAACTCTGTGGGCTTAAAAACACTATTGTTGTTTTCATAAAGAGGTCAAGCAATAACTTATGCTGCATGTGGCATGAGTCTGTGAACAGAAGGCCTCAGTGAAAGTAGTTGGTAACCTGGTTGAGAGATTGGAGGTGTGCAGCTCCTTCTAGTTCCTTTGCTCCCTGCAAAATTTCAAACTGATCTGCTGTCAAAAAAAAGACCAAAAATGACCTTTGTCTTGATTTGTATTTTGAATTTTTCGTGAACGAGGGTGGTAAATGCTCACTGCTCACTACAAAACGTCTATCTGTGGCCACCAAATACTCCATGTTGGTGGCCCCGTGCCCACCAAGCTTTATCTCTATTCTGCGAGCTGTCACCAACACAATTTTACAGTTCCACAAACAACCTGATTCATTTGCACCTTTGAAATCAACAGTCCAAAAAAATGGTGAACAGTCTAGTTACCAGTCTAGTGCTAACATGATCCTTAAAGAAGAACCAGAATCACAAAAGGTGGACGAGGAAAAAACAAAACGGAAGTGAAAATTTAGGAGCGAATGGAAGCAGGAGTTTAAGTGCTGAGAATCTGACACATTTAATGTTCTAATGTACTGCGGTGTGCGCCGTCAGTTTCCTCAACTGACTGAGAGGTCAACCTTGTTTTTCATGGGAAACAATGCCTTCAGGAAACACTGCAGTTGATGAGAAAAACAATGGAGGTATCAGGAGGACTGTTTTCTGTTTTGTTTTTACATGAGTTTATATTTGGTTTGCATTTGCAGGAGTCTCGAAATCCACTGGCTATCTGCTGATGACAGTTTGACATTCTGCATTCATATGCAGAAATCTCTTCATAGTGATGACATTAGCAATAACTTAATATGTCATTCTTCCTGGGAATGTTACCACAGAAACCCATCTGTGAAACTGAAAATATTCCAATACTTTAATCAGTGGCACACAAGCTCAGCAACATATAGTAACATTTTGTTTCAGTGAAAATCTTTCAGATTGTCTCTTCGATTATACAGGTGTTTGTCCTAGATTATAATGTATTGGGCAGTGACCTAAGAAGTCTGCTGTTTAAAAATAAAGGATTCTAGTGGGCAACAAGTTGATGTAAGTTTTTTATGAGAATTTATTAAAATAAAATTGTGGCTAACACGCGATCTGTATTCTTAATTATAGAATATTTCTGTTATGCAGATTTGATCCTTTAAAATGTATTTATGTATTCGTGAATAAACAAAAAAATAATACATAACATATAGAAATGGGTTACTGGTGAAAATTATTACTTAGTTTTCTTTAAATCCTTGCTCTTCTCTGTTTTGTTCCCTGCAGCGATAATGTTGGTGAACTGATCAACAACACGGCCATCCTAGAGCACATTACAGCCAGCAAGAGCACATGTGCCACCTTCAGGAACATGGTATGTACCAGTCTAGATTTCTCAGCCTAAATTAGATTATTGTTTTTACTTGTTAGCAAATTTAAACTCTTATATTGGTTTGACAGTCCATCAAGAAGATCAAGAGAGCAGACAGAAAGGGATCAGAGTCTGTGACAGAAGAGAAGTTTGCTCTCCTGTTCTCGACAGAGATCACCATCACAGGCTGTGACACTCCCTACAGGATACAGGTTTGACCCCATCCATTGTTCTGCCTGCTCTTTAAGTGTTGTTTACATCCTTTCGCTAAATGAAGTGTGCTAATTTAGGTTTTATGAGAAGGGTGCATCATATTGAACGAAGTTGCATCCTGCCTCGTGCACACTGAGCTGAAAACTATGTGCTCATACACAGAAGATTTCATGTTTTGGAACTGTTCAATGACTTACGCCCTACTTTCAGTATATTTAATTAGTGGGAACAGGGCTGTTGACAAACTTAAAACTTAATGTCACTGATTACAGATGATCTCACTGCCCTTGGTTGTCATCGTCCATGGTAGTCAAGACAACAACGCTCTGGCCACCATCATATGGGACTGTGCCTTTTCTGAACCAGTAAGTGTCAAATCATTCTTTTGTTTGCTTTTCCTGTTTACTCTACTGTTGCTTTGTTGTCCCTTCACATTTAGGTCACTCCAGTTATCAGTGATGCCGTTTGTCTGTTTCTCAACACAATAACTGTATTTTAGTCAGCTAACTCATGTGGAATACATTACTGTGGGCTCTAACTTGATCAGTCACCATATAAACCTCTTCAGGATGATTCCAGACCCCTCCACTCTGGGTTCCTGTATCATCCTGATCCGGATCCGGATTTATTTCACACTAACGACCTGCTCACTGTACATTAATACTTAATCTGACCTATAATAATACTATAGCAACTGCTATAATAAAACGAAAAATTATCAGTATTGGGTGTGCATATGGCTCATAGACATCTGTAATCAGTATTAGCGGCAAAAAAAATGCGATCGGGGCATCCCAAGTTACCTTCACCAAAATAACCACAGATGTATGATGAGCCATTATATAGTGAAAGACGACAGTGTTTTTTTCATAGCCGTATCCCTGCAAATGTTGCTAAATTGCACCACTTACGGTAAAAAGGTTGTGTTCCTGTTCACCCCGGCTCAGTGCAGGCTTTCATCTCAACTGTCACAGGCGTAATGGCGACCTGAAACATTTATTTGTTCAACAATTTGCACAAAAAACGATCCGAATAAATATGTTTAACTATATTTTGCAACCCATGCAGGACAGAGTGTGCTGCTCTCTGGCTCTCCGCTCCGGTTTGTAATGTAGGTTAAAATGTTATTGTGAGTATCAAAGACCCATCATATTTCCCATCATGCCTGTGGTGTTGGACTGAGTAGTTAAGAGTGTTAAGTTTGCTGTGATATGATCATGTTGCTTTTTGTTGTTAGTGTTTGTAATCTGTCTGTTCTGAACGTGGTGATTTATGTTGGTAATTAACATTTTTGTGCTGGTTTATAGTTTTTACCACCCCAACTTCTGAAATGAGTCTGGCACCTCTGGTATGATGCTTCATGACTGGTGAATGTAATGATACTACCAGAATCTTGTTATTACAGTGTTATATTACTTTGTTACTGCTAAATAATATATTACTGTAACACGTTATTTTGTAACATGTTCCATCCAACTCTGATAATAACCAGTGACAGCAGCAGCAGGCAGCAGGTGACAGCATAGCTTTTAAGTGAGCAGTGTGGCAGCACTGATTACAGTGCTGACAGCTTAATACACTGTCATACATACAGGTACAGGTTCATGTTCACTATAAAACTGAAAGCTCAAATTATTATTTTTATTAAGCAGTGAAAACCTAAAGTTTGTTTAGAGGTTCTACTAACTTTTTCTTTATTTTGTGTTAATTAAACTAATAAGTTTCTATTAATAAGGGAAAAATACAAAATACAAATATTTAAAAAAAAAATGGAAACATGAACACAAACATGAAATAGTGGGCTAATATACTAATGTACTATATACTTTATTATACTATTTTATTCACTTCTGTTAACTTATTTCAATGAGAAGGATAAAAAAAAATGTGCATTTACATATTTGAGTTGACATAATCAATAATTTTAATTTAAATGTTATCAGAGAGTACATGTGATACATGTGATTGCCTTGATTTTTCTGAGTACTGCTAATTTCTTTGGGTTAACATTCTTTACAGCAGTTGATTGGTTTTTGGAGGAATTTTCTGCAGTTGTTTTAGTATTGATTTGAATTGAAATAAACCATATAAATTCCATAATAATAGGTTCAGTAAGCCAACTAACGTGGTATTGCCCAAGGCAGACTGGATGTGGGGAGGACAGTTTACTTTCTTGTGTTCAACGAAACCTAAAGCAGTAAAAAAAGATTTCATAAAAACATCAGTAACACTTTACAGTCCAGTACACAAAAAATGTGACCGTTACTAAGAATCAAGTGAAGAATGAATCTAGAGTAATTTACAGTTAATGAATTGTTAATGAGTGAGACCTGCATAACTGTGATCCAAGGACTATATCGTAGATAATCCCAAATAACTAGAGAACAGACTGGGAGATACTATATTAATGAATAATTATATAATGATTAGTTCATAAATATCTGTGAATCGACGTACTGACCACTTTCTTAATGAGTTGCTCCTGATTATCCCAGAACCAGCTGCAGAGTGGCACAAACTACTGACTTATTAATTACTAATTACTTAACCATTATTTACAATTCTGTGCCCTCCCTCAAGTAAAGTGATACGTGATACTGAGCACATACTAAGCAGTCTGGAGGACACAGGTCATTAGTGATTCACTCCTCATTCCTTCCTTAGTAACTATCATGTTTCGATCTATTTTTATGCCATTGTCAAAAACAGAGGATTCATTGGGGTTGTACAGAGTTGATATTTGTCATCCAGGACTGACCATTATAACTTCCTCCCACAACTACAGAGACTGGCAACAGCTATCAAGTGGAATCTACCCACTCTGTGTGGTCATCTTTCATCACTAAAGGGAAAATACTTTGAGGTGAAAGGTGGTAGATAAGCATTAGTCCAGAAATTCCCCTGATATGCCTCCAGCAGGCTAGGACTTATCGGCTATGCAGCAGATAATTATGGGATTAATTTCAGTATATTAAAAGCACAATAATTCATAGTGTGGAGCAGATAAACTATATTTTGTTTTTGTTTTTGTTTTGTTTTGTTTTGTTTATAACATACCAGTATAGGACAAAAACCTCAAAATTACAAAGGGAACATACAGGGATGAGACTACAACAGAAAAAGAAAGTGGAGACAGATTAACAGAGGTATTTAAATGTTTTTTGTCTTTATACATACACCAGTAAAACAGAAACAACATAATGGTAAAACATACAGGCAATTTAAAGCATGTACTATGAGGTGCAGTGCTGACTGATTGCGAACTATAATATTTAGGAGTACAAGTAGCCCCACTTAAGAAACACCAGATTATACCAATACTGTGTCTCTTTCAGTTCAATTCAAGGTCAGCCTTTCTTTCTTGAACTTTTCAGGAGAGTCACAGGGCACATACCTGAGCTTATCTCGTTCTCTCTTTTATGGCATTCTGCAATCTGGGCACACTGTAGTTTTGTGGTACGCACCGCACCCATTCAGCCATCAGGATTCAATGACCTGCTCTAATTGTAGGTGCTGCATCACTTCCTTTAACTGCCCAATGCATTGGCAGTTGTGGGGTTTTCCAGGTCATTAAAAGTAACTTACGCTCGAGCGGTGTTAGAAAGTTTATGACCATGGATTTGGCTTCACTAATGTGGCAGTTAAACAGCTTTTTTTGTGAAAGAAGAAAAGTCTTGGAAGTCACCAGCTGATCACTTGAAATCTGCGAACTATTTTCAAGGGAGCTACCAAATCCTGCTTAATTCGGCAACAAACATGTTCTTATGTCTAGTTTTTAAATGTAATTCCTTTCAGAGCATGCTTTATTGTTTTTTTTGTTTGTTTTGCTGTACTCAGTTTTTACTATTATTTTATATATATTATTTTGTTGTGTTCAATTTGTCATCTTTTTGCCTCACTGTTTCTCTTATTCTTATAAAAGGCCTTCTGGTGACAGTGACGCAAATTAGCATTCGCTATAAACACTATAATACTTGTATTTGCTAGCTTTTTTCAGCTTATCTATGGTTTATTTTTTCTTGTCAAATAAACCATGAATAAATAATTTAGAATGGTGCAAAAAAGGTAGACAGACAGCAACATTCACAGATGGTATTTACATTAGGATACATTTTAGTGGACAAATTATCAGATATATTGTAGTATGATAACAGACCAGTGCATGGATTCAACTCAATGATTCACAGTGACTAAAACAGGAAAGTAAATTGAACAGGAGCTCAGTGGTTTAGCTGTAATTATGGCATAAAACAAAACAAGCTGACATATAAATCCTTTCTTTTGAATTGAAATATTTATTTAAAGGAATGATTCAACATTTTAGAAAATGTGCTAATTTGGTTCCTGGCAGAGAGTTAAATGAAAAGGTCGATACTTCTCTCATATCTGTCTAAAACATGAAGCTGCAGCCAGTTAACTTACTCTGTGTGAAGAGTGGAAAAAAAACACACCAGCATTTCTAAACCTGACTAACATGTTAAATCATGTTCTGTAATCTCTCACATTGCTGTTTAGTCATCTAAATGGAATGCAGTTGTTTTACTTGTTACTGACGACTCCTGTGTTTTTCCTGCATTGACAAGTCATAATGTCTGCTGTGAAGGAGGTCTGTTGCTTTTTCCATAAAGGCAATATCACACGAGGAAAATCACTGTTCAAATTAATGCAACACATGAATGTCATAGATCATGCCTCAAAATGTTTCCTGTATTATTGGTTTCTTCCAGAAGTTGCACTCTGTTGCAGTAGATGTAGGCTACAGCTTCACCGTGAGTTGCTGAAGTTGCTTAGTGGAGCATCAATCCCTTTTTCATATGAGTGAAAATAAAATGCAATTAGTTATACAGCAAACTCATATTTTTTTGGCAACTGTCTTCACTATATTTTGTTTTTGTTTTAAATCACTCTTAAGGTCTTTAGTTTTGAATAAATTAGGAAGTTTTCTCAACCTTTGTTTAGTTATACACACTTAACTACATCTGATGAAAAATAGGTATACTTTGGTTGGTTGGTTGGATAGTTGGATAGTTGTTTAGAACCAACTAAATTTAGTAGCCACCTCTCAATCCAGTTGTTTAGCCTTGCAGACAGACATTAAAGGTGGGCTGTACTATCCAATACACTTTTATATCAGATATAGTGAATATCTCCTCAGAGTCCTTTAGCTCCCTGTTCTGTGTTTGTGTTGAAAAACCCCTGGTGTTTCTACACAGCCCTGGCTCTGTAAATAGTATATAAACAAAGCGGCTCAGACTGTTTACAGACAGTTTACAGCAGGTCGTGTTTGCGCTCGTGCACAGGACACGGGGAGGAGGGGTGGAGATTAGGGAAGTGGGACTGACTGTGCATGGTTCACATCAAAAGCTAAGCACATATTCTCCTGGCACGAGTGAGTTTTTAGTAGCAGCTAGCCAACACTGACTGGCAGGCGCTGGCTGTGTGTGTGTGTGTGTGTGTGTGTGTGTGTGTGTGTGTGTGAGCCTCTGACAGCACTCACCAGAGAAGCTGGTTCCTTCTGTTTTGTCCCTCCTGTCTCTCTTCTTTCCGCTCTACATTACTCCTCCGCTCAGCAGTCAACATGGACACAGAGGCTTTTTGTAAATGGCTGAGTGCATTTGGCTCATATGTGAGTTACTGCTGCAAGCAGCTTGAGAAGTGAGAGTGGGATGAGATAATCTTAAAAGTTTGAAACATAAACTCTCTGCTCTCTTTTTCTTCCCCCAGAATCTCCAGCCTCTCTCCCCCAAAGCTCCCGGCTCTCAGCAGCTGTCTGTCGGCTGTGGGCCTCAGCTCCGCTCCAGTCCTCTCCACACTTCTATTTTTATAGCGATAAAATATTATTTTCCCCCACTTAGGCTACCTGTTACTTCTGGCTGCACATGCGCTGGATTCCACCACCATATTGCTCAGTTGTTACTGTTGTTTCTTTGGCATTGCGCCCTCATGAAGCTTCTGAAGCAGCACTGAAGGGAGGGGTGGATCTGTTTGCTATTATGTTGTGTTCGGAGTGGTTACAGGTTCTGTGTACTTAAGATAACAGTGATGATGAATCTTTCAAGGAGGCTGAGCAGTTCAGACAGCAGGTTTCCACTGCTCAGCCTGAGCTTTTATTGTCAGTGGAGCAGATATTTTGGTGTGAAGCCAAAAAGAGCTCTTTTTTAAGAAAAGTGGCAGCAGTTTAGAAGCTAGTGTAGAAGTGAGTGAATAAGTGAGTATTTGTTTTCAGTAACCATAATGTTACAAATAACTGACATGGAAATTTCAAAATGAATGAACTGCATTTACCCTGGTATAAAGTGGATGGCCACTGAGCTACAAAAACTGATTCAGGCTGAGTTGCACCAAAAAGGAGTAATTTTTAAAACAGAATAAAATATGTTGCACCAAACTTAAATGAGCATAAAACTAAGTAAGATAAAATTTAAACCTGTATTTAAACTTCACTTTAGTTTCTACTCTAAACCTAGATTAAATTGAATTCTCTTGCATCCAATTTAAACTGTGATCCAGTATTAACTTTAAACTAACACATTAAGAGGTTTACCTTTAAAAATGGCTGCCTTTTTTAGATGGAGTGAGAAAAATAATAAAAGTTGCTCCATATTGTTCCAAACAATGAAACATTTTATTAACTTTTTATCTTTTTTTTTTTAGCAGATATCCTCATATTGATTAAACTGTTTAATAACTAAACTAAACTAAACTGAGATTTTAGTTTTTAGTTGTGCAACAGAGCTCTGCTTAATTTAAAATCTGGATTCACTCATTGTAATCGTAGTTTTGCTAAACTCTGACTAGAATGAATCTTAGATCAAATTAATCTTTTGTGATGCCACCCAGTCTTAGTGAAGTTTTGAGAAATCCCCCTAAAATCTGTGAACATATATGTCAGATTGCAGATCACTTCTGGAGAAAGACACAGAACATATTCAGCGCTTATCACTCATAATACTCAAACATCAGTACAACAAACATCTCCTGGTTTATTTCATCAGATAAACTATTTTATGCAGCTTCACCAGTTTCCTCTATAGAAGTGGAGGTTATCCACCAACTTACAATAATGTGCACACAAGCTCTGTGGACATGTTTCCTGTTAGTGGCTCTCTTTGTGTCACTTAAAGTCCAAGTGTTGACTGGAAATAGGTCAGTGTGGTCTGCAAGAAATAGATTTATTGTTTTGAAATGCCAAACCACTGAAACAAAATGCCTGCAATAAACATGTATGATTCTGGTGTATTCAAACTTTATTCTATCACTCTTACCCTGGCATTATTGTAATTGCGTGCTCTTTGTTGTTGTCATCAGGACAGAGTGCCGTTCATGGTGCCGGAGCGCGTGCCCTGGAGGATGATGTGCACCACTCTTAACAGTAAATTCACCTCTGAGGTCCAGACGCAGCACAATCTGGACCAGTACAACCAGCACTTCTTGGCCCAGAAGATATTCGACAAGCCCGACTTTGCCGATGACTTCGGCAACATGTTGGTTTCCTGGGCCCAGTTTAATAAGGTACACACACACACACACACACACACACACACACACACACACACACACACACACAAGTGTAGATCCTCTCACACAGACACACAGGCTGACATACAGTCAAATCTCACAGTACCTTTCAATGTTACAGGAGGTCCTCCCGGGTCGACCGTTCACTTTCTGGCAGTGGTTTGAGGGAGTGATGGAGCTGACCAAGAAGCACCTGAAGGCCTACTGGAGTGAAGGGTGAGCAGACTCTTCTATCTCTTCTATCTACCTCTTCTATTTCAGTAGTAATTATGAGACATTTGCTACAGTGTGTTCATAACAGCGAGTTTGCAATGTTTTGCTCCGCTAGGCTAATATTTGGATTCATTGGGAAGCAGCATCTACACCTGATTCTCAAAGACAGACCCAACGGGACGTTTTTGCTTCGCTTTAGTGACTCTGAGATCGGAGGCATAACCATCGCATATGTGTCTGCTAGTGAGAGTAAGTTGCTGGTGTGGCCTCAGTTTGAGTTTGATCATGCTTAGTTTAATTCATTAGTTCTATTTTATGGTCTTTAGACCTTTGCAACAATTCTGGACAGAATTTTTAAACAATTTAATATATTGTTGAACTGACATCCATTTTAGAACAGAGCAAGCTTTTTGAAAATCACTAGAATGACCAAAAGATGTGTAGATACAGATCTTACATATGTTAAATGTCTCTCTCTCTCTCTCTCTCTCTCTCTCTCTCTCTCTCTCTCTCTCTTTCTCTTATATATATATACACACACACACACACACACACACACACACACTGACACATCAAACATTTTTTTCTCTTAGACGGGGGACAGAAAATTCAGAACATCCAGCCCTTCACCAAGAGAGATCTTGAGATCCGAAGTCTTGGTGACCGCATCCGGGACATCAACCACATAACACTCCTGTATCCAGAATACCCTAAACATGAAGTTTTCAGAAAGTACTACTCAGGTAATTGTCTTCATGGACAGAATCAGCTTTGTGTTCTGAGTACGAGTGAGAACACACAACTAATGCATGGCGTTTTTTTTTGTTTGTTTGTTTGTTTATTTGTTTGTTTCTGCTATCGTTTGAAACAGAGCCTCAGGTGCCAGCCTCTGGGGGTTATATCCCTGTGTCCCTCCATACTAAAGTCGGCACGTAAGGACCTGTTTTTTTCTTTTTTTCTTTTTGCAAATAAACCATTACTATTAAAGGCATTTTGAGAACAATGAAAAACACTGAATATAATCATGTTTTGTATGTGTGTGTGAATATATGCAGTGATTCTGGTTCAGCCTCACACCCAGGTTCCAGTCTGGCACCACTTGCTGAAAGCCCTCGCAGTAATGTCGGCTTCCCCGTGTAAGTGTCTCTCTCTTTCCATACTGTCCAACTCACTTCCTATCATTCATATTCAGCTGAGTACTTAAGTGTACCAATAAAAGCCTCAATTCTTAATCTGGTCTCATGCTCCAGTACTCTCCTACAAACTCTCCTGAAGCAGCCATAAGATTGATCAGATATTTCTCTGTATATTCTGTTTTTGTTCCAGTGTCTCACTTAAGTTATATAACACTCGTGTTAAGCAAATATTTCAATCCAAGTTGACATTTTTTGACTTGTGACATGCACCTATTCTCTATCACTTGGGCACCATTTTATTCAAATTTCATTTGAATTCAATATGAAATACTTTGTATCTTAGAGAACTTTGGACATTTGCGCTAAATTTAAAGTAAACTGTTGAACAGGTTAAGTATCCCATACAAATACTTCAGTTTTTCAGGAGTCTCTAGCAATAGTTGGTACACTTGTGCTACTTTCTTCCATTTTCATTTTATTGGCATGAACCTTGCATATGTTTTGTACTTATACTTACCTTCTAAATACTTAAAGTAGTTTTTTATAACAGAGCAGCAAAGTTATGACTTATGACACTTGAGTTCTCTCAATTGCTGCTGCTTTAAAACAGCTTTAGGTACTTGTACTTTACTTGAGTATTTTCATTTGTTGATGTTTCATACTGCCATCAAAAATTGCAGTTTACATCTGTCTGTCCAGACTTATAAAATTATTTCTATTATGACTGTGATCTTTGACCACCAAAATCGAACCAGTTCATCTTTGAGTCCAACTGCACATTTGTATCACGTTTGAAGAAATTCCCCTAAGACTTGTCTTGAGATAATTTGTCCACAAGAATGGGATGGACTTGAGGTTACAGTGATCTTGACCTTTGACCACCAAAATTTTAATCAGTTCATCCTCAAATCCAAGTGAACATTTGTATCAAGTCAGAAGAAATTCCCCTGAGCTGTTTTTGATATACGGCGTTCACAAGAATAGGATAAAACATAAAGGCATAAAAGTCATTAAAAAGGGGTTTTCAAAGTTTATCAAGAATTCTGAATCACAGATGTCCTTCATCATACAGTCATGGATGTGCACAAAAAAAATTTGACTGATCGGTCCAGTGGTACTCGAGATCAGCTCCAGACATGCACACACACAAGTGATTACACTGATTACTTGTAATTTCTTGCATTGATTGATTTCTTGGCATTATAAGGTAATGAGTAAATAATGAGGCCTTTGGTTTGTAATTTGGCCGGTGTTAGGTTTTTTACACCAAAACATGCCAGTCTTGAGTTGTTTGATAAAGTGACTGAAAATTGTATCTCACACACCCTTACTGGTCAATAATGAATCTAAGGTTCCTCCTGCTGTTTCTTTCAGGCATCAGTTCCAGCAGCCCTTCAGCCCACAAGAGTCCATTCCTCAAGACATAATAAAACCTGCTGCAAGTCCTGCTGTGGATTTCAACCCAAGCTCTCCTGTTGTCTTCTCTGAACACATGTAGGTTTTCATCTTCAGATCTGTGCATTAAATCCATTGCCATGATGTTTGCTTTTCCCAAAAATTCTTGGAAACGCTCGGAAACAGGGTTGTGCATGAGACTGACATGACACCATCATAACCGTGTTATGACACCTTTCCTTACGAATTTGACTTTTATCATTAAGTGTCATTTGGTCAGTTATGTCTTTTTAATGCAAAATTGACATTGTTTGATATGTCTTTTTTATGACAACTTGACATTAATCCAGACCAAAATGTCCATTTTTGGACAACTTAATATTAACCAAGACAACAATGTCTTTCTTATGACAACTTGACATCAATCAAGAAAAAATATCTTTCATTACACATTCACATTAATCAAGACAAAAATCCATGTTATGACAACTTGGCATTAACCAAGAAAAAATGAAAACTTGACATTAATCAAGATGAAACAAACTGTCATTTGTAGTTGGTTTTGACACTGGAACATTATAAGTGTGGAATGAATTTTTTCCTTGACCTTAAGTAAACTGGAACATTTTGGACTTGTCATAGAGATTTATTACACTGTCACTACTTTTATAATGGTCACTACCATGTCATTAGAAGTTACAAGGCCACTTCAATAATTAGGCCTGCTATTACATGGTTATGATGGTTATGTTGTCTTGGTTAATGTCAGGTTGTCTTAAGAAAGACATTAACAGGTTATGTTGTTTTGGTTAATGTCAGGTTGTTATAACAAAGACTTTCACAGGTTATGTTGTCTTGTTTTGTCAAGCTGTCATAATAAAGACATTTCAAACAATGTCAACTTTCCATTAAAAATGACACCACTGATCAAATGACACTTAATTACAGCAGTCATAAACATGTTCATGACTGTACATGCAATGCTCATACATGACAGGTGACATGTCATGGTTATGACAGCATTATGACAGTCCAATGCACACCCTTTCAAATAAAGTGTTACCACATACTTTTACACAGTGCTGAGATGCCATTAAGTGTTTCTGTGTGTGTGTGTGTGTGTGTGTGTGTGTCTTTAGTCCCTCAGATAACAACATGGACCTAGAATTTGATTTCGATCTCCTGCAGCCTCTGAGCAGCACTAATTAGGAAGCTGCATTTTGAACATCGGACAGAGACCAGAGCTGAACTCGTTTATCTGACCTTCATGAGGAAAAAAGCGCCATTGTTTGTACAGACTCCCCTCCTTCACCTTACTCATCCGTCTACAGCTTCATCTTCCCTTGACAAACAAAACAAAAACAAAACTTGTTGGAGACAAATTTGATTTCTCTGGGACTCAACACGTTGAGCTCATGATGCGCTGAAGCGGGAAATCATTTAAAGGACAAAGTTGAACTGAGAACAAACCAGAGGAAAAAGTGATGTCATCGCCGTCCGTCAGCCATCTTTATTATGAGCCCTTTCTCTTTCTGTCTCATGGTGGTAAGTTTGATTTCTGTGCTTGCCTGTTTATACTATACTCTATGCATTTTGGAAAATAAGTGATTTACTGTACAGATTACAGTGCTTTTCCAACAACGACGAAACATACAAACAGCTTGGAGTTTGGAGGTTATTTTGTGCTCTGTAGCTGTTGAATGTATATTTAGTTATGATGATGCAGGCATATTTGAATAGTATTTTCCTGTTTCCTGTCCTTGTGATTGGGAAGCTGGCCAAGCCTGAGCTATTCTACGCTCAGTCTCACAGTAACGAACAGATTAATACTTCAAAAAAATGTTTGTGAGTCTAACACGTTCTGTGGCATGGAGAGGATTAGAGCATGAAGAGGAACAATAAGCTTTTCCATCACTGTTGACTGTGAAACTATACCATGCTGATGGACACTTAGTGCAGCAGAGGGCAGAAGTGGTGATAATTGTGGGAAATGCTTTTATTATATCTGTCTACTTAAAAATTTGTGTCTATTTTCTGTTACATGTATATATTTTTAAAGCTTTTGTCAGTTAATCTCAATAATTGCTGGCTCTTTTTGTAAGTATGTATCCTACTAACTTAGCATAAATGTACTGGTTACATGGTTTAGATTCGTTATTTCTCTATTTAGATGGCCCACAAAAGAAATCCACAATTAAATCTTTGATCAAAATGATCAACAGTGTTTTTACAAACAATCTTCCTTTAGTCTTTCATGTAAATTCTCAGATTTAATTTGACTAGATTTCATTTGTTTGGGGTCTCACAGGACATGTCAATGTGGCATTTAAATGTTTTTTGTTGTTAGAGTTGTGTGATTGTAAAGGTTAAAATGCAAACACAATCAAAAATGGTAATAATGGACACTGGATAAATAAGAACATTGCTCTGACAGATGATGCAATTAATTTGCTGTGTGGGGCCTCTAAATCGAACTTAGTTCGGATTTTACCTTTTATTTGCATCTGAATGTATATCAAATCCAATTATCCCCATAAAATAACATTTACGAGACGCTTTGCACTACTTACAATCATTGTCAGTGTTGTGCATGTCATAATACAGTGGTGTGTTGGATGTACCATGTTGCATGTATGTTTGGTAGATGATAACCTTTTATATCTTGTGGAGAAATCACTCTGAGGCTACTACTACAATCCATATAATCTTTTAACCATGGTAACAAATAAAATCTCAGTTTTTCTCAAAATATGAAAAATATTTTTGTGAATTTATTTACAAGAATTAAACTGACTCCCTTAAGTCAGCCTTGGCTGATGTCACGGTGTTTATGGCAACTTCTGAAACGCTGCACATAGAGGAAATGCGCAAAATACCCCAGATATGTCCAGATATTTCAAACTATGACCCATATATGATGAAAACCATGTTGGATAGTCAGCGATCATGAGACGGTAAGATCCCAAATCCTGAGCATGTTTTATCTTATTTTATCAGAATTAGAGTTAAGATATTTTGATTCTGATATGACAGATGTTGTATTTTGAATGCCACACAGATCACATTTCTAGTGATTTGGTCATATTACAGCTAAATACTCATATACATATTCTGTATATTTCAGTATATGGCATGAGTGCATATTCTGATATTTTAATGAATGTGTGTGCAACATTATGTGTATCTGGACACAGTAGAGGGAAATGCTGGCTTATTATTTGACCTGGTATAAAACATATCAAAAACATCTCCAGATATGCTCCAGGTTCTTGAAAGAATTTTAAAAAGATGCCTCCAGATTCTGTGTCATTTCATGCAGTAAGCAGTCACAGATAAATGAATTGCAACTTTCACTGCGTCTCTTGTCATCTGATTGGCAGATGTTCATGCTAATGGTTTAGTTCTCAGAAGTAGAATATGTGATGATAATTGACGCATACATCTCAGACTGGTTTTTTGGAACCATCTGTTTAAATCTCATATTTTTCTATAGTCAGTCTAAAAGAAAACAGACAAAAAAGGGATGGGAAACAAGAATTTTAAAAGATATCTCTGGATTCTTGGGTATTTTGCGCAGTGAGCTGTTGCAGACGGATGAATTGCAACTTTCACCGTCTCTGTTGTATGACAAAAATAACCTCATGTTATTGGCAGATGTTTCTGTTAATGGCACTGGGTTTAGTTGTCAGAAGTGGAATATGTGATGATAATTATTATATTGTTGCAACTAAGATTTGTCTCTACATGAAACCATCTATTTAAATCCCAGATTTTTTCTACAGTCAGTCTAAAAGAAAACAGACAAAAAAGGGATTGGAAACATAAGAATTTTCTGATTTTTTTGACATATATAAAAATAATAAATCAGTGGCAGATTGGGAAGGTATGCCTGGTACCAAAAAGGGCTGTCCATTGAATGAGAGCATATTGGTGTGTAACATAATCGGCATCACTTCCATAATCCATCAGCCAGAGAGGAGACATTGCATAACTAGCATATTATATTTCCTGTCCATCCAGTTTCAACAATCATGAAATGATTTTTTTAAAAAAGAAAACTTTACACTGTACATCACAAAGCTTTTCCATTAGAACACAAATTCTAATTTCAACATGTCACTAAAATGTAAATTCTACTCAACCACTGCCAGGGAAATCACACTGAAGAAAAAAAAAAAGGTTATGTAGAGGAAGCAGAAAGAGCATCAGCTTACATGCCTGGTGGTGAAATGTGTCAAAATGCTAACTTATATCTCAGTGCCCCGTCCCCTTCCTTCCCTCCATCCCAGCAGCTTTAGATGTCCCCTCATTAGAGCAGAACAAAACGGCTGCCTCGTAAACAAAGGGAGGAGGTAGGGTGAATGAAGGAGGGATGGGAGAGAGGGGGGACACCAGGCCGATGTAGAGCTTCAACTTCAAAGTTCATTCTCTCTTGTGTATGAAAATAAAGGTGTACATTTATCACCCTGTACAAACACACTAAAGATTTCAGTCGCCTCGCGGTGACCTTCTCTCTTCTTGAGGGGCTTGTCCAATAAAAACTATCTCACTCCCAAAGAGCCAGCCAGCTCAGCGTAGAAAAGAGAAGGCACCAGGTGTTTGCCAACACCAGCAACAAGCCACTACACCTCATGCACTCTTTCATTTCTAACCTCGAGTTTGATGTAACAAAAGACCCTTCAGTCGTGTCAAACAACACAATTCAACTAAAAAAAAAAAAAAAAAAAAAAAAAAAACGCTTGTTCCTCTTGACAGCTTTGTCAGGTTTGCTTTCTTTGTTTTTCCATGGCAGACACGCAAAAGTAAAAAGCAAACCAACTTTCTCACACCTGTACATGAATCTGCAATAAGCACTGCTCTAAAAGCAAAGCTCATGTCAGAAAGTCTTTTTAAAATGGAACCCAACACAAATACTGTATAAGTTACCTAAATGTGGTTCAAACCTGCAGATTTCTCACTTAGATTTCAAGTAGTTTATAGCTTTGTTGAAGACTGAGCTCAAAAAAGACCAGATAGTTTTGTGTTTTGTGTTTATTTTAATATAAATATGGATGTGTGTGTGCTTCACTAGATGAGACACTGAATGAATTTGGCTTTTAGTCAAAGGCATAAGTTATTTTCATCTGATATAAAAAGGGGATCACTCTAAACATGGAATCTGTTTAACTTTTGCAGTATCAGTGAGGGTGTGGAGATCTTTCCCTAAAATATGCTTGTATGATAAAAAAAAATCATGATACAGACAAAGTATTGTGGCAATAAAAAGTGAAAAAAAAAAGATCAATTAAAACACACGCATACACATGCACAGAGACATGCATGCACACACTCACTCTCTGTCTCACGCACACACACGTACAACTGGAAAAAAAAAAAAGAATGTGAGCCAAATAAATACTGGTAAAGTACAATACGTACATGTAATTTACCCAAAAGTTCATGAAACGAAACAAAACGAAGGGAGAGATCACACTGGATCAAAATGGAAAAGCATGCAGAAGTCCACTGCTCTACTGTAGCTTCACTCCTAGCAGACTACAAAATAGGGAGAAAAACAGAAAGAGAGAGAAAAGGGGGAAGGAAAGAGAGAGAGAAAGGCCCCTGTCCTGAGCAGTTATAGCCACCTGGTCAGCCAGGAGTGACTGACTCCCCACACCACAGGGCACAGGGTGCTTCCTTCAGTGGCAAGTCTTCTTCTAACCCTCCATCTTTGTCCTACAGTCCAAGGGGGAGGAGGAGGAGGAGGAGGAAGGATGGGTAGAGGTGAAACCAGGCGACGGTGATAGTCAGGGCCGTGGGCGCCCTTTCACTGTGATTCAGTAGGTCCAGTGCTGGAATAACAAAAGGTGTTTTGGGATCTGTGTTTTAGCATGTGTGGAGGCGGGGGAGGGGAGGAGGTATGTGTGCAGAGATGGACCGGGAACTGAGGGTGCAGATTGAGGGGGTGAGGGGGTGAGGGATGATGGGGGGTCAGAAAGCCAATCTTCTTCTTCTCCAGGCTTATAGGGCCTGTGTCTTGAGCTCGATGGGCTCTCCCCGGGTCTCCTGCTGGCCCTCGGCCTCTGGGGGCCGGATGCCCTTCAGTGTGGCGAGCCTCTCGGACAGGCCGCGCATACGTGGGAACAGCATGAAGTCGTACAGCAGAGCACCCATGGCGCCACCAATCATGGGTCCCACCCAATACACCTGTCATTAACAGAAAAAGACAGAAAAGAATGTGTTTGTAGGTGGGGATGTAACAACGTTTTGCATATGAAAATCACTGGACTCTGATGATATCTATCGTGAAACTACATGGTTAATTATTTTATTATTTTTATTCATTCATTCATTCATTTTCTGTAACCGCTTAGTCCGTAAGGGTCGCGGGGCTGCTGGAGCCTATCCCAGCTCACATTGGGCGAGAGGCAGGGTACACCCTGGACAAGTCGCCAGTTCATCGCAGGGCTGACACATAGACAGACAGCCACTCACACTCACATTCATACCTACGGGCAATTTAGAGTCACCAATTAACCTAACGTGCATGTCTTTGGACTGTGGGAGGAAGCCGGAGAACCCGGAGAGAACCCACGCAGACACGGGGAGAACATGCAAACTCCACACAGAAAGGCCCTGCCCCAGCCGGGGAGCTGGGGGATCGAACTCAGGACCTTCTTGCTGTGAGGCGGCAGTGCTAACCACTGCACCACCGTGCCGCCCATTATTTTTATTTTATTTGATAATTTTTTTTGAATAGTTTTTGTTTCTCAACTGACCATTCCTGAGTCCCACCCCTTTTTTCTCAGCTCCAATAATAGTTTTGCTAACTTAGTGACATGGTCAACTTTTTCCTTTTTTGTAAGAGACATATTGGGTGACGTCTTAAGTTAACAATGTTAGGAAAACGCAAGCTAAATGTAGATTACCTAGCTAGTTAGCAAACATTTTGCTAACTAGGCTAACTTAAGATGTGTATATATGTCACTTTTACAGGTCAACCAGCTACATCTTTTAACCCTCTCTAAACTTTTCTTTTCTTTTCGACAAATAGGAGTTGAGCACATAGCATATGTAAATACAGGAAACAGGAAAGAAGAACGTTTTCCAAGGTAATAACCTTGCTAAACTGTCATTGGAGCACACAATGAGAAGGGGCGGGAGTTCGAAAGGGTCAATTAATGGCTGGCTACTTTTATTTTATTTTATTAGTGAAGGAAAGCAGAAACACTTTTATACACAAAAACTGCTAATAAAGGACATTTTTCAAGTTTTCATTTTGCTTTTTTTTCTTTCTTTTTTTGTTTTAGTATCGCTCTAAATCTTATATGATGGGTGTTTTTATTGTGGTATTATCGTACCTTGAGTTTTTGGTATAGCTACTTCCCTATTTGTGGGGTAAAAGGATTTGCAGACAGGATGATCTTACCCAGTGGTTGACAAAATTCCTGACCAGGACAGCAGGGGCGAAAGACCTTGCAGGGTTCATTCCAGCTCCGGTGTAGTACATCTGAGTCAAAGACAGAGAGAGCAGGTCAGGGTTAAGATTGTTAATGTGTGTCTGTAATGTGATACAATGCTGAGATCCAGAGTCGTTTCAAACTGTAGACCCCCTGGTTGGTGCTTTCTTACCCCAAGAAGATGCCCCATGAGCACAGAGAAGCCGATGGCGAGGGCAGCAGAGCCAAGGCGTCCATTGCGCCTCTCATCAGTCACAGCAAAGATGCAGACGACAAGCTGTAGGGTGAGGAAGACCTCCATGGTGGTGGCCATACCCAAGCTGATACCTGGCTGCAGCTGGAAGACGGAAGAAAGGGTGATGGAATTAATGGTCAGTGCAGAAAATAATGTGCTTTTAAATGGTTAGAAACTATATAACATATAGTATATATGTCACAGATACTGATTTTATGTATATATATTTATATATATACTCACACACACATTGTAATTGTTTCCTTTGAACAACCTTTTTGTCAGACTTTTCCGATTTTATGGTCAATCTATATTGTTTCTCAAGACAACATTGGCAATTATATTTGGTCTACATGCGTAACTTTAATTCTACATTGATATATGGTTAATTGTCTTAATATTACAGTCAATGTATGTGAAAACTGTAATGTAACATTTGTAACGTAGACGTCAAAGCCAGTCTACTTTAGTGATGGATGTAGTATTCCAGTGACTGGCAGGTGATCTTACCGTGTTGAGTGCCAGGTTTCCCCTCATGTTGCCGGGTGTGACCCCATAGAGCACGGCGGCACCAGCCAGCGCTCCAAGACACTGGGCCATGATGTAGAAGAAAGCACGGAACAGGGACATCTGGGAGCCAATCAGGTAGGCGAAGGTAACGGCTGGGTTGATGTGTCCTCCGCTGATGTGTCCGATGGACTGGATGAGGGTGGCAGCTGCCAGCCCAAAGCAGAAGGCAACATGGAGGACATTCTGGGGCCCGGTGGTCCAGCGGAGGGCTGCCCCCAGCCCAAAGAATACAAAGAACATGGTGCCATAGAATTCGGCGAACACTGCCCGCCAGAAAGACATGGACCTGAACTCCCACATGGTGGCAAAAGGTCAAAAAGCAACCTCTAAGCAATGGAGGGATGAAACAGAAAAACTAACTAAAAGGAGATGCTGTTTCTCCACAATAATGACTGTGTTTGTGACCAAAAAAAAAACACAAATGACACAAAAAGACTTTGCCCTCAAACAGAAACTGCCTCTCTAAAGCTAAATGCAACGACACGTAAACTCCTCAACATGTAACTCTCATGCAACCGTGAACAATCTGCTGCTCTGCCTTCTGAGTTCTGATTTCTGTCATAGAGAGCTCCTGAGTGGAGCAACACGCCAGTCTCTGTGCATCTATGTGCCAACCCCGCTGGTTGTTAGTAGAAGAACATGGATAGACAAACGTTAAGCATGTCCTGCAGACATTCAGCCTCTTTACCAGAGCAGGGGGAGCTCGGAGGCCTTTTTATAACACCCCAGGGCCACAGCAGCCCCACAGAGCCCAGGGGAGGGGCCAGCACACAATACTACAAATCAAAACAAAATCATTTAACCCTTCTCCTGCCTTGACCTCCCTCTGTCCACTCATTGTAGGAATTAATCTGAATCTGGACCTGGGCTGCAAGTTTAATAAGCGCTAATGTTGACATTTAGAATTTTTTGTAGGAAAGCAAGGAAAGTCAGTCAGTTTAAGAGGTATTTTTGACATTTTATTTCTTGTAGTAGAGATGTAGTTTTTAAATGTTTACATTATTTGAGGCATCTTGGCAGATGTGGAGCTCTAGTACCTGAGTACCATCAAGAGCCTAATCGATGTAAACAAAGTGGTAGACTGAAAATCCCCATGAGACACTGCAGTGGCCTTCATACCTGAAAATAGCAAAGCAGTGGGCATGGGGTGGGAAGAACCTGTGAGCTGGTATAAGTGGAATGCAGTGGGAGTTTTGCTCAGTTTCCAATCATTTAGACACTTTCACAAGCACAGAGTTAATGCCCTTGCAATGTCCACCTTTCACTCATTTTCCATGATTTTGCTTTCATTGTCTCCTCTGTAATGTACGGTCGACAGTTCACATTCAGTCTAATCAAAACCGCGATCACCAAGGCTCGAGCAATTTCTCAATTTCTCCACTTTGTGCTCTGGATTGGTACAAATTAGGTTTGTGGCAGCAGAACTGATTAGGCACAGTTTTACATTGTGTGTATGTGTGTGTGTGTGTGTGTAGGGCGGGTTTGCAGGCTCAGGTCGGATAAAGCGGTGGAAAATCCACGGTTGGAGAGGAAGAGGGGAGAGCAGGCCTGGCATTGAGCTTCTGCACTGGAGCATCATGCTGACCAGGGCAGCCAGAGGGACGGCCACAACCCTCTGAAAGGATTATGCTGAGCTCAATGCTTTGCTCCTTTCATGCATGGAAACAAAACGCTGGCAGTAACAGTTTCTGCTGGGTTCTATGATCTGTTTGTCTTGCCGTCACTGTTGAATCTGTGAGTTCCCTTTTCCACGGGCAAGAGTGGCTATATATACATATATATATACACACATATATATTTTGGCCTCTGCACTCATATTCCAGAGAGTTGTGCTGGAATGTCATCAGAAGAATATACAAATTTAATCTGCAGACATTTTTATGTCTCAAAGCATGTATGTCACTCTTACAAATATTCAAGTGTGATTTCTCCCAGCAGCCTGACAAGTTGCATGTTTTTTCCTCTCACATTCAAAAACCATTAAAAACACAGTGAACAAAATCTACCACCATCATATGATGAACGATGGAGCTTGTTGCTGGGAGAAAAAACTTTTTTTTTGCTAAAAATAGCATTGATCCTGTTGTCATGATTCGGACAGTTTATTAGTTTGCCAGTTGGCGCATCTCTATTGTGATGAGTATTATGTCCTTCTCATGACTCCCTGCATCAGTGGTAAGCCACCTTTTGTGGGTTTAAACCCACAGTTTAGTTTTACGGGGGAGGGTGTTGAAAAGGTGCTTGCATTGTATTTTCCTGTTCCCTGGCTCCAGACTGCTGACACATACATAATAACATGCAGTCCCTAAACATCTCACGCTGGAGTAGAAGCTGCGGCCTGCACTCTCCACACAGTGGTGAAAACATAAATCGCAGGAGGACACGTGTGGTGAAGGACTAAATCATACAGTATGAACTATGGTGACTGCAGGGGTGCTGATAAAAGAAATCTTCAGCAGGAGATATTTATAGATGTTCCATTTCCTTCAAATGATCCATTTACATGACAGGAACTACAGATCAAGTGTCTGTCACCTCTGGCAGGGTCTGAGAAAGGTCTTCAGATTCATTCATTTTAATTCCAGACGTACACACATCTTCTTTTTATGTTTTTTTTTAGTATGCGCATGATATATTTTCTATTGTTTGTATTGTTTTATTGTATATTATTTAGAATAATCAGAATCTGCATTTTATTTAATGTAAGATTGAAACACTCTTGGTGTGTGTGTGCAAATATTTTTAATACTTGTCTAATATCTTTCTCATACATTTCTCACTTAACCAAGTACTAGGGATATACTGAATAATAAGTAATATATCTATAATATATAATATGTAGAATATTTATTGTGATATTATTTTATTATTATTTTATTTCATACAAGGGCTGCTGCTCACTACTGCATTGTTTTTGTGCATAAATATTCAAATATTAAATGCCAAAGACAATTCATGCAAAGTTTTTCCACATGCTTAGGTCATGGATGTTTACTTTTGTTTTATTTTATCAAAAAAGGAAAGCAGAAGCACTTAAGTGCAGTTAAGTGGAAAAAAACAACTTCATACCAGCAAAAATACTGTACATATCAGATTTATTATTTAATAAGGGACATTTTTTTTCAAGTTGTCATATATGGCATATATTTCATTGTCTTTAATATTGCGATAAATATTGTGTTGTGGACTTTTTGTGGTTCATTCGATCCCGATTAAGCAGAAGTGTAAACAAATGTGCTACATCAAACTACTTTAAGTGACACACGTGAGGGGCTCCCCAGTACATTCTTGTAAAGAGGAAAAAACCGAGAACCTCTGATCTGTGGCTCTTTTGCTGATGAATAATCTATTAACTTTACGTATTTACAGACCAAGAGTTTCACTGCTGAATACTTCTGTGATTGTGACTGAAGGAAGTATCTAATTCAGTTGCCATGTTTTTAGAAATCACACGCAATAATTATAACCATTAATCATTTAAATTGGAAACAGCATGAAGGAATTTCAGGCTTCCATTTCCCTTTTCGCACTCAGTATGAAAGTACAGAGTAGATGGGAAGCCCCTGAAATGCCCTGTAATGACAGAGAAGTGAGAGTAGAGTGCTCGGAAACATTAGCACTACACAGTGGTTACAAATGGTCATTTCACATTTTCACAGGAACACATTAAAGGATGTGGTTCTCATTCCCCCCCCCCCCCAAGTCTGTTTTAAATACTTTATACTTGCATGTCCATATGTGAAACTGAATGAATTATAAGACTGAGTTGCAAGATTGCTGTCAGTTTAATAGAGCCAATTCTATTGATTTAAACAAAAAAATTAGAGTTTAGTCAATATGGAGGTTTTAGTTTGAAGTGATGGCTCAGGAGAGAAGTTCTAATTTCTCCTCCTTTGAGAAAAACTTGTTGGCCACATTAAAGAAGCAACTTGATTATGTTTCTCAATTCATCTCATAAAGGCCCCCATTTTAAAAAGTTAAACGTCTTCAAGTATAACTTTAAAGCTAAAACTAGATCTAATTTGCACCTCCTTTACACCTGGGATTAAAACGTGTTGTGTGTCCAGAAAAATTATCCTGATAATGAACGCGTTAATGCAATGTGCAAATACTACAAGATCAGAATGTAATCAGATCTGCCAGACCACATCTGGCGTTAGTCTGGCTTGCACTGTAGACGGGTCTTATGTAAGAAATCCAGACAACAATCTGGTAATTTATCCAGATACTGATCACATTTTAATACCAGGTGTAAATGGAATGTTGGAGTTTGGAGTTTTGGTGCAACAGAATTAGATTTACCTCAGTTTCGAGTAAAAACTAAACAGAAGGTAAAATACAGGTTTAAATGTAATCTTATTTCATTTTAAACTAGTTTAAAAGTGTGATGAAACATAACGTAAAGGTAAACCATGATTAATTTGGGTTTAAAAAGTAATCTTGTTGGCACAACCCAGCCGTAGTCTCCGTTAGTTATTCATTTCCACAGAATTCTTATGTAAGAGATAAGACACGAACAAGTCACAGTCGTTCTGTGCAAAAATACCACTGAAGTTCAACCAAAGATAATGAGGCTTTAGCAGACGGAGTTAGACAAATTGAGCTGGTATTAAAGTTGGTGTCTTTGCTGCTCCATCACAGCTCAGCATGTTAACACTGTAAGGAGAAACACAGAGGGCATTTATTCTAAAAAAGAAAAGCTAAATCTGAAAGATAATATTGATTTGTATAGCTTAGTCTGTTGAGCCTTCATGTTTTCACAGAAAAATGGTTGATGATTTCGTTGTTTACAATTTACAAGTACAATTTACAACACAATTTTATACTACTTGAACATTTGAATTTTAATACTTAATTTTTTTTTTTTAGAATATAATAGATTTAAAGTATACAGTAGCAAAAGACTGATAACTTAAATGTCTAATTCTGAGATTGATTATTCTGAGATAGACCTTTCTCCACAAGTGCATTTACTATTTTAATGTTAATACTTTTGTGAATTTTTTTAATCCAATGACTATTCTAGTAAAATATGAGTACTTCTTCCACCACTGCTGAGACCTTATTCCCACATTAATAATGAATAAAACCCATTTCCTCAGTGTATTCTCTTACTAATCCTCACTGATGAGTTAAAGAGTATTTGGAACTTGGGAAAAAGTGATGCTTCAGTACTAGGCCTTGTATTCAATGGTCTGAAAGAGTTTATTAGAAATGTATATCCAAACTCCCACAGCATTAGACAAACGCAAAAGTGTTCAACACCTGTTGAATCAAACACACAAGCCTCCAAAGCATAGTGCTAGTATATCTGATTTACAAACATTTATAACCTGTATTTTTAAAACTATTCGGGAAACTCTTGGTAGACTACACAGGATTTCTGCACTCACCTCTGGAAGAAAATTAATATTTGTACCTGCTACAATGTGCAATGTTTTGTACACTGGCATAGAGAAACAAACTTGCCTTTGCAAAGGTATGACTATATGCAAAGATTGTACCACTCTAATACCATAATCTCAACACAAGCTGCAAGTTGCACAAGCATATCTGTTTATTTTAAATGCTGAAATGCTTTAAAAAAAATGAAATTATTGTTAAATATTTTGCAGATGTTGGCATACATTGGAAAACCCATTTCAAGCAGAACTCCTGCTTTTTAAATTAACAAACAAAATAAATGCAATTTACAATACAAACATTAAAGGGGAAAATCTGTCATTAAAAAAATCTACTTTTTTGGAAAATAGGCATTTTGAGTTATTTTTTCATTAGAAATCACAATGTTCAATACATAACCTGACATTGCAAAAAAACAAAACAACAAAAAAAAAAAAAAGAAAAAACAGAGAGAAGGTGTAAGACATCAGCACATCCCATTACAGTCATCTAAGTCAATGAACAATAACATTTTCATTTGAACAGAATTGTCCATGCAGAACAGAACAGCAAAGCACAGCACTGTATGTCGCTATGGATCTCTGTGCATGTCTGTATCCAACAGTCACTCCCTGTCACTCCCTTGAGGGGTTTCACTTTGGAAACTGCGTAGAGAGATGAGGTTTCTTCTCCAACATGGCTGCCAACTCATGTCTAGTGTCTCTTCAACCGACTTATAACTCGCTTTGTTTACTACTGAGGTGGCATCCGTATTCATCTACTCAAGGTCGGGCATCTCTGGAAGAGACACAAAATTGAAAGTGTGATGTGTGTGGGCATGTCACTAGATTTGGAACCAGTCATTCACCTATTAATAACATAAAAATGCACAGAAAAAAATAAAGCATCTAAAAAAGGACAGTTCACCCCAAAATCAACTAGAATTACCACCTCCTTGTATGCCTCCACCAACCAGTCAAGTTGTAGTACACCTCCGTGTCTGTCCAGACTCATTGTGTATTTGTTGAAGACTTCAAAGGAATGTAATAAAAGGTACAAAGTGTATTTTTTATGTAATATTTTTAAAAAAAAGTTATTACCATCTGGTTTGTGAGTCCAGTGACTTTAGTGAGAAATAGTCTTCATTTTGAGATTTTTTTTTTTTTTTTAAAAGAGGACTGACAGAGAGCTTCGAGTGTTTTTGCAGAACATTACATCCTTGTGTCCAAATTTGTTTGAAGTTTTCAAATATAAGCTTGTGAGAATAATTATTTAGTTTTTCATCAATCAACTTGTTATGTTTATGACAGATCAGCATTTTGACCTGAAAAGATGTTCTAGTAGAATATCAGACTTGAAATTCTAAAACTCTTAGATATTTGGTTAAATGTCCTAAATGTAAAGATCAGTTAATCTCCTACCTTGGCTTTCACAATAAACATTATTAATCATATATGAGATGATTTATCACTTTCCCAAACATTTTAGATCGGATCCTTCAACAACTGTTTGGGTGCACTGGGGCACTGTCGTCTTCTGTTACTTGATGATTCACAGACAATCGCTGATCAATCGAATAAATATTGAAATTGTGAAACCCCTAATGACTACCCATTACAAAACATATTTATTTAAAATAACAGTACTTACTTTCATCGTCACTGTCTGCAGAATCATGCTGCAAAACAAAACCAAAAGTAATTTAATACAGTGCTTTACTTGGCAAATTAAACATTATCTAAATACTTGTCTCAGTAATAAATAAAAAGTATTCCATTTGTATTTAAAAACAAACAAACAAAAAAACCCATACCTCTTCATCTGCACCATCTAAATCAGGTAGATCATCCCCTCCCATGTTGTTCATCATCTAGAGAAATGTACAGGAGACAACAATCAAGACTATAGTCTATCTGGAATGTACTGGCACTTTAGACAGTGTACATGTTCAACATGCTTACCTCTGAGAATCTGTCAAAACTTGACAAGTCATCATCTGAGTCATCCTCCCAGTCTTTCCAATTAGTGAAATCCACACTCAGCCAGTTGTTCTAAGATTCGAAGATTCAAGTGGCAATATTTAATATGTAATCAGATTACTCCAGCTGATTGTTCAATGACACGTAGGACAAGGCAGTCATGCAAAGTTTCATTAATATGTAGGTTAAAAAAACAAAACAAAAAAGTTTTATTTTAGGAATGATGGCAACCAAAATTAGCAGAATCTGGTTCTCTCAACAAGTCTGTACTTGAACTGCAAAGTGACTAATATCTGTGGATTGACGAGTTTGTTTTTTAAAGAATGAAATTACCTTTGTCTTGTCTTTGGTAAGTCGTGGCCATGATTTCCCAGGCTCTGCTTTTCGTAAACAGCACTTCACAGACCTGCCAGTGTGTTTGTGTTTGGATCCCTGCATGGAACAGAGAGCATTTCATGAAGCCTTTGAAAGAATTTAAACACATGGTAGAACTGCAACCACGGGTCTAAAGGTGACACACATACCTCAGGGTCAATCTCCCCAAACAGCTCCACAGTATTCTGGTGTTTGATATCTGTTCCACTGACACAACTGTAAGGTGAAAAGAGGTTGTGATATTTCCTTCACAACTGCCAAAAATAAACCAAGAATTTATTTGTGTTTTCACTAGTCTGTTGATACACTATACCATAGATCCCTTTATCCCCAAAAGCATCTTAAAGGGATAGTTTTTATTTGAAGTGGGGTTCTATGAGGGACTAATACATAAAGTGGTTGACACCCCCAGTTTGCGGAAGCATCAGGAGGAAGCTAAGCAGTATACTGCTGTGAACAGCTGTCAGCAGCAAAATATATTTTAGCCAATAAAAAGTTCACGCTAAAAAAAGAAAAAAAAGAAGCCAACATCAGTTTAAGTACACACTACATTTTTTATTTAATTTTTTAAATTTATTTAATTTTTTTTAAAATTTATTTTATATTTTAATATTTTCACCACTTTACCTTGCCATCAGACATCCTTTTACCGATGGGAAATCGCCATTATATAAAACAAAAGTCTTCTCTAAACCAACCAGACTCCAATGGCGTAGCCAGTAATTTTACTTCGAAGAACATGGGAGTTACTGTTTGCACTAAGGATCTTGCTTAAACATAAGAATAACCATAAATTTAACAGATATTCAGCCCATTTAATACATAGTTTCTGGCTCCAACTCATGATTTGGGCTGCTGTTCTCATTTTTGGATGCACGACTGTGACATATTGCTCTGTTTAACTCTGTTTAAATAGACAGAATGATAAAGCATATAGCTGTCATCACTCCAAACTTCAGCTCTTGTCTGCTTGTTGGTATTTAACAAATGGCTCCGCCAAACAAAACAGTGTCAAATGCGGTGATTCATAAATTTGATCAGTTCAATTCTTGAGGCCAATTAATGAATTAATACCTAATATTTCTAAGGAGGATGCTTTGTTCTTTTACTTGAATATATTTTTTAACATACTATATTTCTGCAGTGTAACAGTACTTAACTTGAGCACAGATTTTCAGTAGTCTTTCAACCACCGGCTATTAATACAACTTACCTGAAATCAATTTTGGACTTTTCCAACTTAACTTGCACATCTCTACTCTCTCCTACGAAGAACTCTACAAAAACAGTGTCCCTTCTGTCATACCACATAGCTGGTGCAGGCTGCCTAAACGACAAAGAGCAGAAAGAGGGAATAAATGACAATCCAGCTTCATTATAATCTAACATGGCAATTTGTCAAGCTTGATAATATTAGTAGGGCATATGACTTTCACAGTCAGGGGTGGCTGTTCTGGCCCACGTGTATATGGTGCAGTACACTGGAGATCACGTTTAACTCATGTTGACGAAAGCTTCATTCATTCAGTCCAGCTTAGCACGACAGTCTCTGAAGTATCCTTCACCTCTTCATCCTTTAACTAAAAGCAATAACTATGCTCTGATAAAAAATTTTACGAGCCCTTTCATCAAAATGGTGCACCAGCTAACATTATGTCACAGATAATCCATGTATCAGAGCATATATTAGGTTGGCATACTAAGAAAGAGGAGGGTAATGGAACACAAATACTAAGCTGTATGGTTATTTGGGTGAGGGCAGCTTGTCTTTAGTATATCGCTGTCAAACAGTGTGTAAACTGGCTAACGTTAGCTTAAATGAAATCTACCAAGCTAATCATGACACCATGCTTTTTCAGTGCTAACATTAACGACACCCTTGTCGTATTGGTTGACATTAGCCTGCTAGCTAATGATAACTGAGCTGATGGAAAGCGCGTAAACAAAGCTAGTTTATAATCTTTAAAGACACTGTGGTGCCAAATTAAACTAGGCTGAAGGAAAGTTAGCTGTCGGTAGAGTTAACGACGTGCTGTGCCTTTTAGTCTTGACAGCCGTGCAATCGTAAGACTGCACCGCTGAAGCTAACTCGTGTGCTTAGCACACAGAGCTAATGTTAGCTGGTTGATCCGCAGTATACCACACTGCCAAGACTTTTAGCTAGTTCGCCACGACCGTTCACATCTACACAAAAACCCAAGACTTACATATCTGTTTTGCAATTAAACTCCCTCCTCGGATCACGATATAGATAATAGTGTTGGCTAGCTGTGGTGCCCGGCAAAATGAACTGAAACCTAAACAGTTAACTCTAACGTTTGCAACAGATGAATTGATATGTCTCCAAGCATCGCGTGCTTTCCTCGTTCTCTCGTGACGTATACCGTTCCACCCGCACGGCCGTTACGAGCGTGGGCACGCGGACCGAAACTGTTGGAGACACTTCTAGAACGTGTATGCCCAGCGTTCTAGAACAGCACGCGAGCTCCACCACCAGTGTAGCTGTATAACACACAGTGTGAGACACATGGCCTGTCCTTATAATGAAGTTAGAGACTACTACCAGATAATTATGTGAACAGTCATGACAACTACTGAATTGAGTCTGTTTGTAATTAGGGCACAGACGTGGGAGGAACATGTATTCTTTACTAAGGCAATGTAAAAAACAGCAATATCACACTACAAAATTGGAAATATAAAAAGTACATGAGTATTGCTAGCTAAATACTGCTAAAGTATCAAGTTAAAGTATTCTGCTCAATGTAGAACTATGGTCACTGTGTGTGTTATAATCAGAGACATAGTCTGGATTTCAGTCCGGCAAGGAGGTTCAAGGGCATGCAAAAAAAAAAAAAAAAAAAAAATCAATAAGTGAATAATTTAGGAAAAATGTCACTGCCAACACTAACTAGATTTCAACACAAATTTATCTTTAGTTTATATATTTGCAAAACAACAGTAGAAATACATCAACAAGAGAAAGAAGAGAAGCAAATTGTACAGGTGAGATTCAAGAAACCCCTTGAGGCTTGCAGAGGAAATGTCACCTCAGCAAGAGTTATACATAAGCCAATAAAAAAGTCATGTGATCCACAGAAGAGAGCAAACAAACAACCATACAGGGTCAAAGAGCAAACATAAAGTAAACTATATAAATTAGGCAACATTAAAACTAAATAAATGCAGTGAGATTATGTGTGCATCAGTGTGTGAGTGTATATGAGTGTGAACACGTGTGCATGTAGTAGGTTTGCATCTGTGCAGAAGCACAGTTGTGGTTTGTTAACTGCTTAAGAAACAGTGAAAGAGAAAAGTAAATTCATGTAAGATAGGTTTTATTTTGATAGTTTAGCTTCCTTTTAACGCCACTAATTTTTTTTGATGCGTAATTAACGGAGGGGGGCGTGTGTGATGTGACTGTGAATAATTGTAAGTCATGATGAAGAGTCCGGACGATGTCTCTCCTCTTCATCTCCTCAGTGTGTGTCAGTGTGCAGTTTGCTGTCTGCTGTGGTCTAAAACATCCTCACTGATGTAAACTATCAGAGTGACACTGATGTAAATGATCCTTAATACAAAAACATGAATATTGTGTTGTCATACTAGACACTGAGCTGAATAAAGGTGAGGATTTTCTCCTCAGAGGACAATATTTTATTAAAGAAATAAACTATTGTTAACAATAATAATACTAAAGAAATAAATAAATGCATGTAATCTAGCAAACTTTTCCTAAAATACTGCTGGTTCTAAATTTTAAATTTGAAGCCTGTAGTTCCATAGAAGCTACAATTGACTTTTCTATTGAAGTTTTTAGTGTGTTTTGACCTTAATGTTAAATTGAACAGGTCAATATGCTCATCTGTGCCTGATGGACTTGGGTTTGTCATGTAATTATTTGAACATATTTTTTATACCAAATTCAGTGCCTTTGTTAATGTTTTTGGTTACTGTTATTTAATAAAGTTACATTTGAATTACACTTTAAACACTTGAAAAATATCCCTTTAAGGTACATAAACAAATTAAAAAATGTGTGATTAATTTGCGCTTAATTACGATTAGACAGTCATGCAATTAATATTTTAATTGACTGACAGCACTAGAAATAACATATCTAGCATTTTTACACAATTTAATATGGAAATGTTACTTATAGCTTTAATTTGGCCAAAACAAGTTTCTCCTCAAAGGAGGAGAAATTAGAGCCTCAAACAATGCAACGTTTGTTAAAGAATACAGAGCAGCTGAAAGTTCCCAGCTTTTTAATTCCCAGCATTCAAATTTATTTATTTATTTATTCATTAGAATAATAAGTTGGGTAATCAAGTGTCTCCCTACTGATTAAACTCGATTATATTCCTGTTTACATCAAACAGAGGTTAGTTTTTCATTTTAAATCTGGATAAACTCATTTTAAAAATAGTTTTGCTAAATTCTAATAACAACTAATCTTAGATTAAATTAATCTTTGTTGGTGCAACCCAGTCTAGGGAGAACATAAATGAGAGAACAGGTTAATTCATGAGTTGCCGAGTTGAGTTAAAAAATCTGTTGTTTTGTTTCAGAAAGTGTACTTTGACAGTGTCAGGGACACAGCAGAAGACTGAGTGCATTTCTCCATTTGGAGATGATGAAAAAGACACAAGACTCTGGCTTGTGGATATTTTCTCAAGAGAGATGAGCACAAATGCAATGACTGAAGCCAAAGCTTCCTTCACAGCTTGCCTCTCACTAGGCTTATTAACAGATGCCTCTTTAGCATTACTCTCAGCCATAATATCAGAGGAAAGCTTAGCTTGAGCAGTTTAGGTCCTCATAGGAATGGATGCTGTCAGATGTACCTGCTGCCGCAGTGTTTGACTTCCAAGGTTTTGCTTAGCCGGCCAAAGCACTCAAGTAGCAGAAAAATGACAAGGAAACTGACAGACAACTTTAAAAGAAAACGTGGGAAGCTCTCGCTGCCATCACTTTGTGAGCAACTTCAATCAGTTCGATTTGGACAAGAGAGGAGATAGTTTGAGAGGCAGTGTCACCAGTATGAGGCTCGGCAGCTGTCGATAGAGCAAGTGGAACAATAACGCCACAGCAGGGAAAGACAAAGCAGCACCATCAAATGAGAAATGTTCACTGTGGACTGAGCCACAGATGACACAGATGAGCAGTCAGGTAGAATAACAATGTCAGGCTGCTCCTGAGTGTGTGGGACACAACTGGGGATGTCAGAGAGGATGGTGTGATAATCTAGGTATTTGAATCAATCAGTGGCACATTACATGCCTGGTGCAAGGAAGGAATTTCCTAAAATGTGTTATTTCTTTCTCTTTTCTTTTGACAAAATGGAAGTTATGACTGCAGTATACTGTATGGCCATGTATGATTCCAGTGAATAATTTCCAATGAGAAACATGTTGTCTTCACTTAGAGACTATATTTTAGCGAGGAGTAGCCCACAGAGGACTGATAGAAAGCTGAACATCATGATGTCACAGTAAAGTCGACCACTGACCTTTTAAAAAAATTCATCACTTCAGCATTTTATCCTGTTAGACATTTGCGTGAAACACACCGTCACACCTGACGCCCCAGTGTTTCAACTACAGTCCCTCCTCCTTTCAAACAGTTTGCTCCATCTGTCGGTCAAAGAATAAGTAGATCTATATAGAACAGAATGAGGTACAAAAAACAATATTTATTAAATAGAATTTTTTGTGTGGAATCTTAAGATAAGTGAATAGTGACAGAATATATAAAATGTAGAAAACACTAAAACATGACATTGAGCTTTGGGTCTGCTGCCTGCTAATTAGTCAGTTAATTGATTTTAAATTCCATATTTAATCAGTCATTAGTGAATGTCAATCCACAAATTTCTATCTTGCATTAGTTTGGAGTTGTAATCAGTGGTGGACTGTAACTAAGTACATTTATATCAAGTACTGTACTTGTTTTGTACTTTGCTTGAGTTCAATTTTATCCAACTTTATGCTGCTATGTATTTTTACAGTGTGATATTAGCATTAGTGAAGTATCTGAATATTTCCACCCTGGAAGATTAACATCATGTCCACATATTGTCTGGACAGACAGACTGGTCACCACAGAGGCTGCTGCGGGAAAGTATGAACGCGCGTATGACCACATGTTCACGCACAACACAATTATCTTCTCTGAGCTACAGATTATAAACACTGCTACATGTTGGTTGTCATTAAACGTGATAAAATAGTTCTACTTCATCTTCTCATCAAAGTTGTAAACACGGACACCCACTTTGACATGAGGGAGAGGTGGATATAGGGCCTACCGGCTCTGGGTTACAGCGACCTTCACCTTTGACCTTTGACCACTAAAATCTAATAAGTTCACCCTTATGTCCAAATGAACATTTACACCGGATCTGAAGAAATTCCCTCAAGGCATTCTTGGGAGATTGCATTCACAAGAATGGAACAGGCGCCTGTATGGACATATTTGTACATATGGGTGGATGGGCAACCTGAAAACATAACAGAACCTGACCTGAACCTGACTTTACATGACTTTTTGATTGTCTCCAGATTGTTCAGCCAAATATGTTTTATGTTCCTTGTATGGTTTAATAATTATTTGTCCACTTCTAACCTACTTTGTTATGTGCAATTGCACCTTTAGACTGTTTGTGGTAATTATGCACAATTATTTTTTCTTTAAGTATGCTATGTGCATTTCATATTCAAACTTCAAGTAAACTGCCATAAACTTAGTCTGGGGCTTGTGTTGTTTCCCACACACCATCTCGGTCAACAGCATCACCACCTACAGTCATTGGATGATGACAGTATTTTTTACTGCTGAAGGCAGAACTGTCACTGCACTGTTTTCATTATTTCACTAGTAGTCATGATAATAAACTGGTGAAGATTAGTTGCTTTCATTGGGACTGGAGTGGTGTTGTAATGTATGTGCACTTCACATGGTAGTACATTATTGTTTATTTTAAAATTGTAATCCTGCTATAATCCCCATTTTTACTAAATGTAACTGTAATCTGTAATACAGTTCCTTTTTTTAATATCCTGATTACGTAATTCCATTAACATGTAATCTGTTACTCCCAGAGCCTGGAGGTATAAAGACATGTAACATTATCTACCATATCATGCTACATTTCCCCAGATAGGTCTACAGTATTATAGAGTAACACAATGTAATTGTGTTATTCTTTGTCGAAAGTTTCCACCTGCACCTTAAAGCCACTGAAAGCAGTAGCGGTTTAACAATGAACTAGTCTCATGAATTAGTCATCATTACACAAAAGAAAGGCATTAGTGAAATCTGAAATCACCTCCAGGAGTTTTCTGCAGCTGCAGTGTGATTTGAATGGGGAATTAACAATAGCTTGCTGTGCTGCTGTTTTTTCTACCAGTCACTCTGGCAGATAATAAGCCATAATTTGGATGCATTATTGTGATCTTAAAACCTAATTTCCTTCATCAGTGTGGTCCAGTTGACAAAAGTTTGCCTATTGGCCTGATTGTAATTATAGAGTTAGTCAGGCATACTGTTGAGACTCAGGCTGTGATATAGAAACAGTTTCTGCAGCTTCAGATCACATTTCTTTAAAGAAAAAAAGAAAAGAATAGATTAAAATGATTTTATGTTGCACTGTATGGCGATGCTTTCTACACATATTCTTACACAAGGCAGATAGCATTGATCACACGGTCGTATTAGTTTTAAGGCTGTAAAGCAAGCCTATTCAATTACTGTTTTAGAAGGGCCAGATTTGCAAGTAAAAGCTCAACAACAGCTTATCACAATCTGTGATAAACAGCAAATACAGACACTGTGACAGAAAGAAAATCTCATGGAACCTGAAAACCAGAAAAAAAAACAGAGATTTTTAAATGTTGTAGAAACTAATTATTAAACACCACAGACCCTTGGCAAGAAATAGAAATTATTTTAAATCTCATGGAAATTTCTGATCTCATAGACACTATTTTTTAATATCATAATCCAATAAGAAAGGCCAGATTTGAAAAAGGTAAAGTCTCAAGGGGTTGGATATATACATTTCCTATGTCTGACCTGAAAAAACATTGCACTGTTTTGTTTTTTTCCTCCACTTTATCAGTTTTCACAATTGGAGAGGAAAGACACAAGAACGTGATGATATCACCTGTATACTATGATGACCAATGGAAAAACCCTTTGGACACTCTAACCGCAGCTATGAGGGACTTTACCATTACTTCATTTTCTGATTCACAGCATTGACATAAAAAAAAACAAAAAAACAAAAAAACAACAAGCCCACAGTCAGTTGCTAATTCAGTTTCAATGCACTGTCATATGATGACAACAGTTCGTCCTTGTGCCTTGATTTCTGGCTTGGAGGAAGTGTATGAAGATACTGACTTTATTATCCAACATCATTAAAGGAGAACATGTTTTATGGTGGATTTTCCCTCTGTCCTGTATATAGTAGAAGTTTAAGTGTTGTAGTGCTGTCACAAAAAATATGGTGAAAGATGTAGGGACCTCTGCTTAACTCAAGTAACAATAAATTGCAACCTTTTGTGTCCTTCTGGCTTTTCATTTAAGGTATTTTTAGTTGGGACAACTAACTTACACAACATGAAGGGAAATAATTGTGTTTTGCTGCTTTTTAGGTAATTAGAAAATGACTCAAACACCTCAGTGGTTTCAGTTTAATGGTTATTCCATGATGAGTAAGACCACAGGATATATCTCCAGAGGTGAGCACAGGAAGTTTATTCAAATGCCAGATTTTGATTAAATTTAAATGAACAAACACTATAATCGCAGTATGAAATGTGTTTTGGGAGATTATGTGAAATAGATTGTGTGATGTTGCTGGTTGCTAAGCTCCTCAAGCAGGGTGATCCACAGTCTACAGGCCCTGACAGCCAGGACCAACTGTTACACCAGAAAATCCTAAATCTAACCAAAGACCAAAGTAGATGGGGAAAAAGTAGATTATACCGTGGTTTCACTGAAAGCCCCTCTGGTTCATTATGCACCAGCTGCACACTGGAGATGGATTTGTGACTTTCTGATGAACTTGTCAATAATGTTTTTTAATTAGAATAGAAAAAAATGGTCTACCATTTCCTCTTCTTCTTTTATTTAAACCTAAAACAAGAATGACAAGAAATCAATGATTTCAACAGGCTTAATTAACAGTGGTTTACCCATTAAAGGGGTCGATATGGCAATTCATTCGGCATATTAGGCAATTCGTGTCATTAATATGTAGATGCTAAAGGTTTTGAGACATTGTCATTTCTCTGTCATATGAGGTCACTTTGATACAGGGACTGCGCTGATGTAGATACAGGTTGATTCGTCCGTTGTCTGTCTCTCGGGGGAAAGCTCAGCACTGCCCCTAGAGGCCTGGAGCACTTCCGTTGTGTGACTGTACATGCGGCGTTTTCGTTTTGCATTTGTTTTCTCATTTGCAGCGCGTTTCTGTATTTGCAGCGCGTTTCTGTTTATGCAGCGCATTTCTGTATTTGCAGCGTTTTCCTTTTGCATCTGTTTTCTTATATGCAGCGCGTTTCTGTATTTGCAGCGCCTGTCTGTATATGCAGTGCGTTTGCACTTGTCGGCCACCGTAACCTATGGATAGAAGTGCTGGAGCAGAAAATGGACTGCTTATCGGAGCGCTTATATCGGAGATTTTAGATGCAGTCCGATAAAATCCGATACTCGTTTTTTGGCTGATATCGGACCGATATCCGATATCAATATTGGATCGGGACACCCCCAATAACAATACTACTTCTTCTACAAATAGTTCTTACTATTATATAATTTCAGCACCAAATGATCAACATTTCAAGACAGTGGCACTGAATTAAAGACAAACAAAGTTAAAATAAAAAAGGCACGCAGCAAACAACGCATCACACAGAAGGCACTACTCATACCTGAACAATGTATTCTGTGTGAGCATTCACAGCATCACTGCTGTCAGTAAGTCAGTGTACCCTGACAGACTTCATTTGCATCAGAACTGAATGAGTGGGTATTCCCTCGTAGGCTGGACACTTGTGTACACTTAGCATGTATTCAACATTGCCATATCATTAAAGCTGTTAATCACGACCAGTGAAGTATGATTCACTCACAGAATAATAAAAAGAAACACACACACACACACACTCTCTCTCTCTCTCTCTCTCACACACACACACACGCAGACACAAGCCATGAAGCCACCATTTGTCAGCCAATCCTGTCAGCCCAGTGACGAACTTCCTGGTCACATTTTCTCGTAGGTCCTAAGTCAGTCCTCTGAATTTGTATGTTTGCGCCTGCATAGTTAACAGGGAGCAAAGCGAAGACTCCAGAAAAAAAAAAAAAAAAAAAAACGTGTAGAAAGAGCAAATAACCCGGCTGGAGGGAGATATCACAAAGCTGTGTGGTGTTGTGAGCCAGATAAGAGGAGTAACCACAGACGCTGTTACGCCTTGCCCAAGGACGTACGAGGAAGGCAAACACAGGCGAGACTGACAGACACGGGGACGGAGAGCAGGGTTTGGATGGCATTTGTCGGGGCCAGGGAGGGGCTGTGGAGCACCTAAAGATATATGAGTCGGGGGATACGTTTGGATATCATGTCTTGACTACAAAAGACGGATAAACTGCAGCAGCACGTCAGAAATAAAGGCCTCCTCTGATGGAGCACCGGGCTCTTTAATCCTGCTAGAAACCTCCCTGACGGGCAGCGACAAGCTACGGCAAAGGGTGAGGTACTGAAGTAAAACGAGGGGGGGGGAAACCCACTTAGCTTCATATTAACAAGAAGAAGTGTACAAAAGGCTAAACCAATGTTGCGAAATCTTCAAATTTCCCTTTACTGCTGCTGCTGGTGCTGCTGGTGCTGCGGAGAATGGCTCGCCGAGCAGCTGTGATGATAACGCTGTTTGTTCCAGCCCTTCAGCTTTTCTTCTCCCTCTCTCTTTCTGTTCAACAGGACGCTTTATTCGCAATTGAAGGAATTTATGGGATCACAAGGTAACCTGTCAACGCACAGAAGTGTTGCTCTTGTGTTTGCATGTGGCTGTCAGTTTGATTTTCGTGTTTTCCGCTCGTGACGGAGGGTTTAGTTTCCTTTGTTTACAGTGTGAATCTCTGAACAGCTGATGCGTCCTCGGCGATGCCTGTTGTGGATTTCTTTGACGCGCTGCGGCCACCGCTAATAGCGACCCATGTGTCAGATGTTAGGTTTATTTTGTCAAACTGCAGGTTAACCAAAACAGGCTGGACTTAACTGTGTGTTGCTTTTCATTTACACTGCCCGAGCTGGAGAGAAAGACAGAAAGTAAAACCACCACAGCTAGCACAGACAAAAACACTCCTGTAGCCACGTCAGAGGAAAAGATAGCATCATTCCCCACAAAGCATTTGAAAATAGCATCATGGATTAGTGCAACTTCTATTTACAATCACAGTAGGGGCTGTCTTGATATCAGATTTTCATTACAGGATTGCAATAACAATATTATCGCAATATTTATAGAAAAAACAAATCTTTAATTTTGTTTATTATGTGTTTTGTCTGCTTATTATGCAAATCTATTGCACTCAAAATACAAGTGTATATCATTATATATTGATATGTCGTTTCTTGGTTTTAAAGGCTGCACTACAGTAAAATGATTCTAATTATCTTAACTGTTCTAGCTGTTCTATTAATTGCCTTTACCAGGTAAGACCTTATATCCTCATTAGTGATGATTATTTATCAAAGATAAAAAATAAATAAATAACAAAATGTGAAAGCACTTATAGTCATCCCTACAGTATTATCACAGTATAGATATGGAAGTATTTGGTAAAAATTGGTATTTTTAATTTTGTCCATATCACCTGTTCCTAAAGGTGTGTTATTTTAAAGAATTGTATATTGTGGAATTGCCTTAACATATCGATATATTATTTTCAAGCCATATCGTTCAGTCCTATCTGTAACTATAACTGTGTACAAATGGTGTGATTAGACTAAACAAATAATGAAAGGCAACCAGATGAATTAGTATATTGGGCCCAACCGATACCAGATTTTTTTGCCTAATTCTGGGACTGATATTAGGCAGTAAAAATATTCTGATATATATGAATGCATGTATGTATATATACATGAATAGTTTACTGAAATTGTAACTTTTCACTGGTATTTTTAATAAATAAAAATAAAAAAAACAAATAGAACAATTTGGATGAAAAAAGGATCAAATAAACATAAAATCATACTTATAAAACAAACAAAAAAAATTCTACTTTATGTTCTGTAAAAAAAAAAATCAGACATATTTATGGCGATACAGGATAATGATTGTTACAGCTGTGCAAGGCCAATATCAGTTTGGTAATTTCGGCTGACCAATGTGTGAGTCTGGCTCTACTGATAAACAAAAGACACAAAGAAAAATTATTTAAGAGCATGCTGAATGTAGAGATGAAACAGTATGAAAATTTCATATAATATTTATGGTGACCAAAATGATCATAGTTATCAGTATTATCGTGGTATTGTTAAAATGTGCAGAAAACATTAAAATCATTTCACCCACTTATATACTGAGAACCTCTCACTGATTTGAAATGACACCATGTCCTTTGCGATATCAGTTTTTTAATTGATGCAAAAACAAACCCATGCTGAATGTTGCGCCTGCGTTTGGGAGAGTTGCTAACGTTGATTGATGCTGGACAGTATTTATTGTGCGTTTTTCAAAGTGCAGTAATGAAATAGAGTTATCACCATAATCAACAATTGAAACAATAATACTAATTGTCAGGATTTTTTACGTGGTTTATCTTTAAAAACAATTACCATTTCATCCTTAACAGTATGTTTAAGAGGTGCTACATTATTTATACAGTGTTATCATATGTGTATTAATATTATATCAATATTTAATTTTGCAGATATCAAGGGTATCATCAATACCGTCATATCACAGCACCCTCCAGTCACACAAGTGCAAACTGTGTTAGTTTGAGTCTCCTTGGTTGTACACTGATGTGCTGATGACTCTGTTATGTCCTCTCTGTGCAGTTTCTTCTGATGAGATGAGTGTGCGTGCTGGCCAGGGCAGTGATGAGGTACTGGTTTCACAGGCGGTGTGGGATTACCTGGCTGCAGCTGGGCGGCCCTGGCTCATTGACTTCCAGCACAAGCAGGGGATGAGCGCTGGTATCATTAGGCGAGGAGAAAGGGGGGGCTGCTGCGCCGTGAGGCTGCAGCCGGTGGAAGGCTCCAGGAGCTCTGGAGCTGGGGTGATGGATGGAGCCATCTCCAGCGAGACACGAAAAGCCTTCATTGACTTATGCCGCTGTGCCCGCAAAGAAATGAGCAAACAGGAGGGGGGACCCAAGAGGAAGAGGGCTCTGCTGCCCTGTGTGGGAGTCTTGGAGCCGAATGGAGAGGGGAGCCTGCTACAGCAGCCTCCACCTCCCCAGCCTCGGCGCTCCCAGAGGCAGCAGCAGAGGTTCAGGAAACCTGCTGATGAGGAGGCCTGTGCCATGCTCCATGAGGCAGCCCAGAGGAAGGACATGGACCCCAGCTTGGCTTCTCACAGTGAGGCAGAGGACAACAAAACATGTTCAATCTGCATGGGGGACATAGTGGAGAAGACGACCCTGGAGAGGTGTGGCCATTCGTTCTGTCGCTCTTGCCTGGATCAAGCCTTTAAGGTGAAGAAAGCGTGTCCTGTGTGTCGGCTTGTGTACGGCCAGTTGATTGGAAACCAGCCTGCCAACGGTACAATGATCGTAGAACGAGATCCTGATTTGGAGCTTCCTGGTCATGAAGGTTATGGGTGTGTCTGCATCATCTACAGCTTCCCTCCTGGCCTCCAGGCGGTGAGTACACCAACAGCATGTGCAGATTCAGTCTGTGCCGCTCAGTGTTAACTGGAATAACTTGGATAATCATCTACGGATGTAGTGAAACTCAGTTCTTTTGAATAAATGACACAGATCATTGATCACATTCAAACATTCAAATTGCACTGAATAATCTAAAAAACATTATGCATTTAAGCATGAGAGTTTTAAGTTGATATAAAATCCATCTGATTTTAGTTCTTTAGGGCTGCCTACCTTTGGGCCACTTGAGCTGCTCAGAATAGGTCCCCATTGTATTGATAAAAATAATAATAAAAAGATAAAATTTTTGTCTTTGAGGATTTTGATTCAGAAAAGTTATAATATGCATGCAGCCCAAAGAGGTCAGTCCACTTCTACCTTTTACACATTCTTCCACGGTCTGCTTGAAACTTGAAATTGACAAGTTATGAAATTTAACGTTGAGCATCGCCAGATTAAAAGAGGTGCTCTGCTGCTCTCGGGTTGTGTTAAATCATTGTCAGTACACGTCAGAGAGTGTAGTGATTATTGAGAAGCAAAGTCATGCCCTTTTCGATGGACCACCATGGGACCTAGGTTCACAAAAAATATAAATGGTAGTCAATGGTGAGAGACAAAAATTTCAAGAAATTTGCTGTTTGTCTTAAACTGTTGACATATCAGACTGTGATGAAATTAAGTTAGAAAGACTACACACCTAGAAGGTACATGAGTGATGTCATGACCTCCAAAAGCTAACATTAGCTGCTGAAGCTACAATGTCTCTATGTTTTCGTACCGGGATGTGGTCACACAAGCAACAGGTCTTAATCGTTCTTTCTCATCCCTGCTGATAAAAGGACCAGAAGTCATGACGTATATCATGCGAAACAAGAAATGTAAGTATACAGTATATACAGAGTAATGTCTAGTTGGTTGACACTAAAATAATCTTCACTTGCCAGAGTTATAAGGAAATGCATCAAATTAAAGTTATATATCCATGAGTAACCCCACTGCCAAAACTAAAAAGACAGGATCTGAACTAGCTGTCTTTCTCAAATTAATTGACAGGTCTTTTAATGCAGGAGAGAATAGTAGACAATAACAAATAAAAAATAGTTTTCTGCTGTCTGTAAGTTTTTTTTAAATTTTTTAATAGAAAGCAATATGAAAAATACACACACATCCCCGAAGCCCAATGAGTTGGGTGCTGGATCACAAAATATCAAAACATAAAAAGAAAAGATCTGCACACTAAAAGAGCTCCCATTTGAAAAATTTATTGGTGTGACGTTTCGAGCTACCGGCTCTTCCTCAGATTGTTCCTCAGCAGTCTGAGGAAGAGGAAGTCTGAAAATTATGACTTACTGTTACTATGACTGCTCATTATTTTGTGAATTTATCACAAATTTACATGGTAAAAATCAAGAAGTGGGCCTTTAAGGGAGTAATTTTCTATCCCAGTCTTGCTTCAGAGGGACTGTTATTAAAGGGGCACTCCAAGGACTTGAAGGAGCCCTGTGGTGTTTTCATGTAAGTAAGTAATGTTTACATCCACCAAAATACACTGTGGTGTTGAGCGCACTTCCTTTCTCATAAAACATTTCGCAAAGCTGTTTTTTCCAAGTTTGTTTAAATCCGGAATAGTTTACATCCATGGTTGCGTTATAATAGTCTTTTTGCGTAGGAAGGTTATTCATGATAAGAGCTGGTTGAATTCTCTCAGTGCTCAGGAAAGGGGCATTAAAATGTATATAGCCTGCGTGAAGCAACACGGGAAGAATGCAGAGAGCACAGTAGAGAATACAATAGAAATACTCTATAGTCTACCTTTTTCATGCAACAAACAGAAATTTGCCTTTGTTTGCATGTGCAGAAATCTGCTATTGAAAAAGGGACATCAAAATACAGTACACACCTTCAGATGGGACATACAATAAAAAAAACATATAATAAGCTACATTCAAAGGAGCACTCAATGATGAGGAGTGAATCGGGGTTAAGAAAGAAAAATGTGGTAGGCTGGCTTCAAAAAGTGGTTGTCCTTAGGGTTACTGCTATTTTACAGCAACAGGGAGAAATGATTTTCTATAGAAGTTTCTCTTTGCACAGGGGACTGAACATGGTGATTCATGGGATGGCTTTTAGTAGTCCATCTTCAGAACATTATAGTTTCACCATGGCATACCCACGTCCACTCAAGTCCTTATGAGTTCTCGTTCACATCTTTCCTTGACCTCATGATGTTTTCCATTGAGAGAGAAAAAGTGTTTAGAAAAGACATAGGATGTCATGTTTTTTTGACTATAAGACATCTGACATAATTTTTTTTGCCTATTTGGTCACAGCTCCAGTTTACTAGCTTGTAGTCTTCTTCTTCTTCCCTGCCTTTGTTTGTGCCAAAAGACACAAAACAAAACAGGGACCCACTCACAGAAAAACAGTTCCACATTAGAGGTCTCAAGTAGGTTACCTTTAATGTTTTATCATTTCTAGCTTTTTATCCACTTTTTGGGTCAAGAATACGCCATCCTACAATTCCTATGATGGAACCAATATTATATTTTCTTTAGTCTCCTAAATACCAACATCTTTATGTCCTCAGTTTGTAATGCAGGATTTCTGTGATATATTTAGTCCAGACTGAGATGAACCGTGACAACATCAGCATTTTTTCCCAGACTTAACGAAGCTCCTCCCCAAGAAAATATGATTGGACCATTTTTTATTGGCTTTAGCGCTTCCCATGACAAGTACTGTAAGCTGACCGACTGAGTAATAGATAACTTGCATGTGTGAACGCCTGATGATGTCAGAAGTTGCCCTTATCTATCCTGTATCTCAAGGTTAAAGATTTAAGGTTGCTTTTATTGTCTCCGTGAGGAAAAAGTAACTTGACTGAAGGAACTGCTTCCAAAACACTGCTCACAGAAAATGCAGTTGAAAATACTCAAGACAGGCCTGTGGCAATGCAGTCATTGTAGTAATGACGTGTCTCAGATCCCAACAGACATACAGTTACTTTAAAGCCATTAATGCCCCTTCATACTCATTCTGTTTAAACTTTTGATGCCAACAGCCAGAACACCCCAACCCAGGCGTTCGGTACCCAGGAACAGACCGTGTGGCCTACCTCCCTGACAGCCCCGAGGGGAACCGTGTGCTGGGCCTGCTGCGCCGGGCCTTTGAACAGCGCCTTATCTTCACCATCGGTACCTCCATGACTACGGGCATGCAAAACGTCATCACCTGGAATGACATTCACCACAAGACCTCAATATGGGGCGGGCCCCGCTGGTATGTATAGACTCGTAGCTAAGATTTGGTTTGGTAATAGTCTCAACAACTTCCCTAAAGCTGGATACACACTGGGCGGAGTCGGGCTGGCCCAGACAAATGACGACCAACATGAAAGAAAAGAAGTGATATCTTTGGCTCCAAAACAGTGGTCCAGTGTTGCACTGAGAGTTTCAAAGATGACCGTTCTCACCTTCTTGTGGCCAAAGATAGCCTGGGACATCTCAACAAATCACACAGGTGTCAAAAAAATGTATGAGACAGACAAGAAAACTGTGAAATCAGCTGGTGAGGGCGGGGCATCGAAGCCACTGTTGCCTAAGGGCTGATGAGTTTTTGAGGGGCATAAGGCAAACTCAGGGGGCACAATGGCCATGACCTTTATGACCTCAATGAAATTCCTGCCATGCTTACCATGCTACAAATACTTAACTCTCTTTGCAAATTTGGCATCCCAAATTTTCTCTCGTCATGATCAGGTCCACATACTCTTCCTCATCCTCTTCCTTTCTTTTCTTCCCGTGCACATTTTCCTCCATCTTGCTTAGCTTCACTGTTTACCACTATAGCAACGCAGATGGATGACGCACACTGATTACGTTTTCTTGTAAATTGACTTGCATCATCGCCTATGATTCAGTACATGTGATCACTGTACAGTCTACGCACCTCTATTTTAGCAAAGTTTTGCCTACTTGCGTCGCCTCCAGCCTATTTTATCTGGTCAAAGTCTATGCTGATGTCCTTGTAGTTTCTGTTTTACATCATCAAAGCAGTCACTGGGGAGGACAAGAGACTAATTAACAAGGTTGAGAGGTGGCACATCTTATATGATCCACAGTAGACTTTTATGGGAATATCCTTAAAAAAGAAAAAAAACAGGGAGATGTTGGGAGTTATAATTATGTAAACTGTCCTCCCAACTATATACTTAGAAACAATGCTGTTTTAAGAAAATTACTTTGGTTATCTTAGTTATGAATAAATAACCAAGATCATAAGCTGCTTTGAAATTGCTCGTATTGTATCTTGACAATTTTTTGTCCTCCATCCATTCGAGTTCACTCACCTTCTGTATATTAGGAAGAGGTGTTATACGATCGTTGAAATCTCAGTCTTCGGGTGCCATAAGAGCTGTGGTGGCTGAGAAAAGGGCCCATAAAGACTGACGGATGTAATTCAAGTTCTTGACAACAAAATGCTATCAGTTGATGTCCTTGGCTAGATGGCACTATTGCTGTCTGAGCTCGTACAGATGCAGTGATGGCTTTTTTATTTCTCCTGACAGTTTTGGCTACCCAGACCCCACTTACCTGGTGCGAGTGACAGAGGAGCTCAGAGAGAAAGGCATCACAGCCGACTGACGGCATGAAAACGGCAGACTCTTCCAAGATATTGTAGGACTTTCCGGGTGTCCTTGCGGTGGACCTGACTCAGCTCAAGGTTGTGTTCTGAGACTGTCCGTCCCTTAAAAGACGGCTGAAGACAAGGCCCTCAGCAGACAGATGTCTAATGCTGCAGCAGAGCCCATATCACTCCACTAGTTGTTCCTCTGTTTGTTCATTTTTCCTCCAGAGTTCATCTTAATAACCCAGTGCTACACGTGGAAGAAAATACTCTGAGTGCAGTGCATTCTTGTATTACACAGTCCTCTACCTGTCGCTGTTGGCGTTAGGACCGATATCTGATGCTCTTATTTAGGAACATCATGGTGTATTGGAATTCATAATACTTATATATTATTTAGGAAATCTAAGTTTAATGTTATGAAGACAGTTTATGTTAATATTAATGTTTATTTCTACTCTGGGGATTATTTTATTTTCTTACAAGCACACATTCTTTGTTTTATTTCCCCAGAAATGTTTGTTGAGTAAGTCTCTAATTTGATTGTTACTAATTAATTACCTGTTGTTAAGGATAGTACTTGGGTTCTATGGCAGAATTCATTTTCTGGAGTTATTGCAATCTAAAGCACTCACAGGCACTTTGGTACGGGAGTTTTTCTGTTTTTCAGTGAAGTCACGGTCCTTGCTTCCTCTGTGGAAGAGCGTTCGGGGAAAACAGGTTCGTGCAGCCATTAGCACTTAGCTTGGTGGCTACAAGTTGATGTCAATTGCTTGGAACTCTTCATTTGCGTGTGATCTTTATTTTTCCCCCCATTTGTAATGATATAGAAAGAATGTTAAACTCCATGTCATCGCAGCACCTTTTATTACACGCATTAGGACTTTTTGCCATCGGTCACTCCTGTTATTTCAAGATGTCTCCCAGGTGTTGAGCCCATTACCTCACTTTATTAGTAATGTGCTCCTCTAATTACCAGATTTATGACGATGTCAAATAAAAAGGGCATACAGACCACTTAAACCAAATGAAAGGCACAAAAGCTCTTTAAATATCTATGCCTCCGTCCCTGTCAGACTGGGAGATTTGCCTGCTGACATTCTCATTTAAAATGAGTTAACTGTTGTAAATCTGTTTATCTAAATAGATAATCAACGATACACAGTGGGGGAAAAAAAAGAAAATGTGGGAACAATTGATTTGATTTAGGGGTAGGTGGGGTATTGATCTCATTTTGTTGTGCCTTTCTTATATTCACTTTTGATAAAATTCAAGCATGATGTTACTAATGAATGAGCAGTTTGGGCATATTTCAGTGTTATTTCATAGATAACGGTATTATGTTTGTAGCTATACTATTTGGCTTTAAGTAAAAATACTACACAGTTCATTAAATATGTAGAGTAATGTATATTAAATTAGCTTCTCCTTCATAAACATTCTTGTAGTCCAAATGCTGAAAACCCCCCTCAGAATTGATAAAGCTCTATGTGTGAAAGTGCTTTGCTGAGTGCAGTAACCTGCTTGGCTAGTGGTAAATTTGTCATTAATTTGACTGGTCAGATCCATACATTAAATACGTTTCTATTATGTTTCCATCCCCCTTTGTATTTTAGTTAAGGGACCAACTGAAATATTTTTTGGGACACAGGATTGTAGTTTACTAAAGCTACTGTGCAAACATTTCTATGCATTACACGAGTGAGGAGGATCCAGGAGGATGGATGGTCAGAGAGGTTACACATATTACAAATTGATTGTTAAGGAAAAGTTGGAGTTTTGCTTTTCTAATTGTGTTGATTCGTACTTTGTTGATATTCAGAATAATGTGCTTTAAATTTTAATACTTGAATAAAAAGTTATGTTTTGGTTTGTGTTGGATATTCACTGTAGGTCCTAAATAAACCAGGTGCATCATCAAGCAACTGAATATCAAACCTGTGTACATTTGGAAAGTGTCCGTTTGGAATGAGTTGGGATTGTCGCCTCTAATCAAGATTTGAACTCAGCTCTTCCCCTGTAATATCAGAAATCCTTGCAACGCCAAGATACTGACTTCTGCTAATGGACCTTGTGCCATCTAGTGGACAACATCATGACTGTAGAGTGAGCAGAGCTTTAAAATACCTCCTACCATGAAAACTCAGTGCCCACTTTATCAGGTACAATATAATGCTATTCAGTACAACAGCTTTTCCTTTTCTTTTTTTTTTAAACAATATGTTAATTTCCTCTTAACACAATTATAAGACAAAACAGCAACATAATTATAAGACAAGACACACCTTACAAAAACTTAATATCAAAAGTAAAGTAATAAATGCATAAAAATGACTAGACAACTAAAAAGAATAATAGCAATAATAAAGAATATTTACAAAAAAGAGGAAAATAAATAAAATATAAAAATAATATAAGAATAGGGCAGAAACAATGTTATCCCAGACAATGCTCACAGTCATATCAGTGTAAGCAGTATCTTAAATGAAAAAAAATAAATAAAATAAATTATTGATTGCACTTTATTTATTGAGACAAAACATTGTGGCAGACCCTTTTCATATGTAAAACAAATAGTCATTTCTGCAAGCCAGGTCTTAAAAAAAGGCACATCATCACCTTTCCAAAGTCTTAAAATATTAATTTTTGCAATAACCATGCCAAGGTTGAAAGAAGTATAGAGGTATAAGGTGATGTGTAGCAGTGTAAGGGTCTTGTGTAATATCTCAGTTAAAACAGCAGTTAAAAAATTTCCCAGCCATCATCACCAGTCATTACACCAGTGACTTTTCCCCAGACTTCCACTGACTGGAGACTGGATTATATGCTGTGAAACAAACAAATTGAGAGACAGGTCTCTGAGTCAGGGGCCTGATTCATATTCATAAGAGTACACAATTCAGTGGGTACTGGAACTCATCGAGTGTGACATGTCTGCACAAGTAATCTCTGAGCTGGAGGTGATGGAAGAAATGTGTAGCTGGGAGTGTACACTTTTTCTCTAACTGTACAAAAGTGACAAAAATATTGTTAATATAAAGGTCCTCTATAGTGGCAATGCCTTTAATTTTTCAGACCACAAAAGTTTTACCAGTGAGGCGGGAAAGGTATGATTATGGCAAACAGGAGTACAGACAGACGTTTCTGGCAGATTAAAGGATTTCCTAATATGATACCACACTCTTAAAGAATACGTAACCACAAAGTATTAATATATAGTGTGAATTTATTGGTAAGACCCTCATGTTGTAAGTAACTGTTGATAACAAAACCTACCCAAGTAGAGTAGTTTTGCAAAAGCAGCACATGGTGAAGACGCCACCAAACATCTGTATTTTTCTCTTGCTCACAGCTGCAACAAGAGGTTATTATCTAATAATCACAAACTGTAGTAAAAGTAATACATTACATACAATACATACAGCTATAGATTTTTGAGTTTTGAGCCCAACTCAGATTGAAAAATTGGTCATAGTAAGCTGTGAATTGTATTTGTCATTATTTGGGTGCCTGGAAATTAAATGGTTTTTAATTAAAATATTAAATTATTAACCATTTCCCACTTCATTTCAATGAGTTTACAAAATAATTTTTGAAATACATTTTTGGTAATCAGATTACAAAAAATAAGTGACTATAATCAGCCCCGATTACATCTGAAAAATGTGTAAGTAGATTGTAGTTGTTGTAGTTGTCATTGATTACTTGATTACATTTTGATTACATCTTAAACATATGGCAATTTTTAAATTATAGAACTTTTTCATGATAACTATCTATTAACTCATAAAAGAGCACATTGACATATGGGGACAAGTGCTCCACAAAGAATCCTATACAAAAATGCATTTTATTTTAACTGATATATGATTTAAGATGTTTAAAAAGAAAAAAGGAATTTTGTGGGACTCATTTTTTTTGTGACTGCATCAGTTTTTGTATAACGTTCAATTTTCAGTGTTTGATTTTGAAGTATGTATTCAGATTAGGTGACATAATTTGTAATTCAATGGATTACGTTACTAATTACAAAATTCTGATGTAATTTGTATTCAGTAATTGACTACATGTCAAAGTAATCTGGCCCAACCCTCCTTAATATATTTTTTTTTAAATCACATGAAAATCCGGTGACGATGGGTTTAATGTGTTTGCGGATATCAAAGTTTCATTTCTCGTAAGAACCATCAATAACAAATCCAAACCAATCAGGTGTCAGTGTTTACACTACTTCCTCGCACATGAGGATGAATCATCCAGTGAAGACGAAGCGGCGTTTTCCTCATTGCGACGTCACATATTTTAAGGCACATTTTCATCCATACACAAAAAACACAACGCGCTGTCGTCATATACCGGAAAATAATGGAAAACACACCAAACAGTCTCTCTTCCGTAGCCTGTAAAAGTGAAGAAGACTGCGTCATTTGCTTGGACAAAATGCTGGAGAAGAAAACGTTAAGTTGTTCCCACTCGTTTTGCTCTGAGTGTATCGACTCGGTTTTCAAGTTGAAGCCGGCTTGTCCGATATGCAACACCTTCCACGGACAGTACAGAGGGACCCAGCCGGAGGGTAAGATGACAGTGACCCGCAGCCGGCAGCGCCTCCCCGGCTTCGAGCACTGCGGATCTATCGTCATAGAGTACAGCTTTCAAGCAGGAATACAAGGGGTGAGGCTGCTTACAGTCTGTGAGTAGACGACATATCAACAGACTTGTACTGTGAATACGCCTTCAAGCTGCTTCCTATATCATATGTGTCCACCAGAGACCGCTGTTTCTGTTTGCTTTCCATGGACTCATTAAAGCATCTGGATTAGTTATGATAAAATGGCCGCCAGTTAACTTCCTCAACAAACACACCTGAATGGATTTCCGGTCTGTTTTTAAAAACCAGCATTAACTGTAAAACGAGTACGTTTGGGATATAAATATGAGGAAGTCACATCTGACTGAAGCGCGTCCTGCCATTATCATAGAAACAGAGTTGGGGTGTAGAATGGTCGGTTTTAGAGGGGAACCCTTGATTTGCAAAACTCTCGCGAGATTTGTGCGTGTTGTCTTTTTATGGTGCACTACACATTTATTATTTTTTATAACATGACAGCACCATGGTTAAGACATTGATGGGTCTATGGATAAAAACGCTTGGTTTTAGGATCAGTGAAACATCGCGGCTTTAAAACGGTCACTCTCGCGAGATTTTTTGTCGGTTTGGGGGTCCCTTCTAGGCATAACAGTGCAAGACACTTCACAAGTGAAAATTAAGTGTAAAGAGTTCCCAGTTCAGCTTGATATCAGGCCAGAGGTGAGAGCAATGTTCTTTAAGTTATTTAATTGGATTTTTGTTTTAATTAATGTGTTGGTAGGCAGTTCATAACTGTAAACTGATAAATAGATCAATGACTAGGGACTTCTCTGTGACATCTTTAGATAACTCAAAACCAAAGACAGTCTGATAAATCTCAGCTGGGGCCACAATACCATGACATTAGAGAAGACATTAGAGAAGCTTGAAATGGACAAAGTTTGGTGTTTTTGATTGAAAAATTGCTTAAATTTTATTAATATTACATGCCTGGAAGAGGGGGAGAGTGAGGCAATGTGTTGTGTGCGATCTGCAAGCTCACCACTAGATGCCATGAAACCCTGCACACTGCTCCTTTAGTTAATGTGTTAATAGACTTGACACTTTTCTGTGATATGATAAGTCAAGGGGACTAAAGTCTGATAACTCTCAACTGATTATCATTTAATCTGCTGATTATGTGAAACAGTTTCCCTCACAGTTTCCAATGAGCCCACGGTGACATCTTCAAATGTGTTGTTTTGTTTGATTAGTGTTTCAAAACTCAAAAGATATTCACTTTATAATTAAATATAACAGACAAGCAGTAAATCTTCACACTGGAGAAGCTTTGGGGAGACAATATAAAAAATGACAGACATTATTGATTATCTAAATAGTTCCCAATTAATTTTCAAGCTATGTGAAATAAACCAGCAAACATCATAACTGTGGCAAGAAATGTGACAAGAACAGTGTATCTGTGACTGAAAGAAATAAGGGTGGGCAGGGGTGTGTACAGACTGTTTTGATCAGGGTGGCCCAAGTGGGGCACTGATTTATGCTGGGGTGGCATGAAATACATGTGTCTGCATGCAGTGATTAAAATTTATCATATCTACTCTAATTACTGAAATTATACAGATTCTTACATTCCTAATTTTTATTTATAAGTCCTGCTAGTCACAACACAACTTAGTGACAACATACAAACAATCTAACAAACAAATAAATAAATGAAATTATCATACTTTAGTCTTTCCTTTAGAAGCTCCTTCAATTAACTTCTTTTCTCAGGCAGTGAGGCTCCTTAACTCCATGAAAATGATTTTTTCATGATTTATGATTCATTCACACATTTTCTGAATATATAAAAAAATCATGCTCAGTATGATCAATAAATTAAAATAAACTTGTAAAAATAAAATAAAAGTTGACTACATACACAAAAGTAAATGATGGACATATTTAAAAATACTTCAAACAGTTGGTTCAAACTAAAGTCCCGCCTCTAACTGGGCAGACAGCCAATTATACTTGAGGATAACTGGGTGGCACGTAGGATAACAAATCAGATTTTAAGTGTGGCCCCCCAGGCCCCCCTCTAGAAACACCCCTGGGGATTGGTATCATTAGGATTTTATTGATACTGAAATTGTGCAGATACTGCTTATTGATAGTGATACTCTTATTGATACTGCTCACCAAGATAAATTGTTTCCCGAGTCATCGCATTTATCTGCATTTTAATCAAATTTGTGAGCCCACGCTTTTGAATGTTTTGCCCTGTTAGCTGTTCATGTAGTGTTATATAAACCAGCAGCAGATTGATTGTCCAGGAATTTATAATTTGGTAGTGACCAGTCAGTAACCAGTACTGGTTTAGTACTGGTTGTCAACGCCCATCTCTAGAAAGAAAGCAAATTTTGAAAGGATTAAGCTTTGATTTTCAATCTTAGATTCACTACTATAAATCAAAGACTTACTAACAACCCAGAATTTTCTACAGGTCAGGATATATAGGGAAGGTGTGTGTAGGAGAGGGACAGTGAGAGAGAGTGATTGTATTTTTGGATGTTGTGCAACACTGAAAGCATCTTAAAGTTTATGAAAAGTTACTGTCTGTTGTATGAGGTAATGTTTTCTGGGCTTTAGGAGTATTTCAGATGTAGTACCAATGCCAAGGAGTGCCTCCCAGGGGCAGTAGACAATGTTTCTTTACAATTTTGACTGTAGAAACAACCCCAAATTCTGTCTGTTTAGTTCCATGTAAGGAGATGTGAGAATAAGCTCAATCCCTAATCTGCAATACAGGTATTTTACAAAATGCATCAACGTCTCAGTCATGAAAAATGTATTGCCACATTGCCTTAATGGAGGATTTTCATCTGGATTGAAGCCTTGATGCAAATGGGACACAGTTGCTTATTATTGTTTTTGTATGTTGTTGTTTACCATACTACAGCCTGAGCACCCGAACCCTGGGGTGAGGTACAGCGGCACCTGTCGTACTGCCTTCCTGCCAGACTGTAAGGAGGGTGAAAAAGTCCTGAGGCTGCTGAGGAAGGCCTTCGACAGGAGACTCATCTTCACCGTTGGACGATCCGTTACCACAGGCCTCAACAATGTCATCACCTGGAACGACATTCACCACAAGACCAACATAAGAGGTGGTCCACAATGGTAAGTACTTTTTTGATATGCAGTAATCACCTTTTGGTATTGTAAGTGTGCAGAAATGTGTCTTGTTGGCCGTAATGCAGGTTTATAATGCACATGGTAAAAATGTGTGTGACGTCTCTCTTACATCACATCTGATCAAGCAATGACACATTCTGGGGCTTTTATTTTGATGGGTAAGAACAGATGGTGATTGTGTGATGGGATGCAACTGCTTTTATGTTATTTTAAGTGATACAAAGTTGCTGTCTTGTTCACATGACACATGGCATAGTTTTACGATCCAGTGTAGTACCCTGGCCCCTTTCCAGGTTGTCTCTGTATGTACAATCATTTGTTTAAACATGTATTATTTTTAAAGTCATAGTACGGTATTGCTGTATCTTGCATCTGGCAACACTGTTGTGGGGGAGTGTTGCAAATGTTTCAAGGGAGACAACAAAGAAGTTTAAAAAATCTTAAAGTATTGTAAATTACATTTGTTGTCAATTAGTTAGTGAAAAGCATTTCCATGTTCCTCTTTGGGTAACTTTTCACTCTGAGCGTTGCCCTCTAGTGGATTTGTTACTTAATGTTCATGCCAACTTAAAGGATGCATGGAAGTATGTGGGCAGTGACAGTTACGTCGTTTAAAACAGACTGATCTTTTTTCAAACGTAAAAACAGACATTCCTGAGCCTTTAGTTTGAATATATAAAGCACACAGGTGATTTGAGATGAACGCTCATGTCATCATGCTAACATGACACAAAATACAGCTGAGGATGATGAGGATGTGATCAGTTTTGCAAGTGTTTGTAAGTACAGGACAGATCGAAAAATGACCAGTGACAGTGCAAGATGAAAAATTATTAAATTAAATGTCTTTCTAGTTGTTTTGTTTTCTTCTTTTTGTCTGTTTTTGATTCTTTTTTTATAGTTTGCTTGATTTTGTTTTTTTTTTCTTTGTTTTGTTCTGGTCTGTCTTTAAATTCTGAGATTAGAAATATACAAAAAAAGAAAGTCATGCTGAAAAAGCTGTAAGATATAATGACGAATGATTTATGAAATTATCTCAATATAAATTAGAAATAAATAAATTTAAAATTCATCATGAAGAGAACATGAACATTGAGTAATGCTGCAGAAATATTTGACGATTTGGGAATGAGATTCAGAAATCAACTGTGAATGACAAATATGGATTTTAGCATGCTTGGTTTCAGTTCATCACATTTGGCTGTCCTCTGTAGGATGAAGAAATTCCATAAACGTTGGTGTTGCAAAGCTTTTCAAAATTTCATTGGATAAATAGAAAATACAGATTCAGTAAGATAAAGTGTTTTGTCCATGTTCTAGAGATATATTTACTCTGTTTTCTTCCTTGCTTATCTCCAGTTTTGGATATCCAGATCCAGACTATTTGTTCAGGGTTGAAGAGGAGCTTCGTCTCAAAGGAGTGACAGAGGACAACTGATGGGTGGAGACAATCAGAGCACCTCCTTCAAATAGATCTAATACTGTGTATTGTTTCAAAGTTTCTGATTTCAAGTCTGCGCTTTTTGCAGTCCTCAAGCAGGGATCTTCGTAACTGATACTTTAAGATGTGTTTTTGTTTTGTTTTTTTTACATGTCATGTTACATGGCATTATTGTATTGAGGCATGGTGCACATTAGTGGCTTTCCCCAAAGATTTTTTCAACTGACTATGCAGAAAAAATAACTTTTAACACAGTCTGTTCCAGTAGGTTAGTGAAAAGCGTTATACTACCGAACATGACATTTTGATAACATTGAAATATCTCAATGCTGGATGATGTTGGGTTTAGCTGTATCAAATTTATTGAATGTAACTGAAATGAGTCCACCAACAGATCATTACTGCTGTGTATTTCAATCTCAGACTGTTATAAAGCATGTCTGGTTTTCTGTAGCTGACATTGGGTGACTAATTTGACATTGTTCAGTACAGTAATTAAGTTTCACACACCACACACTACCAGTGAGGTCCATGTAGGACAACCTGCACTTTTACAATAATGTGGTTACTTATTATCTGTGACATGGATAGGTAGGTTTCCTTAGGGAAGGAATATATATTTCCTATAATGTATGTGGCTTTGTCATATGGTAATGTATTGAAAGGTAACTTTGATATTTTCAACTTGGACCCTAGTTTCAGATGTGTTTGTGTTGATGAATTAAGGGAATATTTCGACCAAACCACAGCTGATGACTGTTGGAACAGTGGAAAGACAATCCAAGACTGTTTTGGTGTGTTTTAGTTTGTTTCTGTTGAGTTCAAATGAAGTGTGTTTGATAAAATTACTGTTTTTGTAACTGAGGTCTGGTGGCTTTGGCGAGAACAGTGAAATTGCTGTTTCCGGTTGAGCAAGAAGGCTCTTTAACAAAAAGGTTTATTTCTGTAAGGATCCTTTCCATAATGTTATCAGTGGCAAGTCAAGCACTTCTAGTGATCATATTTTGATAGGCACAGTTACCCGCGAGGATCACATTGCAGCCCATTTCCGAGGCTGCTGGCCAGTGATCTCACTTAATACTGGACCAATTTCAGAAATTGCTGTCTCATCGTCACTTAGACACAAAAACATGGGGAAAATGGGGGCTGTAAAAAGGGAAAATTACACTTTAAGTCTGGTGATATTCTATATTTCTCATATTGTCAACAAATACCATGAAAAAAAGACCAGAAACAGCAATGAATTTATCTAAATAATAATAAAATCAATAAAGGAAGTAAGAATTAATGAGAATAAAAACAGAATAAATAAAAACATGTATCAAGCATTTCCAAAAGCTTTCACAAAAAGAAAAGTTTTGAGAGGAGATTTAAAAGAAGCTAAGGACTGTCTGAGTTCAGTAGGCAGAGAGTTACGTAGTGTGGGGACACTAATAACAAAAGACTGAACATGCTTTGTCAGGAGTCATAAACCATCATTGTTAACCAAAAACTAATTAAAACACATAAATGAGTAACATGTTCATTCATTACAATGAAAATGGACACTAGTGTGCTTTAAGTTGATCCCATGTACACTGATCTGCTGCTGCTTTATATTCACTTATTACACTATATATATTTACTCTTGTTTGAGTAATGTATGCTAAAACCTACAATGCCCAGCTATTTTAAGATAACCATTTAGCTGTTTTATATAATAAAAATACATATTTATGGCACACTTTTAAAGATTTGTCTGCCACAGGCAAATTATTGACAGATGAATTTAAGCATTATTGTTTTTGGTTCCTTTCGTGGGATATGTTGACAATAACTAAAATATAAAATATCAACAGTCTTATCCTACAGCACATTTAAAGGTACAGTTCATCCCAAAGTCAAATACACATATTTTTCCTCTGGCCTCTCTTGCGATTTATCCATCTTGATTGTTTTGGTGTGAGTTGCTGAGTTTTGGAGGTATTGACCTTAGAGGTGTCTGACTTCTCTCAAATATAATAGTACTAGACAGTATAAAATAAACAAACAAATAAATGAATCAATGACCTGGTTATTAAGATAATCCACAGACCTTGTCGTGATCATTTTAAAACAGGAACTGTAATCTGTCTACTGAGCTACACCCCTCTACTGTATCACCGTTCTGAGGGAAGCGTGCACCAACTCATGGACGAGTGGATTGTGCTTGTTACAGAGCGGGATGTAAACATTAATGGCATCCTCCTATGCTGAGGTGTAACCTTAGGACCAATGAGCTTGCTAGCATGATACAGTTGACAGTTGTAGTTTCATAGAAAGAATAGAAAAAATAGAATAGTTCCTACATGGAACTACTCATACCAAAGTCTGTGGATTATCTTGAGAAACCTGATCATGATTTCTGGAAAGAGATACTGCTGTTGAGCTTTTTAAATGTTTTTTTTTTTTTACTTTGGGCACCACAAGTGGAGTGTCATCTAGTTCCATTATATAGGAGAGAGGACAGACATCTCTACAGCTAGTATCTTCAAAACTCAGCAACTCACACTAAAACTACGCAGGTAAATAAATAGCACTATAGATAAAGGAAAAATGTTCTGGGTTTTGGAGCAGTTAATGTGCTGTATTAGACAAAGTATCAAACCAGAAGAGTGTCAAACAAAAGCAGTGTCGGGAGTGATCAGACTTCACCAGTCCACTTATGTATCTATCAAGCTCAATACCATTGATATTTTTTCAGTCCCGCCTTTGTCCACTAGATGGTGCTGCTCTCCTCAAAGAAGATTGTGTGATGGCGTCTGTTTGGTATGCAGCTGTATCACCATCACAAACCCACAGTCCCACAGCACCTCCCAAACGTCATCACCCAAAGTCAGTGAGAGGAACAGAGCATCTGCTATAGATGATGAGTCATGTGTTTCTATGGTGCTCGGGGCAGTTTTAGCAGCAGTAGCTCACACTGTATATGTGCAGAACAGAGAACAGTCATCACCTCGTGTTTGACCATGCTGAACTTGCCATGTCTGGAGTTCTTATGGCGCTGCATGTGCTGTTCGAGATGATCTGAGGTAATTACATGCACAGACAGCTGCAGATTCAATTTAAAGACTGATAAAGACAAAGGAATTCAAGGCTCTTCTGTTGCTGAATTGAATGTTGAATGTATAACAAGTGTCTGCTATCAATAGCACAAATAAAAACTTGAAAATATTGCAAGCATTGCATTGTCTCTTTTCATGCAGCACAACAGTACACATACACCACTCTGTTTATGCTTTTCACTCTCTGACCAGCACCAGGTAACAATTAAATATGAGTGATATCCAGCTGATCTTCTTGTCAGAGGAAGGTTTAATCTATATCTGTCTATCAGAAGTGGTGCATGTGCGATAAGGTGGAGTTACTGGGCTCGACCTCTTTAGTGCTCTGGTGTTCAGTGGCTGGGGGCATTTCTGTGGCCTAGGATCTCAGGGCATCTGCTGTTCTCACAAAGCAGACCAGGACCCATCTGGTCAAATGTACCACCCTCCGCCACCAACTCCCCCTTCTCGCATTTCTCCCATAGTTCATCAATCCAGTCCATCCACTTCCTCTCTTGTCCCTTTAACTGTTTTCTGTTATGTGATTTTAAATTATAGACTTTTCTCTGCCAATTCGTCCCCGTTCTGCTCTATTGTGTAAATGCAAAGCACATACAGCATGACCTGATATAATTTCATGAACATTTTATTACATACATGCATATTTTGTAGTGATTCATCTCTATATTTTAGACCATTTATTAACAGAATAGTGGCTTACATTGACAGACTTGAAAATTGTCTTTTAAAGTAGAGGAGCAGATTGTGAAAGAAAATGACGCACTGAACCTACCTAACGTACAGAGAAAGAGGTGCTCTGGAAATACAACAAACATGTCTACTACATCAAAATTCACTTTCAGTTCAGTGAATTTAACCTACATTTGAACATGAGATATTACATGTGAAAGGCTGAAGAGTGTCCGTTAGAAGACAGCCTCCAAACTGACTCTATATGTTCAGCAGGGTTGGGTACTAATAGATCAGGATTCCATAATCAGATTACAAATTAAACGTAACTATAATTATCCCAGATTTCATTTGAAAATATGTTATATATGCTTAATATGTTATACTGTATATCTACATAAGTTACTTCTCTCAGGTTGCCAGTTTTGTTCATTGTGATGTAAAGGAAACTTGTCACTTTTCATGTGAATGTTAAGTTAGTGTTGATGGTACATGTAATAAATTCAGCAGTGCATGTTATATTGACAGCGAGAGTTCAGTTCTCCTGCTGCAAAACTGTACATCTTCCTGCATCGAGTGATGTCATAGTGATGACACTGGATGCAGGAAGAACTACAGACCTCTGTAACCACGGGGCATGCTAGATGAGTGTTTTTGTCACCCAACACAATGTTTTGCCCAACAAAATAATAGCTACAGGCTGGAATGCTGATAACACGGCAACATGGGCACAACCTTGCTCACAATGCATCTTGGTACATGTAGACACTGCTGCACAGCTTCATGAGCAAGAAAACTAAGATTTGGTTCCTCCTTTTGCCTCCCTTTTGGTCCTTTTAAGGACCCCTTTTTAAGGACCCCTGGACCCCAGTTTCAAAAAACACTATTATGTAACCAGTTTCAATAATTGTGATGTATTTGGTCTTCAGCTATTATTGATTAAATGCAAATTATTGATTAAACTGAAATAAAATGGCATGGACTCTCAGTATCTTGTTTGCACTCTCACTTATTATGTAAGACCTTGTGTCCATGGTATATATTAAAATTGAATGACTCTTTGTCCCTCTCTGCGGGTATTTCCCTTCCCTGTCATTGTCCATCTGGACATCTGGGAGTAGGGGCAAAGACTTACAGAAATGCAGCCCAATACATAAATATGTATCAGTGATTATGCAGAGCAATATTGTGGGTGGATTAAACATGCATCAGTGTAAACGTCCAGTGACAAGCCTCTCCTATAAAATGGATTGATGACAGGGTGAAAATAAGCTCTCAGTGCATGGATTAAGACGGATACATCCGTAGCTGCTTTCATTAATTTCCATCAAACGTCGCTCTACTCTACACTGCTGTGGCAGGATGCCTTGAATATTCTCCTGTCAGACACTGAAAATAGCACCAAGACTTTCTGGGTGTGACTAGACGGCCGCTCAGGAGGGGAAACACAAGAAACACACAGACGTGCACACGTACCCATCAAATGAGAGATGTGCAGTGTTTCCTGTACTAGAGATGATAAGAAAATCATTATGTGACAATGCAGAGCTGTTGTTCTCGCCCCCTCTCCCCACTGTGCTCCTTAATTAGAGTGTCTCTGGCTGTGGGGAGAACCCTGGCACCTCGCCTGCCTGCCTGCCTGCCTCCTCATCCTCTCATGCTCTGATGCTATCACTCTTAGAAACAAAGGTTCCATTAGGGTTCTTCCAGAAGGGCTGATGTTCTATCCAAAATCATTTGCTTCTGAGGAACCACTTTTTTTTGAGGAGAGGGCTTTTTTTGTAAGACTATGGGTTTCACTTTCAATGAATGTTGAAAGCATGGTTGTTAAAAGATACTTTCTTAATTTAAACGATGTAACATAGATTGTTAAAATGATGGGCGACAAGATGGTCCTTTGTAGAACCCTCAGAAGACAAGAGGGTTAGAGGTGAAACCCTCTCGCAATATATTTTTTAATCTCTTCAGGGTTGGTGCTGCATGAAATCCTTGCAATATAAAGGGTTCTTGCTTAGTAGAACACCCCGGGAATAGGGGCAAAAAATAGGTGGATTCTAGAGGAAACCCTTAGAATACAACTGGGATCTCAGCAGAAAACCCTGGGAGGGTTCTGGGTAAAACCTGTGGAATATAAAGGAGATCTCGGAACAACATCCCGAGTGGGTTCTAGATGAAACCCTTGGAATGTAAAAAAGGTTGTCAGAAGAACACCCTAGATGGCTTCTGGAGGAAACCTGTGGAATATAAAATGTTTTTCAGTAGAACAACCTAGGTAGGTTCTAGATGAAACCCTTTGAATATGAAAGGGTCCTCTGTAGGAAAACCATGTGTGAGTTCTGGATGAAGTCTATGAAATATAAAAGGGTTCCCATGGGTTCTAAATGTGAACTAGAGTAGGCTCTAAATGAAACTCTTGGAATATAAAGAGGTGCTCAGTAGAACAACTTGGATGGTTTCTGGATGAAACCCTTGGAGCATAAAAAGGCTCCTGGTAGAACACCCTATGTGGGTTCTGTATGAAACCCATGGAATATACAAGGGTTTCCCCCTCTGGGTTGTGGGTGAAACCTTTCATGCATAATCCGTGGTATAACCTTTTATGTTGGGTTCTACGTAGAACCTTCTGAAAGGGAACCTTTATAAAACACTCTACCAGGAACCAAAAGGGGTTCTCCTATGGGGGACAAGGCAAAAAAACCCTACATGGTTCTAGTCAGGACCTTTATTTCTAAGAGTGTACAGGCAGCCAGTCACAGATATACCTGGTTGTCTGGGTGCAGGGCATGCTACTGTTCGTCTCCCTTCACCGTAATGAGGATCACCAGACGTAGCCTACTTTCTCATACCTTTGATACCTTTGTAGGTATGTTTTTTTTTCACATCCTCGCCCAGTTTCCTCTTTTAACACCAAGGTTGAGAGACATAAAGACTCTCCGGCTTCCCTGAATTAAAAACCTCTACATTCAGGCTGTGCTGGTATGTTAGGTAAATGGACAGGAGGAGGCTGAGGAGGCATCTGTCTCCATACACACTCTTTGTGTGACAGAATGTCAGCCCACACCGCTGACATGATCATTCACTCTGCCTCGGGCTGTTTGCTTAAGAACAGTAAAGTGAAGGTGGGTGTGTGGGTGCTTGTGCTTCTGTGGCTTTTGTCTGTGTGCCCTTGACTGCATCTGTGCATACAGTATGTAAGGATATGCACTAGTGAATACTTGAGCATATATATGTGTGTGTGTGTGTGTGTGTGTGTGTGTGTGTGTGTGTGTGTGTGTGTGTGTGTGTGTGTGTGTGTGTGTGTGTGTGTGTCTGTGTGTGTGTGCGTCACAGCAGTTTCTCACATTCTGTTCTCTGATTCATAGCCGGGGCTACATGGCTTTTTGTCTGCCTGATTTAGCAGAACAGACCCTCTGCTTTTCTTAGTAATGCTGACAGATTTACTGACTTACTTCCCCGACAGGACACAACAGCAGAGCTGGCAACTATTGGGGTCTTTGGCTGGCTTGTCAGCGTCACAGATTGAAGGCACTGCTCAAGCTGTTCTTCATTAGCGACAGGCGAGCTTCTCCTCGATATGAGAATAGCTGCTCCATCATCTGTGAGAGAAGATTAAAACAGTGTCCAGTAATTACCTCTCCAAACTTAAATCAGGAACAGTGTTGCTTATCATGCTTGTATACGTGTTTTGTTCGTATCACACACAGTATATCAACCTGCAATGACTGGCTGTGCAGCTGAACAAAAACCCTGCAAATACAGTCTAGCAGGAAAGATTTTCTGGGTGCATTGAAGAATGCCAAACTCCTTTGTTGTCCTTTCTGTCTGCATCCTCAGCCTTGGCCATCCACTCTCAGACTGCCTCACGTAAGAGCAATTAGCTGTGGCTGTCATGGCAACTAGCATGACCTTTCTATCATTTTACAAATGAGAATCTCAACCAAGGTCTGTCTTTCTTCTGAGCAACTGCAACAGCTGTCTGCAGCTTTTTGCACATTAGTGGAAAAACTGTCTCCTTTTTATTCCAAAAAGCCAGCTGAGGCTGGCGTCTCTTAGTGAAGACACTGGGGATGCCAAGTCTATACACGCATTAATTTAGTGGGCTTGCAGATTGCAAACACCTTGTCTCACCTTCCCCTTCCCAGCATGTAGGAGAACATACAGTGGCCCAGCCCGCTCTCATTCCCAAATTGTCAAATGCTGATGTTTTGTCACACCCATTTATGACTCATACAGATGCAGAAGGTACCTGTTTGTGGCTTTATGAGATGCATCAGGCCTTTGTCGTAGTATGAGACACTTTTGTTGCTTTGATACAGAATGGTAACTGTTAATCTATGTTTTGCAAGTACATAATTTCCCAGATAGATTGTGTTGTCAACAAATACTGACTGTAAAAATGTCAGCACAAGGTAGAGTAGCCTACTTTCTCATAGGGAGAGAAGGCAGACCTGCAGGTCTTTGTGAGGTCATGAGATTTTGGGGACAAGGAAACAACTCAGCGACTACCATCATTTGGTTCAAGAGCTGAAGTTTGACAGAGCCAGGTTCAAAGAATGTGAGCAGGTGACACTTTGTGGTGGCCTATTTGTCCCGTCTCTCCTCCACTCTGACTGAAATAGTTGCCCTCTGGTGTGGACAATACAGACACATCACCAAACATGCCTTGTTAACATTACTGCCACCCTCACTCTACATGGTTCTGGTAGCAGGTAGTCTTCCATATATGATGTATAATGTAGGCAGTAGCCACGGTAACTATGGTTAAAATGCTGATCTAAAACATCTAAATTGTGCCTGTATTTCACTCCAAACAATTCCAACACCATTTGGGCTGTCCAACAATGTCTTAAAACCTTTTTTTTCCCTAGGATGGTGAAGTCATGACTTGGAGAGGAGATGACTTTGCCACCCTGGGACATTTTTTTTTACTTCACTGTATTTCTTTAATTATCTCTCCATTGCAAGTTTATTATCCCATATTTAGCTCTTTGCTATAATATGTTGATGTTTTTACTGTCAGGTGTTTTGTAAGTGTTCATTGTTTTACATCTCAACACCATTTTAAATGAGGATACCTACTCAGTGGCCTTTCAAGGTAAAATAAAAGTTTGATAATAATAATATTCTATTTAAATCTTACACAATGGACCTTTAAGTGATATTAGGGATTTCATTGACATTTAATGCAGCCTGGTACGTTTAACGTGGTGTAGTTATATCCAGTTGTTACCTCTACTGTATGTGAGCCCCACTGACACTTTGAGAGCACCACTTATTGTACTGCTTGAATAACACTGAACCCTTTTATCACTTCATGCATATGGAGTAGATCTCATATTACTACAAGCTTAAGTGAAGTATGGTTTCCTATATAAATCCAAAATGAGTCAAAATTAAGCATGAAATACATCTAATGGATCTGCTGTATTTGGATTTCAACCTCATCTATTTGCACTTGTACAGTACAGAAGAAGGACTTCTTTCATTAGTGTTAACCAGTCGTTTTCCAAAGAACTTCCTAACTGCAAATGTCAGTGAGAAAGCATCATTATTATATAAACAACTTGGCTTTGACACGATCCTATGCACAAGCTTTTAAGGCTTCACATTGAATTTACAGTGTAAATATAAATATGGACCAGCTCATGAAAAATCGTGTGCTTGCACAATTGTAGATTTTATATAGCTGTGCCAAGGTGTAGGCTGAAAAAGCATTCTCTGCTGCAGCTGAGTGCACTTGCTGACAGATATTGTGGGCCACACAAAGATTTTATTATTTACCCACATGTGATGTAACTATTTCTTGTAGCCTACTATAATCTAGGTTGAGCATCCACGCAGGGGCCTGATACAAATCCAGAGAAGATCAGGCTAAACCTGCAGAACTATAACGCAAGTAATGCCAGTGTGGAAACTCTGGGTTTTTCAAATGTCTCAGGGTTAAAGTATGTGAAGAAGAAGGAATAAAATCCTTGCTGTTATGAAGTAGGCACCTTGCTTCACCTGTGGTTTGTTGATGTAGAGACGTCAGAGTTTCTGAAGGATAAGCAGGAGTTCTTTATAATTAGCAAATGGAACAGCTGCACCTCACGGCACCAAACAGCTCAGTCAGCAGTTTAGATGTTGAATCATAAGAGTAAACAGAAAGCTTAATCATGTAAGATAATTATAGCAGGAGTTGAGGATGTTGTATGAGTAACCACTCCTGCTACAATAGGTCCTCATATAAATCAGTCATAAGATATATTTTCATATTCATAGCCCAACTGATATCCCTTTTTACAATAAAAACTGGTCGAGTTACACTAACATCCTAATAGGCCTACAGTAGGCAAAATTAGAAAATTAAAGAAGAAGTGAATAGAAGTGAATGTGGCACAGGCTATCTCTCACAAACCAAAAAGATACAGAGATGAGAGAAGCTTAGACTGGGTTGCACCAGCAGAGAATAAGATTAAGAAATCCAACTTTATCATTATAAACAGAAATTAAAGAGTTCAACATGGAGACTGAGATGCTGTTAAAACCTCCTAGGTATAAAAGAGATGAGAAACTGTTATCTTTCAGCTGTTCTGTCTTCCTTTACAAAACATTATATTGTCTGGTAACTGGCTGAAATGTTAATAAAACTTTACACTGTCTGCTAGCTAGCTAAAAAAGTTAACAAATGCATATTGTTCACTAGCTAGGTACAATTCTAACAAAGCAGTACACTGTTTGCTAGGTAACCTAGCCAAAAATGTTAACTAAGCATTACACTGTTAACTAGCTGGCTAAAAAGTTAACAAAACAGAAATTTGTTTCTTAGCTAGTCACAAAAAATAAGTTAGCTAGTTAGCCTATTGGCCAAATTAGTGGAGCAATATGGTGTAATAATAGGAGATTTCCAAAATAAATAAATAAATAAATACCGAAATAATAATCAAATTTAATGAATCCTTGTTGGTGCAACCCAGCCTTAGAGTTTATCTTTGGAAAATAATATACATTCAAAATTCAGCCCTGGCATACATACTGTACATCTCAGATAACCGCTGTCAGACTGGCTACTTAATTCCATGATTTGCAAGACTGGAAATGTTGTTTTTAAACCAAATTTCACAAAACAGTTGTGAGATGTGAGTATAATATAATATGATGTAACACATTAGTTAAACACAGTGTAGATGTATGAATATTTTGTCTCCACACAAGAGCTCTTTTGAACATCAAAAGCCATCTTAGTAATTAGAGAGAGAGGTGGAGAAGAAGGAGAGAGTTAGCATTTAAATACTGCCAGTGTGGCATACTGATTCCTGTCATAAAGGTGCCTCTAAGCCTTTTATAGTCTACTGTATCAAGGCAGGAAGGATAGCAACTGGGGGAAAAAATGCACATTTACTTATCAAAGACACCCCCCAAGCAGCTGTGAATCAAAAACCTTGGAATATGTGAGTCAAAGAGAAAAGGAAGACGAAATAGAGGAAAAAGAAGAAACAGCTTTGGGAGAGAGGACGCAGACAGAGGGCGGATGAAAATCCTCCACAGGAATATGTTTGGAGCTGATGTGTTGCATAGTAACAGACTATGCATTCCAGTATCCAGCCCATGCATTGATTAAAAACTTCTTTTACCTTAAAGTACTTAATTTTACACCTTTTTAAATGTGATAAAGTACAACCAGAGAACCTGACTTCATTTAGGAAGCCTATCAGTGCTTGTATGATAGATTGATGCAAAGAAGTAGATATATTCTCTGCTGCCAGACAGGAGCATCAACCAAGATCACTGATATACACTGCATCCATCTTTAAAATATTTTCCTATTCCCAACTCCCATCTTTACAAACAATACCTCCCACTATACAGCTCATTCTTCCATCTCTACCTCCATAGATCCAGAACTAGATTTAATGAGCTGAGAGATGTACTGAGAAATTTTAATCTCACTCAAATGTTTATGTATGGACAAAAGCAGACAGGAGATGGCAGATAAGCCATAAGAGAACTTTTGGTTCCCAAATGTTTGGGTGCTTCCTGGACTCAAAATGAGTTTATTTGTGGTAGTCTTTGGATAGGGACATACTGTACATGTACACAAATATCACAAAAGATCACAAAAAAACTCCATTGTACTCTCTTGTCTGGATGCTGTATCTGTAGGTGGGAATGGTTACACGTGTTACACAGTCCTGGCAGAGCAGTTGGGTCCACTGAAGGGGAGAAGGTGCATGTGTTTATGCATGTGTGTCTGGAGGGGGTGGAGGTGACGGTGAGTGGTGGGCACTTTGGGGCTGGAGAGGAAACTAGGGTGGGTTGTTGAGGAGAGTGATGGCCTTAGGGAAGAAACTGTTAAAGTATCTTGGTGCTTCTGGTGCTGATGGAGCTGCTGCAAGGGATTTCTTAAATAAAAATAACAAAAGACTGAGTTTGATGTCATGAAGTAGCATGGGATCATGGGAGTTGTTCACTTCATTGTTAAACAAATGCTGCACTTTGCAGTCTGCTGTTCTGACAGATGTGAACTCTGACCTGTGAATCTCTTGGACGTCAAAGCAAAGTTTTATTGTTGTGTAACACATTCTTGAATTTATCATTAGCATAATTTTAGGATAAATAAATGAGAGGCAAAGTGAATGTTTGCAGAGGTTGTGTGACAGTTAAAAATGTCACGACCTTCTAAACTCTAGCCTAGAGAAGAACATCCACTAACTGTGTTCTTCTCCTTGAACACAGTGGAAGTGGCAGATATATGTTCAGGCTGACAGTGTGCTTGAAGCCACTTCCTCACAGACTTTGGCATGCAGGACTCATGTTTTTACTGAGCTCATCGACTGTCTGATATGTGTCACGGTGTTGCTTCAGTTTCTGTACTGCATGTGCTGCTGTGAGTCAGTGACTGAGGCTCATACTGTAAATCTGCACCAGGCTCCTGACACCTCTGTAAGACAAGAAGAAGATGCACTGCAGTCAGATGGTAAAGCAGGGTGGATACACTTTCTTTCAAAGGGTAGCTGTGCAGCTCAACTGTCTCCTTCAGAAATCCATGCATTGTACATCTACCGGTTCCTTTCATCTATTAAAAACGTCAGGAAACATGTTTACAGATGTGCTACCTGTTGTTGTCATAACAACACACTAAAAGTTTTGAAGAATAAAATCATATCCTCTAGTGCTGAAGAAATTCGCTCATGGCTGTGTCCTATGCTATATTTTGTTGATTTTGGAGGCCCATATAGAAAAAATAAATTGTGTTTCCACAGTAATAGCCACAAAATCTAACATTATAAACAAAAATTTTGAAATAAAATCCTCCCCCTGCTTCTTTTCCTAGTGTGTAGGAGAAAATACAGTGGCTGCGGAAAAGGAAGAAGGCTGCTGATGGTGCAACATGGCGGACTCTGTGGAAGACGGCTGCACCCTCTTCAGATATAAACGGCTCATTCTTAGGTAACACTTCTTATTTTCAGGTGATTATACACAAAAACATACTTATGAATATTCTATTCAATTTCTGCCATATTTTGCCAATAGATTCTTCTAAATCTTGCACACTGGACCTTCAAGAAATCCTGGGACTGTAAACTCTATTCCTCAATCCATATCCGTCCTGCCATGCTCGTGCCTGTGTTTAGAAAGTGCACAAGACTTCCTGTATCCTTGATTAGAATCTAATATCAACAGCTGTCTCACTTCACTCGCCACTGCCTAACTGGTTGGCTGTAATGGAGAAGAAAAGATGGGCATTCAGTTTGAGTTGAAGGTACTGACAACAGAGGAGAGGAATCCCCACCTTTTTGGGTTTGAGCCATGAAATCATGTTGAATCAAAGTTTATTATAACCTGATATAGAGCATGCCTTCAAAGGGCTGTAGGTATAATAAAATCAGGACAAAACACACAAAAATACATAAGGCCAACTACATACAATAATTGACACACAATAAAAAAAAGTAATGAGCAGGATTAAAACTTAGAGAAACATGCTCACATAGTCTTTTTTGGTGGTTATTTTTAATCTAGCAGAGTGTTTATGCCATCCTACCATCAGATTTTAAATGTTTGAAATTGTTCATTGAGGACAGTTATTTAAAAGAAAAGAGGTTATTTAACACACCATAATCACAACAACACAACATCCAGTGCACTCAGCAATGCACTCGAGTACAGAGCCACGCAAACTGAGACACAGCAAGAGTGACCATATGAGCCTCTCTTAGGTTTCCTCATAGCTCTTCTGTTTGGTCTTTGCATCTTTGCTGCAACTCTTTTCAGTTTTCTTTGGATGCTGCCTGCCAGCAAAGACCTCTTCCCAATGCAGTGCTTATGTAATCTGCATTGGCTCTATGCTTCAGTTCCTCCTTTGAGTTTGTACATACAAGAACATCCCTCTAGTGTGTGTATTCCCAGTGCTTTTACAGCTCCCTTGTCACTAAGGATCAATGTCATTGCTCGGCTCAGTGTTGCTCTCAGATCCTCCCTCCTTTAACACTCCAGCGTCCTTATCTGTTGCAGCAGGGCATGCGACATAAAGCATTTCTCTCTTCAAAGTCCACTTCATTTTCAAGTAAAATAGAGATGAGCTATTGAAGGTATCGTCCCGTGTCCACACACACCCGCCCCCTCGGCCTTTGCTCTCACTCCCCATCTTCTTATTTCTTTATGCCCAACCCCCCCCCCCGCCAGGAAAGAGCAGGAGAGTTATTGCACAGTGGGAGGGCCCTCTGGTCCCGTGTGCATCCCGGACTAAGCCGAACACACACCTCTCAACCCACTAAAGGCACATGCTCCTGCCTGTAGCCATGGTTCCCTAAAGAAGAGTGGCGGAGAAAAAAAATGAGCAGAGTGCTGTCTGCAGTAGCCTCGGCCTCCCTTTTGTCTGTCTCCCATCCTTCCCCCCACTGCTAATACTCCTCTCATAGCTGCAGGGACCTCAGGGATAACACATGCACACATGCACACACATACATGCACACACATACATGCACGCTGAGACTGATGGAGGCTCTGTTTGAAGGAATGCACTGGTCCCTCTAATTCTTGCTGATGTTTTCCCTCTGTGCAGGTTCATCCATCAACTCAGAGTCTGATTTGTGCAATTAAAACATTTCTTTTTGCGCATGACCGCTGAGTAAAAAGTAAAATGATGGGGGTGAAACACAGCACAGCCACGATGTGTATTTAGGTGTAATTATGGAGTAATTATCACTGCTGTGCACTCAGTCTGCTGCAGCTGACCTAATCTAACATTTTAATCAGCATAAAGGACAAAGCATCAGGCCCTGCTTATTTCTCCACTGGTGCAGCTGAGGGGACGCTGCAATGGATGTCTCCTTGTTATTTTGGCTTGTGCAGACACACGCAGGATGTGGCCCATAGCCAAATCCGCTGTGTGTGTTTCTGTGTGTGTGTGTTTCCGTGTGTTTGTGTGTGTTAAGGGTACAGCCTTGTGCTCAGACACTGTCACATTGTGCACAGCAGAGCACGCCTCAGCCTTTGTGTGTGTGGTTGCCCAGTGATCACAAAGAAGGGGAGTGAGCATGTGCATATTGTGTGTGTGAGTGTGTGTTTGTCTGTCTGTGTTTATGTTTTGGATGTAAGGTTTGGATTAGTGCACTCACTGCTGAGAACACCCTCTGTATAAAACAAGCACAATAGAGTCACTAACACAAACTAAAACAATAATACACTCATAAATTTGCAAGAATATTTTTAATATTATTTATTTGTTATGAACTATGTATAACATTGACTTCCCAAGTCTTGCCCCTTTTGGATCCTCAGTCAACTTTCTCCTTTCCTGCTTTCTGTACTAAGATAAGATATGCACTAGACTTGACTACATTGAAAAGAAAACCAATTTTTGAAAAAGGTTAGAAGAAGTTGCTGGGGGACCTGTAAAAGCAACATCCAGTCACATCTTAAGTTAGCTGATGTAGTCAAAACTCTAGCCAGCTATCTAACTACCTAACTAATCTACATTAATCATTAGCTAGCATTTCACTAACAGTAGTTAACCTAAGATGTACATGTCATTTTTACAGTAAGGGAACCAGAGTACTGACATATTGTTAGCTATTATTTCATTAAAATATTCAGTGTTATTATCTATGAGATAAAAAAAGGGGTACAATTTCAGTTGCATGTATTTTGATGGTAACTGTTTTAGCCTACTGTATTAAACTATGCTGCAGACCGACTGATAAAATTGGGCACTAACTAAGTAATTTTGTAAACCGTGTCAGAAAATCATAGTTTACATGCTGAGGTACACTTTGGAAAAGTCAATAAAGAAAAGGGCCAAACTACAGTGGTTCTCATCCAAACCAAGCACAATGCAACTGTGACGTCAACCAGTAGATTTCACTGCCCAGTATTTCTTGCCACATAAAATATTATTTCATTTTGTGGCCTATATTTAATGCACATTTTGGGGGACAGTTCCAACTGGAAGTGGGCCACCAAAAACATGTTAGCATATTTTACAGGTCCCCAACAACAAGCCTAGCACATAGCATTTGTAAGTACAGGAAGCATTTTTTTTTCACAAGATGGTGAAGTCATGACTCGCCTACTTTGACTCTTGCTAGTTACCTCGCTGTTCATAGCCTTTGTTGGTTTGGGACATTTGGGTTGGGTAGGATGTACTTAGGCATCATCAGGAGTGTGATTGTGTTGAGTTTAGGGTAAAAATATCAGGGAGCCAATCAGAGGCGGAATAGGGCAGGACAGAGTACAGAGCAAAAAGGGGTGGGGCTTAGGAAGGATCAATTAAACATATATAGGCTAAACATTGCTATTTGTTATATTGCACCAGAGTTAAAACTAAACACTTTAAGCATTAATACTTGCTACAGGACATCTTATGCTAATTCATGCAAACATCATCACCTGTATATGAGTAAGACTAAACTGTACATGTTTTTATTTTCTACCAACAAATACCTTTGACATTTTAAAATATATTTAGCTTATAATAGCTTTTCATCAAGATTGAGGAAATTTGCTCTTCTGGCAAACAGGAGCAAGTAAACATAAACCAGAGGCAAGGGAATGCTTGCACACACAAACAGAGTGTAAGGATTAGAATAAACCGATGATTACTCATCCAGCCTGCATCTGCTCAATTTACATGACTTGTGCTACGGACATGTTTCTGTCCCATCCTGGTTAATGATTAAGGATGCGTCCTAAAAAACAACACAGCGATTTCTAGATTTCTTTATAAATAAAACAAAAACAACACAGCAACAACAGTGAGTTTCAGAGAAACAAGTTGTGCGTTCCCACTGTGGCCACAGGGAACATTAAACAATTGCTCACATTTGACTGAACTCATTGGTGGTGCTGCCAGGGAAACACAAGGTCAAAAGAAAGCTCCAGGGGACCAGTAGGTTTAGCCACAGGCGGGAGTTTGGGGTCAGGGGTCACACACAGCGAGGTGGGGGTGGTGGAGGAGCTGCAGCATAGTGTTTGGTCCGCACCGAGTCTGAAGATTTGCTTAGGTGGTCAGTTACTGGTGCTGTGTGTGTAAAATGACGTGTGTTTGCAGGGTGAGGATTTAATTAAAGTTATCAACAAGTGAATTAATCATACACAGTAAAGCAGGTCTATTCAATTGGCAGCACTTTGATCATTTATAAATGATGAAAAAAATAATTTTTGAAGTGAGAGATGGTAATTAGCCCATCAATTGATTGTGTCTGTTAGTAAAAACAGATATTTATTTGAATGAAAAAAAAAAAAAAAAAAAGATGTTAAATGCAGCATTACAAAGGTGCCTTGTTTTTCCCTGTACTTTTGTACATGTTTCTTTTCTTATTATGAAAACTAATAAAGTGGAGAAAAATAAATTAAAATGTGTATTATTTTACACATTTAAATTCAGGTCAAATACAGGAAATGTAAACATCTGGCCCCTTGGCTCAAATTACTTTTTAAAAATTGGCCCCTCTTAAAAGGAATTGAATAAGCCTGCAGTAAATAAAATATTTTGATTTTTTCATGAATCCATCAATACTCATCTCTTAAATCTCAGTCCAATATTTCCTCTGAGATTGTTCATCTGAAAGGAACATAAAGAAATAGATTTTACTGCCAGCCTTTGCAGGAGCTTGTATAGAGACTATGAGTATAAAAGGAATGAAAGGAATGTTGCGATCATGTCCTGTTAAATCCTGTTATACTACCCCTCTTTTCGAGAGCAAACTGGCTGAATTGGGAATTGATGGGTTTGGATATTCTGGCCCTGCCCTGCACTGCGGCAGAGGCAGAGAATCTGGTGTCTGTGAGAGGGAGAGAGAAAGAGCACACACTGCAGGACTCGACACATCATCACACCTCATCAGTAATCAAAGATTAGCACGTCTGCACAGATGCATGGGGATGGGTACACACCATTTTCTCTGTAGCGTTCAGAAGCACAGTTCTTTCCCCCCAGATGACAATACGATAGATTTTAATCTGCCTGCACCCACAGAGGAAACATAAAGTGACAGCTTACTTCTGGAATGTGCTGTTGTGTTGTTGTGTCCTTACAGAGAGTTATCTGAGGACCCAGAACATAATGTTAATATTACACAACAGCACTGAGGGCTGTCCACTCAGAGCTGCATAACTCCCCTCAGATCACGCAGTGCACACCACTGTCCAGAAAAACAGTCCAGTCCAGCCTGAACACTGATTTACTGTCCTATACTTGTCAGCTCATTTTTTGTATTTCATCTATTAACAAACCTTTGAGCAACACCCTTAGAAAAAATGGTTCCAAAAAGAATTTGGAAAAAAATAAAAAAAATAAAAAAATAATTGGTTCCGAACTGGAAAAGTTGGTCCCCAGCTGGAAACAAAGAATCACAAGTTTCCCTTGGGAACCAAAGTTGGTGTGTTTTATTCTTATTCTGCACCAACCTCTGTTGATGACTCCTTAATTACAACAGTTCCACACAACAGAACTGGTGGAAATGTGGATTGCTTCACTAGCTAGCACCAAGATTACAAGAATATTCAATGGAACCATTTCAAGAACCAGAACTAGGTGCTTGAACCAGAATGGAGCTGGTTCCATGTTGGTGGAGAAGGGATTCTGGGTGAAACCTCTCACAGATGCTTCTAGGTATCACCCTTATGTTGGCTTCTAGATAGAACTCTCTGAAAGGATTCAAAGGGGAACCTTTAGAGAAGGTTCTACCAGGAAACAAAAAGGTTCTCCTATGTGGACAAGCCAAAGAACCCATTATGGTTCTAGTTAGCATCTTTATTTATAAGAGTGTCGAATGTAATCGTACGTATGTACAATGAAAGAGAAAATTCCGGTTGGAGCATCTTTCATCATCATTTTAATTAATTGATTTAAATGTCACCGGGGAGATAATGATGTTGGCACTCTCATGAATTTCATTTTTGAGATGTGGATTGATATTCTGATTAGTTTAACATGTGCGTGAATCAGAATTAATCCACTGTGTTTCACAGCTCGTTAAATTGGCTTTGTGTGGCTAAAATGGCCTCCGTCCAGCTTTTGTCCAGTAATCCTTGGTCAAAGTGACCCTCTGTTTGTGCTGGAGACAAAGAACTTTTCTAAGGTGGCTGTGTATGGCAAAGTCTGAACAAAATGGCAGGGTTGATCCTGAAAGCTCACTGGACTGTGCCATGATGCCACTTCTCCTTAACCGAGCCCTCGAGGTACAAGCCACAGCTGAGTGGGCAATTGAACTCTCTGTGCCTGTCCAGATGTTGGCCTAATTTACTACGACTAGCAGCGTATGTGGCCCATTTACATGTCCTCACACCCAGTGTGTGTGCCCACATGTGTACAATGTCAGCCTCTACCTCAGGTGCTCCAGCATCCAGCCCACTGACATCCCATGATTCATTTTGCTTTCAGCAGCGAGTGTTTTTTTGGGCTGGTTTGATGTATGAGTTCTGAACTGGGGATGGCTCATGTTCAATATCCTCATCCCAGTTTTCTCAATGGTTTCATGCATTTGGATGAGAATAGGTGAAAAACATATTGTTTAACTTTTGTTTTACCTATAACAATCCACCTACTTTATCCTGAGTAAAAAATGCCTTGCCGGGGCGGCTGTTTAGCTCAGTTGGTAGGAGGCTGTCAGTCCTCTGCAGCGGCCGCTGGTTCGACTGTTCGCTGGTTCGTGTCATCCCCTCTCTCTTCACCCCCTTTTCCTGTCTACTCGTCAGCTATCCTATCTAATAAAGGCAAGAAAAGCCCAAAGACATAATAATAATAAAAAAAAATGCCTTGCCACCTTACCACATTATATGGTGTCCTGCTGATGCACAACTTCTCCCAGAAACATCTGAAAAGAAATCATTGGTGGATTTAGTTGCAGTAATGGCTCATTTGCTGATCCAGGACTACATACTGCATATCACCATAAAATAAAAAGCCCTATAGAAAAATCCTGCTAGAACTGGCTTCAAACTTAAGATGGTCATAAACTGGCCTTGCTGGATTTACTTGGTAGGCCAGCTTTATCAAGCTGGATTGACTGGTGATCAGCTGGTAGGCCAGTTTTATTTAGCTGGTTGAGAGGTGAGCAATCATGTTGGTAGTGCTGGTGTAACTGAGTGTTGAAGGCAGACCAGCATGGACGTGTTGGTGTAACTGATCAAAAAAGTTTGCAGACCAGCAGAGCCATGCTGCTGTAACATGTCAGATGGTTCGAGACCATTTTCTTCTTCCCTCCTAGTGCGGGAAACCCCAGGATTCAGCATTTGTTGTCTGGTGGAGCTGGCCCTGGAAATGTCCCTGTTTTTAACTGTGTTCTCAGGTGAACAAAATATCATACATTATCATATCATAATATTAATTATCATACATTTTGTCCAGCAAGATAATCTTCACAAATTAAGTCAACTTCTATGATTTTTGAAGTGTAAATTCAATCATCAGAGGTAAAAGGCTAATGTCAGGCTTTAAACGAACTACACAAGAGCCATATGACCTCAGGCCACCACCCTTAAGTGACTAATGTTCACATTTAATGTCTGCAACACCTCTGTACTCTCATTTAGCCATTTGTTAGCATCTACCTTTTTAAAGACATACAAAAGCTTCAAAATTCACAGGTGTGGTATTTACTGAAGTATTTTATGTCGTAGAACAAAACATGAACATTTCTTATGCTTATGCCTTATTTCATGCACTTAACCAAAAACACATTCAAAAAACTGAAAGGGTTTGAGACAAGGGAACAGGAAGTGCTAATATGCTAATTCATTTCAGGGCTTTAGTACTCATTCCTGCAGCACTCTATTATCACCCAATTTGCTCTACTGAGTGTTTCTGCATCTATCGGCTCATTATTTTGGTTTTACAGCCCACAAAACCCCACTGTACACCACCTGCTCAGCACTACAAAGCACACAGTCACAGGTGGAGAGCAAAACGCAACTAATAGGAGGATAATATTGGACCTCAATTCATCAGGTGGACATAAACACGACTCCAAATCTAATCTAACTGTTTTCTGTCAAGGTCACCACATCAACTTAAAAGCTTTAAGTTACAGGAATATTGTGCATTAAATTGCCCCCTGTGCGTGCTAACATGGTCACCTTTAAACATGGCCACTTCGAGTGCAACCAAAAGACCAGAGAGACATTACTGGTTCCCCAATGCTTTGTTATGATATGGTTCAATATTCTTCAACCGATTCTACCTTGCAGACATCAGTCACTGCGCAGCATCATTAGAGCTTATTAGCACTACTTAGAATCTGGTGCACTGGAAGAAGAGGCAGTGTGGGGGCACATGGGCCGTTTGGCCTGTTGGCACCTTTGCCATATCCTGTGGCACCAGGCCAGTCTGAGACACCTCTGCAGCTGGCGGTCACCAGATGTGGCGTGTTTGAAGACAGATGAGCAGCAGCCTTGTGCATCTTCAGAGGAGACGGAGAAGCTGTGAAGACTTCCAACAACCTGTAAGGATGAATGTGTGCCAAGTGCTGCTATCTATCTCTCATTCTCTCTATTTTAAGGTTTTTTTTATTTTTACTGTTCATTTATGATGGGAAAATATATTTGAAAATGTCAAACTGTTGGCTATTAATCCTTGTAATAGGCCAACTTTCTAGTGATTCAACTTTTTATTTATAATTGTTGTGGCTGAGAAAGAATACACATTAAGTTTACCATGACATTTTTTTTGTTGTTGACAAAGTTGAAAGCCAACTGACAGAATATGTTACATACAGGAGCATTTCCAGACTATTTTTTGGCATTAAACTGAAAAAAAAAAAAAAAAGACTAATTTCAAACACATTAATCCATTATTAAAAGAATGGAGAGTTACCTCTGTCAGTATAAATGCCTTATGGAGTTGACAAAATGTTAAATTGTTTCATTTCACAGCTGAGTCATGATGAGTAGCCATTTTATTTTGTTTAGTTCTCTTCATGCTAATCAAAATACACAATAATTCTTATTTACCTTTAATTTAGAAGGGCTACAGAGTTGACATGTTATGGTTGAGACATATCTGATAGGAACATTATCAAAAAGATCTACCTATCTATCTATCTATCTATCTATCTATCTATCTATCTATCTATCTATCTATCTATCTATCTATCTATCTATCTATCTATGAAAAGGTTCATTACTTTAAATGTGCTTTTCATTACCTTCACAATAATATCATACATGATTAACACATAATTAGTTTTATTGTTCCTTAAGCAGAATTTTTAAGTGTCAGATATCAAAACTTTCCTGTCTATCATCCTTATTATGCTTATCATGCTGCTACTCATTCGTCAATTACACATCTGAGTGACACGTTTTTCTTCTTCTCAGTCTGTGATAATAACTCCCTGATCATCAGTGTCTATGATCTTCGGTTCAGGGTTGAAGTAATGGAAAATGACAGTAATCCCCCATCCGTCGTGATTTAAATTAGTTCTTTCCTTAATGAGACATGCTCTGCATGCATGCAGTGACACGGAGCCTGTTAAAGGAATTATTAGCACTGATAGAGTGGAACAGATAAGCACCTCACTTCCTACGGAGATGATTGAAGTGATACACTACAGGAGACATCTGTTCACTTTCATTATTACACTTTCAGAAGTATGTGATCAGAAAAATGACAGGAGGGTTTAAACAAGATTGGCCTCATTTTCACAATTTTACTGTTTTTTATGTGTAAAACTTTCTGATCAAGACCTTTGACTGTGTGATGAAAGTACTTAATCAAAATCAGTGTATTGTAATGATGTGTGGGGATTTATTGGCAGAATATAGCAGAAATGGAATATAATATTTAAAAGTATGTTTTTATTAGCGTATTATCACCTGATAAATAAGAAAATTTTCCCTCTTTCTATAGCAACATTTTGCATGACTTTCACAGCCACCATAGATTCTGTTACATGCTGGCAAGGGGAGGGCGAGATTTGAGATTTTTCAGTAAAGCATTGTTAATAATTTATGTTATAAATGACAGAAGAACAACAGTTCAAGGGTGCCAGACAGGGCAAGCTTTATTTAACACAGCAAAAAACAAAAAACAACCCCCAAAAAATGAAATAAAGTTCCATTTCCAAAATAGATTTTAAACAAATGTACATGTCAATCAAAAAAAGGCAAAAAAAAAAAAAAAAAATAGCTACCAAATAAATAGTCACATCAACAACAATATTTCCATGTGACATCCTGGAAGATGTCTTACGATGATTATAAAACAAGAGACGGTATGTACAATCATACAACTTCAATAGGACATGCTTAGGAGTTTGACTGCACCATTGCACCACACACTGACTACAACACAAAGGCTGCATATTAACTGACATGGTCCACGAGCCGCCCGTCTAACCCGTCTGCAGAAGGCCTGGCATCAGCTCCCTAACCCAAAGAAAAATATCAAGAAATGTGTCTTTTTTTTTTTTTGGAACAAGCCTGGATAAATGCATAACTGACGCTGTAATAATGGATGAGGGGATGTCTGCTCGTGAGCCAACCCTCTCTGTCCACACAACCAACCCAAGAGCCAGTCTCTGTTTCCTACGCTCAACTGTTGCTAGGCAATGCTGAGGAATTTGGTGTGTGACCATGAACTGGAAGCCTTTGTGCAAATCACCACTTTAAGTTCCTCTGACTATCAGGGGGGTGAGGGGGGGGTCGGGGGGGGGGGGGGGCAGTCCACAGCTCCATAAAGACGCTACAACCATCTCAGAGAGATATTTCCCAAACAACACTGGGACTCACATCATCATGCTTTTAAATACCAAAAAAGAAAAAACAAAAAAAAAAAACAAAATACACATTAACCATAAAAACAAATAATGGAAAAATAGCTTTCTTTGGACAGGGCCAGCCTGTGCATTTTGATTACTTGTCTCCTTAGTCTCACATTATTTCCTTTTTTTTTTCCCCACACACTAGCCCTTTTTACAAGATGATTGTTAGACTTTTGAAGCAGATTTCTAATTTTACAAGCATGTGCTGCACTGTCAACTCACTCAAGCAGCTTATTTAGATCAAACCACCTCATTATTTTTATTATGATTACGTAAAATTGACAGCAAAGTCTAGCATCTCCAACTCAAAGAGCGTTGATCCCATTTATTCACATACTCTGATCAATTTCATTGGTTGTTTTAGATTCCAGTAGCTACTTACACGGAGGAGGAGGGGCAAACACAGATCAGCAGCCTCTTTGTACAGCAGAGATGGTTTCAGTCCATAACATGGATGTCCATGGAGCACTATAGCATGACAATTAATCACAAAGCTGCATCTTTATTGCCACACAGGTTACCTTGCATCACAAGCACTTAAATCATTATTGCTTTATGGTTAGAAGCACAGAGATCAATGCTGCACACACACATAACCATGAAGCCAAAGATTTAAGCTCAGGAAAAGGGTCCGTAGTCATTGTAACCTTCAGTAAGTGCTGCTTATTGGAGGTCGATAGATTAACAAAGACTTGAGTCATCTTGGAAGATTGGGAGTGCTACATTGATGAGAGAAATCCACAGGCATGTTACAGTAGTCAAAAACTCTCAATGACCTCTGGGAACATGATATGAAAGGCATTTTTCAAAACTGCATACCATTTGAGAATTAAAAACCCTCAACAATAGAATGCTACAAATCTTTTCTGAAGAATATTTGAAAACTACAAACCAGATTCTCCCATTAGCAGGCAGCCTGACTCAGGTAGGCGTTATCCGACACTTTTAGATATGCCTCGCAACAACACCTTGACTGGCATCAATAATCAGCCGCGGCTTCATAAATAACAGCTCGACAGCTCAGCATTGAACTGTTTGTGTTTTTGCTCCTGGTCACAACAAAAGCATCTGCTCTCATCTATTAAAAGGTGTCTGTCGCATCACCAAAATAGTATTTTAAAATAGACTGTGACCGCAGAGACACCGGAAGCCCGTCTAAACTTCCCTTTATTTTGTGTTCGTTTTGTCCACACAGAGCCTCTTCAGCCTCCTCCACTCAGTCCACTGAAAGCTGGTGGAGCAGTGCCGTCCAGAGCTACACAACCATGCATCAACAATCCATGCAGGTCGAGATAGTCTAGACCGCCGTCTGCACACAGCAGCGTGCACTCACAGCTCTCATCCCTGCTCTCATCACCACTGAGACGACGAGAAACAGCTCTCTATATGTAATAGCTCTCACTGCGGTCTGTCCCACTACACTCCCTCTACGTCTCTGTGCTTCCACAGGCCTAAATGGGAACATCAGCGACAAGCTATTTCACACCTCAGACACCTTACTATGTAAGAGGGATGTACAGGATTCAGCTAATTCCTGACAGTTTCATGCTAGATATATTTTTGTACTTAGAAAAATATCCATTGAATCGTCTGAGAGGCATTTACATCACAAGATTAAACGTCACACGTTGCACATTTCCAATTTGGACAAAATCAACATGTGCCTAGAGATAGTAAAATCAGACAGATGTAATAACACCGTTGTAGTTGCATACTGTTTACAGGTGAAAAAAAATGAGAGCTGGATGATCAGACCTTGACTGATATTGTTTGTTTGAAGAAAGCAAGATAAACAGTAGTGGAGAAAAGATGGATGTGCGCTAAAAGGTTCAGGAGCAAGTGGACAGCGAGGTGTCCACCTCTTCTGAGGGGTGTTTTGGTTTCCGGGGGGGTGAGGGAAGGATTCAGCAGGAAGCCCCCTGATAAAACCATCGTGCCCACCCCCCCTTCCCCGAGACCAAAGAGGCAGGGGCTTGGGGTCGCATGTGATGACTGTAACCCAAGAGGTCTCCACTCACATGACCGAGCAGCTCTTGGCCTTCTCCTTCTTGAAGGTGGAGGAGAGCAAATCCGACTTGCTGGGCAGGTGGAGAAGTCTTTTGGAGAGGCGGCGGGTGGGGCTGGTCTTGGGGAGAGGCTGCAGCTTGTTGATGCACGCCATTGCGGCGGTGCGGAACACACTGTGGATGCTTTTCTCCGAGGTGAATGCTGAGCACTCCAGGTAAGCCTCTGCACCCAGCTGTTTGGCCATAGCAGAACCCTGCAATGAATGGAGAGTTGGAGTGATGAAGAGTGGTGTTCACAACGTCCTTTAATAAATTTTTATTGTTTTCTGTTTGCACCAGGGTCACTGTGTTGTGAGGAGTTCAGGAGGAGATGCTCCTGCAAGCTCATAAATTGACTCTGAAAATAAATGAGGGAGCGTGGCATCACTGACTGTGACAATAGGTGGCTCATTTTATTCTCCACTATTTTGTTATCGTAAAAAAGATATTTATAGATTATCAACTGCCATTGTAATCATAATGCAAACTCATTATCAACATTTTTTTCAAGCAACTAATGAGTCAGATTTCCAGAATAATTATAAATAATATAAATAATAAGTGGAAGTTTACTGATATGCTAACTGTAATGTTCAAAACCTAAAGAAATATTAAGTGATATATCAAAAGAAGGTCTGCTTAATCAGCATTTATTTTCTCTATAGTGTGCAGCCCTAACATAAAGTAATTTCCATGTGTTTCTTAAGGTCTTGGTGTTTGAATGTAATAATTTGGAGGGATTGTTAACCATTTTTTTCAATAATTGACTGGTCAAAACTGGTTAAATTGTGCAGCAAATCTGTGTAATAAACGGTTATCAACCCCAGTATTGCTGCAACAACTTATGATAATTGATAGTACATGGGGATGTACTAATATATACTAATGAGCTCAGCTGCTTCTTAAATTAATCTTTAGGTTCTCAGCTTTCACATGATGTATACCAGATGTATACCATCTGTATAAAACAAATACGGGGTACTGATGTTCCACCTTTCAGCTGGCAGGGGACGTAGTAATAGAGCTAAATCTACATCTGTGTAAAAAGGGTGAGCCAGCAGGATGAGACGTTGTCACACAGGATGTCAACGCTGTTGTTTAACACACATCATACCTCTTTTGCTTAATCCTGACATGCTATCTAAAATCACTCAGTCAGGTATTGTTTGGTTCTGTGTAAAAAAGCAAATCCTGTGTAATGACGGCAGTATTAAATGGTTTAAAAATGACTTATACTGTATGTCTTACTTCTCTTGTCTCACCTGCTCATAAGTAATGGGGGTCTGTTTCTGATTGGACAGCTCCATCAGTGTGCAGACATCTGTGCGCAGGTCAGTCTTACAGCCAATGAGCAGGATACGTGTGCTCGGACAGAAGTCCAGGATCTCAGTTTTCCACTGTGGATACGAAAGTATGATCAGTACAGTTAAAAAACCTGTAAGTATGAGTAGACTGCACAGTGCTACAGAACACTTTCATAGCTATATTTGAGAGAATTATTGATATTAAATGTGTGACACTGGTGTACAAAAGATACTTATGGCTGTAAAGTGAAACAGTGGAGCAGTTACCTTCTTCAGACTGCTGTCCACAGTGTCCGGGCGGCTGATATCAAAACACAGCAAAACTGCATCTGAGTCGCTGTAGCAGAGAGGCCTCACATTATCGTAGTATGGAGAACCTAAGAGGGCAGAAAAAAGAGACTTATTAATGTGAATAAAAGACAAGACAAACTTTGAGGCATCTCTGATTTCAAGTAGTTCCATGTGCCATCAATGACTTCAGACCACAGGAACGCCGAGCAGAGCGAGTGCAGAGCTGGATATTGCTGATTTGAGAAACAAAAGTTTCAAAGAAATCTTTCACAGCCACCATTTTGAAATATTGATAAAAGGGCTCAAAGTTTTCCACATCTTTATGGTGACATGGTAACACACTTTGAACCCCTTTCACACAAGCAGTCTATCCCTCAAATGTTCAATGAACATTTCCCTGCAAGGGTTGTGTGTGAATGGGAGCAGGGATCAATATTCAGGAAAATGTGTTCCTCCAATTTCTCACCTAAGGACCTGGTAACATTTCAGAGGAAATGCCTGTGTGGCTGTGTTGTAAATGAAAGCAGGGACAAGCATATGAAGGGCTGCATTCATCTGACAGTGCAGACTCAGGGAGGACAGAAAGAGACCAATACATTATGGACACACTAAGACAACATGTTATCTGTCACTCACTGCTGAGAGTACAGAACACAATTATATATTTTCATATACAAGAGTGTAATATTAACTAAGCTTCATTGCAGCGTTCATGATTGAAGGGTCTATAATGGCACTTTCAGATGTTGACAAAATTAAATGTTCCCTGCCATACCTAAAAATATACGCACCTATTTTGATGTAAAAACAGCATATGTGTGAAAAAGACTTTGTACTTTCCATTCTTTGTAGCTCCCAAAATTCCTGCGTGAGTTTTTTCTTTTTTATTTATCAAAGGGGCTTTTGATATGTTTAGGACTGCACATACCTTTCAGCTACATAACAACCCACATTTTTTCGTTTTCATTTTAATATTGAACAGGGATCTTGGCTAAATTTAGTTTATAAAATGTGTTCATGAGTTTGGCCAATGATAAATTCATTTTAAGTGGAGACTGACAACAGGCAGCTGTTAAGAAGAAAAAGTGCGATGGAGCAGCAGAGTGGCAGCAGAGGCAGAGCCGGGGCATATAGCTGTGGGGATTAGGTGCAATCAGCATCACTTCTCCTGGTGAGCCTCACTTTGCTGTCCCTGAAACTGCTCTTTTCCCTGCTGCTATATCCTCCGCTGCCATTTCAGAGGGAGAGAAGATGACAATCGAGCACCGAATCCTCATTGATCTTCTCTTGCAGTAGATTACGCAAGTGGAACGGTGGGGCTCGGGGCAGGCAGACGCTCCCACTCATGCTCAGAATCCTTAAGTAAACCACCCACCCCCCCAAAAATCCTCTGCTCGGCGCGCAATACCTCCAGTCCCTCTGTTACCACAGCAACAGCCTTGGAATCCACCATCTACATCAGGCATTCCTCCCACCTCTCCATAAAGGCTCGCCTTAACTGCCAATCAATCATTTTACACCGCAAACTGCCCACCCACCCACTGTTGGGGACATTCCTCTGCTTTGCAACAGAGACACACACCCATGATTACACAAAAACACTCACACACATTCACGCCACACCTAATGACACATATTTAAATTTGGCAGCAGCCAGAGGTGAACCTAAATCTGAAATCAGATGAAACAGAAGAGGAGCAGCTCAATGGGATTAACATGTTTACTTTAGGCTCTGTGAGAATCCCAAAAGGGATTCAGTGCTCCTCTTATAGCTACAGATAACAAAAGCAGCCTGTGTAATCACTCATTTAGATATTACACAACCGTCCTAATTGATTTACGGCATAGAAAACAATGCATCAGAAGGAAACATATGAAAAAGCACACACTGAACATGGGTGTGTGCATATAGATCAGTTTCATGAATACTTAATGATTTTCCACATTATCAAAGGGTAAAACTGAATTTGCCAGCTGCTGGGCTGCTGTGAGTGGAATAATGACAAGCTGCAATGAAATTCCTCAGGGCTACATGTCCTGAGGAAAGCAAACATCTCTGCAAAGGAACAAAGGGACACGCTTGTTGAATTACAACTCTGTTTCTCTGCCTTTGGATAGAAAAATGACTTTGTTCCACTGTTAAAAGGCGAATTAACTGAAACATCCTGATTAAAGTAAATGATTCACTATGGCTGTGTTTTTACAAAGAGGACAGATGCTGCCACCTAAAGAATGCAAATTACATTAATGCTCTGACACAGTTTACACCTAGAGGCTGGAGCAGCAGAGCCACGCTCATCTGTGAGACAAGTTTGAGTTTGCTGACTGTGAAAATTGACACATTAAGATCAAAACAATTAGCACCATTGGGATGATGAGTCTGTGAATGTGTGTATGTGTGTGTGTGTGTGTGTGTGTGTATGTGTGTGTGTGTGTGTGTGTGTGTGTGTGTGTGTGTGTGTGTGACTCTAAGGTATCCAGGTTTGGGGAGTAATAGATTACATTTAATGGGATTACGTGATTTGATACAAAAATGTTAACTGTATTCTATTACAGATAATAAAAAAAAGACAGATTACAGATAAATTTAGTAAAAATTGAGATTATTAGCAGGTAGACCTGCAGCAACTAATTGATTATAAAACAATTATTATATTACTAACTATTTTGACTATCAAGTTTTAGTATTTTCTCCATTCCAAGTTCATAAATGTTAATATTTTCTGGTTCCTTTAGACAGTAAACTGATTATTTTCAGAAACAAGACATCTGAGGACATCACTTTGAGTTTTTTGTGATTTTTTTCTGATCAATATTTTTCACAATTTTCTGACATTTTAAGGACCAAACAACTAATGAATAGAGAAAATAACCAATAAATGAATCAAAAATGAAAATAATTGTTAGTTGCAGCCCTATTAGCAGGCTTACAACTTTAAAATATATTTCAAAAAAAGAACAATATACTGTTTGCAGTGTGCACACAGTACAACACTTGAGGAAATTTCACCATTATTTTGTCTTTAAGTCAGAAAAGGGTGAGAACATCACAAAATAACGTTGTCATCCCAACTCGTCACATACTGGCGATTTTTCACTGCCCCTCAGTTCTTGATACTGAAGCAGAAGGAACCCTTCAGCGGCTGTATATGAGGTGAAACAGTGATGTTTGTTTAGGTTTAGGATATAACCATGTTTGCGGTTACTGTAAGTGACTCACAACAAGTCACATGACAAAAGTCACACAATAGTCCTGTGTTTGTTTGAACCATCCATCCACCTCACCGCTTCCATGTGCAGACATCCTACCAAGCATTTCAATTCCTGACAGTTTGAGAGGATGGTGTAGATGTATGTACATGTTCAGGAGAAGGGATGCGTTAATGGAATGAGGAATCGTTTCTGTCAATGAAGAAATGAAATCATTACCAAACAATATTGTGGTGCTTGGATTAGGTTAATAACTGCATGTTTAAACAGGTAATTAGTAACTGTATGGAGAAGTAACCCTGGAGGTGCCTCACAGGAGGGTCAGAGGCAGGCCGCTCTATAAATCTTCTAAATCTCCCACGAGGGGTTATCACATAGCCGGGAAACTGGGTGTGATTCTGCATTAAATGGCCACTGATCGAGATGCACCAATCAATGGAAAGCTGCACAGGGGGTCTGAGAGTCTTTGCAATTAAAGCTGACAAATTAGTTACCCTGCCAAGGGGGAAAGAAGATGGAGGGGACATCTAGGATGTTTTTTTTTCCTCCACAGAAATCGATTTTATCTTTGGACAAACGGTGCTCAATTCAGTAGGCGTATTTATCCTATCTATCTTCAAAGGGAATAAATAAAAAATGACGATGATGAATGTGTAAATATTAGTATTTGAAGCTCTGCAGCATGCTGTTTGGATACAGGAGCAGCCTTGGCAGCACTCTCCTGACACTCCAGGACCCAGTTTCTAATCCTGGAAGAAAATAGCTTCTTCTATTGTGGCAAGAAAAAGCCAGGAGGAAGAGAGGAGGGAAAGCAGGAGTGTCGCCTACTGAGGCAGATCACAAAGAGCCCTCCTATGCCATTAATCCTTCACACCCTGCAGTCTGATATCACAGAGTACCAGTCTCTGTCTCTTCCCTCCTTCTCTCCACTGCAACAACCCGGAGAATGGCTCGGAGAGACGGATCAATACGCATGCAGCGCCTAAGCATGCTCCAAATGTTCCTTTTCTTCCTTTTTCTCAACGGCGTGCCTCTACGACAGATGGAGAGTTTCTGAGGCATGAAACACGGCTAACTGGGGAATGGAAGGAAAAGAAAAGAGCATAACCAAATTCCTGCGGCTGAGCTCAACTCCATCCGTCTTGATGGTGCGGTGCCCAGAGCTAAAGTGTCGAGGTGGAAATTGGGCCAGAGCAAAAGTAGGCTTCGCGGGCCGAGACGACGACGGGCCTTGTGTTGGAGCGAGTGTACAGGTGGGGGAGGGGAGGGTTTCTGTGAGCGTATTTTTGTGCATGTGTGCTAAATCAACTGTGCGACAGAGCCCGTCTTCATCATTAGCACACTCTCTCCTACAGTGAGAATGCAGGGGTCAGACAGATTAATGATCCAGTGATGGGATGACTCACAGATTTGGGGATGAGAGCAGCTCTGCCCCTCCACCTACACTCAGCCGGCTGGGAGGTGCTGCTGCTGCAGCTGCAGCTGATAACTACGGACTTCACAGCCAGCCAGGCCAAAAAACACACTACATTGCGTCAGACAGTTGTTCCCTGGGTTCACATGCCAGAGCCAGTCAGAATCAGCACTGAAGCCCCCCTGCAGGGAGACAGAGCGATGGGTCTTTGTTCCTGAGCATCACCACGTCTGAGCTGTTAACAAGCTTTACTTTGTAACTTGACACCGTCAGAGCTGATTACTCTCACGCATTCTGAAGTTGAGTCAAACAACAGATTGTTTAAAAAATTTAAACCAAAGCCTTGATGTGCACTGAATTTAAGTGCATTCTGCTTTCACAAAGTTAAAGTCAGAGCGTCAGAGGTAAAAATATACAATAGTTAGAACAGTTAAAAGATTAATACCAAATTAGTTTGCCGAGCACGTTGGATGAAATTCATCTGCCTAGACTAGTACTTTGAGATGAAACAGCATTTCAAGAGCATCTAGCTTCCATATTCTTACATATTTTCAAGTGATGATAATGTCAGGAGGGACTTGATTTGAACTTTGAAAAGTTTACATGTCTTAAACATGGACAACATACCAAACTGATGGATCTTATCTCTGTGTCGCTTTTTTAATTAATGGGTTGTTGTCTTAATATAATATTAATATAATATTGTCTGGTTCAAGTCTACTCAAGAACATTTTTTTACATGAGGAAAACATTTTTTGATGAAGAATAAAAAAGAAATGGACTTTTTATATTTTAATATGGCATATTATTATATTATTTGGCATATATTATTAATAGGTGCACAACAGGACTGGGGATGTGATCTCAGAGGGTTACAAAGTCATTCATCTCAACTTTAAAATAATTTTACAGTGACAGCCTTCTCCTTTATTTTGATTAAATCTGGTCAAAATCAACAGGAAATTAATCGACCACCACCTTAGCGATCAGTTAAGTAATTTATAATGGAAAAATGCCAAACATTTGATGCTTCCAGCTTCCCAAACATGAGTATTTCCCTGCTTTTCTCTGTTTAATTTCATTGTAAATTGAATATAAAATATTGAATTCTGGACTTTTGGTTGGAAAAAATAATGAAATTGAAAAAACTTTCCCCTATTTTATGTTTTATAGATCAAACAATTAATCAATTAATCATAAAATAATGGATTCATCAATCAGTTTTCAAAATGATCATTATTTGCAGCCTAAAGAGCCACTGTGTAAAGTTTCATGGTGAGTCTACAGATTGCAAACACCTCATCACACCCTCCCGTTTCAAGCGTGTAGGAGAACCTACAGTGGCCACAGAGCTCGTGAAAAACACTGAAAGCCATATCAAGAGCCTGTGTCGGGTTTGTTCTGGATGGTTCTGGGCTACTGCAAAAACATGAGGTGAAACGTGGTGGCCTCCATAGAAGAGGACTCGCGCCTCCTGTAGATACTAACATCTCATTCTAAGGTAACAAAAGCACACAATTCTTATTTTCAGGTGATTATACACTAATGAAAACATACCTATGAATATTATATTCCAATTCTGCCTTATTGTGCCAATAGATCACTGTAATTCTTACACACTGGACCTTTAAAGCGGACTGAGCCCGATGACTAATAGCTGAGTGCCCATTTGAAATGGATGAAAATGATTATTGTCTATTAACAATGCCTCCCTTTTACAATTATACAGATTGTTTCATCAGCTTAAATGGATATTGGGTTCATTACAAATCAATCTCATTCATTAATCATACAAGAAATGATGATATATACAGTATAGTCTAAAACTCAAAGGCTTTATCAGCAGGACCATTCAACCTGAAATAAATTACTGACTAACACCATAACGAGATTCATTATTCTCTATACACGAGTTACAGCTACTGGACGGTGTTCGCCTTCCCTTCTTTGTTTCCACTCTGCCCCCCTGCATGTCCGATCGGACCAGGCTGATTAAAACCGGTGGATTGATTTTGGTGTGTAAATCCATGGCGGGTCCGGGAGAAGGAGCTGCCTGCCATGTGGAGCCAGTGATGAGGTCAGTTCAATCAATGAAGGGGAGTCGGGATAATGAGGAGACCCTCTCAGTATGGTGGGGCTGCAGCGGCACAACTCCACGCAATTAGAGCAAATTACAGTAAGAAGGAGAAACTGTGCGGTGTGACCAACAAATAGTCCCTGTGGCTGTCATCCATCACCCAGAGCCTGACGTGAGATACATGAGAGTCATCTATAACACATGACAGAAAGGCGGGGGGGTGATGTAAGTCCTCCTCTCAGTGGAACAAAAGAGTTAAAATCCACTTAAAAGTACAATATAGCCCCTTTTACACTGAACAAAAACCCACTAACACCCATTAACATCTAGCTTTTGTCTTCAGGGGGAAAGGGTACAATCAACATTCACTCCCGGGTCAAATGACTCTGCAGTGAATAGTGCAGTGAAAAAATAAATAAATAAATAAATAAATAAATAAAGCAGATACCTGAAAGTACAACAGCCAGACAGAAGAGAAACTAAACTTCAAACCAGAGAGATTCAGTCAGAAGCTACAAAAGTTTTAAAAACTTCTTTCCCTCTGCTCTTTTGCACAGCTGTGAGCTGAGTCTCGGTTTTCCAGCTCAAATTAGAAAAAAAGGGCTACTGGCAAAGGGGAAAATGTTAATTGCCTATTTTAGCAGTTTAGCTGAGTTTAAACCACCTACATACACAAGCTAATTTTGGTGGAAAAACTGTATATATCTGTCATGACTCAGGCAGAAATAATGTTCACTGATCAGGTCATTTAGTCACATTCACAACTTCCTTCCTCACTTCTGACCTATCTGATGCATCCCATGTTTTCCTGGACGTTATTAGAGTTGTTAGAAACTCATAAGATTTCTCCAAGTTTTACCATTGTTGGAAACCTTTGGGATAATGTAAGTGACTCTGGAGAAACAGGGTTGACTGTTGCATCTCATTTTCGTGATAAGTAGAATAATTATTTTGTCTATGAAACGACAGACAAACAAACAAAAAAAGCCAAAAATGCTCATCACAATTTCCCAGCGCTCAAAGTGGCATCTTCTAATTTCTATTGTTGTCCTACTAACAGTCCAAAACTCAAAGACTTAAACAGTCCAGGACGTTACTATCATAACTGACAAAGAACACATCCTCACATTTTAGATGTTGTTTGAAAAATGACAGAAACAATTAATCTGTTTTCAAAACACTTGGTGACTTATTTTCTTTAGATCGACTAATCAATTAATGAACTTTTTGTTGCTGCTCTAAATAAACAACTCAACAAAATATATCTCTAGCAATCGATTTTTAGACATTTTAATGCAAAAATGTTACATATTATTGCTTGAGTCTCTAAATCAAACTTAAAGCCGGTCATAAAATAAAAATATTCACACAATCATCAATCTGTGAAGCCTTTTGTGGCCAATTTAATTTGTTTATCTACAAAGGCATATGTATTGTTTATTTTACACTGCACGTGGCGGGGAGCTTCATTGTTTCTTATCACGCAAATTAGCCAGAAAGTAATTGGTGAAATTTTGGATTGTGCAAGGATAAAGAAAGGGATCAACAGAGGGAAGAAAAGAGTTGAAACAATGAAAGATGGAAAGAGAGAAAGAAAGAAAGAGAGAAAGCATCTCAGACTCAGTGGGTCAGTCAGAAGACGGGGTGGCCCAGTGGTCCTATTCACAGTCTTAATCCCCTGCATCATGCTGCTGGAGTGGGTGACCCGGAGCAGCATATGGAGGCGAATGCAGGTCACCAGAGTTTCTGAGCTGCCTCCTGTCTGTCTGCTCCAGAAAGCTCAACAGGATGTCTCTCTGTGTGCCCGTCATCCCCCGGCACCAGGCCCACTCCTGCTGGCCAGACCAAAGGTCCACAGTCTGGGATTAAAAAGCAGGATTTGGTCTGGGGAGGGAATTACACTCACTTTTTTCCCCTGTTGCTGCTTTTGGATAATGGGAGGGGTTGTGGTGGAGGGGATGCGAGAATAGAGTAAATACCGCATCATCTCATACAAGTGGGTCTGTTACATAAAGGATTTGTTGTATGCAGACATGCATAAAACACACACGCGCCAACTTCAGCTCAGGCACGGTGACCTAGTGAGGATGCAGATACATCCAGCACGAGCGTGGATGATGCAGAGGACTGTGGGTTGGCGAGAGGGACCATTGTGCAGCGAGCATGAAGGGAATCAAACAGGTGCTGAAGCCCCGTGTGTTCACAGTATCCAGGTCAACACTCTAAACAGCAGATCCCCGCGGAGATCCGCTCTGACACATTGACCCTCTTTTTCACGCTTAGTGTAAATGAACATATGAGGCACAAAGTCAGCAGTGACAACAAGTGAAGCGGAATAATCACCGTCTCTCTGTTTCCAGAGAAACATGTTAGGCTTAGAAACCTACTTGTAGATCTGTCAGTCTTTTATGTAACCTCAAACACTGAACCAAGTTATTCAAACTTTAGAGCTGTCACATCTTGACAACTGTTCAGTCATTTGGTCATATGTATCTAAAAAAAACATGTAAAATTCAAAACAAAGCTGCCAGATTAGCTCGCCACAATTCAATGTTTTTCAAATGCACATATATCTCTCATGGCATATTGTAGACAACAGATTACAACCCAGGGTTCTGATCATATTTCTGATATTGAGCTATAAAAATAATAATTGATCAGGCTTGAGATTGACTGGATTTGATATTGACATATCAGCTAATATTCTTTATACTGAATATAATATGCAGGAGGGATCGAGAACTGTTACTAAACTGGTACTGTTTCATGACTGGTCAGTACCAAAATATTTCTGTTATCATTTAAGTAAGGTGGCATAAACATGTGACAGGGCAAAATGTTCAAATGTGTGAACTCACTTTATTAAATTTAATGAAAATGTAATAACTCAGGAAGCAATTTAACTTATTTATGCAAAAAAAGTAACAATAAAATTACTGTTGAATATTTTTACATCTTTTCATATCATGTCTTTAGCAGTATCAGTATAGTGATCTCAGTATCAGAAAAATCTTAACAATACCCATCGCAATAAAGAATATATATAATATATACATAAACACTTTTTTGCAATGATCCTCAACTGTGCTTATTGAATACTTGTTTTTTCTTTACAGTTTAACAATAAACTTAATTGTAAATTGTAAAATGCTGCCTATAAAGCTAAAAAAAAAAAAAGAGTAATCTGAATTATGTTGTGTCAAAAAGTTTTCACTGGACATTAAAGCTGCAACTATTTTGATCACTGATTAATCATTTTGAGTTATTTTTTAAGAAAGATGCCCAAATTCATGTATTGCAGCTTCTCAAATGTGAATATTCCCTGGTTTCTTCAGTCCTCTACAACAGTGAAGATCTTTGGGTTGTGGATAAAACAGCAGGCTTTAAGAAACACTGGTCGACTTGTTTCACAATTTTCTGACATTTTATGGAATAAACAACTAATCGATGAATCGAGAAAAGGATTGACAGATGAAATGATAATATAAATAAGTGCTGCAGCCACTATATCAGCCAGGGATCCTGCTAAACTGATAAAAACTGATTTGATCCCCCTACATGCAAAAGTGTGAAATAAGAGTAAATGTAATCAGCTTTAATTTGGAGATTTTAAAAGATGACTGAAACTGCAGATCAACAAGTGTACATTGTGTCCTTGCATCAACAAAACAAAGAGCATGAAGCCTGCCTGTAAGCCTTTAAGTAATTAAACACCACCTCCATGTTATCTCCTTTACTCCAACACGGACAGGGTCATGACAGTTCCTAAAAGATGAATATTTAAGGCGAAACTCAAAGGCTCGGTTCTGATTTGAGCTGAGACAGACGCTCATTACATTCACAGCGCGTTGCCTAATATCCCAGTCTCCTTCCCGTGCTGCAGGCACAATGGCAGGCCACGATACAGACCAGACAGACAGACAGACAGAGACAAGAGACGAGGTGCTGATCAGTTACCTGAAGTGTCCCACAGACTGAGCTCCACTCGCTGCTCCTCCAGCTCCAGACACGCTGTGTAGTTCTCAAACACCGTGGGCACGTAGGTCTGCATGGGGAGCAATTAGCAACACGGTGCCATTAGTGGGGAGGTGTCAGTCAGTCAGCTACAGGTAATGGAATTTATCCAGCTAATTAGTGACAACAGGAAAACACGCACTCAGGGGGGCCTCAGTCAAATAATAAGCCCAGTAAACAGAATCTGTCCTCGGTTTGAAGGAATTTCCTATCAATCAATCAATCAATCAATCACAATCACTGCAGCTGTGGGGAATATTACAGGCCAATAAAACATGAGGCGATCATGAATGTGTTGGTGATATATTCCTATTAATAATGTCATTCTAAAGCTAATGCATTTAAAAGTATTACGGTGAATGCGCACAAAATAAACCTAGAGGGTGAAATTTTATGAAAATGCGCATGAAAACTGTGACTACAACAGACGCACCGCATTTTTTTCTGCCTCGTTTTCTTTTTCACATTAAGAGAACTTAACGCTCTTATTTTTATCCCATGATATATTTATGTACATGCATTTGCAGTTAATTTTCCTCAGACATTTGAGCATACCTCTGGGTAACAATCCTTCGCCAGTACTTGCAACATCGCCGTTTTTCCGCATTGAACGTCTCCCACAAGAACCAGTTTACATCTCACCACCAGCGGCTGTGTGTTTCTCCTTTCCTTCATGGTGTTAACGATGGTCCGCTCTTTTCTCTTTTTATCTTATTATTTTCCGAAAAATGTCAGAAACAGGCAGCAGAGGAGCCCAGAAATCGTCCCCGTGTGATCCGGCGCGTCCCGATGTCTGTCTGGCTCTCGGAGGATGCTCGCAGTTGATCTGATTGAATTTGCCACTGCGGCTCTTTATACAGGCGAGCAGCAGCCAATAGGAGCTCGCCATTCCACAGGCTTTCTAACATCCCTCCACTGCACTCTGTAGTGATGTTCTCAGAGAGCAAAAACAAGTTATTTTGACAAGGATGAGAGAACAGCTGCGGTATAAGCAGGGATTTCTTTGGAGATTTTGTTCTCAATGCTGTGCAAGATGACATTGTTTACAGAGTTTCAGTTATATACTCATTTACACTGTTAAATAATCATACAGGAATTCAGTGCAGACAAATAATCTTTTCTCACAACCTTATGTAAACATTAGGGCTGCAAGCAAAGTTGATTTTCTTGTGGTCCATACAATGTCAGAAGATTGTGAAAAATGCTGATCACTGTTGGCCAAGATGACGTCCTCAAATGTCTAGTTTTGTCCACAACCCAAAGATATTCACTTTACTGTCATAGAAGAATAAAGAAGCCAGAAAATATTCACATTTGAAGTCATAAAAATTGGATCTTTCTTTGTTGAGAAAATGACTTAAAATGATAAATCAATTATCTAAATAATTGGGAATTAAATAAATAGTTGATTGATAGTCTTTTGACTTAAAATGATAACTTGAATTAATCTCAGGTTTGACAATACACGTTTATTTGTTTTGAATTATTACAAAACTCCTCAACTTATCATTCAAATTCAATCAACTTAAAATTTTAAGGTAGCACAGACACTATCCTTTTTAAGTTAAAACAAATAATTTATTCTTATTATGTTTCCCTGCAAACTAAACAAATCCATTATTATGAACAACTTGTTTCTGTTCTGTTTCGATGATTTAATATAAAACAGTTTTAACATGAGATATCAGGACTCATGACTGACTGACAGAATCAGACTGTGTGTTTTGTCACCTGTGGCTCCTGTCACTTGGCTTGCTGCAAATTGATTGATTAGATTGACTTGACTGGCTGGATAGATCAATAGCATTCCACTGGCTTAGGACAATGGGACTGTCAGACCCATCCACAGTGGACTAATTAGTTAACTTTTACTTTGCACTACAGAGTTAAGTCAATATCATCACAAGTCTGAACCTCACTGACTCACTCACAATGTGGAAATCTTATGATGCTTATTATTATTACATTTACCAACTAATCATTTCACTACTTACTGTTGGGTAATTTAATTTGTTGCAAGACATCATATTTTATTAGCTCTTTTTGTGCATAACTCATACTTTGTAAAGTAACAACCCAGGTAAAAAGACTTTAGTTTATTAGAAATATATTTACCATTACAAGAGTTCTTACAAGTATAGTTGTACCTATTCTTGCTTGACTTAAAGTGAAAAGAATAATTATTTTCAAGTCCTTTCTAATACACTATTAATATGCTTTATTAAAACATACATTATTTCACTTAATCACATTAAAGTATACTTAATACACTTAAAACTGTGCTTTAAAAAAACAGCAGACTTCAAGTTAACTAATCATTAACACACTCAAAGTATACTGATGATTAGTCTCACTGCAAAGACACTCATGCATGCTATAATTTAATGTACTTAAGTAAAGTAAGAAGTGCAGTATTTTCCTCTGAAGTAGAAACTGACATAAAAAGAAAATACTCAAGCAAAGTATCTTAAATTTGTACTTATGTGCAGTGCTTGGGAAAATGCACTTCAGTTATCTTACACCACTGGTTATAGGTATTTTTCTTCCAAAATCAAACATGTCACACTGGTTACAGCCTCCAGAAACAGACAGACAAGACATTTCAGTGGATGTTTGTTGAGTAAATCATCAGTCTGGCTCGTGTCAGTGTGGTGCTCAGTATAATACCACCATGTCGACATGCGGTGAGCTGCTGCGAGGCCCCCTGATAGGTGACCAGCTATCGGCTGTCCACAGGGTCAAGACAGAGGTCTCTCCCCTGGAGGCACACACACACACTGACTTTCACACCCTGGTGGTTATTACTATATGGAAACAGCATCTCATTGTTAGAAAAAGGGGAATTAAAAGATAAAAGTCAATTAGCGGGCCGACTTCCTTTGTGTCTGGCAGCATACTGGTTAATTTACTTACTGTTGCCAATCAGAAGCCCTGCAGGTTTTGCCCCAGTGGGTCAAAGCAATTTGCCTCTGTTCACAAACAGCTCGTATCTTTCATCCCCCCCACATGTTGGGATGTGTCTGTGTTTTACAGCCCAATATGTCTTGTTGTCATCATACACAGCTCTGATTGTGGGGGCTGATTCTGCATGAGAAAGTGTTATGTGTTCCTGCCTGTTAGCGTCTTATTTACATCAACAACAACATTAAGCCAAGTGCGCTTTCTCTCTTTGTTCATGGCATTTCACGCGAATTTACACCAATCTTTCGAGGACATGTTGTAAAATAATACTTCTCATAATCACTGGTGCAAAAAGAGGAGATTTGGTGTAATACAATGTTATCCTTTTTCATATATTAAAAGACAAAACTAGCGCTCTTTAAATTTCCCTCAGGTTTAATCCCACAGTTATGTCCAGTCCAGCAGTTGATATATCATTAAAATATCCAATGTTGTTATTCATGAAATTTAAAAAAGGGGGGTAGTTCAGGTTTCATGCATTTTTGTAACTGCCGTACTGTAATAAACTACGGTGCTAATACTGGATACTAACTAAGGAACTTTGTAAAAGTCATTGTGGATTCACTTGCTCGCTTCTGGCTCAGTTCTTCGCAGCTGTTCTTTTTACAAACTAGTATGAGCAAGTTTTTAGAACAGGAAGAACGATATGAAGCCGCTGTAGCAAGGCCACCGAAAACAGGTACTGTCCCTGGAAAATGGGGACATGTGGTCACCTACAGTGTTGGGAAGCTGTAGAGAGGTGAGTGCACATAAACCAGACATCTTTTGGATTTTCTGGCCTCATTTTTAGGTTACAGTCCATTCACACTTTGGGAAATTCAGAAGGATTAATGCATGTAAATTGCTTCAAATACCCTTCAGTTTTTTTAAGTTGTAATAAGCTACTTCTGTGTTGTGTCAAACTGGGCGAGCGCTTGTTGGAAAATAATTCACTTTAATCCAGCATTCATCTGTCTTTTATAATTCAGTAATGCATTAATCCTTTCTCAGTGCAGGGGACAGAATTGGCTTTCCACCTTTATCTTGTGCCCAGCAGGGTGTAGTGAAAGACCTTGAAAAACTGACAGAAAAAAGTTAAGTTCTATTATTTTCTAAAAACATCATAGTAAAAGCTTCACACAGTAACTGAAGTATATGGATAAAAGACGGCTGAAACATGTTGAGATTGTGCAGCATTTCTTAATGCATTAATGCATTATAAAGACTTCACCTCTGATTGCTTGTAAAGGCGAGACATTGGTTGTATTAAAGAGGGTGGAGCCCACTAAGGCTTCATATGTACAGTAAATGGTCCAGATCTTTTGCTACATCAGTGACTGGTAGTGAAAAAAAACTTCAAAACAGTGGTGCAGAAACAGTTCAGAAGAAAAGTTTCGGGCTCTGAACTCTCTCTAACCCTTAGAAAATAACTGCAGTGGATACATGAATGCCTGCGTAAGCCACCACAGAGCTGCTCTGATGGGACGGAGAGAGACAGGTGGCTGTGAATAATCATCAGGCACAAAGTGACACCTTCCAATATGGCTGATATTAGAGGATGAGAAGGACGAGGCTGGAGAGGAGAGCTGGCTGACTACTGGCAGGATGAAGCACTGACACCTTAAAGCATCACACCTCCATATATTTGGTGACAGTGTTGCTAATTATCATCAACACAATGAGATAGTGGCAGCAGCCGTCTGCACACACGGCCTCAGGAAAACAGACAAAAGCTGAGTCATCACCTTTCTCTCAAGATTCTCAGATGGTTAGAAACCTGAACTGGGAGGCTTCCTTATTTTCCTGCCACAGACTCATCAGCAGATGGTCTTGTAACACAGGATTTCTAGCATGACTTTCACATGTGATATTCTAGACGTACACATGAAGCAGCAATTTACACCTCTTTCTGTGAGTGAGAAATGTTAGATCAACCAAATGAAAGTGATAGTAGGCTACCAATTGATAAAATGTGCCATTACAAGCACTGGACAGATGGTAAATGATGATCACGTCCAGATAAAGGTGGTAATGGCTCGCTGTTGGAATATAGAGCACCAGCTGAATGTGAATGAGTGGCATATGGTTATGAATGATTTGAATAGACTGATGTACTGTAGCTTATCAAAAATAAAAATCAGGCCTGGTCTGATTAAATAGGCTTTGAATATGTCATGTCTCCAGCTCTTGTGATGTTGTTGTTATGACTTCTCCTATCTCTTCTATAACCTCTCTTATCTAATAAGATTTAAGTGAAGGGATGTGTTGACTGTGAGACTGCTGTAACAGTGGTGGACTCAGGCTGTCTGAGCAGCAGGGCGAAAAAATGGTGGGCACCAGCACGTTGAAAGTTATAAAGCAATTTATTTTAAGTTCTCTCTGCAGGGAGGACACTGTAGAGAGCACTTTATCATGTGTGGTCCACTGGAAGGGCACTCTAGAGTAGCCACCCTCAGTAGTCGGCACCGGAAATACTAGTTGTTTAAACTATTTATCAATATTGCATTCATGCACAATGCTAGTTAATTGTTCCCTCTAAGATGTTATGTAGCCTTAGTCCAGGTTGCAGCCCCATCAGACGGCAGGCCACCTCGTTGTGCACCGTAAGCACGTATGCCCCGATGGCCAAGGCAACCCCGGATGTTTATATCAGCAAAGTTGGACACGTTAGCTCGTAAAAATTGCGTGGTTTGGCAGTGTTTTAATCCAGAAAATGGAAATAATGTTGACTGTAGAGTGTGACAGAATACACTGGTATATAATCACTCAACTGGAGCAAGATGTGATCACATTAAGCACAAACACGGACATTAACCTGTAAGCAGAGCAGTTGCTGCTGCTAACAGTGCTGACATTCACTGGAAGGTCACCCAAGAGGGCACTTTATCACATTTTTCTTGACCGGAAGGGCACCCTGCTGGGACTAAAAGTATGTAGACGCTCCAAATTTAACAGCTTTTTGTTAGAATTTGCTGAACATAGAGGCATGATTAATTTATGCGTTGGCATGTTAGTTAACCTGTGAGGTCCTTCTCAATTGGCACACTTTATAACTGGGGGCTTTGTCCAGAGGTTAAGACAAGATGGAGACCTTGTGTAATATTAAATGAGAAATTACATTGCGGGTGTCCACATTGTTTTCCTCCTGTGTGATATATGACATGGGATATACAGCTGAACGAATGTTAAGTTTTTTGGTATGAACCGTGTCCATGTATTTACGCTGTACCAAGATCTTCTCTGACATCAGATCTGTGTTGTAATAAACTTTGATGTTCATGTAAGGACATCTGAAGCTCTTTCAGTTGTTCTTTTATTCATCAAAGTGAATATTGACCAGAAGTACAAGTTTTTTCAGATCAAACTTTCACTCTTCAGGGGAGGATTTCTACAAGATTTTGGAACCTGACTGCTCCCATTCAGCCACAAGAGCATGAGTGAGGTCGGACACTGATGTTGGGTCTTACTCATACTTTAGTTCATCCCAAAGGTGCTAATTCCTAGACAGATCTTCCATATCCAACTGGGAAAACTCTTTTTCTGGGCCACAAAGGCACTGTCATGTTGAAAGCTGAAACTGCTTCCACAACGATGGAAGCACACTGTTCTCTGAAACAGAGTTTGTCAAACTCTTTGTACCGTGTACCACCTCAGAAAACACTGAGCTCTCCAAGGACCACCAAACTGTTTTGTGTTGTTTTTAAGATAGCAGGTGTTGTAGAAACTTCACTGGCATTTCTTTAGTGCCATGTTTACTAGAACTCAGTTCACTGTTGTTCATTTCATTTTCAATACAGCAGCTCGAAGCACATCGTATTAGTTCCTGTTTGGAGCCATGATTGCAGTGTTTTTGAAGCATTCATTTTCAGTGCATTTTACCTCCACTTACTATCTTGCCATCCATTGCAGATTACCTTGTAACTACTGGTAATTATGCATGACGTATGTGTGTGCTACTTGCATGATTAAGACTGCATTCGTTTCGCAGAAATTAAAGAAAGACAAAACTTATATCTTACATCTTGAATTTAACATATTTTCATTTGTAATTTAGCAACTTTTTGAAAATATTATATTTTAAATCATTTATTTCATTTTGTTTGAGAATCTAGGGTCTAAAATGTCTTTGCAGACTGTAGCGCCGAGATTTGTCATAGAACAAAAGTTGACCAGATATTCCCTGGCTCCTCCAGAGACAGTGTCCAAATGTCCTTGAGCAAGACAGTAAACTTCTGAATGGCAGCCTCAGCCATAAGTGTATGAATGTGAGTGTGACTGGGTGAATGTTGGCGTGTGTTGGAAAGCACTAGATGAAAAAAACTTGTTATAAATGCAGAGAAGAAAACCATCTTGGACTGATTACCCCACAGCTTCATGCAACCTGATGGTACAGACATGCAAGATGTGCCCTCTGCTGGTGGTGTTGTGAATCACTGAGGAGAAAAAGACACCACACACACACAGGACTGTTACTTAAATGTTGTGTTTATTCACCCCCTCTTTCAAATGTGCAATCAACAAAAGATGCACCCTGTACACATCATCTTCATCAGACACTGTTGGATATCATATTATCTCATCGACTCGTCAGAAACCACATGAAATGTTGACATCATCATTATTAGACCAGACAACTTGTTCAGTATTGGAGGTGGGTACAGCATAACGTTTAGTGCATTTATTGCATCATAAAGCAGACATATATAAATGATAGTAGTGCAATTATACCCCATCATAACTGAGGAGATATCTTGATAGTCTCAGCTAGTGTCTCGTCAATGCTAGACTTTGTATTGCATACAGAATTTAGGCAAGTGAAACGCAATAGGAAATGATAATCGTAAAAAATTGTGCTTTGGACGTCCAAAGAATAATTCAGTTTTTGTAGAAATTTTCTGCAATAAAAATTAAGCAAATAGAAGAAGCTGATATATATATTTATTTTTTATTTTTTTGTATCGAAAGAAGGTACTGTGCTCTCTGTGTTTCATCAAGTAGAAGTTATGTATCTCAAACCTGGTCCTTCAGAAATGAATGTAGGTGTCAGTAGAAGCAAACTTTTTATGGTGGTCCTAAATAACTGCAGTGCATCATTCTAAAAAGAGAGGAAAATACATATAAACACATGCTTTCTGAGGCGTTTAATATAGAATTGTGGACTGTGACTAAAACTCTTCTATCTGTCAGCATTTGTTTCTGTGCAATTTGGTAATAATAATAATAATAATAATAATAATAATAATAATAATAATAATAATAATAATAATATCTGCACGTTGAATATACAGTATGTACAATGAAGCCTTGACAATGTATACATGTGACTGGTTATGTTGATTTACTCTGACGAGTGAATGGCTCACGTGAGGATGGTCCCAAAAAGCCCTTCTGATGAAACAGGAATACAACATGTCATGCACATACATTAGATTATTTACATATGTGGTATGTTAGCTGAGTCTTATAATTTTATATGATAAAAGCAGATCCATTAATGTGAGAATTTCAGTGCTTACTGAGATGCATTCATTGTTGTTAGTACTGTAAGACACAAAATGAAGGCAAATAGATGTTTAAATAAACACAAAGTTTGCATGAAGCTTTTGGTATTTGCAGCAAAGACATCTGAGTAGTCATACGACTGGAAGTTGGACATATTCTTCTATATACGTATATTTAATTAAGTCTTGCAGTGTAATTGCAGTGGGCAGAGAAATAAGCAGTGGTGCATATTAGCCACCAGAGGTCGCCCTCTATATTCTTATAAGCCTGCAGAACACATGCTTATTTTATCTGTTTATGTTTGAAAGACAATGTAATAATTTACTGTGCTTATTAGAAGTAACTTCAGGAGCCCTGAGAGGCCACAGAGGAAAAAAAAATATTGTGGTGATTCATGTTCCAAATCTGATCTACATTGTTTTCTTTTCTGTGTTTATGACTTCACAACAACTTTTTTCTCATGTGTGAAACCAAAACAAAAAAGTGAAATGAAGTTTTGCCAGTTTGTCACTTTTTTTTTTTTACATCTGTGAAATAAGTGATAAAATGCCACAACAGGCTCAAGTGTACCAATTGGCTAGTATAACTAATACTAATGGCAGATTAGCACCAAATAAAATAAATTTCTAGCCAAAAGAAAGACGTGACAGGCATGTTATATAACTTGCTAACGCACAACACCTTGTGTTTATAGTGCATGGACACATTAAAACTCAGATGGAAGAAAAACATGAATGCTTTGAGTCCTCATCCTATCAGACTCTCATGGAGACATATAGTCAATACATGTATGTCTGTTTGTCTGCCTACATTCAAAAAGTAAGTTCATAGCACTATTTCACTGGAAGACTGAGTTTTTGTTTCTGAGTTTGGTCTCAGTGATCTTGTAGTAGGTGACAGTGTCTTTGTCCTTTGTTTTCTCCACAATTGTCTGCACAACTTAAGCAAGACTTTTTGGATTTTGTCGTCTTTTTGCTTTTAGTTCTATATAGAACAGAGCACTTCAGCCCTTTGTGGCTGACATGAGTATTACAACAACAAACCCCAAACAGAAAAAACTTTTTTTCAGCTGTTTTTTGTCATAAACACAGAAGAGAAAACAATTTAGATCAGACATAGATAATGGATCACAAGGATGTTTTATTTTCTCATTTGCCTCTCTGGGCTTCCATCAGTAACGCTTCACAGTCAATGTGCTCAAGGGGGAAAAAGTCATCTTATTGTTGTAGCACAGTGTCGTAGTGGAGGTTGTGTTCATTGCTACTTCTTATTCACTGAGCAACTTGAAGCTCGGTTGATGTCTAAACTTGGCCTGCAATCAAAAGAGAAACTGTGAAATTCACCACTGATTAGCATAGTAGTGTAAAAATTTTAATGATCCCACTGATATGGTAAAAGAAAATGCAGATATGTTCCTGTTTGTGTAGTTTGTGGTGATGTGTTTATTTTAGTTTACATTCAGCAAACATGCTGAGGTAACATTTAACTGTGTTATTAATCTATACATCTGTTCTCTTTGGAAATCAGACAGTAAATCTACTCAACAAGCTGGATGTTTATGTTTTTCTATGTCTTCCTGAAGATCAAGTCACTTTATGTTTGTTTGATCATTTTGTTCAACGTAAAATACAAGAAAATTATAGTTTTAAGGACATAATCTACAAAATCTGAATACAAGAGTGAAAGGACAAAGTCACTGTTCCCATCTCAAGCTTTCAGTTTCACTTTAAAAATCGTCATCAGGAGCAGTTTGGTGTCAGGAAACAACAGTTATTAATTATCACGTGTGACAAAACTGAAAGCCTGAGACCAGAGCAGAGAAACCTACAGGTTAAATATTAGTGATTCTCCTGACATTTGGTTGTGCTACATATTATATCTCTGACTGGATCAAATTGTGTCAGAAAAAGGAATTTTAATTTCTTTTGAATAAAAAAATGCAGTAACACTTTCTATGATGCCTCATCTATATTGACTTATTTTGCATTATAAACATATGTATAATGTGTTATACTGCAGCAATTTATAATTTTAGTGATAAGCATTCATGAATATTCATAATGCTTTGTAACAATAATCATAATCCATAATGCAAAGCACTTAATAATTGCTGGTCAATCCAGATACCTACATTTTTTGGGGGGAAGGATCAGAGTGTATTATGATTCTTATCAATGTTATAACTTATTATAATGTTATTATAATGCACCATCAAAACATTAACTGTATCCAGTAAGAGTACTCAGTGTCTGTTATGAGCCCTGAAACAAATAAATACATTTTATGTAATTTATTTTCAATTTTTAAGATTTAACAATTATCTTTTCACTTAAGTCAGTAAATGACCAGCCACTATGAAGTATTATAACATTCGAACTTATAAGTGCTTTGCAGTCACAGATGTCATAGAAAGTGTTACCAAAACAGCAGAGTACAGTACAGCAGCTGACCTACAGTATGATTAGAGGAAATGTTTAAATGGGAATAATTAGAATCACATTTGAAGCCAAATGAGACTTGGTGATTTGTTTTTTGTTTGTGTATTATTTGTCAGAGGAGCCTTCATGTCTCAGAGAAATATACTTGACATCAAGAACCACAGTTTTTGGTTAACATTGAATTGCATTTTCATTTTACAGTTAGTTTATGGGATTTGTCACCAACCAATCATCTGCAAACAAATGACAGGTACTGTAAATAATCCTTCCTAAACCCAACGGACCAGCGTTCATACATTCACAGCTGTGACAAGAGATGCATATACAGTAGACTGTTGATGTGCAAGCCTGTGCTTGTCGTGCATGAGTTTTGCATCATTGTTACGTACATTGCGACCAGCTATACCGAGGGTCAAGATATGAATTATAGATAGTTACTGTAAAAAAAATAAAGAGTAAAGAATAATTTTTAAAAAAGGCTACTGGATAAATAAGGAGTGACAAAGGAATGATTGTGCCTTTGAGGAAACATTTGGTTAAACTGGAATGACAGCTCACAGAGAGCTGCAGAGATGGAAGACATACAGAATTGGTTTTGTGTCGCTCTCTGCACTCTTTGGCCAGAGGGGTTTATCAGCCAGGTTTATCAGAGAGGAACCCTGGGAACCCTACGACAGGAAGCCTTTCATGTTTGTATTTTGTGTTGTACTGATATCGTTGCTGTGCTACAGTACTGTATGCTAACAGACTTCACAGGTGTTTAATTTGTCTACAGTGAGGGTTGAATGAGCCTATCTGTGACTGGGACAGCCACCTCAGGGCGTCTGATCAGTCACACATGGGCTGGCTCAGCTGTGTCATGTGACCTCTAGTGTGAAAGCAGGGAGTTGGGAACAAGGTCAGGGTGGGAGGGAGGGTGAGGGAAGGAGGGTGGCGTGCAGTGACTGCACTGCTCTAGTGGTTTTTGTCACCAGCAGGCGTGCAGCTGTAGAAAGCGGCCCTGAGTTGTCGCGTGGCGGTGGGAGCAGGGAGCTCTTTCCGAGGGGGCAGCAGTGAGGTGGAGGCTCCACTGGTCAAATCTTCCTCCTCCTCCTCCTCCTCCTCCTCCTCCTCCTCCTCCTCCTCCTCCTCCTCCTCCTCCTCCTCCTCCTCTCCCTGTTTTTGTTTCTCCTCTTCCTCCAGCTCACCAGCCTCCTGCTCTTTCTCTCTCGAGGGACTCTGCTCTTGTTCTCTTCTTCGCCCGCCTCAGGTGTGGCCAGAGAAGGTGGTGGCTGGCTGTGGGGAGATGAGGGCTGCTGCTGCCCCCTGGTGGTGCCCTGGTCCCCGTGCTCTATGACTTCCTAGTCTGACCCTGGCACAGGTTGCTCCTGCAGCAGGGAGCACATTTCAAGAGAGAAAACTGCATCAGTAAAAGAAGCAACAACAAACAATAACCAAGAGTCAAACTTATCAAAGTAAAAAAGAGAAACAAATGTCTTCTCACCTCTGTCTGTGGTTATAATCATTCTATCAACTCTTGAGTTTCAGAAAACTATTGAATGGACACAAGAGACAGAAAGGTTGTAATTAATAATGCTAATAATGTTAATAAATCAAGCATCAGCTGAAATGTAAATCTCAGTTCATGACGCATTTTATTTTAACATCCACACAAATGTTCAGGACCGTGAAATTGACATGAAAACTTTCATCCCTAATGAGACTGACATAGTTTGCTAATTTAAAGTCAACAAGTTTTAATTTATTAGTTCATCTTACCAAAATGCACAAAGCCAATATAGCCCAATTACGTAAAAACGAGTCAAAGCAACATTTATTTTTGGTGTGCAGGTGCAGCTTATTACTAGACTTCCCAGCATGCATTGTGTGAGAGCTGTATCTCTCCGGAGATCCTTCATTTTTGTAGTCTGAAAGAAAACATATATAATGGAAACTTGCTGTGTGTCTCTAATACGCTTAAAGATAAGTCCTGATTGACTGTTTTCAATGAAAACAGTATGAACTACGATGAAGGTTAGTATTGAAGTCAGTCCCTACTCTTTTACACGTAAAACCTGATAAATATTTATATTTATTATATTTACACATATTGCCTTCAAGCTCCATCAAGAGAAACTGTAAGTTGTCTCAAGCTTATTGAACATTTTTCTCAAGTTCAGTTCCCTACCTGGTTTTACTAATCTCAAATAAGACTTCAACCAATTATTCAACCAAAGTCCGGTTAACTTTTAAGCTCAAAATTATTTACTATTTAGTGTGCACGCAAATAAACTTTTAAGTTGAGTGAGCAAGTCGGTGTTTCATGTGTGTGTTTGTGTTACCTGTTGGCTGGAGTTAGCTGAGGGTGGGGTGATCACACTTTGGTCCAGTAAAGGGTTAACAGGGGCAGAACAGGGGAGATGTGTAGCACGCCAGTAAATTTCCAGGTACTCGGCGAGGTGTTCACATGCGTCTTCCAGCTGATTCTCATCCAGGATGACATCAAACATCTCCTAATGAGTCAAAGATAGAAAACACGAGAGGTGAGAAAAGTTACACAATATTTCACGGTTTGTTTTGAACTCTTTTCAAAATCGTTTGCAGAGCATTATAGAGTTTTAAGCAGAGAGACATACAGGTGGACACTGAGCGAGCTTGTCCCCTGCCATCATCTGGACGTTGAGGTGTTTGCTTTGTGACTTCCCTCGAGATTTGATCAGCCTCTGAAGAACCTGTGAGACGAGCCAGAGACAGAGACAGTTAAATGATTGTTGTCATGTTAGTACATGTGAATACCTCCCTGTGAAATGAGAGCAATAAAGCTTCTTCCTTTCTTTTCATGTCTAATGTGGCGAGGCAAAATGACTGTTTTTATCAAAGGAGTCTGGTGGGGAACAAGAGGGATATAGCTGCTGGTTCTGGGTAAACAAAAAAGACAATTTCCATACAGACACTTAGAATAATAGTCTGAGCTTGTCAGTTTTATTTTGTTTCTGTTAAGTATGAAGTGTGTTTTACAATGATTAGTGAGGTGGAATTACTTTTTGTCAGTAGAGTCTGGTGAGCTGTGGCGCTCATTTGTTTTGAGATGCTTGTGCTCTTGTGTGACATCTAGTGACAGTGAATGTTGTGTGTAAAACCTTAAAGCAGTTACAAAAGAGAAAGGCCCAAATAAATGAAGGTTATCAAATAAATGGTTCTGATCTAATTTCTTTAATAATTTTCCTTATTGTTCTTAGTGTTATTTAGTCATATAAAGTGAGTACATCAGGGCACATCATGAAAATGATTTTTGCCTATAAATTCAAGCAACATATTCTGTAAATGATTGTAATTAGGACTATAACCAACAAATACTTACATTATTGATTAATCATTAAATCTATAAAATGTTAATAAAATATTTTTTAAAAATGCTCATCAAAAGTTCTGAGTTCAAAGTGACATCTTCAAATGTCTTGCTTTGTCTGATCGAGAGTCTGAAACCCAAACACAGTCAGACATTCAGCCAGTCCTAACACTGGAGAAGCTGGAACCAGTAAATGTTCGGATAAACAACCAAAATGATTAAAGGGATAGTTTGGAATATTTGAGGTAGGCTTGTATGACATCCTTATTCACAGTCAGTGTAAGATGGCAGTCACACCACCCTCACATTACAATGTATTTAGAATATTTTCACTGCGTTACCTTGGCATCAGGCAATCTTTTCTGATGGGAAACTGCCATTATATAAGCCAAATAAATCTCCCTCCAAAGAGGTAGATTTTACATCACAGAACAGAGTTGCTGCTCTATTGCCGCCTAGATCATTTCAGATTCACAGATATAACAAAATAACACAAAAAAATGAACACATTGAGGCAACGACAGACCAGCAACGCCTGTGTTCTGCAAAGTAAAATGACTGTTGTTGTAAACGGAGTCTGGTTGTGTAAGAGAGAGTGATATTTGTCTGATAGAACTGCAGTTTCTCATTGGAAAAGGCTGTCTGACAACAAATTAAAGAGGTGAAAATATTCTAAATATAGCATAGTCTTGAACTGATGGTGAAATTTTTAGGTGGACCACAGCAGGACATTGCTTTGCTTCCTACACCAGTGCTCCTGCTGATCACAACAGTTGACGATAAATTGTCTATCTTCAATTAATCAATTCCACTGTTACTATTACTTTAATAATAATCAGTAATCATATTCTTGGATGAATTGTGAAGTTTATGTGGGCTGCGCTCTACTTTAGGCGAGGAGACTTTGACATAGACGATGATGGGAGCCAGAGAAGTTTTGAGGAGCTGTGCTGGGTGGTTGATGGTGTCGGCGTCCAGGACGACCAGCTGAAGAGACTTGGCCAGCTCAAAGATCCTCTCGATCTCGCTCTGAACCTCAGCTGTCAACAAACCACAGAGAGATGGGGAGCTGACACATTTAATACAGCAACAACGCTCACATGAAAGAAAAAAGAAGCATCTATTCTTAGCAGGTAAACCTTTATTTATAGTAAAAAAGGAGAAAAGATCAAAGACAACTTTGTAGTCGCTCACCCAGACTGGAGCGTGTGTTGGATCTCTCCATTATGGCCTTCTTGTTCAGCACCGAGCGCTTCGCCAGCGACAGATCAGCAGTCACCCGTGTAATAGAGATCCTACGGAAGAAGCGTCTTATCACATCACATCCACAACTGTTCCATTTCAAAGGATGAGATGAACTTGTACTCTGTTGCAGCTAAAAATAAATCATCATCATCATGTGTCCTATCGACCATGAAACGTGATAGGCAGAATCCCGCGAACAGCTCTGGAGCTCGGTCACAGCATTACTGTACACCGAGCTGCAGCTGCAGAGAGACACACAGACAGTCGTACCCACCTGCCGTCAAATCTGTGCTTTAGGAAGTCAAACAAGGCTTTCTGCATCATGTCTGTTACCTAGGCGACAGAGAAGAGGCAGAGGAGTGGCGAGAAGTTAGGAGGCTCTATTGTTATGTAATATACACCTATGCAAACACACTTAGCCTACATAATTACTTATATTTTTCACTCACTTTTGACTTAAGCAACACTTTTGTTTTCTGATATTTAGCATTTAAATGCACTACATAAAGATTTAATGAGACAGTTCACTCCAAAATCAAAAATACATATTTGTCCTCTGGTCTATAGTGCTCTTTATCCATCTAGATTTTAGTTTTGGAGATATCAGCTGTAGAAATGCCTGCCTTCTCTCCAATATAATGGGACTAAAAGACTAAAAGTCCTGTGGTGCTCAAAGCACCAAAAGAAAATACATTCGAAAAAATTTAAAACCAGTGTTTCTTTCCAGAAATCATGACCCAGTTAATCAAGATAATCCACAGATCTTGTTGTGAGCAATTTTATGTAGGAGCTACTTTCTGGAGCTTGCAGATTGCACATAAATAAATACATAAATCCTACACACTGGCCCTTTAATGGTTATACTGGACTAGCATATCACACAATAAAAGTTTCTTATATTACATAAACTTTAACAATCATACATTCTGACTTGGTTGTTGTTGTTTAAACCATCCATGCATATTGTCTTCATTTGAAGTGTTTTGTCTTAAAATATGTTGCAGGATCCTGAATAGGTCTGGAAATATATCAAGATATACTGTATATAGCAGTTGCATGTGCAGATTTGCTCTCTGAAATATCCTTCTAGTTTATATTATTACACCCGTATTTTATTAGATTGCCATTCATATATCTGTTTCTACACCAACCTCCACTTATGGGTACCCAGAGGAAGAGTTATATGTTGGAAAATACATTGATAAACGTTTATATCTCCTTACAACTATGTTCTAGTGTGTTATAAACAATTAATTTAATGTTTATATATTGATAAGTAATGAAACAGGGAACTTGGAGTAAAGTGTTGCCATGGTTGTTGAGTTTTATATGATCTCTTTTACAAGAGTGACCTGAACTGAGACAGCAGTGCAAAATGGTCAATACAGTCACAGGAGAACAATACACAATCAATTTGGCACATTCACATTAACACAGTATAACAATAATGGAAAGACATTAAACTAACAATACCCTGTCATTTTTAAAACATTTAGATTCCATGTGAAGGAAGATGTCGTCATCACCAGAGAAGACAGTCAGATAGAAATGAGCACCATTAAAGTCCCCTTTGACTTAAATGTGTCAAACTGTTGCTTCACTTTGACGTTTGAGTGTTGAGGTGGAGAATAATGTAAAGACATACATCATTCTGCACAGTCGACACTAGAGGGCTGTTTTCACACTCATCCTCTGAAGAGGGAACATTTCTCTGTGCTCATCTCAAATCTGACTTCACCGGTAGGATTTGTGACATCACAACTAATGTGGAGCCAGTCATGAGCTGTGTTTCCACCTGACTGGCATGTGAAGTCGAAGCAAATGTTTGAGATGTTACAAAAAGGAATAAAAGATGATTAGGTGTGTTTCCATCAGCTGGTTTTGAGTGAAACTAGGCTATACAAAGCATAGTTTCATCAGAAGATGGTGTCTAGGCTACGTTACACACGACTGTAATAAACAGAGTAGAAGAAGTACAGGTTGCGAGCCAGTTGTTTGCTAACCGCCAATAAGCCTTAACACTTAATATTAAGGTGCTTGTAATAAATGTTAATGGTTAATAGGTAATATGGGCCTTACAAGATTCTTATTAAATTAATATGTGTTAATAAGATGATATAAGTGTTAACAATGGCATAATAAATATAAAATATAATTTGAGTTTATTCATATGTCTTCAAACACATGTTGGAGGGGGTCTTTAAGGATGACATGCAGAGAGATGGTGTGTGTTTCCGTGTGCACTGTGAATGTGAAATGAAGCAGCCTCTTTTCAAACAGTCCTGAAAAATGGATGGCCTTCAGAATAGGGGGTGAAGCGCACAGTGGTGTTGCTCTTCCAACAAGAGGTGTAACAGAAAGATGGAGCAACAGCGAGAGAAAGTCCACGAGAAAGAAAGAAGAAGGCGCCGTCGTAGAACAATGGCGAGCAACAGAATGTAACATATGGATGAGAGACAAAGCAGGGAGAAAGAACGAGAGGGGAAGAGAGAAGGAAGCAGGCTGGCGCTCACCACTGGAGCATCCCCAAAGCACATCACCAGAGCGATGCATAAATATTTCACACACACACACACACGCACACACACACAAAACAAACGGCTTGGCACACAGCCTGCGCAGTCACAGAAGAGAGGCGAGGCACAGAGAAAACGTTGAAGCACAGAGACAGTCTGTTCGGTTACACGCCTCACATTTCAACATATTCACCCGCGCATTCAATCGAAATTGACATATTCTACCATTAATAGATATTAACCGCAATGTGTTTTCATACGTCTCATTCCATGTGTGTAACAGACAAACAAACAAAAGAGTATATCACATTCAGCCAATATAAAGAAGAATACATGCAGTTCTGTAGGACTCAAAATGGATCTAAGACTCCTGTTGTGTGAGCTATAATTTCATCAGGATGTGACTGTGGTGTTTAGTATCACTGTTAATGGGATAATGGAGACGAGAGTGATTCCCTTTAGATCAAACCAGGCAAGTCCATACTGGAACAGAAAATACAGTCCGGATTAAACTGGAACAAACAAAGGCAGTCGAGAGAAGAAAAGGCCAGAGACTGAGCTCAAACAGTCAGACATATGGCACATCTATGTCTGGTAGTATCAACACATATTTTCATTACTGGTTAATTAACTGATCTGTCTTTTGGCTAATCTAACTGCTGTCTTTTCTTTCAGTGGATCAAAACAAAGTCAAAGGCAGAATTAGTCACAGTGCTGCTTTGAGCTAAATGCTAATGTTGGCATGCTAACATACGCCCAATAAAAATGCTAACATGGCAGGGTTAAGCAGGTAGCAGATAATGTTTACCATGTTCACCATCTTAGTTTAGTGTGTTAGCATGCTCACAAGGGCCGTATCGTTTATAAAATTATAATACCAGTCCTATTACCACTAAACCTGCAGTGATACTGATACCAACAGAGTACTCAATTCAATACCAATCACGTGAATGGAAGCATTCCTGAAATAATCTCTCTGCATTTATTTTCTATTTAAGAATGTTTTGGTGGCATCTTAGCATGTTGAATTGCAAACTCTGGACTCAAATTCACCAACCACAGACTGTATGGGTTGTAGCTATGCAGCTGTTGCACCTTAATATATAGTGTCACCAGAATTTTAAAATACTTTGAGATTTTGTTAATTATTCAAATTCATCTGGGTGATTAATAACATATTTCTGTGGTGTGACAAACTCCGAACACACAAATATTGTTGCTTTACACAAGCTTTAAGTAATCCGGATCAAACAATAGGAACAGAAAAACAGCACTGATGGTTGTCTCACCTCGTAGCCTTTCAGTGAAGGACCCACCAGCACCACTGGCCTCATAGAGGGAACCACATCATATGGAGGAACATGTTCGGTCTGCACAGGCACCGAGCACAGACAGGGTTAGGAGGTGGACAATATAATAGCTAATACACTCAGAAGAATGATAAGTAGTCGCTCTGCATCTGGCTAGAAATGTAGAGAGACATAAAGTGTGCTGAAATGCACAAAATGTAGTATAACTGAATAAATTGTAAAGATGTAAAGTGATACACAGAGGAAGATGCACGGTGGCAGACGTACCTGTTTCTGCTTCTGTTTGGCTTTCAGAATAAACAGAGTGAACGTTAAGCAACAAGGATATAAGCTAATGATAAATAATTATTACTTCAAGTGAAAATGTTTTATGAGTTTTACGGCTCTGTAAGAGAAAACATGCATGTCACGCTGGCCCGAGGAAAAGTACATTTACACTGTGACCATTCAGTGGTCGTCTCACATAATTCCTGAACTCAGTTTGATGTAAAAAGCAAACATTTTCGCTCAGGGATAATCCTGTGTATGTAAATCTGACCTGATCTGTGTGAGCATGCAGTCCCAGTGCAGACAGACTCCCGCAGTCCCACTTACCTGCAGATGGCGGGGTGGACCTCCAGCCTCCGGATGAAGCGTTCCCTCCTTTCCTGTGGAGCAACATAATGCAAAGCTTCATTATGCGTGAATCCCCTCAGGAGGCAATTTAGAAAGAAGGGCTTCCAAAGCAGAGCAACACGTGAGCAAGAAAAAAGTTTTCAAAGACTGAGCTCGACAAGTAGCTGGTGGAATTAGGGCAACAGAGAGAGACAGGAAGACGGAGATACAGAGACAAGAAGAGAAGCCCTGATAACAGAGACAGAGATCTCTCAGAGCTGTGTGTCCTCTGACCTTGCTGCTGCTTTCTGCTCTTGTTTTATCCTCATGGCCTCCAGTTTGACTGGGCTCGGGATGAAAGTGATGTCTGCACCTTCCTTCACCAGCCGACCAATCCACCAATCATTGTTGTATTTCTGCAGGAAAGTGAAACACACTTTATGACTCAGAAATTGGACTGCAAAATAGGGCTTTCACAATATTTTCCAAACGCTATGAACGCTTGGCCGCCACAAGCCAGTTATCCCTGTGGTAACTTTTCTGACACCTCCTGCTTAAAACCATATTCATCGTATTGGTTTGACTCCTTAATATCAAGTTTCTTCCACATTCCCAAACATAAGAATGCCGTGGCCCAATTTGAAATCTGAAAATCCAAACCTTTAATCACAGCTCTGATTGACACATGATTGAACATGCAGCTTTTCTAAAACAAACAAAAAAAAAGTTATATTGTGACACATAATGCAGTGTTTTTAGGTGTTTTTGCATTGAATTGTGGGAGCAAGCGAAAATTGCAACAACAAAAAAAGTTGTGATTTTTATTTAGATCTTTATCATTCATTACAAATCAAAGACAAATTCTTCCATTGAGAATAAAACCACACTCTGTCCCGAGTGTTCTAAGTAGCCTTAACAAAAAGACTATAAAACATTATAACAAAACATGCTCACAGTTATCATCAATAGCAGTATATCACGACACCTTGACTTCTAAATGTGTTGACATGGATCAGGTCAGGTCTTTATTATTTGTAAGTAATGCTTTCATGCTGGAGGTCTCTCACCTCTTTTATGTGCAGGAAGTCTTTGGTTTCAAAGTTAATAGCGGCACCTTGGACCGGACAATCTTCATCGAGGGCCCCACAGTAACTCACATTGGTTTTCACAGCAAATGCTACTGCTTTAGACTGGTGAGAGACAGAAAGAGTAAAAAAAATATAAAGTCAAGTAAAAGTTTATTATAACCCAGTGCCACAAAGCAATGTCTCAAAGAGCTGTATATACAATAAAAAAGTCATATAAAAAAGTAGTATATAGAGTTGTGTAATAAAACATTAGAACAAATATTTAAAATATTTAAAAACATATAAAAGTTGAGGTAAAACAAAACAATACATAATATGCACATAAAACTCCTATACATTTATATATGGTTATAGATTTAAAAAACACACATACTGTATAATTTACCTGGTTCTCTGTCTGTTCCTTGTCTAATTGATCCATGCTGTAGTTTTATAGTAAAATTATTGCACTGTAGAATTTTATTGGGGGAGTGGGTTTGTTAGAATTTTTGTTTTTTCCTGGTTTTTGTTTCATTGTTTCTTCTTTTCTATTGTTAAATATGATGGAAATTAAGTACTGGACCGTCAAACCTTCTTAATCTTCTAAAAAATCCACACACATACAGAAAGTGGAACATATAGTACATATACGCGACCATGAATGCATAAACACTGAAAATAAGCTGGATAAATGGGATATGTGGCAATATACATAATAATTGCCTTTGTAGTTAAGCCTTAAGATTAATTTGGTTGTGTAGACTTTTATGAATCTACAACAAGGTTAAATCAGTCTATTGAAAAACAATGTCGAAGTATTAAGCTGACACAGCAGTTTTCACACTGTTCTTCAGGAACACCAGGTGAATATAAAGACAAACTTTGACCTTTGACCCTCACCTTGGCTCTCTCCAGCTGTAGCTGAGCCTGGCGCTCGGCTTCACGCCGAGACGCCTCCTGGTCCTCCTCCAGGGACAGGTCGGAATCCGAGGGTCGACTAGTGTAGGAATCGGCTGAACCCTGCAGGCAATAAGGAGAAGAGAGGAAAGAAATAACAGTTACAGCTGAGACAGAGAAGAGATAAATCCAGAATCCAGTTCAGAATTACTCTTTTAGACAATATTTCTGATGCAGCTCCCAACAGATCACCTACATCTCCCTCTGTGTCTCCCATGTCCGTCTCCTTGTTCAACCTGTCTCTGAACCTGCCTGTCCTCTCCTGGAGCCATGTGACCCAGCCTGTGAGGACCAGCAGGTTCCTGCAGCTTTCCAAAGCAGCCGTCTCCAGGGAACGTGTGCGTGAGCACTGCGACAACACCAACTACCAGCACAGTGCTTGTTGTCTATTTATCCACTCAGCCAGGCACACCACATGTTGGCAAAAGCCCAGAGACCTCAACCAGGAAAAAAAAACACTGACACACAACTCTGACACTAAGTACTGATAATACAGAAGCCATCTTTCAATCCATTTTCTAGACTCCAGATTGGCCTGTATCAACAGAGGATGTGGTATAGTGCCACCAGATAAATCAATTTTAATTGTATGTTTTGAGCTTTAAGTTTGGGCTCAGTGTTGCCAGATTGGTTTGATGTTTTTTCTGGCCCAATAATAGCTCAAAATCTGCCCAAATTGATAAAAAAAAAAAAAAGGCACACAAATATCTATAACAAAAGATATACACAAATCCATAAACAATAGCAAAAGTACTGTGATTTATAACACTTTTTCAATATAACATAATATTAAAACAGCAATTTAAGTGTTCAAACGTGGGCTAGAATGCAGATAGGAGGTTGCATTGTACAACAGAACTATAAAACTTTTTTTCTTTTTCTGACTATTGCCTTAAAAATAAAGAAAAATAAAGGGACAAGTCAAACAACAAATTATAATAGAGTCGATCTAACTTGGTCTACTGCAAAAAGCCTTGAGGGTATTCCAGTTAAAGTGTAGCCCCCACATACACACGCATGAAGAGGGAGAAATAGAAGCACGCACAGTCCCATACTGTCCCATACTACATACAAATAATAATGTTGTAGTGTTGCAGGAGGATTTTGTTATAATGAAAGAGCAGATTTGATGGTCGCAGATCTCCTCTCAGCAGAATTAATAAAAACTATTTCATATCAAATGTGTTTGTGCCTCAGCGAATCAAAAGGTGTCATTAACAACAGGATTTTCCTTAAAAATCAATAGTCACATAAACACAAGTCCCCTAAATCATCACTTACGACCCACTAGAAGTGTGTGGTGGTTGTATCTGCAGAGCCCCCTGCCTCACTTTTCTTTTTTTCTGGGCCTGTTTTGCAGTGGTGTGTTGCCCCCATTCAATTGTGCAGGTTTTGAGGTTAGAGCTCAAACTCAGCTCATTAAAAATGCAACGACCAACGGTTCCATCAGTTTCTTATGTCCCCTCCCTTTGCTCTCTGTCTCTGAGAAATGCTTTCACACACACACACATTTCACACAAACCTTCTGTTGTGCAGGGGTGTGGGTCTGTTTATTTGTGCTTTAGAACATAACTGCAGTAAAACAATCAGAAATAATGTTTTATTTCTCTCGTTCACTGCTTTGTTCTCTTCACTGTTTCTCTCCCTCTCTCTCGTTCACTGAGCCGAGCGTGTTTGGTGTGTTTACAAACAATCCAGCATATTCTATCTTAAAAAAAAGATTTAGCCTGTTTACTGAAATTTAACATACTTATAAATCCAATAAAACACAAATCAATTTCTGTCATTTGTTCATAGAGTATTCCATATGTTTTAGAATTAAACTGAATCAAACTTAACCTGGCATGTAAGAATGATAATCGAGTGCAGACATGATCCAACTGCCTTTCACTTGTACATATACTTTATATTTACTCTTGGCTTCTGTGGATATCATCATGGATAATAGAGGAAATTGACATCATTATCTAATTCCTTTGTGTTTAAATGCTGTTGGTTTATGACTTTAATGGCCATGAGATTCCTCGGAAGCAGGGAGATGAGGTTGGGATGAATGGATCGGTTCTTAGTGGTTGTTTTCCTGATGTTTGTTGTTTGTGTGTTTTTATCTCTGCACACTGCCTTGGTTCATCATGTTGATGTTGGAGGGTGGGGTGGAGCAGACTGGTGGGATAAAAACCAGGGAAAGTAACACAACTGGAACACAGTTTTCCTTACATCATTTACGTGACCATGATGTTGCCGACCCCTCCTGTAATCAATAACTAATAGATTACAAAAAAGAAAGGACACATTTTAAAATAAGCAAACACGATTTATTGAATGATGAATTTTCCGAAATTCGGATCCAACTTACGACATTCAGTTGCACAAATAAATTAAGATTAAAAAATATGACATATACACTGCAAAAAAGGAATTTCAAGAAAGTAAAAAGGCTTTTTACTTCTTTAGAGGAAATAAGTCTTATTTTTTGTCTAAAAAGAAAAATAATAAGAAAGCAATACTTGGTTTATGAGCTAGTTTGAAGAGTTCTAGCTGAGCAAATTTGGCTTATTTTGCTTAAAACAAGACAATTCAATTAGAAAATTATCTAATTATCTAATCAATTAGAAAGCCTGGCTTCTGTCTAGTAGGGCTGTTATTGCAGTGTTCAGGTTTGGTCAATTCAAATTTATTCGGCTTAAAATAACCAAATAACAAGAACATCATATTTCTGCACAATCCAGACAGATCAACAACCTGCCACTCTAACTTGCAGACTGATAAAACTCCCCCAAAGCTTCACTCCACCAGATCCTACAGAACATTTCACTCCATCAGCATCCTGCTCTTCCCCTGGTGGCTGCAGTCCCAGCTGGGTGCAGGGCTGGAAGACTTTTCTCATACCAGACAGGAGCACCCACATAAGACAGCCAAATATAGCTCGATAACAACGTCATCCTTCTTTTACCTTTTTTTTTTTCTCCTCCTCCCTCTTCCCTCCTTCCCACCACTTTCCCTCCACCCCTCCTTTGCTTTTCCCCTGTCACCCCCAAAAACGCTTTAGCTGAATTCGGCGCAGAGTTTGTGGATATCATTTGAATATCAAAGCCTGCCGGAGTCTGAGGAGTCTACCAGCAGAAGAAACAAAACCTAATTAAAGCACACAGAGTTCTGCAGATGGATGAAGAGGAATAATAAGTACAGACTCAGAGACTCTTTAGCACCAAATACCTATACAATATCCTCCTCTGTACTGAATGCATTTCTCATATTGTCATAATTTCATATTTTTCTGATTTGATATAGAGATGCTACAATGCAAATTCCCTTGTAGAAAAGAAGGAAATGTAAGAGAAAACTAAAGACACATTCCCTTAAAGCCAAAGTCTCTTTCACTGTTTATGTGTTTGCTAAAGCATCACACTGCTTTGTTTAATCCCACTTGGATTCCAAATGAGCTTTAATGACACAAATACTCAGATTTTCTTTTCTGTCTGTTTTTTTCCCCAGATGCATAGAATCAGATAATAAGAATAACGTGTAGCCTCCACTGCTGACAGCAATGTAGACAAATATTATCCTGTATTGTTGGATGATTGCAACAAAGCCAATTCACATAATCACTTGATATGCACAGGACACGAGACTGCAACTAATGATTATTTTCATTATCAATTAATCTGCTGATTATTTTCACAATGAATGGATTAATCATTTAGTCTAGAAGAAGTCAAAAAATTGTAAATCCTTACATTTGGAGCAATATGTAGCAACTGCACATACAAAAATGAGTACAGCAGTCCAAATAGTGAGTTGGAGCCACTGACTCTATATTAAATAGGATGAAATCCTATCTAATATATAGCCTACGGTATGGTTGAAGCAAGTTGTCTCCCTTCTTTCCAGACTTGGGAAAAGCTGTGCAGGCTCCAGGAGCTCTGAGGAGAGCACAGGACGAGTGCAACATTGGAAACTGACAACAACAAGTGACGATGAGTCCTGCACTGTAAGTTGATCAGCTGTTTATATTGTCAATCGTCTGTCGATGTAAAGTTAAGCCCATTATCCTGAAAACAAAAAGCCCACTGCTCTGAAAATACACACTCTGGAGTTTGAGTTCAGTGACTGCCTGTCTTACTGTCTGCCAGACTCAGTTAACATATTGCTCAGTTTAACCGCTATAGACCTTCTACAAGATTAGCAATGGTTTCTTATGACTCATAAAAAGACGCTTACTCATTTGGCATAAATTTTAACTCAAATTAATGTGAATCCGTAAAGCTAAAACAATTATTTTGTCCCGGAATAGATTTCAAAAGGGGACACCACAGCTGTAGCATTCATTTTGTGATTTATTACAGTAAATATATTTCAGATTTTTCCTTTAATAAACTGGGACCAACAAAAGTTTGATATTTTTGCTTGAAAAATGACTAAAACAGTTGGAAATTAATTTTCTTTAGATCAACCATCATTGCAGCTCTAATGATATTTTATTATATTATATTTGGTCACCAGTGTTTCTCCTACTGGCATTACATTCCAAATTTTCAAAGACACTTTTCAACATTAACTGTCTGAGGTTTCTAAACAAAGACTAACAGAAAAGTTGCAGAGCAAAGGGTTAATGACAAGGAGTAGAGAAGTTTTTAAGATTTTTTAAGTGTGGGAAGTTTTAAATAATCTCATGTAAATCTCTGCCTCTGTCTCTCGTTATCTCTTTCAACTGCGTGATAAGTGCCTGATATTCATATTACAGCCAATTACTATGCTGCTTTGACAAGCGTCAACCACTGGTAACTCTGACGCATCCCTCAGACAGCGCTGTGCTGATCAAAGCTTTTCCCAGCCAGAGAGACGTCAGACTCCATCTTGTTTTATATTTCTCTCCATGAATGAAGAAGCCCGATGTATAAATCCACCTTGTGTTTATTGAAGAGACCAAATAAACAACCTGGAAGTTTTTAAAATAAACAGATCCCCCTCATCAGCAACGTCAAAAAAACTATGGACATGCTTTAAAGGTCCAGTGCATGATATTTACAGGGAATTATTGGCAGAAATAAAATATAATATTCAGTGGTAGTATGTTTTCTTTGGTGCATGATCACCTGAAAATAAGAATTGGTGTGTGTAGAGTAAGATGTTTATATCTACAGAGGGCTTGGGTCCTCTTCCATGGAGGAAGCCATGTTTCTACAGTAGCCCAGAATGGACAAAATAAGCATTGGCTCTAGAAACAGCTTTTCGCAATTCCAAAAGTTGCACAGCCATTGTAGGTTCTCCTTAGAACATCATTTCAAAAATTACAATACCAGTACCTATTATTGGTATTATATCATTCGTAGTATTGTTAGTATTATCATTATTATTATTATGATTATTATTATTAGTAGTAGTAGTATTTAGCTGCAAGCTGTAGATGCAGTAGCTGGCAAACCACACATCGCATTAAACTGAAGAATTCTTTCAGTGATTAGCTGTGAGCAAAAACATACAGATAGTCTTTTTTTTTCTAGAACTGGGTACAACAACACTGTGCGTAATAAACCTGCAAGCTAGAAAAAAAAAATTCTGGCAAATGCACCAGGCAAGCAATTCTCACTGGACTAAATGTGCACCATCTTTGCATCCTGTGTTTGCAATCTGCCACTAAATCCGAAACTCTGGTCCTTTCCAAGGCATTAGGTTTTCATAATGAAACTGCTATCAAAAGATAGGTTTCCATAGTTTTTTCTTGCTGTAATGTTTCCTCCTGTTCATACTGGCCTGTAAGAGACTTGAGTGATGTGGGACAAAATCCACAATACAGGTGCACAGAGGCGTCATTACTTGTATCTGTATCTTACTGTATTAACTAACAAAATGATCTGTCTCTGTCTCTGTATTCAGAAGACCAGAGGTGGGTGTGGTTTATACCTGAAGTCACATTAAATCAGGGAAATGTTTTCTTGCAATGTAGCTAAAATGATTTGCTATTGTCAAATAAATAATTGTGAACTCTACTTCTGCATCCTCTTTTCTTTTCATCATCTCTCTCTCTCTTTACTTTTAGTGAAATTGGTATGAACTGTCTGAACTCCACCACCACCACCCCCTTTTAACTGGGGATATTGAGAAATTAGAAACTTGAAAAAAAAAGTTTTATAAATCCACAGATTCTGTTTTGCATTGGAGATAGAAACTCTCCAGAACAGATACACATGTATACAAAAATATCCTTCAGTTGGAGGGAGTGATCTTGGTGCATTAAATGAGTAATTGATTAAGGCAGATGCAACCTAACTGCCTTTTTCCAAATCATGAGAACAGAATAAATATCTTTTCCCATCGCTTTATTTATGCTTTCCCAAGTAAAGATTCAGGTGCATCCCTAATCCACAGTCCTCGTCCTGTGCAAAAATATTCTAAAAGTTAATAAGAAGCTTCAGCACTCTGGTGTGGTTGCCTTCCAAAGTTGCAGTCATTTTAGTGCAAATTTCCTCTTAACTGTAACTCTGAAATATTTTAAATTGACTGTTGGATACGGTCTTCTCCTTTAGGGATCTTTAATTTTCAAAATTTCACAGTGGACTAAGTGGCTGTTTTGCACCCAAAATAACATCATCATAAGCAAACAGAACCACAAGTGAGCTCAACTACAATACTTAAGGTAAGGTAAGAAAGACTTCATAAAATACAAAATAACAGACTAAAAACATTCAACAGATGGGCCTACAAGTTCAATACAGAGCTGCAAAGTGTCCTACGGAGTTGAGATCCACAGACAAACTGCATGTGCACAACACAGTATGTCCAAGAAGGATGAGGAGAAGGAGGGAGGGAAGAGAGCAGAAGTGGGGAGATGCTGGCAAAGTGAGTGAACCAGAATAGACTTCTGAGTGAGAGGGGAGGGAGGGGAGAGGAGGAGAATAACAGAGAGGAGGAAGAAGAAGATGTCTCAGAGCAGACAGACGGGGGACTCATGGACGAAGAGACTGAGTTTGCATGCAGAGTGATTAAACAAAACGGGGAGCATCAACAGCGTTACCTTGTTACAGATGAGTCCTGTAGCGCTCGAGTCGGAGGCAGACATGATTGTGCTGCCAGCGCTCTCTTCTCCCCCATTGCACAGAAAAAGACAGAACCCTCCTCCTCCTCCCCTCCTCCTCCCCTCAGCCCGTGGTTACAGGGGGGAGAGAGAGCCTAAGTGCTTCACAGCTGACGTTGCTGCGCTGCCTCAACAGCCATTTCCTATACAAAATTGATGCCCTGACTGCAGCACTGGTGTGTACACGCCCGCATACTGGTACAGTACTGTGGGTCGCTTCAGCTCTCCTCTGGTTTCATGCACCCTCTCCTCTCCTCTCCTCTCCTCTCCTCTCCTCTCCTCAACAGTGTATAGCTTCATATAAAGGTTTTTGCCCTGTGCCTGTATTTTCTTGTTTTCTCATTATTTTGATGAGTTCAGAATGCTTTATCAATAGGGCTGCACAATTAATCATAATACTATTGAAATAGCAATACAGTGCAATATCCAAATCACAGAAGCTGCTATTTAAGAAGAGAAAACAAAAGTATGACAAAACAGCATCATAATAAAATACAGTAGTGCTGCAGATATACCGCGGCCTACAGTCTCCAGATGTAACACAACAAATATCACATCACCACAATTTTGATTGTTTTTTTTTTTTTTTCAGTGAAAATGAAAATAATGCAAATATAATTCCCACTAATTGTGAATCATATTGCAATTGCAATATCTGTCAAAGTAATCACAATATAATTTATTTATTTATTTATTGCGATATTATGCAGCTTTATTTACCAACTCAAAGTGTCTGTATTTGACAACCTGGGAATGACACTCAACAATCATTTATCATTCTGATGCGTTTACAAACAGCAACGGACAAATCCTGCATATCCTCCCTTTAAGAAGTGCTGCAAAAGTTGTCATAAAATTGAGCAGGTTGGTCTGGTGTTAACTCTCACACTGCAGAGTATCACTTTTCACTGGGCACAGATACAACTTCTATAAATAAGACAGAACAAAGGCTGGGTGGTTATGTAAGCCATGCTAAGTGATAATAACAATAACCCATCTGCAATTGTCATTCCTCTGCCAATTAGTAGTTCTCTTTGCTTAACAGGTGCTACCACTAGTACTGCAACTTCGTTTTATTATTGATAATTGAGTCAATCATTTTCTTGATTAATCGATTTGTTGTTCGGTCCATAAAATGTCTCAGAATGGTTAAAAATGTTGATCGCTTTTTCCCCACAATCTGAGAAATATGGGTTCCAAATGAGTGAGGAATCTTTTTTGAAGAAAGAGTCGTTCAAGCACTCCTTGTAAGACTAAGGGTTCCACCAAGAACCTTTTCTGGAGGAAAGAGTTCTTCAAAGATTGTTCCTTATAAAATTCTTTTGTCAAAGGCTGTTTGTACCATAACATAAAAGGGTTCTTGTTAGAACCCCCTGGGTGGGTTCTAGATAAAACTCATGGGATATGAAAGGATTCTCAGTGGAACAAACGGGGTGGGTTCTTGATAAAATCCTTGGCATATGAAAGGGTTCTCAGATTAATCCTTGAGTGGGTTCTAGATAAAATAATATGAAAGGTCTCTTGGTAGAATCCCCTGGGTGGGTTCTAGCTGACACCACTGGAATATAAAAGGGTTGTCGATAGAACCCCTTGGGTGGGTTCTGAGAACGATGGAAACATTCCAGATACAATTACACCATAGAGGGGTTCTCTGTAGAACCTATCACAGGCGGTTCAGAGTGAAACCTTTCATAGATGGTTCTAGGTATAATCCTTTATGCTGGATACTAAGCAAAATTCTCCGTACAGGTTCCAAGTGGAACCCCCTACAAAAGGTTCTACCAAGAAGCAAAAGGGTTCTCCTATGGAGACAACCCAAAGAACTCTTTATGGTTCTAGTTTGCACTTTTAAAGATGCAAAGCTCAACGGTCTTATTTTGTCCTCAACTTAAAGATATTGAGTTTATTGTCATAGAGGAGTGAAGAAAATGGTAAATATTAAAATGTGTGATGCTGAAATTAGAGAATTAATCATTTTTTCTTAAAAAAAAAAAAAAAATTATCGATTATCAAAATAGTTGGCGATTAATACAACAGTGAACAACTAATCCATTAATTGTGGCAGCTCTAGTTTCAACAGGGTAAAGTTAGTGCAGGACAGGGAGACATAATGAGAGGAGGACATGAATAAAGAGGAGGGCAGGGCAGCGCCCGCCTGCCTGTCTGCGTGCCCTGCACCATCCTTCTGACAGGAAGGTGATGCATGAGCCTACAGAACAGAAATGCAGCGGTGAGTCAGCAAGCAGCCATCTAGAGTCCATCAGATGTCTTAATAAGCTAGCAGAGAGGTCTCTATTGTAGCAGACAGCTTCGTTGTTGGGCTGCATGCCTGCTCTCCAGGTCGCCCCAGGCACTGAGGACCCTACTTCGCAGCCATTATGCTGGCAGCACGCGCTCCCTCACCCTCATTCAACTTTGGCTGCTTAAGAATTAAGTGCACTCCACCAGGGCTTTTAACAAAAAATGTCTCAGGGCTACATTTCTGCAAGCTTTCAAACACACACACACATGCATGCACGCAGATATTATTGTAGTAAGACCAACTACAGCTCCCTCGGAGACAAGATAGGGCGGCTATTTTCATCATTAGTGTGTAGTGTGTATGAAGCAGCCATTGAGGAATGGCCTTTCAAACAGCGGGACAGGAATGCAAAGAAGGACAGGAAGCGACAAAACACAAGAAATAAACAGAAAGAGAGCAGCAACGAGGAAATCGTTACCTGAATTAGAAATTAGATTATGGAGAAACACAGACAGAACTTAAACTCTAAGAAAACAGAAGTTTTTATAAATGTCTTCCTCCTACTCCCTTTCAGACATGAATTGAGTTTGCTGTAAATTTTATTGGTTGTTACTGTTTTATTATCTCTGTTACTTACATTTTTAACCCTAAGAAAAGATCCTGATCAGTGCTTATTTTATATAAATTATTTTATTGTGCCATTTGTCTTCCTCCTTCCTCCTCCTTTTATTGCATGGCTTTGTTAAATACTCCATTCTGATCGGTGAATTACAGCATTCTGTGTTTTTTTTTTTTTTTTTTTCTGTAGTAGTATAATATAGTAGACCAGTGCATTTTATAACAGACCATTTCTTTGCTACGGACACAGTTCTGATCATGGGCTCTGGAGGAACAATAAGATCATTTTTAAATCCAGAACATCTTTTCTTTTGTTTTTATTTATTTATTTTTTATTTGTGTCAAATTATTGATTGCTTTGGTAGATAACCATGTAACAAGCACGATAATGTACAGTGAGCAGGTCATTATTATGAAATAAACCCCCTCAGGATGATTGAAGACCCCTCAACATATTACCCTGTCCTGGTATATTCTGCAATAATGACCTGCTCAATGTACATGATCCCATACATGTTTATTGTGAGTTTGCTGTTAATGTTATTGGTTAATATTGCTTTGTTGTCTTTATTACAGATATGTTTTTAAAAACTAAGAAAAAGATCCCTGAACAGTCATTTATATAAAGGTTTATCGTGCCATTTGTCTTCCTCCCACTCCTTTTTGGACATTAATTATTTATTTATGTTGTTTTTTTATGAGTTTGTTTTCTTTATTACTTGTATATCTTTTATGTTTAAAATAAAATCTAATCTGATATCAAGAATTAAGAACTGAATTGAAGAGAGGGAGACAGAATGAAAAAGTCAAGGAGAAAAAGGTAGAAGAGAAGAAGTGAAGAAAACACATGGATGAGGAAGGAACACAGTCAGTACATTAGAACAATAAGACCAAAGATTAACAGCAGAATCTTTTTTCTTTTTTGTGTGTTTTTTTTTCTTTGCTTTTCAGTCGGTCTAAATATAGCTCTCTTCTCCTCTCCTCTTCTCTCCTCTCCTTCCACTCCTCCCATCACAGACTGGGGTTGGCAGTGGGGAGAGGAGGATAGCGGAGGATTGTCAAAGTTCACTGAGTTTTGATGAATTCCCTCAAGAAAGAGCAAAGCAGATATGAGACTGGCTCAGCTATATTCACTGATGCCAGATCGCCCATCTGAATGTGAACTAAGTGCCTATATGGACAATAAGAAGAACAGACAGCCGCTGAGGCTCGTCCCTGTTCAGTCTACAGCGTGTACTCTGTCGTCTCTGCAGCAGTTTTTTTTTTTTCATCTTCTTTCTGACAGACAGGATGATATTACATCTTGTGTTGTTCAATCCTCTTGATAATGTCACACAGGTGTGCTTCATATTGTTTCTTTTTTTAGCACTTTTCTTTAAGTTCACACAGGACGTCGCAATTGAGGTAAAAGAAAAAAGAGGAACATGGTTACACAAAGACATTTAATGTGGATTTACAGGAGGAGGAAAAGTGGATAAAGTTGTCAAGCTATCAAGGCATGGTGCTAATGGCAAATAATACTCTTATTCATATATGTTTATAAAATATGTTAAATCAGTAAATGTCTGATTAAAGCTAAATTAAATGAGACTATGAATTTAACATGCCAATCTTTAACACCTGACAGTTTAGGGTTATAATAATACTCACTGGCACTGCTAGAAACACATTTCAGTTTGTACTAAACAAGTATTAAGGGAATAGTTACGATTTTTTTAGTGGGGTTGTATGAGGAATTTATCCATATTCAGTGTTACCTACAGTAGATGGTGATCAGCACACCCACAGTTTGGAGAAGCAGTAGGAGTCCTTGTGTAAGAAGCTGAGCAATGTCTTGCTGTGGACAGGGTAAGCAGCAAAACATATTTTGGCCACCTTAAAAAAGGCCTACCTTTAAATTGAATGCTATATTTTGAATATTTTCACTGATTTACTTTGCCATCAGACAGCCTTTTATGATGGAAACCCATGTTATATAACCCAAATATCACTTTCTCTCTTATTTCGCCAAACACAGGAGTTAGTGGTTTGCTGCTGCCTCAATCTGTTAGTTTATTTGTGTTGTATTGTGTGAGTTCAGTGAATCCAAAATAAGCCTTTAAAACACAGAAGTCACACAATAACACCAGCAAATTATCCAATCGAGACAGCCGTAGACCAGCCACTCCTGTTAACCTGTTCTGCAAGGTACAATGACATTTTTAGAGAGAGTGATGCTTGGCTTATGTAATTGCGGTTTCACATCGGAAAAGGCTATCGGATGGTAAGGTAAAGTGGTGAAAATATTCTAAATATAGTGTACACTTATACTGATTTTTTTGAATGGCTAAAATATGTCTATCCACAGCAGCACATTGCTTAGCTTTCTACACCAGTACTCCTGCTGCTTCTCCAAACATGGGGCATGTTGACCTCCATCTACTGTTGATCCTTACTGATAAGTACCTCATTCAAACCCACTTCACAAAAACCAAACTATTCCTTTAAGGTTTGATACTGAGCCCTTTGTTCATTTTTTGCTGAGCACCGCAGAGCCACCCAGTGCAACCACACTCTTGTACTGTAAGCAACTGAGAAGCTCTGCACCAACTGGGAGCTTATAAACGGGCACTTCAGAGAAAACAGATTTACAGATTTCTCCAATAAACCTGGAGATTTGAGCACAGAAGCTGTGCCACCATGTCCCCAACCTTTTGACTTGTGAAGAGGTACCTCACAATCTGTGTGCAGTAGGAGCTGAGGCAGCGCTACAGCCAGAGGTGGATCATCCAGAGCCAGAGAGAAGGTCTCCTGACAGTGCAACCAGAGTAGGGCAGAGTGGATCAATAGGAGAGCTACCCAGATTGATACTCCATCCTGTCCTAAGCTGCTCCACCCTCCTCCTGCTCTAATGTTACCTCAGGATACTTTCTCCCTGCCTGTAATGAGCCCTCGGCAGCCTATAAATAAGCACTTCCAAGTCATTTCAACGCACGCGATGCTACACAACTGCTTTCTCACCAAAGACACCAAGTCCTCACAGTAACAGTGTGGCGGTGTAAGAACAGGGGACATCTTGTATTAACCGCTAAACGCAAAGAGAAATGCTACAGATGCAATGAGGACAATGTAATGACATGAATCATCACCATGGATGGGTCGACACTGAAGCCGGCTGTGGAGGAAGACGAGCAGGACGCAGCGAGCCCCGGCCAGGAATCTCTATCTTTCATCCACGCTGTCGACTTGGCCTTGCCGGCTATGCTGTGCATACTTAGGCTTTCATCCCCCCGGGGATCCCTCAACCTGACTTCACCAAACTGCTTCAAAGTGCAGAGAGGCTGGAGCTAACCCACATAAAGCTGTGTGTGTACCTACAGTGCAGCGCAGAATGGCACAGTGCTGCTGCATCCTTCATTAAATCAGATGTGTTTGTTAGAAGCTGACCTGATTTAGGCTCGAGGTTTGAGTTGGGCCTAATTGGCGCGTCTTGACTAGTGGGCTGAGCTAACTGAGGGAATGTCAGACTTATCAATATGTAATGGTGCCCTACATAGTCACACATTCCAGCTTTACATCTAAAAACAGGGTGTTTTCTTTCAAGTTTGAGTCTTAAAGGGATGGTTCACAACAAATTTTAAAACATTTTCCTCTGGGCTGTAGGGTTATTTATCCATCTGGATTGTTTCGGTGTGAGTTGCTCAGTTTTGGAGATATCAGCCGTAGAGATATCTGCGTTCTCTTTAATATAATAAGCTTGACACTGAGCTTGTGGTGCTCAAAGCACCAAACAATATGTTTTATATTTTACTTTTTACTCACCACAATCTATCTCTCCAGAAATCATGACCTGGTTACTCAAGATAATCCACAGACCTTGTTGAGCCTTATCATTAGAAACTATTTTCTTTCTGCAGTATTTTAGCCACCTAAAATGGCCCAACTAAAATAACTGAATATCATTTTACATGTATGCTATATTAAGAATATTTGTATTGCCATACCTTTGCTATCAGACAGCCTTTTCCAACTGGAAACCACCACTATATACACCAAATATTGCTCCTTCCAGACCAATCAGACAAAAAACAATCATTTTACCTTGCAGAACACAGGACTTGCTCATCTACCACTTTGTTTGTCTTATTGTGTGACTTCAGTGAATACTAACTAACCTTTTAAAACATTTAAGTCACAAGGCAACGGTAGACCAGAAACTCCCAAAACTCCACAAGGTGAAATTACTGATTCTTCGTAAGGACTCAGTTTTACTCTGCAGTAGAATCTACCTTTCTTTCGGGTAGAAAGAAAGTAGTTCTTACATGAAACTGCTCACAGCAAGGTTGATGGATCTGTGAAGTGACATTGCTGTTTAGTTTTTCAAATGTATTTTTTGCCACTTTGAGCACCACAAGCTGAGTGCCATTTAGTTCCATTATACTCAAGAGAAGGCAGAAATCTCTACATTCAGTATGTCTTTTATATGTATATATATATATATATATATATATATATATATATATATATATATATATATATATACATGTGTGTGTGTGTGTGTGTGTGTATATATAATTAACATTTTAAGTGACTATATAGAGCTAGTATACAGAGGTAGTTCAAAATAAAAGTCCTTCTAGAATACAGGTAGATCAGTTGGAAAGGTTTAAAATAGTAGAATACTTTCTTATTGTCTAATGAGTAAAAAATAATGAAAATCACAGGGTCTCCAAACAGGAACTCAAAGAGGAGCTGAACTGGAATCTTTGGCCCTCTCAACATTGCTGGTTCATCAAATTTAATCAAGGCATTGCACACTGATGCGCCAACACACACACATATGCATGCACGCACACACACAAACACACACAAAGCACTTGGCTCCTCACGGGACAGGCTTTTAGTGCTCTGTCTCATGCAGTATTTAATTGACCCCACACAGGAAGCCTAGCGGTCCCAAATGCACTCCTTCCCCCCACCAACAGAGAGAGCATGAACGCCTGCAAGTATGCCCACAGCTTCCCACCACTGCTCCTCTGTCACACAACTGCACTAAATGCCATTTTCTGCTTTAGTGCAACTCAGACTTTTCCACAGAAATGTCAGCGCCCTGGGTGAGGAGTTTGGACATACATCAAATTTTGTTCAAACACTGAAATGTAGGCAGAAATTTGGCCATGCCCCACTTTGACTGCCGCATACATCAACTCCATTCCTCAAAGTTTCACTAAAAATTTACAAGAGCTGAGTTCAAAGGTTTTCCTGTTTCAAAGTAAATCTTTTATCACCATCTGATCAGGTATTATTCAAAAATCCTGAACAGAATCTATTGTTAGATTTACAGTGGCTATGAATGCAGAGATTAGATGCAGTAGAGATAGCAGTGTACTTACTCAGTTGGAGGTAGGAGAGCACACTCCCCGTCTCTCTTGCTTTTTCTCTCTGCTAGTCAGTCATGGTGTGCTCTCTCTCTGGGGTAACACTGAAGTGTACTGTAGCGTGCTTGTAAGCAGACTATCCCTCTCTCTTTCTCTACACCCCCCCCCCACCCTCCTCCTCTCTTATTCTCCACCACTCTCAGTACACAACCCTTTGCTACGTCAGTGAGGCTCTCTCCGCTCTGCATATCATCCTTCCCCACCCTCTCTCCTGCTCTGCTCTCCTCCCTTCATCTGTACCTCACCCTGTCCAATGGGAATCTGGATCGCAACTGCATGTATAGTTCATTCAGGACTCTGTCACGATTCAGCATCACTGAAGTGAACAAGATTGCCATCTTGGAACAACCAGGCTGTTAAACTCTCTTCTCGCTGCTAGCGCAATGTAAAATCAGTGCACACTTTCAAGAAAACTCACAAAAAATAAACAAGTTAAAGATTAATTATGGAGCATCATATTTCCATTTAGTCACTTCTCGGTATTCTCATGTGCACTAAATAAAAAAAGTATGTGGATGCCTGAATATGTGATTGCTGAACATCTAATTCCACACTCATATGCATCAATATTCTGCCTCCACTCTTCAGGGGAAACTTTCCACCAGATTTTGGAGTCTGGCTGCAGGGATTTGGTCCCATTCAGCCATATGAGCATTAGTGAGGTCATGTACAGATGGTGGGTGATGGTCTCGCTTATAGTTGGTTTTCCAGTTCAACCCAAAATTGTTTGATAGAGTTGAGGTCAAGTCTCTGTGCAGGCCAATCAAACTATTCCACACCAAAGCAGACTTGAGTCAAAAAATTTTGTGACTTTAGACTCAACAAAATAAAAAAAAGACTTAAACTTTAACCCCAATGACTCTTGACAAGTGCTGGGTACCAAAACCTATACAACAAGAACCTACCAGACTGAATCACAATGCAGATTATGGTGCATCATTTTGATGCCACACACCTGAGCTAACTCTTACTCTACATAGTTCTAGCAGTAGATATCCTACTGTTGGCTCATAACTACCATAAACACTTTTAAAATGCCAAGCTGGCTTAAAGTATGGCTTTATTTCATTTGAAGGATTCCACCAGCTTGTTTGTCTAAAAACAATCATATGTAAAGTGGTGAAAACATCTAGCGATGCACAGGACACACCTGAAAGCAGAGGGATACAATGTGCTCGACTGCTTTTGCGACCCAAGTACATCAGTTGGCAGTGTGTACGTCCCTGACCCCAGTGATAAGGAGCATAGATATAAAATATTAGATGCAATGTGTCTGATGGCAGCACTGATGATAACAGCAGCCTTTCTTCAGTTTAGCATATATTTCTGCAGAAGAATTAATTTACGGCTGTAAAGTTTGTAGAATAGCGAATAGTGTTTTGTATTTATTTATATATATTATATAAGAAAACTTAAACTATTGTCCGTTAATATATAGTTAAGTACAAATTTTCCTTAGTATTAAAAACGCTGTTTTGCTTTAATGTTGACAACTGTCATTTTATGCTTCTTTTTAAAATATGTATTGGTTCAGGCACCATTTGCACTGGTACAGTTTTAACAGTATCGTTTTAGCACTGATATTGGAAAACCCTAAAGATACCCAACCCTTAAGCTTTTGAATTGAAACTACTTAATACTTTACACCAAACCTAAAATATACTATTTACAGTGTGCCATGAATCAGTTCATTTTCCTTCATTTCCTAAATCAGCTAATGTTAACAGAATTCATTCTCAGCAAATCAAGTCTCAATTCCCCAGATCCACCTTGTGTGAACCAATCTGACAATATCCAATCATGTTACAGGAGAGACCCATGAAGAACTAACGCTACATAACTGAGTTCCAGTGCAAATAAATGACACCAAAGATAATTTTGTTTACAAAAACTGCCAGGTCATCAACAAAAAATGAAGTGCAGTATACAAAACATTATGCAAAAATCACAGAGACACAACAACTTCCTACTTTACACACAGAACAGTAAGTAGAGACTTATATAGTTAACAAGCTAATGCTTAGCTAACATTAGCTTGACAGCTAAGTAACTTTGTAAATCATGAGGCTGGAAACGCATTGTGAGCCTACATTGTGAACCTTGGGACTTGACTTTGGAGCGCAAACACCTGGGAGTTACTCGTGACTTCCAAAACAATGACCTGGATTCACCTCTGCACCAAAGTCAGGAGGGCATCATGTTGACCCTGTTACCACAACACTGGAAGAACTCTCTAAAATATAATTATATGTTCTATTAAATGGAAAATTCTGCAGTGGAGTCAGTGATGATGGTAATGTAGTCAACTGAAGTAATAAGACCAGAGAGAAAGGCAAGAATGCATCTGTATGTTCAGCTCCCAGCAGTTTTGTAGCTTCTGACTGAATCTCTGTGGTTTGTAGTTTCTGTCCTGTTTCACTGTTTGCACTTTCAGTTATCTGCTTTAGTTCAGGTTAGTTTCATGTTCACTTCCAGATGGATAGGAGTCATGTTAAGTTAATGCTGTTGAAAACCTGACATTTCATGCTTTTGCTGCTTCATAATAAAAGCTTTTAAATAACAAAATAACAAGGGACTTTTATTATGAAGAATTTATGGGACGTGAAATGTGTTAATCGACTGTTTTAAAGCCACTCGAGTGTGTAATCAGTTAACAGACAAACCTTTAAGTGTTCAAGTGAGTAGCTCTGTTGTAATGAAGATATGCATCCCTCGCGTGCTGGGCTGACACACCGACTCAAACCGAGTCAAGCCAAACCTGCATGTGTTTGGAAAAAGGGACTCCTTAGAAATCCAAGCTGAAATAGCCTGTAGTTCTTCCTGCTGCTGTGACATCACTGGATGCAGAAAGAACAGCAGGTTTTGCAGCATGAGAACTCATCTTTCTCTGACAATATAGAATACACTGAGGAAATTATTTCTTCAGTTGACTATATTGACCTTCAGCGTTGAATGGACATACACATGAAAAGTGCAGAATTTTCCCCTTAAGATTTTCTGGACCAAAAGTCTACACATGTAACACGTGTTATGTAACACAATCACAAAGACAAAATCTACAGTCCTAACACATTGTTATTTCAGCCACTGTGGATTTCAACATGTCAAAATCCAAAAGTTTAGAGACAGGAGAAAGTCTGGTGGTGGTGAGGAGCTATGGGAACCATGTAAGTTGTCTCTGTTCGACATGTGGACGTGTCCCCAGTGTGGCCCTGTGTTCACTCAGTGTGTTCTGTAGATGTCATGGCTGGCTGTACTCTGACACCTGCGCAGCTGCTGGGTATATGTGTTACGTGTACTGTATGTACAGATATGGATGTGGGAGATTTTTTTGTTTTTGTTTTAAAACCAACGAAACATCTCAAGATTAGAATGATGTATCTGCTTCATGTCCTAATTTGTTTGCAATATGTCCTCCAAAAGATATAGTGTGAGATCAACAACGTGCATCTAAAGACAGACCGGTCTGTTAACATAAAACCATGACTGTGGGTGATGTGAAAATCTCCAGCAAAGTTGAGATTCATAATTCATAGGATAGGTTGCAGGAAACAGTGAGGCGGTAGAGAAAAAAGAAGGAGAGAGAGATGGAGGAGGCATCCATTCGAATTCTGCATGAGCAGTTGATGTGAATAAAACATGAATGAATGAATGAAGGTTTGAAAGTTAAACTCCACGGTGCTTTGCACTGAGCGGGAGACAGGCGGAGAAAGGAGGGAGAGAGAGCAGCTTTAGGAGTTGCACCCAAGCAGTGAGTGCAGATGTCTGTTAGTCTGTCCCATATGAAGCGGCTCTGTGGGCAGAGCTGCTGCTGGTGCATTATGGATGAGGGGCTATTTTAAGGCGCCGGGGATGCTGCGTTTTGATTTTTGAGTGGAGGGAGATGACACCTGGCTGCTGCCAAATCCTTTCATGAGGTTTGTACGTTACTTGATGGGTTCAGACATGCAGGTACAGCTTGTGTTCCAACACAGACCTGATCCCTGTTTGAAGTGTGCATGCCAGGAGGAGGTAAACAGACTGGTGGGATGCCAGTGAAGTGAGTGAGGGTGTCACCAAGCAGCTCTTCACACAGACAGCGTACTTTATCTACTGATTAAGCACACATACATACAGTACACACATACAGTACAAGCTGGGGAGGTTGGCAGTTTTTCAAGCTACCAATATAAATATTTCCAGTACTAAAACTTAGTGTGAAATGTGAAAGTGTATCTACAATAACCAACAAGAAACAAGAGGAGCGCACTCAGTAGAGTGCTGATCTCCGCCAGGCAACAGATGGTGAAGCACCTACAGCAATGCCATCACAACAGCCAGCTGCAACCAACACAGATTTGCAAAGTTTTCAATAGTCTAGTGTAACTTTTCTTTCTGGATGTTAGCATTTTTTATTAAAGTGTTTTTTTTTGCATAGTATTCTGTAAGAAGCATAGAATAGTGTAATGATATTGTAACTAAACGTCCTGGGTTCTAACCTGACACGCAAGATGGTTTGTTAAACAGAAGAATCTGGGAAGCCATCCTTACAGACACAAAAAACACTTGGCAGGTGATTCTGGTGGATCATAACATATTTGGTATGGAATTAGTCTGCAGATGATCCAGTTAAAGATGAAACCAAACTTCTATATGGATGTCATTTTTTGAGCCGTGACAAAGGCCAAAATGTGGCCTGCAGCACACTAAGTAAGCCTTATTTTCAGCCTAGCAGTTGTTGATGACCTCTGGTCCCTACTGGCCAGTTAAGAGGAGTGAGGAGTCAGCAGTCAGTTACAAAAAAAACAAAAAACTGAGAATCATTGCAACCACAAAGTGTCCTTGAGCATACAGTCACAAATGTGCACAAAAACAATTAGGCTGATTGATCAAGAAGTAAGTAATACAACATAAAATCTGATTCAATCAACTATCTGAAAAGATTTGTGTTGCTAACTTTACTTTTCAAACAACTCTGTGCTCTGTACATCTGTTTTTACCATGGTAGAAGACAAGCAAAGACTAAATTCAACTAAAAAAAAAAAATCATTCCAAGGCATGTGTCACATACCTCACCAAATATAATGCCAGAAAATTGAACAAGTCATTTGCAGCCTATTTTTCAAGAGGAGATGTTTCATTTGAAGTGCAAAACCTGCTTCAATGAGATGCTGAGGAGACTTTTAACACTCCAGCACACAGGATGAATCTCGTGCCGAGAGACTGACTGGACCCCCTGCAGTTTGCCTACCAGACACACACTGAAGCAAATGATGCAATCATCTAGTTTCTCTGGAGGAACTTTTTCCCAGCTGGCAGCACAGTCAAAATCATGTGCTTTTGACTTTTCAAGCACCTTTAACACAGTCCAGACGCTCTGGGTGAAGAAACAAGCTCATAGAGATGCAGATGGACGCCCCAAAGGTGTCCTGGATCATGGATTATCTCATCAGTGGGTCTCAGTTCTTCAACCTTCAGAAATGTGTGTCATCTATCTATCTATCTATCTATCTATCTATCTATCTATCTATCTATCTATCTATCTATCTATCTATCTATCTATCCTCCAGAAAAGAGAGTCTTGATAACCTTTGATTTTAAAAACTGGCAAAGACAAAAAAGACAACCTAACCTAAAAAAACTTAAAGATGAAAGGTTTTGTGACTTTTTGCTGAATTGTTGCATTGTTATTTCATCACACTTTTCTTCATAATAACAATAAAACTCTCTGTTCTCTGTTCACAAGCTAAAAGTGGATTACATAACATACAGAGAGAATCATTACATTTGTAAAATATACTGGGATTACAAGTAATTTAGATGAATATTATTACATGTTGTACACGAATATTGCAATATAATTTGCACCTATTACATCATCATTTGCTACAGTTGACATTGTTACAGAGGGAACTTTCAGATTTGGTATTTCTCCAGCTCACATCCTCTAAGGTCTCCCTTTAGACTGTGACAGTAGCATTGTCTTCACCTTTGACAGTGATCTTCTTAAATATATACATATATATATATATATATATATATATATATATATATATATATATATATATATATATAGATATAGATATACATATATAAATATTGTCATTCAAATGCCATTCAGTTGCAAAGTGTACTGACAATATGGGTTACTGTATGAATATTATGAGGCAGATGCCATTAGCTCACAGATTTCAGCAGATAACAATGCTATTTGCACCCAGGGTGGACGAGCCAATGTGGTTATTTACCCCTGGGTGTATATAGCCTAGAATAGCAGAGAGAAACACCCAGGTGTGTATAACCAACAATGCTATCTGCATCTAGGGTGTAAATAGCCAATGTGGCTACTTAAACTATTTAAACTCAACAATGGACATAAAATATTACATTAGGTTTAAAATGGCATTGTATTTTCATTGTATTTTATATTGAGGTAATCCAAAAGTAACTAAAAGTAATCATGTTACATAACTTTAATATACCTGGATTAAGTTACAGACTACTGTTTTTTTAAGGTAATCAGCATCAGAATACATGTTTAAAGTAACCCTCCCAACTGTGGTGTATGGAGCCTGGCATGGCACAGAAAAACATACAGGTGTCCGTAACCCACAATGCTACAGCCAAAGGAGCCATTTACACCAGCATGGCAGAGACAGACAATTATCTTTTCCAAACCAAAGTCAACACAGGCTTTTAGTTTCACGCTGGAACCAAACCTCAGTCTCCTGGAGCAAAGTCTTACATTTAACCAGTTCATCCACCACAACCTCCTCTCCTCTGAGACTTAGTTGCTCTTTCAACTGGCAGGTGTAAATAGCCAAATAGCTGCTGTGTGACTATTTTCACCTTTGTGTTAATAAACACTCTAATATAATAACCGTCTTATCATGAACCTCATCAGTTTAAGGCAGTCTAAGACAGTAGCCTAAATAAAGGAATGAAGGAGAGAGTTTTATTGACAGTCCACTGATAGTCATAAGGAGAAGTGGAAAATTAATGTTTTTCTCACGCAAATATGGGTATTGTGTGTCAATAATAATGACTATTATAGCTTATTCTGGTGCAAAACTGTAATTATTTCTCTCCTAATCAAATAAATAATTCGGTGGAAGCATGAACAGACCCCACAGTTCTGAATACTGTTTTCATCTGTTGCTCCAGCTGACCAGTTATCTTATTTTGCTCTAAATGTTTATCATGAAGCACATTTGAAATCCCCCTGCAGCCCTGCTCATCTGTGTCTAATATCTGCTGGCAGACTGACAGTGCCGATGCATGCCGAGACTCCGAAGTGAAAGATTCCCAGTGAGGTCAGCCTGTCTAATTTAATTATCGGCATCCCAACAACACGGACCTGCTTCTTCTTCTTCTTCTTCTTCTTCTTCTACCTTCGCTGATTGTTTATGTCTGAAGGAGGCACAGTCATAATAAAATGCTACACCGCGACACATGCATGCAGCTTCATCTCTGCAAAAAAATCTCATTCAATCACCTCGACCACCCTCAAAGAAGAGACCCAAAAAGAGGAGGAAAAACTGACAATAACCCACCTCGTTGAGCAGAAAGACGCTTGAATTGGTCAGGGACATCCGCAGTTAACGGGGATCTCGGTCAGCTCAGCCCAACTTGGGTGAAAAAAAGACAGTTGTTTTTTTTTTTTTTTTATGTTTTTTTGCTTCTCACAGTGAAGGCATCAGAGCACCGCGCCTCGTCCAAACATTTTCACAACACCAGAGAAGAAGAAGAAGAAGAAGAAGAAGAAGAAGAAGAAGAAGAAGAAGAAGAGGACGGCTCGGCTGCTTCTACATTTGGACGTGAAGCTCCGGCGGCTCCTGACTGCGCTGCAAAAACCCCAGTTTGTGGGTTCACGGCATGATCAATGACTGTACACAAAACCATGCGCACGGTTGGACACACGGATGGATAGATTACAGCTTTCTTAATAAATTATGCAACAACCTGCACTTTTCACACAGACCGGTTCCCGAGAATTTCTGCATCGGCTTTTTGTCCCCGATTTCTATTTCTGAATTTGAATATATGATGAGTTTGGTTTCAGCCCTCTTGAATTTGTGCTCAAACTCACACGCTGATATGTCTATTTTTTTATTAAGTTTCATTATGTGGACTCATATCTCTACGAAATTAAACTCAGCGTGTGGTTCTATATGTTCTCGACCCAGTTATTTAAAGATATTCATAAAGCAAAGTGCCCCCTCAAGCTCAATTATTGCTTAGAAAGACGTGAACGAGATGAGATGACTCATTATTCTATATCTCCTTGTGAAATTTTATCACACACGGAGAAGGAAATTAAATGCGTTAACCCACATAATTGTCAGTCTTCCTTTTTGCTGCACTTTGTATGAATTGTCTATAGAGGATTGGGGATGATGTTTCCGACGGGAGGAGACGTTTTGTGTTGTCCAGGCAGGCAGGTGGGGATGATGGGATGCGGGTCTTCTCGGTTTTCACTGATCCAGCACTTTGGCCCCTCTCATCCTGTTAACGCCTTCCATTTACACACAGGGCCAATCGACCGCCACAGTCAGGTACAGCTTCTACTGCCAATGTCAAAAAGAGACGCTGCTCACACACACACACACACACACACACACACACACACACAGGTCAAATATATGGAAATCCATTTTAGTCAATATTAAAGTAATGAATAAATAAGGCTATTAAATGAATGACTGAATTAAAGAATGAATGGATAAATAAATAAATAAAAACACCTTTACTTGTTTCATTATTCCACATTTCCCTATTTTTAAAGCTCATATGCAAATGAAAAGACATGGTTATCTCACAGATTCAGACTAAAGGAAGATGATTGTAGTACCCAAATTAATTATATGACACACATGCGACCTCTGGATTTTTCTTCTCATTTCCTTGCTATTTAACAGAGCCATGAATAGCTTCCTATGAGTGGGCAAAAATCCCTCATTCAAAAAAATAAATAAACTATAAACATTAGTGGGGGAGGGGGTCTGGGATGTCCAAGAATAGACTGGTACCATGATGCCTTCTCACTCAATCATAAGTTATTTCAATCAAATCTATCAGAGAACTGTGCTCCTGCTCGGGTAACAAGAGAAAAAGAGCTGGTAATGTAAACAGTCGCCAACATTAGTGTAAACACCAGGATGCATGAGTGGAAAGTAAAAATGGTTTATTTCTGGTAAAACAAAAAAATACACATAATGAACCTACTAAAGTAATCAGTAGTGTATTAAGTACAGTAGCCACTGTTAATGTGTCAGTGTAGTTTAATCAGACCAGTGACACCATAATGAGGCAGAAACCTCTGTGGAACAGACTTTGTACTGTAATGTACCATCTCAACATAAATGAAGGAGTCACTGATCTTATAAAGTAGTTGAAAAGCTGCTCAATAACCAAAGTATGTAGTATGTACTGTGACATGTTTCTGAGTGCTTTGCAGTTTTTAATTGCCAATTATTGGTGTATTTGTGCTTAATAAAATATTTGTCAATACTGCTGATTATGTGTGATAAAACATCTTTAAAATGCTGTAGAGAATATTGTATAACAAACAGAAATGTCTTGTGTTGCTTACAGTCATCATTTACTACCTAAGGTAAAGGATTACTACTAGCAAAACATCTTCATTGTCAGGATGTTAAATGAAGCAGGTTTTGTGACCCTCCAGAGTTTTTTCATATCACCAGTTTAAACAGTAAAAATACATTAAATCTTAGTGAAAGAACATGATATATACTACGTGATAAACTACTGCATTTAAAAGTGACCAAACACTTCTTAAAAGTCATTAAATACTTTATTCATTAACAGTGAAATTGTATATGTTGGTTACAATGGTCTTCCTGAGGTATCTTCCTGTGGATGAGACTTGTCTCGTCACATTGTCCTCACTTCAAAAGTTCAATGCCTAGACATGTATCACACATGTAGACACCGCACTGGCCTTTGGATTATATATCAATGTTGCTGCCACATTGGACAAGGTGAGACTGACCTGCACAAAGAGAGACTCCAAAATGTCCTCACAATCCTACAGAGTACAGGCTCAAAGTGCAACAAAAAAAGTGCTGTCAGCTGAATTACCTGGTGCATCACACTGACTGAGAGGGCATTCGCCCTGAACCCTCAAGAGCGAGTGCCATCACAGAACTGTAGCCACCGTGTGATGTGCCAGCCCTGCGGAAGGTCCTGAGGCATGGTCCATTACTTGGGGAGATACCTGCCCAACCCAAGTGGTAAAACCCATCAACAACCTGCTGAAAGATGAAGTGGCACGCTGCACAGGCAGATGCTTTCAGAAAGGTAAAGTAACTTGTCTCCACCACACCCAATGTTGCATTCTGTGATGCTGACAAACCCATGATTTTGAGCCCAGATGCAAGCAGTTTCTGGCTGGTGGCTGTGCTTCTACAGCGAAACCTGTAGCATTCTGCTCTAGAGCACTGACTGATTGTGGAAAGTGCTACGTGCAAATTGAAAGGGAGACTCGTTTACTTCCTGGTTAAACAGCCCACTGAATATGAGTAGTCCGCAAGTTCCTGCTCAGCCCATAAACTTTATTGTGGAGATTCCACAGATTTTTGAGGTTGAGGAAAGTTTAACAAATATAACAACTCCATGGATCAAAAATACATTGTAAATAGAGACATAACTGACTTTGTTTGCAGTTCCAGGTGTCCTGTCAACAGCTTTACAGACATCTCTTTTATATAATAGTGGCCTATGGGTGGAATTGCTTTTTAGGTCATGGATGGTCTAGATGTTATTGTTGCTGTTGTTTTGGTCTGAATCTGTGAGATAACCATGCCCCTTCACTTACGTATAAGAATTGGAAACAAAAAGAGCAGAGAAATAAATAAATGCGGCCTTAGGAAATATTAGCCACCCAAATTTGAATGATTAAAAAAGTTAGTTAGTTAGGCCCAAAAATTCAGAAATTCAGAAACTGTTCTGAAATGCTGAGTGTCTTTGGATAACCAAGTCATGATATCTGGAAAAAGAGTTTTTCAAATGTATTTGTCTGTGTGTGTGTGTGTGTGTGTGTGTGTGTGTGTGTGTGTGTGTGTGTGTGTGTGTGTGTGTGTGTGTGTGTGTGTGTGTGCACTTTTAGTACCACAAACTCTAGTTCCATCATATTTTAGAGAAGGAAGAAATCACCAAAACTGGGAAATGTCCACCAGAACAATCAAGACGGATTGGGTGAACTGTCCCTTTCACCAGAATTAAACTGCTTGAATATGGGACCTGACAATTTTCTTGAGACATCAGGACATATTTTATTTAAATCAACAACAACAACTTATTTTAGTGATGCAAATCAGCTCATGTGTTGTGGATGATCCATTCATTGATGGTGAGAGTAATGAGGATCTTACTGTTAATTCTTGGTTACACACTCTTCACATCCGGTAGCAAACACATACATGCTGCTTATTTTACAACTCTTGTTTCTTCAATCATTTTCGTTTTGCTCTAGATAAATTATTTACAATACCAGCCTTCCAACACAGAGCAGGGATGTGTGAAACAACTGATGAACAATGGCACCACCTGCTGGGCAAACTGATAAAATGGCAATGTACACATTCATTGTACTGTATTTATACTCTATATATATATTTAGACAAAGCTATGTAAAATAAAGTTGGCTTTACAAATATAAGCTCAATTATAACAGTACTTTTTAAATTATTCATGTAATATAAGTATTTTAAATAATATAAGATAGCATAAGATGAACTTTATTGATCCCACACTGGGAAAATTCACAAAAGTTTATAACTGCTACAAATGCAATCACTAATGCACTTCATTTTTTCAAGTGCATATTTTTGATTTAACTGCCTCTTTATTTTTTTTTCTCAATGCACTTTATCATTACTTTTAGTTACTTGTTGGTGTATGCATGTAGTGTGTTGTAGTTTTAGTTTCTCATGCTTCATGTTGTAGTACTTTAACTTTAGTTTTAAAAAGCTGTTCAAAGCATCTGTTCTGGTGACACTTGAATTCCCCTGCATGGGAGTACCATTAGTACTGCAGCAGCAGTAGCAGTAGTAGTAGAAGTAGTAGTAGTACGTAGTATAGTAAGTGTAGGCCTATAGTGTATGCATAGTATAACCATAATAAACATAATAATAAACTCCTAGAATAACAGCTTACTGTATGCTAATATTTAATGTTCCAGGCTGGGTGATCTTGGGTGTGTAGTTGTTTTAAAGGGTGAAAAGTCAACAGATTCTTCTGTGTCAACACCAGTGTTGCCTTACTGGTTTACAGATTGAAATTAATGATGTGATGGGTTGCTTAATGGCCACTTTACTTCACCATTAAACCATTAACACTGTTTTTATATATTGTTCTAGTTAAAAAGCCAAGTCTGCTAAACATAAACACTTCATAAAAACAATGTGGAGTTTCAGTATGACCTTTGCAGTGATTACAAGTACTCTCCGCTAGGTGGTGCTATAATGCTGTCTGAATGTGATGTTTGAAAACATTTTCATTTCTCATGTTGTTTTCTGTCGCTTAGAAATAGAAGACTAAATGTGTTTGTGTGTTTTTGTGATATAATTTGGGTGACACTGAAAGTGAGGAAGAAGTACAAGTAAAAACGGACAACATTGCAGCAAAATGTGTAAATCACACACACACACACACACACACACACACACACACACACACACACACACACAATGGGGTCAATAAATGGATAGTTCACCCAAATACAAATAATAAAAGTTTGTTTCACTGCAAATTCCATTCTTCCTGTTTCACACTGATATTTAGAGAGACTGAAGAGCATTTGTAACATCTGGACACTGACTCAAGGTTGGCCTCTGTTCAAAGCATAAACAAACAAAAGTCAATAACTGTTAGCAGATACATGTTATTAAATAAACAAATAATACTATAATATCATTGTCAAACAATGCATATTTTCAAAACATTATGCTTATTCAAAAAGTTAATTTGTGAAATCAAATGTGTGTTTTTTATGTTGCAACTGTCCCAAGGGTTGGGGTCACTTGCAACATCTGACTTCTTCCATTCAAAATGATAATGTGAATGGTAGGTTAATATCTAATCATCTTTAAATGCTATGGATAATTAGACGGATACAGGGGCGAATCAAGAGAAGCATTCATGGGGTGGCAAGGTGGTGGAACGGAAACTTTATGGGGTGACTATAACCTGATGTAATCACAAACAATCACATATATCAATATTTACTTGGAAAATGAACATATTTAAATAAATTTTAAAAAATGCACTATTGTGGCACATGAGTAAAGCCTTGAAAAGAATTATCTAAAGGTTGTAATGATCAATAAATTGTTTTATTTTCAAATCTTCAAACATTTTTCCAAATACATATCTTTTTCATCATACATAAGCTCATTTCTTAGCCTAAAATGTGGCAAAATATGCATTAGCCATATCTGGCTGCATTCAAACTTCAGAGTCTCAGTCTTACAAAGTTCTTCAATTTCTCCAACTATCATTCTGAACTAAAACTGTCCAAAACTAGGATGGTAAGACATCTTTTAGAAGTAGCAACTGCCACCCTTCTAGATCCGCCCCTGGATAAGTTTAAACTAAAGGTTTGGGTGATCCAGTCCGAATAGTCTCTGAATAACTGAGAGCGGTGCAAAAAGTGTTACAACCGTCCCCAGTCTCCCCTGCTCTCTCACACTTGTATTTCTTCAGACTTTTGCTATGTCATTAACGACATATCTCTGAGACTGGAGCAGTTGGTAGACTTTCTGTTGCAATTTGTGTATGATCAAGTCGTAAAATGCCTGTGTTACTCGAGCCACCTCTAGGGGGACTCCTGAGTTCACGAATGCAGCTTGTGTGAGCGTGTGTGTGTGTGAGTGTGTGTTTGTGTGTGTGAGAAAGAAAGAGAGAGAGAGAAAGAGAGAGAGAGACGGGGAGGTCGAGGCGGTGGGAATGTACTGTAGCTCCGGCTGGGAAGAGCGAAGGTTGCCCGGCCAATTCCGCAGCGTTTTCTCGCTCCCCTCTGAACCGAACACCCCCCCTCCTCCTCCACACGGACAGACCCGCGCCTCAAGCGTGTGACGGCGGCCGCGTGAAGCCTGAACGCGCCGCTAAACTGGAGCTTCCACTGCAGTGATACAGTTACTCCTGTAACGAGGATGTCCAATGGTAAGTACACTGCCTCTCTGTAGCTCTCTTAAAGCTTTTCCCGCGGCTGTGTTGGGCAACTGCTCTGCTGCACAATGTTAATTTGTTGCAGGCCGGGCTGAGCTGAAATGCAGTAAGAGGATACAGCAGTCGGAAAAAATGCCAACAGCTGACTTGTACTCCAGTGTTTTGCTCTGCTGTGATGATTGCGGCGGCGTTGAGGAGCCTGAACTGTCCTGCAGGACTGTACACACCAAACACTGGTTCCACTGCAGACAGTTCATTTGCACTTTTAATCTTTTTTTTTTTTTTTCAAATTAACAGGCAAATACAGTTTGACCTACAGTCTTCCCCCTTGGTCTAGTGACCTGTTTGGAGTCTAAACATAATGACGTTTATACAGAGGGAGACAGGCCCAGTGTGTAGCCCTTGTAGAGAGACACATATCACCGGATCATCGCACATCCCTGAGGTATCACTGGAGATCCACTGCCAAAGGCTGAAGTTGCCCGACTGAACGTTTCACTCCTGATAAGTTGCGGTGATGTGTGTCGAGCTGCACTTTCTCCTGCAGACTCCAGGCTGACTTCTGGCTATCCAGCAGCCGTGCAGCGTCTCCATGTGTAGTAGTGTAGGTTTAAGAGGCATTTGAGCATGGAGAGCTGCCGACTTCGCCTGTAGGCTACTTGGAGCGTTTTGTTATGTAATGCGCTTCGGCCGACTGCCCGCATCCAAACAGCCAAACAGCCTGGGCCTACACGTGTAATTGCAAAGCATGTTTTTATTTATTTATTCCCCCCCTCCCTAATCTCATGCCTGTGTTAGCAAAGGTGACAGGAGGTGCGGTGGTCACTTGCACGTGAAATGTAAGTGAAAGCATCACCAACATCTTAATTTGTAATTGCACATAATTCGTCAAATCGGACCATATGTGGCACAGCTTATATTTATATTCAGTGCCAGATGCATGCATGTGCACATATTACATAACAGCCGCATGCCCGACCCGTCCCAAGTGTATCAAAGGTGAGTCGAGGATTAAAAGGTTATTCCTGCTGGAAGTCTGTAAACCTGGCAGCAGAAGGTGAACTGGGCACATATTTGCATTATTATCCCACAGTGGGTCATGTGCTAAAATGATGCTCTGAATATGAAAATGTTGTGGTGGTTTGTAACAGCTGGAGTTTGTTATAAATAGATTATTAACAGAAAGAGTTTAATTATGGAGGAAACTGTTTTTCCAAGCACAAAAGCATTTCTATGATATATTTTCACTAATTGGGACAAGACCATAATATTAAATTTAATGTAATTGAATCCATAATATTAAATTTAATGCATAAGCCACAGTTACACCACAGGAACTTTCCCCAAGGATGAGGAACCTTTGCAGGAACTCTGCGTTTCCGCCACAGGAACAAAACAAACTAAATTAAGTACAGGGACATTATTTTACTCCCCACAAAGTCTCAGCTTGGGAGATAGTACTTCCCTAAAGTACCAGAGGTGGAGCTTGCAACTCTGAACATTTCTGATTAGTGAAGTACATGTAGCACTTATTTAAGCCACCATTTTTAGCTCTTTGCAGCCTCAACCCAGTTTGATTTTTGTTCATTGGGCTTCTTTGAGACACTACATGGAATTAGAGAAGAAAGCATTTGACAGATGGGTCAATAACAGCCAGTCAAGCCTTTTTGAGCATTTGTATGAGGACGAAATCATGTGGGATTTGCACACATGATACATGTGTTTCGTTCAGCCTCTGCTCCACAAAGGGAGGTAGTAACAGAGCCGCAACAGAGCTTGATAGACGTCTATGTGAAAGGGTAAGCTAGCACGGCGGCGTCAGGCGCTGTTGAGTTACACAGTGACTATGTATGTGACTATGTTCTTTAAACTACAAACTTCTTTATCAGCTGTTTAAAGCTGACAAAGGGAGGAAGATGAGCATACACTTTTTACAGCACTGACACATTGCTGCATTCATTAAGCAGACACACAGACAGACAGATCACTGCTTGGTTCAGTGTAAATACACAAAGCCAGCTTAAAGCCGAGCCCTTGTTGCAGAGGTATTGCAAAATCTTTGTGTAAAAAGGGCTAGTGTTACAATTCCCCACAATCTTGCAGGAACGTTTAAATCTCATATGCTAGCCAGCACCACCTATATTGGCGCAGTTTGTTCATGTTGATTTTTAAGCAATAACAGAGATAAAAATTGATGTAAGCTTAAACTCTCAGTCATCTAAACTTTAGACAGCAGAAGAAAAATACTGCACACAAAAAGCAACTTTCATATTTCAAAATCAGGTTTTTGTTTAGAACTTCTGCTGAGGTGGAATAATCCTGCTCCTGATCCACAGGCAGAGAGAGAATCCTGCTGAGCATGTGCAGAGTGAGTGTCATCACTCTAGATTGTTTCTGATTGGAGGCACAATTGCTCCATGTTAGAACTGCCCCAACTCCCCCTATCTTAGACTCATGAACCACTATGTGTGTCTGAAACCACTCTCTTTCGATTAGGTCTGTGTGTGTGCGTGTGTGTGTGTGTGCGTGTGTGGTGGTTGAGCAACTCGACTACAAACTTGGTGTTGATTGTAAACAAGGCCATGTGTGCAGTTCATGTGCTGCTCTTCCCACAGTTTGTTTCAGCTCTCAGTCCGCCTGGCAGAGATTTGCTTATTAAGTTTAGAGGTTAGCAGTGTCCTTGACATGTGCTGCCAGAAGCCAGCCATAGTGAGTCATCAAAGCTAATGGGGGAAGCATGGACAATTTAATCTGGACTGGAGAGCTCTTGATCTCTGATGGTGCCCACTCAGTAGGCCTTTGTTGTCAAATAGAGCACACCCATCCCTGCCCACTCAAGATGTTAGGGGCAGATTGCAGTGATAGAGTGTAGCAGAGTGCTTTTCACCAAGAACAGTTGTTAGTATCCACTCCTCTGAAAGCCCCTACGATAAATGTTCAAAATTCCAGCAATGAGTGAGAGAGTTTGTTGAAATCCGACTGTGTTTAACTTTCGGGTTTGATGACAAAATTGACCAGTGGCACCTGCTGCTGCATGAGGCAATAATTGGAGGAGATTTTGCTGTCACAATCCAGTGTTTTGCAAACAAAACAGCAACTCATTTCCATGGAAATGCTGTCCCAGGCTGGTGGGGGAAGGTGATGAGGGAGAGTGGAAGAGACAAGCCATTTACTAGATATTATTTCCTGTCTCTGCTATTGATTGTCCAGCTTTCTTCCAGAGAATCACACATAAAGATATCAACATGCAAACCCACAAATTAACACATTAACCCATCAACAGATGCGATGAATGTTTATGTATCATTAATGATCTTGATTTCCTCAGGCAATGTTAGCTCTACAACATCATGTGTATTGTTTGTGTGTTTTCACAGGACAACAGGTGGTTTATAGAGGCACAAGGCGGTGTATAGGGCTGACACACTGACTGTTTCTACAAAGGAGGACGCCTCAAACACACACACACACCTCTGATGCCTCCAGCTAGTCTGAGCTCATGGTGTGTGCTTGCTGGGACAAACTAGTGGCCTGGCCAAAGAGTGCAGTGTTGCTACACACAATAAAGCCCACACAGGTTAGAGGATCCTCACTTCCCTCTGCCAGTATCTCTTAAACTGACATTTTGCATGCTGAGATTAAATGCACTAACTCCTACATTCTTTTACAAGTTTTTCCATTTGCATGTTCTGTTCAGGGTTCGTACAGGTGCCGGAAATCCTTGAAAACACTTGGTACAGTTTGCAAGGATTAAAAAGTGCTTGTGTTTTGTATAAAGTCCTTGAAATTGGCATTGTCTTACTTTCATAATAAATCGCTACAGTGGTTTTCCTTAAATTTGTCGCCCTTCTGTAGAATGTGAAATCATGATTTTGGTTGTTTATTGCTCATTATACCATGGTCTGAGTGAATACTCTATTCTGATTGGCTGCAAGGTGTCTGTTATCAGCAATTAATGGATAACATGGAGGTCAGAACTGTCAGACTCTGAATCTTGCTAGCATGATGTTAGCTTTCTGGCTCTTATCTGAGCCAAAGGCTTCTATGAGCAGAGCAGACTAGAAATATCTTCCACTGCCAAGTTGTATCTAAGCTTTGTCCTATTTACTTGAGTAGTGAACAACTTTTACATTGCATAAGAACCTTAGGGGATGGTAATGATTGTTCCAGGCATTAGTGAAACCCTCAGGCATTACCAGGGAAACAAAGTTATGGTGTGTTAAAAAAAAAACTTATTTTGATTGCAAAATGGATGAAAATATAAATTAATGGTCTTTTTTTCTTTGGCCAGTGACCATGGTATAAGGTCTCTCTGTGAGGTCTCCATAGTCAGGAGTTAATGGACTCAGCTGTGTGTCGGACAGTTCTGGTCTCCATGTCGTCGATTAATTCTTGATAATGGACACCTCGTTGAGCATTACATAACATCTGATGTATGGGATAAAGGAGTGAAATAATAATTTTGAGCACACGTTCATAAATATATAATTTAACACAACTGCAAGGTGCTGGAAAAGCTTGAAAATACACCTTTAAAATTCTTGAAGAGTGACTGAATTTGACGTAAATAAAAGGTGTAAGAACTTTGTTTATGTCCTTGTGTTTTGTGTAGGATGTCGTGGGCCAGAGACCTCTTTGTAGGCAGAGTGGATGAGCGAAAGACAGCATGGGGAGAGCGCAATGGGAAAAAGAGGAAGGACAGCTCGTCACTCTGCAACCCACACTACATGAGCTGCCTGAGGGACCCTGAAGACCTGGAGCTCTCTAATGCGGCCCCCCAGCATTACCATGGAGGAGCGGGCGCCAGTGGGGGCAACTTTGGCCTGCGCTGTGGCTGGCAGGAGGACCACTACGGAAAGAGGATGGGTGGTGGCGGGGACTTGGGTTTGAAAGCTGTGGATCTTGGCTTTGAAGATGGCGAGCTGAAGGGCCGGAAGGATGAAGAGGTAGCAGAGGGCAGCTGTAAGACGATGACAGCAGCAGACTGCTGGAGGCGGGTCGTGTGGGTTTTCCAATCCAAGAAGTTCCAGTCCGCCAAGCTGGAGCGTCTGTACCAGCGCTACTTCTTCAGGCTCAACCAGAGCTCTCTGACGATGCTGATGGGGGTGCTTGTGTTGGTGTGTGGAGTCATGCTGGCCTTTCACTGCATCCACACAACCCCCAACGTGGCCTATGTCTCCGTACTCTCTGTGGCGATGGCTCTCTTCCTGGCCATGATGGTGGTGTGCAACCGTAATGGCTTCCACCAAGACTATATGTGGATTGTGAGCTACCTGGTGATCGGGGTGCTGGTTGTAGTGCAGGTTTTCGGGGTGCTCATGATGTACCCTTCCAGTGCCTCGGACGGCATCTGGTGGACGGTCTTCTTCATCTACATTATCTACACGTTGTTGCCGGTCAGAATGAGAGCTGCTGTGGTGAGTGGAGCGGTGCTGTCTACCATACATGTAGTGACGGCCTGGCAGCTCAACCAGGAGTACAGGTTCATTTTCGAACAGGTAAGTGAGAGCAAGAATAATACATAACAATGAACCAGCTCTGGAAAATGAAAATTACTATTTGAGAAACCTTCTCAAGTAAAAGGAAAACAGTACCTGGTTAATATATTACTCAAAGTAAAAGTTACTCTTTCTGATATTTTCTAAGGTATAGAGCAAGTATGACAGTAACGTTGAAGTTGGTATTATGTCATATTAGGATAACAGTTTTCTAAAGCACACCAATTTAAAAGTCCAAAAGACCACTAGCTATAAGACAAATTACAGTATTGTCAATCATATCAAAGATTGAAATGAAAATATTTCTCCATTAAAATGTCTACAAAAAAAGACATGTCATATATTTTGTCGAGTTGTGTGCTTACCTTATCCCAGACAATATTCAAATGCAGAGAATTCATAATTTATTCAAGATAATGGTGGTTTCCTGTAGGACATTGCCAGCTAGTTTGTATAACTTCTGGGAAAACACAGGATACATAAGAAAGGAAGTTGGCACACGTGACTAAATGTAACATGAATATAATTTTAATATGACCTCATCTGATTTGCGCCTGGGTCATGTTAGATAGATTTTCATCAGTTATAGTGGTTGTTTAAAAGTGAAAAAAAAAAAAATCCCTCTTCACAACATCATCAGATTACATCTTTTGTTATTGTTTTAATGTGATAACGCAGCAGAATTTACATACTGTGTGTTTAATGTCGCACCTGAAAAAATAACATCGCTAATTGTGTCATTTTCACCTACAATATGTGCAACTTACTGTAATGAGCTTATGAAGGAGGGTTTTTAAAAGCAAAGATCTATGTGTTTTTCAGGAGGCACAGCAATCACTTCATCATGCATATGTTGTCTTTTTAGATTTTGGTATAAAATGTGTGTCCAGATGCGGCTTGGGATTGTCACTGCAAGGTGCCTTTTGTTCAGGGTTTTGGTCTGTCATCGTCACATCATGATCAAAAGACAGGTGGTGCTTATTTTCCTTCCATGCAGCAGCTGGAAGAATTTGTAAAGGTGTCTCTCCCCCTACATTCAGTCCCCGCATTCAGTAGACTAGTTGTAAGTAGAAGTTAAAAGCAGATGACTGGCTCAAATATATACCTGAGTAAATAGTAAAAGTATGGTTTAAAAAGAAATGTGTGTGTGTGTGTGTGTGTGTGTGTGTGTGTGTGTGTGTGTGTGTGTGTGTGTGTGTGTGTGTGTGTATACATCTATCTATCTATCTATCTATCTATACATATATGTCTCAGGGATGCACCGCTATCACTTTTTTTCAGACCAAGTACAAATGCACGTACTTACATTTGGGTACTTGCCGATACAGAGTACTGATACGAGTACTTAATAATGCCATTAAATTTCTCACAATAACTTTTAAAACATGTTTTATTTTCATTAGATGTTCACTTTCTAAATCTAACAAATCATTGTTGCTGTTTCCTGCTACAAGTGTAACCATGGTTACTGTACACATTACATTTTTAGGTTATTTGTAGTAAATTACTTCACTGATTTTGTGCTCCTTATTAAGCTGTGCGTTTTACCATGTATGTGATATATTTCAGTATAACGATTTCAGAATTAAGTTTACTATTATAAATAGTGTTATATATGATAATTATTTCATTATCATTTACAGCATTTTAACGAGTATTTTAATTTAACATTTACATGTGTAATATTTAAGTTTCTTCTTCTTGTCCCTCTTGTCTGAGAGCTAATTGGTTCCTACCTGTCATTGTTTAGGGGGGACAGGTATGAGTGTGGGGCCATGTGTGCAACAGTTTTATTGACCCCGCTGTGAACCCCAAAGAGTGAAATTGTGTGTCCTGAGCTGTCAGGCCGTTTTGGTGAAGATTAAGTTCACAAAGAGAAGTTGTAGCAGCTTATTACGAAGAAAAGAAGGTTACAGACTGGTGGCAGCGGTGTTTTTTCTTCGTCTTTGGATTAATTTGCTGAGGCATCAAGTAGTTTACACTCGCCAGGACTGATTGAACAGCTGCACTCTGTGCATTTATTTCAGTTTTACATTGACTTACATGGGATTTTATGGACAATTTCCAAAGTTGCTGCGGTCATTAGTGGATGATGTTGAGGACAGCGAGTCTCTCGCTCATGATGACGGCGTGTCCAAAAAAAGAGGGTAAGAATCAGCAAACTCCTTGAACTTTGGATCATGGCGGATCTTTAGATGTTTACTTGTATCGAGCGGCTACTTTTCGTAACGTGGTATCAGGTGTGGGGTATCGGAGTAGTTTTATCAGTACGAGTATGTGAGGACAGTATCGGACCCCCCCCCCCCCCCCCCCCCAACACACACACACACACACACACACACACACACACACACACACACGGTTTTTTTTTTCCTCATATGCATGATGAATGCATGATTACCCACCCCTGTGGAAACTATGTACATTTACTTATATATACTACTATAGAACTGTTGGTGGAACAAAACAAATGATGAGCATTTTTTCCCCCAAGTTTTTGCATTTTACAGATAAACTGTCTAATCTATGTACCAAGAAAATAAACTGCACATTAATTGATGATGAAAATAATTGTGAGTTGCAGGCCTAATAGTGATATTGTAAATATCTGTAAATTCAGTTGAAAAGTTGAGTTTACAGATAAAATAATATGTCAAGTTGACTGTTTTGTACACTAAACATACTTCATCACATTGACATTCCTATACTGCCACACAGCATTCCTGTTCATTGATTTGAAACACTGGCCACAGTAGTCTCATACTACCAGAGATATAAAGAGAAGGATTTAGCAAAATCTGAAAGGGAAGACAAATAATTAAGACAAACATACCTTTTAGTCACACTTTTAACACTTTTTTCAAAGATTCGTTCACATGTTTTAAAGTCTAGTTTAAAGTAAAATACTCACATGCACACATGTACAGTAAAAGACACTGTAATTGTTCCTCCTGTCCATACTCATCACATCCTGAAGCAATTTCAATGTAAGTGGTGGGAACCAAACTCAGCAGTGTGGACTGTAAAGTTCAGACAAAGTTACGGTAAGAGGCTTCAGCAGTCTGAGTCATACAAATCAAGTGGGAGTCTTCCAAAGTTATGGTCTTTATAGTGTGAAATTCCCATCACATTAGAAGTGGATATTCACAGCAGCCAGTAACACTTTTACTGTACATTTGAGTATGTGAGTGTTGTTTTATTACATGAAAAATGTGCATCTATCCTTTACTAGTGGTGACACTCACATTCACACTTTGAAACTGACAGCCTGGTAATTAAAAGTTCTCCTTTTGTAAAATCTAATTCTTCACTTGTCTTTTGGGAGTGTAGTTGCTGCTCAATACAAAACCGTCTCTGAGAGTCAAAGTGAACATTTATATTCATGAGAAAACAAGACACATTTCTCAGACTTGTACTCGTCAGGGCCCACTATTATCACCAGTCAATTGAGCACAATGTTGTTACTGTATTCACCAGTGGAAACGCCCTACTTTCTCTTCCCATCAATATAGGACAAACATTGTAGCGACTCCTCCACCACTTTTCCATGTCAAAGGTGCCGTACTAAAAGTAGATGGTGCTGTAGATCTCGGCAGCGTTTCAAATGAGATTTTTAATGAGCCTATGTTTTGTGCTGTAGGGCAGCTATTGGCAACTCTGTTGGGGTTTGTGGAAGGTCATCTGGGTTGAATGAGCCCGTTTAGCTGCATTGTGGAGGAATATCATGATAATGTAGCATGGTGCCATTCAGGCCGCAATTCCCTAAAACAAGGAGCCTATTGTAGTAAAATGAGACAGGGTGGGGTGGAATACTCAGATTGTGCAATGAATTCGATGGAAAACAGGATGATTACTTCCTCGTATTGGAAGAGAATTAGACTTTTATGATGTCTTCAGCTCCCAACACATTGGAAATATTTTTTCATTACGTTTGTTAATTTTTTTTGTATGTGCAGTCAGATCCTCGCTGATTTTGTTCAATGTGTTTGTGTTAATAAGATGTACACTCTCTCAGATTATACTTACAGGCATAATATGCAACATTTTCCCCAAAAAACAATGTACAGAGTCAGATAAACATAATCCCTTTCAATCATCACTTATGACCCATTGTAAGTGTGAGATGGTGTCTGTTTTTGCAGATACCCTGTCCTCTGCCTGTTTTTTACTGTTCTGCTGTACTCGGGATGCTTTGCCAACCCAAAACGTTGCTATTTCATGTCCTGGGAGTGAGACTCAACAATCAGCTGTCTTTCTGGAGCATTTATGAACAGCTCAGATAAATCCTACTTATTGTACCTTAAAGGATTCAAAAGCTATTTATGAATAGAATAGAAGTAATTAATTACCTTTTTTAGGGCAGAGCTGCAAAACTGCGGCTACAACTAAAAAAAAATGAACATCACAGGTTCTCTATTTCTTGTCTTGTTTGTTAAATTTTCAGTGATATCAAACAGAGAAAACTCGTAAATCCAGAACCAGTGGATTTTTAAAGCAATAATCCCGAAAAGGACGTGGCTTAAAGTGATTTTTTTTGCACAGCTAACAGAATTAATAGGCACCATGTGAAACAACAGACACAAGGACGGGCTAATCAGTAGATCACTGATGTAAAGCTCTGCATGGAGGGCAACTAAACCCATAGGGCTAACCTTTCCTGTTTTTCACAGTGGCATAAAACTAAAGCGGAGTCTGGTTTAGCTCCATTTTGGTGATTATTTTAAAAACGATTGCCAGGATATAATAACAAGAACAGGTCTGACAACAGGGAATGGACCACATAGTCTGTTTAATGGTCACAGCTTCGTTTCTTGACTTTTCCAGCTCTTAAGTTTCATCTTCTGTCATTAATTTCTTTTTTAAATCTTTCTGCTCTACCTCATCCATTTCTTTCAGCCAGACATCCACACTTAGCCCACCAAATAAATTAGAATTCACAACAAAATGTGACAAGTTAGTTTTGCGCAATGGTACTGACTTAATATTGTAGTTTAGAGTGGTTTTGTCCACTTTCTTTACGTGTTACGAGCATAAATTCACATTTGCAGCTGACCTTCTGTCAACATCACTCATTTTAAATGTTAGTATACAAATGTCCACATAGCCGATCTCACAGCACAGCTGTTAACTGCTGTTCAACATATTATGAGCCGTGATAAAATTTCATGCTTGTTCAGTTGTCTGACAACAGAAGACAGATGTTAAAAAAATTATAACCCCAACTCACAGAGATGCCAATTTGCACAAGACTAATATAATCACAGGACTTCTGTGTTTGCTGAAATATGGTTGGGGCTTTTACTTTACAAACTACGGGCAGATCACCGATGACCTCTAAAGGTTCCCAGGTAATACTGGTGCTTATGATTATGAGAAGGTCTGATTAGAGGTTATCTGCACATTTAATTTTATTTTATGTATATATTCCACCCTTGTCCCACCCTTGAATTGGTGCCATAGGTCAGCCTGTCATAAAGAGCTGTGTATGATTTCAGTTATACAGTTTCATCCCATTATGGCCTACATGCTGTTTCAGAGGGCTTTTCACCCACAAGAATGGAAGAATCATGTTACAAACATAAATACTTATTTTTATTTCTGTATATGAAGTGTTCGTGTTTGAAGACAGTGACACAGAATAGTTCCATAAACACACATTGGTTGAACTCTAGAGACACTTCATTGGTTTTCTTTCCCAACTATCACTATTAAGCAACCTGATAAATGTGGAGCCATTGTGAATAAGGCAATATTGACATAACTCTACTGGTCTAGTGAGCTTGTGTGTTAAGTGCCCATACCCCAGACTAGACAGGGTGACTACTGGCACATTGGTCTGTTGCCTCTATGTACTCCAACCCTGGTTGGTTGCTTCGGTCCTCTGATGATGGACTACTGCCCTGCCTGAGGGCTTGGACCCCCAGTGCAGTGCGTTCCACTTCTCTGAGCAATCAATGATGGGACATGGGCCTCACACTGTTTGACTAGAGGGTTGCTCTCTTTCTCTGTCCCTCTCCTGGACCCATAGGCTTTTAATAGAGATGGAGGGGAGGACATGAGGTTTGCTTGGGGTCATTTAATGCTGTCATCAATAGAGCCTGACTCATACTGTAGTTTTGTGGCTGATATTCTTTATACAGGCTAAAATATACAGGAAAAATATTTTATTATTATTTTGAAATTCCCATTGCATGTCTGTGCCACAAATGTCTGGAAGAATTCAGTCATAAAATTGTGACTGAATGTGCTGAATGGACATATGATATCGATCACAGGTCCCTGAATTGAATCGAATCGAAATAGTTTTGCAGCAGACTTTGTGAAATCAGCCATTATCATATTGTTGTGAAGAGGTCAGTCAACTAATTGAATTATGTTTATAAAGAAACTCGATGAGCGTATTAGCGTGTTTTTGAACATGTTCTCAAGTACAGCCGAATTAATATCAAGTTTATTTGAACAGAAAAGTTTTTCAAGTTGTTTTGAATTTTACAAAATTACGTGTCTTTTCAAATTTAGTCAGCTTAAAAATTGAAGAAAGCCCAAAGACTTAACTTTTTAAAGTTAAAACAAGTCATTTATTTTTCACCAGTTTTTTTAACATAATATAATAAAAAACTTACTGCAATAGATTTTTGAGTTTGAGCCCCAGTTTTTGAAAAAAAAAAAACTGCTGAGAGGTAGTTTACTTTTATTCTTTAGATAAAGTTCAATCTTTGAGTTTTAATAGATAGATTTTTGAGGGGTTGTCTCAACAAAAGATTAGTGGTTGCCAAAACTTTTTCAAAACTTAAGAGTTTAAGTTGGGCTCCAAACTCAAAAATCTGTTAAAGTAAGTTGACTTGAAATTATTAGTTTTCTAAACTTTTTTGTTTTTACAGTGTATATATGTATTAAACTTGAATTAAGAAAAATGAACAAATATACATAAAATGATGCCAATGAAGTTAAAAATTAAAAACCATCTGCATTATGTTCTATTAATAAAAAGTTTTCACATTGGCATATACATAGACCATTATATAATATCAGCCGGATAAATCAGTTGTCATTTATATCTGTCGAGCTGTAATACTCACTTCGAACTATCACACTCAAGTACACATAAATCTTTTGAAATGAGGAGGGATTTGAGTGAGCTTTCTTTGTTTTGAGGCTCCAGTGAAGAGCAGCAGTGTGTCATTCAGTCAGCTCTCGGCCTCAACAGGTATCTGTCAGTCAGGCTTCAGTTGTGTGAATACAGAGGGACTCCATTCAGTCTGTCCCACCCTCCGTATCACACGTGCACAAGCTCACACAAACTCTGTGTCTCCTGCTGTCACATGGCCTGACTCCCTGATCTGGGAAAGCTGGTTTCTTCTTCTGGGACCTCATCATCCTCCGGCCCCGCTCTGTGTCCCAGCCTTGTTTTTCCCTTATTTGTATTTTCCCTGCGGAGACGTCCATGCAGGATCAGAGCTGAGAAGATGTGAGACTGATGATGGCGAGGACAAAAGGGGTCTTTGTGAGAGACCTCAGGAGGGGGGCTGGTTTATGGAAGTTACAGTAGTGACAAGGGGGACAACCATGGATGGAGAGTGTGAAATAATGCTGGGCTGACGCACCCAGCTGTAAAAGAGATGCCAGTCTCTGCTCTTTTTTTTTTTTTCTCCCTCCACTTTTCTCTCCGTCTTTTTCTCTGAGTCATAATTCCATTCTCACAAAATCCCTCTCAGATGGAGTGGCCTTTTATTTCACAACAGGCTGAGATTGAGCTCACGCTACTCATGGGGATTGTTTCCATAGATCTCCATGTTTCAGTGCTCGGCTCTGAAGGGCCTCCTCAGACAGCTACAGACAGATGAAGGTATAACCGCTCTCAGGGAGAAGCAAGTTACACAGCTGCTGTTTGTTTGAAGTGCCTACACTATCCAACAGGAACAGGGTGCAGAGGGACTTTGTTCATTCTTACAGGTGGCGTCTGGATAGAATGAAAGATTTTGACTCAGACGGGAGCGACAAGGGCTGTACTCGAGTCCTGACATTTATGTCCTCAGTGATAGCTACCACCCTGAATACACACACCTAGTGGAAAGACATCAAACTTGAATGGTTAGCTTATAACATCATGCAAGAGTATTCCATTTCGATGATTATATTTTTCTCAGATTCAACGGGCACTGGATTTCTTTTCTTTTCCTTTTTCCTTTTTTTTGGACTCAGACTCAGAGTTGCTCAAACTTGGACTTTTGTGGTCTTGACTACCGCCCCAAGAGTAACATATTAGACCCATAAAGATGGCTCACATTTTTGTTTGGCTTTATTTCATTTCAAGATCAACATGAACATTTTTTTTACTATTTGCGGGTCTGTAATGTAGCAGCTGTTCTTCAAATGTGCATTTCCTACAAAATTTTCTTTTCGAAATTGGTTTCTTAATTAAATCAATATTAGTATAAGACGGGAATCCTCAACCAGCCTTTCCTGGGGGCCACTTTTGCCAATTGACAGGGGACCAAGGGACATTTAATTAAGTAAAATTGATATTATTTATCAGATAGTATCAGGAATACATTTTCTTGTGGTGCTACGAAGCGGGAACACTGTACTAAAGCTAGCATGTTTTGACTTGTGATAGTGCAAACAGCAGTTCTTGCAAGTTAAACAGCGTTTTAGGATTGGTATGAGGTGGCAAAATTGAAGGCAAATTCATCTGTCCGTTTTTTATTGAGTTGCCTGCTTTTATTTTCAACCTTTCCATGTTTGATGACCTCACTCACCACTGCGGAAGGTTACGTGGGAGCAGGGAGGTGGACTCCCCATCCTGGGAAAAACAGTGTGAATCAATTTAATTTTATTGTGAAATAAAAATTGTCGCAGAGCCACCCAGCACCCAATTGGGGGCCAGATTTGGCCTTGACCTGTGGGCCAGAAGTTAAGTATCCTTGATGTAAGACTTGGAAGTGCTGTATTAATTATTGCTTTTACATAATGCACCATCTTTACCAAAATGTTTTTACAGTAGAAGTCGCTTCATGCTGGGCATAATCATGTATCCTTGTTGATTTGATCACAAATAAACAGCTCTAAGTACAAGTTAAACCTGGCATTAGAATGCGTCTCCACATTTGTCTCGAGTGACCACTTGTGATCGGATCTCGCTTCCCCGCTCTGTATGCAAATAAACTCATAGCTTTATCATTTGCATTTGCAAAGATAAAATGCAATGTTTTTGACCAGCTGCCCAAATGTAGTAGCCAACATGCTGGGAAAAAGGGTGTTTTTTTTACACAATGAAAGACATAACTTAATGTATAACAGCAGGATTTACAAGAAGCCCCAGATTATTTATTACAAAACAGCTGCTAAATGTTGGCAAGTAGATGCCCTTTAGACAGGAGTAGCCACCAACAATGCCACAGTGGACAGTGGTTTTCACAAGGAAAGAAACAACTTCATGCGTTCCATTTAATCAAAATTGTCAAATTTAGAAGAAAGCACAAATGATTAAGAATGTGCTGTAGCCATTTTTCCATGTTTATTAAGTTTCTCTCTACAACTCTTATATTTGTGTGATTTTTGAAGGGAGTCTGGGGAGGTTGCTGTTAGTTTATTGGTTGAGTCGGTGTGTTCACAAACATCGCTGTCCCAGACCCCAAATGTGGTCTGAGATTGGATCTCAATGCATCTTTATTTTTATTTTTATAAATTAAGCTCTTTTGTAAATGATGAGTATTTATTCTTCTCTAATATTTAGCTCTCCTCTCATTGCTAAGGAGGATTTCACAAAAAAAAAAAATATCCCCAGCAACAGATTATGCAATCCATGCAATAACTTCACCTGTCTTCACTTTCAATGCTCATAATTACTTTTTTGCTGAATTACTGTAAAGTGGACGACATATCCTGACTGCAAAGTGAGTCAAGCTGTTGGAAACTTTTTGTGTTATGTGGGGTCGAAGTCCCTGCGGTGCTGCAACTTTGCTTCAGAGGGGTCAGTTCATTCTTTTCCCGTCTTCATTTCTGCTTACTGGGATTTTGCACGCTTCATCCCTTTAACTGCATTTGGTTTAAAAACTCTGCTGCAGGCTGCCCTGACAGCTGATGTTGTGGAAGCTGTTTTACTTCCAGGTTTTGACAGTTTGCTGATTACCAGCTGCCTTTTGATTGGAGGAAATGTATTCTGTTTATTATTCTGTTGGTTACGTCAATGTTTGTTGTCATGTTGAGCTTTTCTGACATTTCTTCTTAGTAACACTGCACGTCCTAAAGTTGAATCTTCACTCCAGTACATGAATGCACCACACTGATCTAGCATAGCGTGTCTACATGTATGAGCACGTTAAAGTTTTGTCACCATTTAATAAAATTAAAGGTCAATTCTATAAAATAATTAAACATCAAATGTGAAAATATAGTCATACTCCTCTGAGTAAGTACATACGATACTGTCAGTTCAAAATTATAAGTAAGGCCAAATGCCAAATACAGGAACATTTGTCCAAATATCTTTATTAATGTGAGAAACTACAACCCCAATGCCAAAAAAGTTGGGACGTTGTGTAAAATGGAAATAAAAACGGACCTGTATTCAGATGAACACAGTATTTTATGCCTGTAACACACTCCCAGAAAATTTGGACAGGAGCATGTTTACCACTGGGATACATCACCCTCCCTTTTGACAACATTCACTAAGCATTTGGGAACTGAGGACACTAATTGTTGAAGTGTTGAAAGTGAAATTCTTTCCCATTCTTGCTTGATATATGACTGCAGGTGCTCAATAGTCCGGGGTCTTGGTCATATTTTGTGCTTCATATTGTGCTGGACTGCAGGCAGGTCAGTGTAGTACCTGAACTCTTTTACTACAAAGCCACACTGTTGTACCACGTGCAGAACGTGTCTTGACATTGTGTTGCTGAAATAAGCCTGGATGTCTCTGAAAAAGATGTCTGGATGGCAGCATTTGTTGCTCCAAATCCTCAATGAACCTTTCAGTATTAATGGGGCCTTTAGCCTGGAGATCACAACGTCCCTGATTTCTGAAAACCTTATGAAATGTGGACTCATCAGGCCACAGCACACTTTTCCACTTTGTCTGAGTCCATTTCAAATGAGCTCAAGTCTGCAACATTTCTGGATGATGTTGATGGTAGAGTTTTAACTTGCATTTGTAGATGCAGCAACAAACTGTGTTTACTGACAATTTTCTTAAATGCTCCCGAGCCCATGTAGTATCCTTTATACAACTATGTGAGTTTGTAATGCTGTTTTTAATGCAGTGCCACCTATTCTGTTTTTAATTTACATTTTACATAAAATCTCAACTTTTTGTTAGTTGTCTTTTGAACCTAAATCATTATTTTCCTCCCCTAAACCTAACCAAGAAGGGCTTTCTGACAGAAAGCCTTAAGGGGTAACTTCTCCCAACAGCAGAAGACAGAAGCTACAGTGGACACCAGGAAGCAACGTTTGGAAACAGCAAATGAATCACAAAAACCTAAAAAACTGTAACAGGGTAACAGAGGCATTTCATTTCAACTCAGAGACTAAATGTACAGGTATTTGTGCTTTGAGTGAATTTTAGACCATTAAGAAATAACTATTTAAGACCTTTCCAAACGGAATTTAAATTTAAATGTATTTAATTAAGAATATTTGATACTTTTGGTAAATGTGACTTTGAGACATGGACCTATAGCCACCCTGCAGCAGGCCCAGAGCTTGTGTTCCTGTAGCATCATGATGATGATCTTGTTTGAAGCACACAATAACCTTAACAATCAGACATTTCAAAACTCCAAATTTAAATGAGTCCTCAGTAGAAAATGCTTCCTTGCATGGGTCGACTTTTGTCTGGTCACCTGAGCTATGATTTCACCTCGTGGCGCCGAGCACTCAGACTATGGCTGGAAGTCAGATATGTTCAAGCCAGTGCACACACGCACACACGGAAAGATGCTCACACAAACACACATCACATGGGCCGAAACAGATTCATTTGGCCCTCAGAGTGCTTCCCTGTGAGAGACCACCTGTCCCTCGTGTTTTTGTTATGTCACTCTTCTCTTGTGGGGAGATGAAACAGCAACTAATTTTGACATGATTGCCATTCGGCGCCATGCTGAGAAGTTTTGTTTACATAAACGTATGTATTTCATATGAACAGCTGTGCATCCATGCGCCTATATGTCTTAAGAGGGATTATGTGACTTACTGTGCCATTGTTTAGTTGTAAGACTTTATAACCAGCCGGCGTACAAGATGTCATACATGGATTAACGTGGAACTAAACAGAAGTTGTTCTTTTGTGTGCAGCAGGATATATTTGGATAACCAAATCCCGAGCAGAGTCCTCTCTCCAGAAGAGCTATTGACAGGCAGGTCATGAAGAGAGTGAAGTCACGAAGGTACATGGAGTCTAGTCTGTGCTTTTGTTATTCTGTGCTGAGAGGAAAAACCTGTTCCTTTGGCAGATTGTTATGGGGTCAACGAATGTAGGACTCGTGGAAACATACTGATCTCTCTGCTTAACACTGGTGAAAAAGATACCAATCAATGAATGTCACAGGCATGACCGTGGCGTGCATAATGCATTTAGGCCAGAACATTGGTGTTATGTAAGAAAAAACCTGAAAGCAACCACCCAGGATACTTCAACCTTTATGCAATTATTTATGATGTTTGCCTGGAAAGTGTGACAACAGCTGTGTCTGATCACATGTACTATAGGCTCATAGCCTTTGCTCTCTGAGAGATACTGGTACTAAAACTAAATGTACTTTGGTCATTCTATATCTTTCAAGTATAATCACTCAGAATTTTTACAAGCATTTCACCGCTAATAACTAAACAACTTCATGCTTTAGTCTGAGGAATAAAAACAAAACCCTGTGTTTGATCTCTTAAGCATCAGCAGTAATAAATAACCGCTTGAAGAAAATATAGTTTAAAATTAGCTGTATTAGATTTTAAAAAGTGTTTTCCTGATCTAGTCTTTATACTAAGGCTGGAGATATAATTCCTTTGTAACCATGCAATTGTACAGACAACCAGCTGTCTCATAAACATAACAGTTCACATGCCTGCCTGTGTACTATGTGTGATACTGGAAGGCACACCAGAGAACTTTGCTGTATAAACTAGATATAAAGTAAAACAAAATTTGGTCTCAGTGGGCTGGTGATTATAAAATTGATTAGCGAGCCCAGGCGTCTAATGAATGGTGGACAAAACACACCATCTGCACCATCTCCACTGCGTTTTTCTAACATTTTCCACTGCGTATAAATGTATCAGTCTTGGACTTGTTCCCATTAAGATTGACTTCAGAATTTTGTTCTTGTGTTCTTCTGATGGAAGAACACACTTGCAACCACTGATTTAAGCCGTAATATTTGCCCACTTCATTTGAGCCCCCCACTCTCTGAATATCTGCGTTGCTGTTTGTTTTTCTGTGTTTGTTTTTTTGTTGACTGTCTGTGTTTCGTGATGTGATTTTGTCCTTTATGTGTTGCAGAACAGGAATCTGCTGTAAACCAGTTTTATCTGAGTCAGGCCTGTTTAATTGTAACAGATTTTTATTATGTTACTTTTTATCTTTTACTGTCTAAAAATAAATTAAATGAAATGGGTGCAGGATATATGAGGCAGCCATCATGCACACAATAACATTAAGGCTAAGGCGGCAGCTATTTTTTCATACTGTACTGACATTTTATGGTGTTATTATATTTGTGTAAAAGTTGTGTAAAATGGCTCAACTTGACTGTATTCCACTGAAGATTTTGCTCCTTCAACCTGTGCAGAGCTGATCATCAGGGTGCTGCTAGTTTTGACTGGTAAACTCAAACCTGAACTGTACATTTACTGCCACACTGACAACCTCACTGCTCACCTTTTTAGTGCGCATTTACCGTGACAAGTAGACGGACCTCTAATGGAGCGTGCTGCACACTACAGTACATCACCTCAATACAGCATCTCTGTATTGTTTAACAGAAAGTAGGAGCATCTATATTTTTTAGATTGATTTAGATTTTTAAGCTTTTTTGCTTTTAATCATAGTGACAGCTAGGACTAACAGCCTCAGTACACACGCCCTATCAACTGAGCTATAGGGGCACCCTGAACATCTGTATTTTTGACAGAATTGAAGATCATACTGTCTGTATTTCTTAATACCCTGGTATACCATAATATCTTTTTACTGGCCAAGCCAACTGGCATCATGCATTTGATTCCCACATTCAATAATCCTCACTGTTTGAAACTTGATTCTTCAGACACCTGTTGGTTAACACTCAACAAGTACTGAAGTTTTATTCTGAGCCCTACTTATATTGAGTAAATTTGTTGTGTCCAGCATTTCCACATTATGTACAGCCACCGAGGTCATGAGAAGTGGAGTGTCTGATCTGGGTCTGTATGTGTGAGCTGCGACCTAATGGTGAGAACTCATCATCAGGTACTCCGAGTGCCAAACAATACAATGGCTCAAATAATAGACGCCCCTCTCCTTTACTCCCACCCCAACCCCTCAGAGAGGGGGAGAGCTTCTGACTCATCCACTTATTGTATTACAACCAGAGGCAATGATACAAACCCGGATAACTTCCACCGCCATGGGTGGGAGCAATTAGGATTAGCGATAAGCGAAATATTGCTCTTAAAATACATCCAGTGATAAGGCAAATAATAGCCGTGCTAATAATAGCTGTGTGAGTCGGGGATGAGGAAGTGCAGGCTTCTAATAACAGCCCATGGTTTACTAACAATTTGGCTCACCACAAAAGTAAATACAGGGATTTAAGGCTGAACAGGCATGGCGGACAGCCAAGAGATATATATTAGGATCCATTAGCAGTGTTAAATGTTGATCTGTGTGGCATGCAAGCCCTGAGGCTTTTAAGGGCAGTTTTACTGTGGATCCCATTGAGGGCAGTGCATCCTATCCCAGAGCTGGTGACAGGAAGGTGAATGGCTCTCTGTCAAAGGTCACTGTCACGTCAGCCAACTGCCTTGTTATCCCACTATGCAAGATACAATGACACTGTTCAACAATCTGCAACATATGTTGGGCCGGCGTGAGAATACATTACTGTAATTAACATATATGTTCACCATGAAACACCTTCCTGCTTGTGAAATGTACACCGCTGTGAACAACTCATGTCTTCACTGTCATGCACATTACACTGAAAATAAGCTATTTGTTTTACTTTCAAAATTTAGTGTCTGGACGACCTTGAAATTTTAAGTTAATAATTTTGTGATGATTCAAAACAAACTTTTCTTGTCAAATAAACTTGATGTTAATTCAGTCGTACTTGAGAAAACATGTTTACAGTGTTTCCTCGACTTATCTTAGAGACACAGCAAGTTTACATCGTATGTGTTTTCCTCAAACTATAAAAAACAAAAGGGCCTCAGGAGAGTTTTAACTCTCAAATAAAGCATGCTGGGAGGTCTGCTATTATGCTGATTGTGTTTCTTTAGTTGACTGAACTCTTCATTCATTCAACTCCTTATTTCAAGTCAAAAGACTTCAAGTTAGAATAATTCATGTTTATAAGTTCTGAAAGTAAATACTCAAAATTTTAAGTTCAATTAAATTGAATAAATAAAACTTCTATATTGATGTTCAGTTAATGAGAAAATTTCTGGATGATTATTTACAGTCATTGACCTTCTTTTTTAAAACTTTATTTTGGTTGTTTTTTGACAAAAACAGAACAGATACCCATGGGGGCAACAGACAGATTCACCATAGGTAAAGTGACATACATGACTTTGATTCATGCAGAACCAGAGAATTTTTAAGGAAGGAGATGACTGTCCCCTACTCTTACAGTACATGACTTGAAGTCCATTCTGTTGGTTTTAGTATAGAGGGGAATAAGACAGCGTTCTCCAAATAAAGTAAGTTTATACAGAACGATTTCCAGTTTTACCTGTATTTTTTGCTATTTTTTAGCGGAATGTCTCAAAGAAAAAGTCTATAGATAGATATAGATCATCTTTAAGCTGCTCAAAGTCCTTAACTCTCACACAACCAGAATATTAAAGGATAAATATGTAATATATTTATTTTTGTCACTGAGCTCCAACTCCAAGTGTGTATTTTCAGAGCAGTGGGCTTTTGCTTTTGGGATAACAGGCTTAACTTTACAGTGAGAGTTAGAAACATCTGATCAACTTACATCGTAGGACTTGTCGTCATTGTCCAAGTATAATGTTATGCTCATCTTGCACTCGTGAAGGTTCAGAGTCTGTGCAGCCTGAAGGCAACTGGCCTGAGCTTCAAGTGTCGGGAGGAGGAGCAGGCAGGGAGAACTTCAACCATAGATCGTACATTAAATAGGGATACAACCTATTTAATATACTGTCTATGGCTCCAACTTACTGTTTGTACTCATTTTTGAATGCCAGTGTGTCACATATTACTCCTTTAAATGGACATAGCAGATCATCCTAATGATTTTGTCCAGTCAGTGTGGACAGTTTTTTCCTGTTAGCTGTTAAGTTTAAAGCCCTGAGCCTTGGCGTCTTTTTTCACATTTTCAGCGAATGATGTCAGATACAATAACAAGACCCTGGTCCCATGATGTAATTTCACACACTCAGGGTTAATCCAAAGGAAGTTACACTCTGTCTTGTGCCTTCTCAGGATCCGAAAGGACCAATCCTGCGACAGAAAGCTCAAAAACAGCATTGTTTTATGTCACAATTTATTACGCTCCCTCCTCGCACATAAAAAATGAAATCCTTTCCTTTTAAGGTGGCAGTAAGACGGTACTGTTTTCTTTGTTTGGGATGAAATGTCATGAGCACCTTCATGCTGTAAATAAGAGCCATAGCTGCCAGACTCTGCGTTTTCTTTAACATTCAATATGCCTGAATCACATTTCCAAGAGCTTTTGTTTTTAGCCTTTAAGGGCTGAGCAGAGACAATCAAGACATCGTAAATAAAAGCTCTGAACAGCAAAACATATACAGTAGTAGCCCAGCTTGTAGTTTCCAAACCACGTGCCGAAACTCAACCCCCGTGCTTTTATTCACAGCAAAACGCCGCTGATGTATCAGGCTTCACAAACATGTCACATGTGACGTTTCCTGAAGTTGGCCCGGGAGGCGGATGTGTTACATGCATGAGTTCAGGATCAGCTCAGCCTCCACTGAGCAACTCATGGAAGCCAAAACTTGTGTTACCAAACTGCTCTCGTGTTGCTGCTGTTTAAACTATAACCTGTTGTTCTCGTCCCAGTATTGATCTGTATGCTTTGTAGTAAAAGTCAATATTGTGCATGGTTGAAGAGCCAGAACAAGGAAGGACAGTAGTTTAAACTGTGTAGTGAATGTTTTCACATACTTATATAAGTGGACGGTGCAACTAAACTTAATTTTGCGGCTCAGTATTTAAGGACATTCTGGCTAAAAGACAAGAACCATGTTCTAATGCTGAACAATTGTAGTTAAACTAATCACCAGGAGGCGTTGTCACATTTTGGAATTGTCTCTTAATATTAGGGCAGGGTGGCATGACAAAATTTTCATATCACTTTTTAAAAAAAAATCTTATCCGTTTCACGGTATTTGACGGTATTTGTTTTTTTCATCCAACAGTGTTCTTACCCACATTTTTTTCTAATGAGAAAAGAATTAGTGGAGTTGATTGGCAGTGTTTAACATCATAGATTGATAAATTCTGCTAAATTTTAACAGGTGTTTTCTTAGTGTTAGACTAGTCTAAATTAAATTTTGCGTTTAATCGACAGGGAATTTAGTCGCCAGGAACATCCCTAGAGCACACGCTCGAGCAAGCAGGCCTGTAGTGTTGGTGTATAGCAGTGAAATGGGTCCCCGCTGAAACACTTTCCCGCCGCGCATGTTCCGGATGTTGTTTGGGCTATTCACCAGTATAGCGGTATATGAAAAATTAATATCATATCAAAAATAAAGACCGGTTTTCGGTACAAACCGGTATACAGCACAGGCCTACTTAATATTCTTAATGTTTGGTCTCTGTCTAAGTCTAATGGTGGCCTTTGGTTCATGTTGTACATTGTGCTTAAAAGGACATGGAGGCAATAGCAGCTGAAATGGGAATTCCTGGATGTTTAGCTCACAGTCACACAGTTCAAGGTCTGGACTCCCTCACACAGTGTGGATCAGTGAGAGGAGCCAGCAGAGGAGTGAATGAACGGGTCTGGTTGGTTGGTTTGTTAAGCTAATTAACCAAATCTTGTGTTCTTGCAGCCGCCGTGCTGTAATTGCAGCTGTGTCTGTGAGGGTGTGAGTGGGCAGGAAGTGAGGGGTTAGTGAGGACACAGCTGGGAGGAGGAGAGTGTTGTGTATATCCAGCCCTGCCCACTCCTCCCCCACCCTCCCCCTCTGTCTGTCCAGCCAGATACTGACCCCGGACCACTGAGCAGCCAAGACCACTGACAAACACTGGTTTACTCATCAGCCCTCATTGTGACAGCTTTGAATTTAATGCCCATCTAATACAATGATGCATTTAACACTAATATGTATTAATTAAGACCTTTGGTCGATTGAATCATAACTCAAATGAGGAATTAGGAAGAACAGTGAGTAAACAACACCTGTTGATGCTATCACTAATGCTTCTACTGATACTACTATTATTCCCATTAATATAATAATATCCTACTTGTACAGTCTACATAAAAATATTAATCTATTTATATAGAAAGAGACTGTTTACACCTGGTATGAACATGCACCCAGAACAAATGTGTTGTTTCTATCTGGCTGTCCAACAGTAGTACCAGCTGACAGCATGTCACTTGAGTAGCTGGTCTTTCAGTGTAGCTCTGGACACATTGTGTACACATTGCTTAAAGAATGTGGTCACATGCAGCCCAGACCACCTCCAGATGGGATGTAAGTGATCAGATCTTAAATGTGTCTTCAATGTGTGTTGGAGGCATTCAAACCTTGTACTCAGACCACCCATGACACATGTTAATACCAGGTGTAAACAGAGTTATAGTTATTTCTGACTAAATGTCTAAACTAAATCTAAGCTGCATCATGGACAATGCTATACAGCTAACAATAAATTAAATGAATGATAATAATAATGACAAGATATAGAAATCAGTGACCAAACACTGAAAATAAATATAAGGGAAGTAAATAATAATAATAATTATTATTATTATTATAATTATTTTTGAAAGAAAATGATTGGCAACAATTTTGATAACTGATTAATTGTTTCAATCATTTTCAAGCAAAAAAGTCAAATAGTTGCTGGTTCTAACTTCTTAACAGTTAGGATTTGCTGCTTTTCTTTGTCACTTGTGATAGTTAATGAGAGTTTGGACAAAAGAAACAATTTGAAAGACATCACTTTGGGCTCTGGGAAATTGTGCTAACCATTTTTCACATTTTTTTTTTACATTTTCTATACTAAAGGATTGATTGATCAATTGTGAAAATAATCAGCAGAATAATCCACAGTGAAAATAATCATTAGTTGCAGCTCTAGTGAGCTGAATATATTTGGGTTTTGAACTGTTGGTCGGACAAAACAAGCTATTTAAAGACTTCCCTTGTGACTTGTAAAGTAAAAGCAGAATGGACATTGGTTGAAGCAGTAGCACAAGGTCATGCACAGTCCTTATGTCGGGATGCTACGTGGTATAACTCAGCCAAGTGAAGTGAACCACAGGAAAGTAAAAGGACAGCTAAAATGTGGGCTCTTGTTACCCTCCTGCTTTGTTTTAGGGAGTGGCTTTGCTCAAGGCTCTCAGATGACAACAACCAAGAATGTCTCTTATCTGTGTACTGTTTTACCAAAAGTTGTCTATTCACAACCATGTGTCTGTTACTGGTTTCTGTCCGCAGGCTTTTATAGGTATAAGAAAAAAAAAGTGTTCAAATCAGGGCCAGTCAGATGCATATTGTCCTTATTGGAACTGTTGACTAAATTTAAGGTCGAGATATTGAAGCAGAAGGACAAATGAGCATTGTGATCCTTTGATTTGAGGAAAAATTTGTCGGTCAAATTAGAAAAATTGAGTGGGTAGCTTTAGTGGGTGGTTGCACTTTGTTTTAGCCAGTAATTCCAGGATTGCTGGGAGATTTTCCTCATGTTTGGACAACAGTTATATGCAACTATTAATTCAGGATATGATTTTCTGACAGATGTGCGGCCTGGGTCCAGCTCTATTTAGCTGCGTGGAATTTTCTTCAGCGCTTACTTTGTGGCCTCACTGGTCGCCTGAGACCAATTTTGGTTTGGCCCAAGCCATGACGAAAACAGAGCTCTGAGTCCAGATGGCAGAGACCCAAGATGGCAAAGCAAAGACAGGCACCCCCACCCCTCTGCAACATTTATCTTTATAAGGAATGGCTTCTTCCTTGTGTCAGTAATTACACATTATAGTAACCCCGTTTAGATCCCGCCTGGTGCAACAAAGTCTCATAGTATTGTCTATTTTTACCACTGTGGTACCACATGTTATCTTTTCAGGCTGTGATCAGCAGTGTATGACTGCACTTTGACGTTTGTCTCTGTAAGACATTTTAAAAGCTCCAGATGCCTATCAAAGGTCATGTACTGGAGACTAGCCCCCATGTCAACAGCAGTCAGTGTCCCCAGAGCCTGTGTGTTGACTTATGGGATTGTGGCCTTTTAAAGTTTAAACTTTGGCTTTAGTGGAGCTCAGGGTTGGTGGGATATCTGAACTTATCTTTCATTGCAGGCCTTTTCAAATACCCCTGTGTAAATCCAAACATTGATTATGTGGACAATGGCTTTATCCAATAAGTGACAGTGTGTCATATCAGCTCTTAGTTTACCTCCTGTCACTGTTTTGTCATAGGAGTTAATATTAGTTACAAATTAATTGACATGTGATCACCTCAGCTTTGTCCACGGGCAATTCTTCAACAGTCACCATCGCTGAACCTACTTGGAGGGTAGGTAGGTAGGTGGGTAGCTCTTCATTTAACCTGTGAGGAAATTTTAATTTCACAGTAGCAGAGATATAAAGGGATAGAAGAAGGATAATAAATAAGGGAAAACTAGGCAATACAATAAAAAAGGGTCAGTACTAATACTGATTCAAGAACTGGGTACATCAATATGCATAACGAGTATAAAAAAGTATAAAATGTGTAAAGAGTAAAAACAAGTGCCCAAGAACTCAGAAACTACCAGTTGGCTGAGATTAGAGTCATTACCGCAGGTGACACTGTACAGTTAAAGGTCCAGTGTGTAAGATTTAGGTGAATTTATTGACAGAAATGGAACATAATATTCACAAGTATGTCTTCATTACTGTATAATCACCAGAAAATAAGAATCGTGTGTTTTTGTTACCATTTATATCAACAGTGGGACCAAACACTGGCTCTAGATAGGACCTTTCACAATTTCATGTGAGTTTCATGGCCATCATAGGTTTTCCTACACGTTTGAAGGGCAAGTGTCAGCAATTCTGCAATCTCACTGACCTAGTGAAGCCAATAGAGACGTGCCTTAAACCTGCTTTCTTTCTAATGGTCAGCAGGGGGCAACTGCACTGACTCAGATTCAGATTATATGTACTCTGATGACCTGACTTTTCACTTCATTAATGACCTCAGTAAACAGTTTGCTAATGAGTTTGTGCTCTCAATTGCTAGTTTCAAATCTTATTCAATACAGCATGTTGTAGATTATGGTCCAACTTAAAGTAAAAATAGACCATAGAGCAGGGCCTGCTTTAGGGCGTGGCTACTGTGTGATTGGCAGGGCTCAAGAGACTCAGATCAAACCATCAAACTAGGAAGTGTTGATCAAATATGGATCAATATTCTGATACTACTTTGTCTATTTCTTTCTTACATAACATACATAACATATTTTAATGACTGTTTAGCTGCAAAAAAATTTTGATCAGGCAGGCCACCATTATTTCCTGCTTAATGGGAATGCCAAAAACCAAGTACCACCCAAATGACAGTATGCCACCCAGCAGCTCCATGCTCTTGTCTGTACTGTACGTGCTCTGGTTGCAAAAAACCAATGTGCCAAACTTGAGGCTTCAGAATGGTAGTGCACAAAGCAATGGGAGACATTACGATTGGTTCACAATCCTACACATTGATCTTCTGAAGAATGAAAGTAACATTTACAAAGTTACAACCATGCAGGAGGCCTAAATATAAGCTAAACATCCCTTTTTGATCAATGGAACAGCTGTTGTATTCAGTTCAGGTCTGAATGAATGGATGATGATACCAATAATACTATGAAAACTTGGTTTATGCTCATGTTCATTCCAATGCTTGTTTGCGAGGGAATTGTCCAGTGGGATATTATTAAACACAGAATGGGTTTGCTGTGTGTTTGCCAAGTCTAAATCCTTTCCATCCCCTTCCTTCATTTGTTCTTTAGCATGTTATCCATCTGCCTTACTTTATAAAGCACCTTGCTGGGAGCCGCACCTTATAAGCCAATGTTTGGACTCCTTTTAACTCCACCGCCAAGAGGTTCCTGCTTAAGTAAATGTGGTGCGCGGCCTCGTCTTAGAGAGCCAGAACTCTGCAGGAAGAATGGTCAGGAGACATCAGTGGGAGATACTCTTAAGTCTAGCTTAGTGGTTATAAAGAGAGCGGCACCGTGCTAATGAGGAGAAGCCTAGACTACTTCGCTGTTTGGAGAGGGGAGTGTCAGAGTGGCCATGGGTCTGTGCTAGATTTGCATGCCTGGGTGATATAAGTGCAGCAGCAGACACAAGCTTCAGGATCAAAGAGCTGCCAGTCCAAAAGGAGTCACACACACTCACATGCATAGCTCACACACACAAGATTTATTCAAAAGCCTCTGTGAATGTTGCTGCCTCTAATCTCCAGACTGTGTGGTGACTAAGCATAACTTGGCATTAATACAACCTTTGTTCGTCATGTTTCCCCACACTTTAGTTTCACTTATTCAGAGCCATCCAGCTGTTATATTGAGCCGTCATTCAAGATGTGCTCAGCTTGTTGTTCGGCTCTACTAATACACCGCACCTGCTGATATTTGTGGGCTTTTGCAAGGTTTCAATAGATGCTGCGCTTGCATTTGCATAACATTTGCAAATAAATGTGTATGCATGCCACCGCTTGTTCAACAAAAACACGCTAAATCCCGAATGTGGGACCTCCTAATCTGCGTTAAAGCGCACTCCGTTTGTTGCCAAACTATCAAAATCAATTTGATAGAAATGTCTTTACTTGGATTGAAATCTGAGCGCACTCACATGGGACACTGTATTGGCTGAATGTAAATTGAGTGCTTTACTGAGAAGCGTGGTCCTGGGAACTGCAGGTGGCCCCGTATCTCAGACAGGCCACTTAACTATGTTATCTGGCTCACTCTGTCCAGAGCCATCTGTTCAGGATTAATGCGATCAGGTTCTATCCGAGCCCCTCAAGATTTTGGTGTCAGGACTCCATTGGTGGTCTGTAACATTACGATGCAGGACTAATCAGGAAGTCCTTGCCTGTCAATGATTTATGAACACAATAGGCTGATCATTAATTGAACGGTGGTGCAGTGTTGCACTTAGAGAACAATTGCTCAGCCAGTCATGGACAGAACTAGTGTGGGGTTTCTTTGTAGGTCCTCACACCTGATCTTCAGTAGCCCGATGATGAAGTGTCTCCTTGACAGCTTTGATCTGGATCTTTGAGAGCTGACTGGCGGTTGGCATCAACAATTCTCTGTCATCCGGCATCATGGAGGTCAGGGAAAAGTGCTTCTTGTTCTTTTCTCAAAACCTGCATCTACATCCTTCACAAATAAAAAAGTATGCATTTTGGATGTTGTGTTGTTAGTTCTTGAATAATGCTGTTGCTCTCTGCCTGCATCAGCTACATCAGGGATTTGGTATTTTACCCAGTACATCAAAAACATGTTTGTTTCTGCACCTGCGAATCATCAGTGTTTATTTTTGCTTCCTGCTATGCTTCTCATCTAGTTTGGCCATTTGTTTTCAGGTAGAATAGGAAGCTACCTCCAAGTTTCTATCTTCTGGATTTGCATTCCTCTGTCTTGTGGTAATGGTGTTCTCTTTAAAGCACAAGTTGTTATATTGTCTCTGTCCTGTTGTGACAACACTGGGGCAAGTTCTTGTGTATACAGTGTAAACCTCATCTTGGGATCATGGTAGAAAGACTACCATCACTCCACACAAGTTTGAGTTTTGGTCCACATTTGTTGGGGGTTTTGATCAATGTGTAGCTGCTGCAGCCTCTTCCACACCTTCCCTCTCTACCACATACCTTTTTTATTATTTATAGAGAGTGATGGGGGGTCTTAGTGGGTCAACAGTACATACCACATAAAAGTGGTATACATCATCTGAAAGTTGGGAACCTGATGATTAGTTTGAGATGCAGCATGTTTTTCAAGTTTTTCTAGTAGTACAGATACCTGTAGGTACCTATTCAAAAATTCAAAACATTTGTATTAGGGCATTTATTACTGAAAGTGGGGGAAAAAACTAACCATGTTTGACCCCTGAAGAATTGATAAAGATGGTCACAAATCCAAAATACCGCATTAAGACATCAAGACATGATGAACGCCATAGAAAAAATATTTCTCTGATTTGGTATCAAAAACATTTGACATTTGGAGATTTCTGTAAGCCTAGTCATTCCAAATTATGCAATTCCAATACGTTTTAGGGACTCTGGTATGCCAGAATATTTAAATAGAAGAGGAGAAAATAACACATTTATACTGCACCCAAAAAACTTTTTTCCCGTAAACTACATGGGGTTTTACGGGGACCGTTTTGAAACTTGTCATGCCAGTTTTATCCTCGCCAAAAGTTTGGAGCGTTATTAGCCCCCTTCCTAACAAATTACTTTGATACCACCTTAGATCTTCTAGTTTCATACAATACCAGTGTCTTAAAGCTTTAAACCTGAGACCACAACAGTCCCAGAAAAAGACCAGTTTCAGCTGGTAACATGGACATCCCTGAGCAGTTGAGGAGGCTAATTTCATTGTAAAAGGACACATTCATGAAAATATGCAGTGCATGCATGTGCACAGATAACCATCCTCTATCTCCAGCTCTCCATCTCTCTTCTCGTAAACATACATGACAAACACACACACAAGGACACACTGGTTTGGCAACATACCAGCCGTGTCTCAGAAATACTAGTACTGATGATGAGATTTTTCACATCCTCCAGTTTTGTCATAATGTGGTTATTAAGACTAATTGAGATTCAGCCTTCATGTCTGTACTGCGCCTGCATGTCTTTTTCTCATTATTGATGATATCATCGTCAGAGGAAACACTCTGTGCTCTGGTCAGGGGTCAAGTGACTTTCCCAGGCTGGAGTGTGTTTCTGAGCATGTAGAGGATGTGTGTGTGTGTGGTTGTGTGTGTGTGTATGTGTGTGTGCCTGTGTGTTTATGAGTGGAGGGGAAGTCCAGAGCTCAAGGCTCCATTTCTGATGTTCAGTCTTGGCTGTGGACGAGTGAGAAGAGAAATCACTAACAGACTTACACGCTGGCTTACCACACACACACATCCAAAAACACACAGGCACACACAGAATGCGGCCTGAGCGGCATGGAGGAATGCTTTTAAGGTCGATGACCCAGCAAAGCTAACTGTACACTATATCTGAACTTCATTTGCTCAAGCCACAGATAATGCTGGTTCACAGTTTGTGCCTCTGCATTCTTAGAGCGTCATTGTTCAAGCCAACATACCTCACGCCACTGGGTACACACTAGAAAGTTACATTTCTGTTTGTCACCTTTAACTAAAGCTGTAGGGGACACCAGGGGCAACTCTAACATTTTTTACATTTTCCTCCATAACTGACACAACTTGAAATAAACTAGACATCTTTTGTATAGGAAACATACATAAGTGCAAAATTTTAATATATTTTATATATTTTCAGTAATATGGATAAGATTATTATTAAATTTCATGCAGGAACTCAGATTGTACAGTGGGCAGTTGTAACAGTGAAAATAAGTCTCATTAACCCTCTGGATCTCAAATAAAAGCACGCCTGAAAGTAATCACATTACTGCTTGGTATCTAATGATAAAGGTTTAAATTCTTTTAGATGTCAAGCATCATATGCATTGAAAGCAAAAATCATCTTTCTATTTTTGTAGAAGACCAGGCAACTAGTGAAAGTGAGTTACAGTGGTAACTTGAATTTAATCATTTGATCTCAGAACCAATTCTACATTTTTACTGAAATCTGTTTATTTTCTAACAAAAAGACATGCCACACACAGTTTTACAAGTACCCACAATCTGGCAGCCATGATAAAATCTCATATGCTAGCTAGCAGCACATGTATTAGCATAGTTTGTTCATGTTAAAGATTGTTGATAACTTCTGCAGAGTTGCTCTTTTTCCACAGACAAAATCCTACTGAGCACGTGCAGAGTAAGTGTCTTCACTCTAGCTTGTTTCTGGTCAGAGTAACTAAGTGCATTACAATTGCCCCCGGTGTCTTCTACATAGAATACAAATACACCACCAGCTGCATGAAAAGTTCTGTGGTGTTCAGCTCTATGCTGCTGTAAATCGCTCAATTTGCAGGCTTATGTCATGTGTTTTTCGTTTTCAAAAAGTCATTTTTACGTGCAGGACAAATCTGTCTTTTCCTCCTTTTGAATGAATTCCACACTCACGTTATAGTCACAATTTTAACTTCGAGCTCAAGGAGTAAAAAACTGGAGTGACAGTCTTCACGTGTTCACAGTCATGCATCACGTCGAACTGGGCTTCTTATCCGCTGCTCAGAGCGCAACGCTGGGAGAATGTCCTCTCGCAGAGCAACCACAAGGCCACGCTCATCATCTCTAACCAGATCACATCTAATGGCTCCTCAGATGTTTGAGGAATTTTTCTCCTTGCAGTAAATCCTATGACACAGAGTGTTATCAATTTCATTTATTGACCTCTCCCAGGTCAGGCAGAGTTCACTGTATTCTTGTTATGTGACATGTGTATGTTTGGTAGGACTATCATGCTTTTTTTTCCCTTTTTACTAAGGTTGTCAAAAGAATCAATAATTCAAAACCTTCATACAGCATATTTAAAATAGTTCTGAAAGTAATCGTCATTTCCATTGTTGATCGATCTGTTGATTATTTTCTTGATTAACTGATTTGCTGTTTGGTCTACGAAATGTCAAAAAATGGTGAAAAATATCGATCACTGCTTCTCAAAGCCCAAGATGACGTCCTCAAATGTCTTGTTTTGTTGTGGAGGGGCAAAGAAACCAGAAAATATTCACATTTGAGAAATTGAAATAAGACTTTTTTTTCTTTATAAATGCCTCAAAATCATTTGTTTTGTTATCAAAATGGTTGGTGAATAATTTAATAGTTGATGAACTCATCAATTAATCATTGCATCGGTTAATTATAGTTTTAAAAGTAAATTAAATTTTTTTTTTAAATTTAAAAACAAATGATCAGAGTGCTCATTCAAGACCTCAGTTCAGTCTTTGTTGTACTGCCTGAAATTTGTCTTGTAACAAAATCAGACAGTGTTCAGTTACTTTTTCAGTACCAGCATTGTGTGCAGGTTAATTTAAAAAAGAAAAATATTTTTCCATTTGTGTCTTTTGCTGTGGAATCGAAAGAGGTATTGAATGTCATTTTTGGTTGCACTGTATTTGAAGGGGTCTGCATAAGATTGTCATTACACTGTCATAACAACATCATGACACCTGTAATAAACATGGAGGAGTCTATTAATGTTTATGACTGTTGTCCTTAATGTAAAGTTGACATTGTTTGAGATATGCTTCTTGTGACAGTTTAATATGAACCAAGACAACATAACCTGTGAATGTTTTATGAGCTAACTCCAGATAACTTAGTAAGATAAATCACCTTAGTACTGATGTCAAACTGGCCTGATTACATTTAATGACATCCTTATGAAAAGTCCAAACAGAACCATGGTGACATGCTTATGACAGTTTAATGGCAGTTTTATGCACACTCCTTCAAATGAAGTGTTACCTTTTTTAATACTAGATTTTTATTGAAATGTAAAATTCTGGTGTCGTGACTCCCTCTGTGTCATGTTTGTGTGTGTGTGTGTGTGTTTTCAGATCGGTGCCAACGTGCTGATCTTCCTGTGCACGAACATGATCGGGATCTGTACTCACTACCCTGCTGAGGTCTCCCAGAGACAAGCCTTCCAGGAGACGAGAGGATATATCCAGGCCAGACTGCACCTGCAGAGGGAAAACCAGCAGCAGGTACCCATAGATGCACACATGCATACATATTTGCACTGACACACATGCACACAGACACATGCATGCTTCAAATAAATAAGGGAAGCAGTCGTGCATGCGCCCTGAAGGAAAACTAAACACACATGCAAAGAGCAACAAATGGGTGTCTCCATTTTCTGGTCTGTTTTTTTTTTTTTGTGTGTGTCTCAGTTTTGAGGTCAACAATATGTTCTGAAGTATAACACGTATCTCCTCTCCTCTCTATTTGACTAACACATTCCCACGCAGATGCCAATGAAGCAGGGTGACTCATTGAGCATTCTTAACTGTAGAAACTGATGAAAATGAATGGTCTCTCTCTCTCCCTCTCTGTCTTTCTTTCTTTAATTTCTCTCTCACCGTCTCTCTCTCAGGAGCGCCTACTGCTGTCAGTGCTGCCAAGGCACGTTGCCATGGAGATGAAGGCTGATATCAATGCCAAGAAGGAAGATATGATGTTCCACAAGATCTACATCCAAAAACACGACAATGTTAGGTAAATACAGATAAATACATGTGCGTGCTTCCACACAGCTGCACTGCACTGACACATACTCTGGAGGATGTCAGAGAGCTTGTCTGCATCTCTATACAGCTAGCACCAGTGGGTTTGACCTCACTCCGCTGACTGATGTGTCAGTTACAGAGTCACTCCAACAGCTATTTCCCTGACAGCATGTATTATGCATGTTGTTGTTTATTGACACTGACAGCAGCGGCTGCAGTAACGATATTGACTTAAGCACACTGCTGTGCTCTCTATGTAGCAAATGATAGGAGGCAGACCTCAAGTTTACTGGCCCCCTGTCTCAGCCCTCACCACTGGATTTCACCTCCCGAGTGGGAATAAATGAGGACTAACAGGTGATTGAAACTCTCCGTCCATTAGCCTACTGTTGAGCCCAGCCAGTACTGGTGATGGTGTTAGGAGACAGTGAAACGAGGCTGCAGCAGAGATCTCCTGTCAGAGGTGACCCAAATAGGTGCAGGTGATGCACTTAGTAGAATAATCTGTTGCAACATGACCGAGTTGGAAACTTACAGGAGCAATCCATTACCCAAATGTAACACAAGAGTTTTTATCCCAAATTGATGCACAGGTCACTTTGTAAAAAGCTCTTAACACCAGACAACAACTAAATCTAAGTTATTAATGTTTTTTGGTCCTGTTGAAGGCATTTTTACATCACTAATGTTTGCAAAACAGGCCTGTACCTGGAATTATGGTCAGTTCATACACCCTTAAATGTTAATCTATATATTATCTTTAAGTTAAAACTAGGCCTATACCTGATGTTGAATTTTGTCAGTTGAATCAGATTTGGCTGTTCAATATGATGCTTTGACGATTTGTTCCTTTTTTTTTCAGTTCAGCACCACGCTAAACTCCGATATATAATTTGTTTTACCAGTAAGACTCACATTTTTAGTACCTTTCTTCGCCTTCTATGATGTGAAAACATCAGATTTCCACACAATCAGAGAAAGTAAAAGAAGATGTGCTGCTCATTGTTCAGGTATAAAATCTCACTACAGATCATCTCTGTCCTGGTCTGCTGTGGTGATTTTGAGACTCGAATTGTAACCTTTACAGCCTGCGATACTGTGGCATTGCTCTGTGACGCAGCTAAAAAACAGGAGCTAAAACTGGTTTACCAACCACTCATTTCACCTTCTCTCATTGGTGCATGTTGTCACATGAAATTTAATATAGATAAAAAATATATTTAGGATTCCCCTTATTTATAATTCCTCATTAAAATGTTATCCCTTCAGAAACAATTCATTCATTCTATTTTTATGATAGAAAGTAGTTCCAATAAAAACTGCTCACCATGACTATGTTAATATGCACAAAATACTCAGTGTTATTCAGTATTATGAAAAAGACAGTATTTTTATGAAGCTGTTTATATGGCTAAGGGAAATGAATATTCCACTAATAATCCTGTTTATTTGCAGCCATGCATACTCTGAGTATGGACAATTTTGTTTCTTTGCATCAAAAAGTTTTCCACTGGTGGTTAAGATATTCGACTGTGAGAACAAAGCCTTCCTCTTTGATTCTTTCAGCCAACTTCTTGCAATATTTACACATTTCCAAAAACCTGTTGATATTCAAGTCTTTCATAATATTTGAAGGTAGGTGCAAATGTGCTGTATGCACATCCAAAAAATGCTCCTAACAGCAGAATAATATCCGCACACTGTACATGTCTCAGAGAGAAATAAATTCAGAATAAAGCCTAATTCAAAATATCCAAATAGAATATGGTGTTTACATGACCTGTATCAGTCAAAACATAGTGACTCAACACTCAAAACTTGGTAAATAAAACAAACACTGCATGCAGAAATTAGGCTGGACACCCTTTGGGTCAAGTGAGAAAATCTGTTTGTTTGTAATTTGTGTGAACTGACCCTTTACAGATAAGCCATTGCATCATGGCTCGCAGCCTTTGCTCAGGGTGGGAGATGCAGACAGGCTCTGGACTGCTGTAATTAAGGGCCACTTCTCCCCCAGTGCATGACCTCATGGGACCAACAGCGCCATCTGTCGCTTCCAGCTGGAAGTCACCGTGTCCGTGGTGTTGTTTATCCTGGCCTTTCATTACTATCAAAAGTTAGCAATGAAAGGCATGCAGACAGGGGGACGGGGGGTGGTGTTCTCAGAGGGACGGGGCTGGAGGAGGTGACCTACATTGGCCTAGATGATGAGAGCCAGAGCTGAACAAATGTCTGCCTCCCTCCCTCCCCTGCTCACAGGGCAGCTGGACAGTGAGGAGGGTGGGAGGGAGGCGTTAGACCATGCTAACTAACCCTGGACTTTATTGATTGATCTCATTCTCTCTCTTCTTTGTCTTCCTTTTCCTCTCTGACTGTTTCCCCTCACCCTCGCCACCTCCACCATCAGCATACTGTTCGCAGACATCGAGGGCTTCACCAGCCTGGCGTCTCAGTGCACGGCCCAGGAGCTGGTCATGACACTGAACGAGCTGTTCGCCCGCTTTGACAAGCTGGCCTCGGTGAGTGCTGACAACCTGCCGACGCCATTTTCACGGCAGAACATTGTATAACTGTTTCTTATGTAATCATACAGTGTGTAGCCTCCACTGTTAGTATGACGAAGCCAACATGATATACTTGTTGGTGGTGGGGTGGGTTACTTAAGCATTGTATAAGACATCAATTAGGATACGCTGAGACTGATGAGTCATCTAAATTATGATAGACAGCTCTATTTAACATGAGCATGCTGGGTATTAGCGTAATTACAGGGCCTGATAAATGGATGTGTATTACTCATGTTGTGAGGACATAAATCTGTTTACACACTCACATTATTGGGACAAAACACGAGTCACTATAATGTAAATCAAATTTAAAGGTGAAGACTTGGGTAGGGGTTAGGGTTAGTAGTGATTAGGGGTAAACTTGGAGTAAGTCTCCAGGAAATGAATCTAAGTCAAGATAATTTCCTCTGAAGTGATGGAAACACGACTGTGTGTGTGTATGTGTGTGTGTGTGTGTGTGTGTGTGTGTGTGTGTGTGTGTGTGTGTGTGTGTCCTTGCCATACAGGAGAACCACTGCCTGCGTATTAAGATCCTCGGGGACTGTTACTACTGTGTGTCGGGGCTGCCTGAGCCTCGGGCTGACCACGCCCACTGCTGTGTGGAGATGGGAGTAGACATGATTGAGGCCATCTCGTGAGTCAAACACAAACTGCTGCATCAAAACACTCAGAACTCAGAACAAGAACACATACCCTTACAGTCATCTAACACTCCAGAGATGGTTAAATAGAGGTTTCTTGCTTTGCTTGTGCTGCACGAGGTGGAGAAGAGACGCTGTGATGCTGATGAAGGTGACACCAGGTTTTTTGACAGTAGTATGTGTGTGTGTGTATGTGTCTGTGTGCGTGTCTGCAGGCTGGTGAGAGAGGTGACCGGTGTTAATGTGAACATGCGGGTGGGCATCCACAGCGGGCGCGTTCACTGTGGGGTGCTGGGTCTACGCAAGTGGCAGTTTGACGTCTGGTCCAACGACGTGACGCTCGCCAACCAAATGGAGGCCGGGGGGAAGGCGGGGTAAGTCCGTCCTGCTCTACCTGCTACTGCGCCAAGTCGAAGCCTTGCTTCTAACACACAGGGGCCAGTTGCACCAACAGCACTTACACCTGGTCTTAAGCTAAATTAGTCGTGACTTGGCATTCTGATTCCGATCTAATAGTTACCCTGGTTGCACCATCTAGGCTTAAGACTGTGTGTAAATCTTACGTCTGGTCAGGAGCAGATGTAAAGTCAAAATCTAGGCTGATTAATACAGATATAAAACCTCTAGTAATGAATACCTTCTATTCTGTGTCATGAACGCTCAAAGAGATTAGTTATTCAACAGAGCTGCGTGGAATATTAAAGCAATACAGGTGACCTTATGTGCCAGTGACACAGCAGTCATTTATTGCACAGTAGCTGACATGCACGGACAAACAAACAGTTACACACTGACATACTGTACATATGTATCTATAACATTTGCCAAATTTACAAAAAGGCTCAAATTTGTCGTGAACAGCGTCTCACATTTATTAAGATTCTCCACACAAAGTTGCATAATTTTTTAAGGGAGTCTAGGGATATTGCAGTTACAAGTTCAATGGAGAAATAACTTAAAACAGACAGCGTGCTTACTAACATCTGCCCATCTATTTTATCTGAACAGCTATTTATTTCTTCTCTTTTTTCTCTCCAAGTCGACTGCTTCTTGTTATTCATCATTACTTTGGAATGCTTGGCATTCAGCGTTTTCTAATGCTGGTTTTACAGCTCTAGTAATTGTCTTACCTTAATGCAAGATGTAATAGGCCTTTCTTTATCTCTGGTCCTCCATAATGTTGCCACAAATTACAAATGATTAGCTATGAATTAGCCTGACAATTGAAGATTGTTAACAATGTATCCTAGCAACACACACTACTAGGCAACAGGCATAGTCTTGTGGACCTTCACGTGAACACGCATCGCTAAGGCTGGGCGTCGTTAAAACTAAGCTTAAGTTTGGTTGTCCACTCTAAAGACTGGTCTTAACAAAGACTGACTGTCTGGCAGTTAGGACCAGGCTTCATAAAGACCAGTTCCTGCAACCTGCTCCAGAGGCATCACAAGTTTCCTCTTTACTCAAGTATACGGACAGGCATGTGTAAAAGCATAAGTAAATGTACTCAAAGTATAAAAGTAATAAGTCACCCTCTGAATGACATTTCTACTGGCTGTTTCTGTTAACTGAACTTCACCTTTTCTCCATGGTCAAATCTCCTTCTCTGTTTCATAATGTTTCGTCTGTTGTATGTGATATACACTCTGACAGACACACCAAGTAGCAAGTTTGGTTTGACAATATAAGGAGTAGAAAATACAGATATATGTGTTTAAGATTTAAGAAGTATAAATATGTGTTACTTCCCATGTCTGTAACACACAATATGTTTTTATGATTTTTGTTTTTTGTTTTGTGTGTGTGTGTGTGTGTGTGTGTGTGTGTGTGTGTGTGTGTGTGTGTGTGTGTGTGTGTGTGTGTGTGTGTGTGTGTGTGTGTGTGTGTGTGTGTGTGTAGGCGTATCCACATCACCAAGGCCACACTACAGTATCTGAACGGGGACTACGAGGTGGAGCCGGGATTTGGAGGGGAGAGGAATGCTTACCTGAAAGAGCACAACATCGAAACCTTCTTGGTGCTCGGCTGCAGCCAGAAAAGGGTTAGTGAACGGTCACACACTCACCCACACACGCGTACACACACACACACACAGGCACACAAGCACACATGTCCTTGATTATCTGCATGACCTCTTCAGAACTTCACACCAGTGCCATATTTCACACAAACAATATAATGGCTTGTCACCTGGCATAGAAGACCTTGTTTTTTTTACCCTGGTGGGGTTTTCTTCACTTTCAGAAAGAGGAGAAAGCCATGATGGCCAAGATGCAGCGAGCACGTGCAAATTCTGCCGAGGGATTGATGCCGCGCTGGGTCCCTGACAGATCGTTCTCCAGAACTAAGGAGTCCAAAGTCTTCAGGCAGATGGTGAGATACTCGCAGGGAGCACTTAACTGAGCACATGGCACCTGCTCGTCTCGTCTATATCTGATTTCCTGTCTCATCCTCTCCACACTCTGAAGTCAAATCATAAACAAATATCCTTTCTAATTATGTAAAATAGATGCTGATATGTCAGGTATTTCTTCTTCTATGTATGAAGTCATTCAGGGGTCAGAGGAACTATTGTCATGTCAGAATTTTTACCAACTTCCTGTCAACACACTTTATAGTAACTTAAAACTGAAATATCTCAACAGTTTAAATTGATACCATGAATTTTGGCACAGAACTTCATGTTTCCCTCAAGATGAATTCTAATAATTGTGCTGATCTTGTAGCATTTCCTGTAGTGTCATCATCAGGTCAAAATTTTTGTCTGTCCAACACTTGGATTTACAATTTGTAATTCTCATCAGCCTCAGCTGCACTTTGTGTTTAGTTTAATACCAAATTATTTCACGGCACTTTGCCAGTAATAATTATGTTCCTTCTGATAGATACCTGTAAACCACAGGTGTCAAATCTGAACTTTTAACATAGCGTTCTTCGCAACTGAATATGATAAACATTAATCCTGGTCAACATATTAGCATATTAGCGTTAATGTTGTTTGTATGTTGGCATGCTAACTGGAGTGCCTGAGTTCCCAGTGTCATACTTTCCCAAGATCATATGTTCTCTGCCAGAGGTATTCAGAGTCTGAGACTGAGAGCCTCCCCTCAGACAAAGGCTCTGTCCAAAGAAATGTATTAGTATCTAGTCTGATTCTCTGGATGTAGACTGTTGGTATAAGTCTGTCTCATTCGGCATCCGCTATAATCATTTTCAAAGATCACCATCAACTAGAAACCTACACACTGTATATCAAATTAGCACTTTTGTCGGCAGCAGTACAAACGTAAACAAGCTAGCAGCTGTTATCTTTTCTTTAGCGGGAATTTAGCCATTTTAATTCCAGGGCTCACCTCCTCACCTGCAAAAGTTCCACTAGAACAAGTTACCCCCGACATCATTTTGCAGGGGCGTTGTCAAGTCATCCTAGTCTTAGTGCTGCCCAAGATGATTGTGATTGGGTTAAAGAACTACAAACAAGCCAGAGTGTTATTTCCCCTATAGCAGAATATTTGTGTGTGGAGCCACACCTTTATGGCTATGCGTGACTATTAGCGAATACTGTGTCTCTGAACTGTCTCTAACTAATGCACCAGTTTTTTCACTTAAGTCCGCTGAGCCTCCCCTGAAACTGTTTGGAGCCCCCCCCTGGGGAGGACTGCTTCCCACTTTGAAAACCTCTGTCCTATGCTAACCCCTAACCTTAACTGATTATGTGCTATATGGAGCTGGGGAAAACAGGACCCTGGGAACTTAAGATCCTGGGACAGCACATATGTAGAATTGAGGTACATGAAACCCTGGGAACAGCGCAATGACTCCGCTAAATGCAGTCTCACAAAACCGCTAATATGCCTGTTGACTCTTTTAGAATAGCTTTGACAAGAATGAATAAGATGTTCTATAAATATGGTTTTGTGTGCCTGAAGGTGACAGATGCGTACAGAACTGACTATATGCTAAACCCTAAAGGAGACAATGGGAATGAGAGCAGAAGTATTGATCTGTGCCTGTCACACAAACAGGAGCTACAACAGGGCTCTCAGGGATTCCCAGTGCATCATTTACTCCTGAAGCTAATCTGATGAGGCTGCAGCTGCAGATATTTCTTTTTCTCACTTCCTCCCTCTCTTTATGCTACAAGTCTCATTTCCTTGTCTTTGCTATATTCTTCCCCTCTCCTCCTCCTTTTGTCCTCTCCATCTCAGAGGGTTTGAGCCCTAGGGGCAAAGAGGGTGTAATTTGAAGCCTCCGAGCATTAATTAAAACATCAGTCTGGCTCGCAGGGATTAGCTGTGCAGATGTCTGAGTCTCTGTCTGTTTTTCAGTTGCACTGTGGCTGCACATTAATCTCTTTTTCTTTCCTCCACTTTCTTGTCTCATTTTCACTTTCTGTTTTTGTTTTTCTCAGGGCATCGATGAAGCATCCAGCAAAGACAAGTGAGTGTTTTTCCCCCCGTTTTTGTTATTAAGGTAACTTTTTGTTATTAGTGGTTGACTGGCAGACTGTCACTGTAGCACTATAACTTTAGAGCCCACTGTTGGTTTTATACAGTCAGATCCAAGCCAGCACTAATTCCACATTATCTCTGAGTCATCCTGCCTGTCATAGCATAGGCCAACTCCCTCACACACACACTCACACACGGTTACAAACACACACCACACTGTGACCTATTGTTCCATCTACCACGTAGCCGCTGCGCTCAGGAGGCCCTGAACCCCGAGGATGAGGTGGATGAGTTTCTTGGACGGGCGATCGACGCGCGCAGCATCGACCAGCTGAGGAAGGACCATGTCAAGAAGTTCCTGCTCACCTTTCAGACCGCCGACCTTGAGAAAAAGGTTGGTATTTGATTGGAGTTGGTTTGAAATTCAACGTAATGCCCTGTCAAATAAACTGAATTTATTATTGGTAACACTGAATTTACATTGGTGTGCATAAGACTGTCATTACACTGTCGTAACCATGACAATATCACCTGTCATGAACATGACTTAATGAATGTTTATGGCTGTTGTCAATACGTGTCATTCGGTCATTTATGTCACTTTTAGCGAAAAGTTGACATAATTTGAGATGTCTTTTATATGACAACTTGACATTAATCACGATAAACATATCTTTCTTATGACAACTATTCATTAACTAAGTCATCATAACCTGCCGATGTCTTTGTCATGACAACCTGACATTATCAAACTTAAAGACTCTGTTTAGCATTGTGTTTTAACAATACATTAAACTGTCATATGTGGTTGGTTTTGACACTGGTGGTCATGACACCATTATAACAGTGTCATGAATGATTTCCTGGACTTCAGCTTAAGTGATACCATGTGGAGTTATCATAAAGATGTCATTAAATGTTATAAGGCCAGTTTGACAAAATAATGAAAATAATTGGCTGAATTAATAATAAATTAATAAATAAACAGATAATTAATAAATGACCGACACCTAAAGACAACAGTCATAAACATTCATAAATATTCTCTCATGTTAATGAGAGACAGATTATGACAGCATAATGACAACCTTATGCACAGTCCTTCAAATAAAGTGTTACCTTGACTATTTCTTATTTCACTGCATTAGAAGGAAACTTATTTTTTACTGATTTTCTGTTTTCAGTACTCCAAAAAGGTTGACGATCGTTTTGGGGGATATGTGGCCTGCACACTCCTTGTTTTCTGCTTCATCTGTTTCATTCAGATTATCATTTTCCCAAAGTAAGTAGCTCTCTCCCATAAGTCGCCTTTTCCAGTTTTCCAGTAATGCTGAATTGTGGACAGGAAATGTGCTTTTCTTGATTAGTTTATGAGGAGTTAATGAGAATTATACATCCTAATGAGTCTGTTTCCTTCTCTTCCGCAGAACAACACTTATGCTTGGTCTTTACATCAGCATCTTCATCATCCTCGCCAACATCCTCTTCATCTGTGCCATCTACTCCTGCATCAAAGTGAGAACAAAGGCGTTTACTGCTCATGTGATTTCTCTTGCAGATATCTTCAGATAAGAGTCATTATCATATGTCTTCAGCCAGCATCACTAATGGCATTAACTCTCTTATCTGATCTTCTCCCTGCTGTGTGGATTCAAGCTCTTTCCAGCTGCCTTGCAGACAGTAACCAAGAAAATAGTCCAGTCCCATGCAAACAGCACACTCGTGGGCGTCTTCACCATCCTCCTCCTCTTCATTTCCTCTTTTGCTAACATGGTAGGCACTACAGCTCTTCGTTTTTATGATTTTGGTATCATGTAACATGCTGTTTCAAGTTGCCCCACAATGACATCAGGGAAGGGCTTATGTATTTTTCTTACTAACATTTGTTTGTTCTCCCATTAAAGGGATACTTTGGATTATTTGTAGTGGTACACATCCACAGTCAGTTAGTTCAAGTGTACACTCAATTTAGAATATTTTCACCACTTTACCGTGACTTCAGACAGCCTTTTCCAATAGGAAACCGATGTTATATAAGAAAAATAATGCTCTCTACAAACCAACACGAATTCAGTGGCAAAATCAGTAATTGTTCTTCACAGAACACAGGAGTTGCTGGTCTATCACTGCCACAATCTGTTAGTTTGTGTGTGTTATTGTGTGACTGGAGTCTGGTTGACCGATATTTGGCTTACATAACAGTGGTTTCCTGTCAGAAAAGGCAGCAAGACAAAGCAGTGAAACTATCCTAAATAAAGCATACACTTAAACTGATATTGATTTCTTTTTAGGTAGGCCTATTCCATGTAACAAAAAAATGGAATGGAAGAACTTCCATCCTGACATTTGTTTTAAAAATTAGACCAATTTGCTGAGGTTTATGCTGGAATTAGAGATTTAGCCGTAGCTTTGTCATAATCTGTCACTGTGACAGATGGGGTTGTAGAGATCAAGTCTATTTTTAACAATCACATTTTTTAAAATCATGTTTAACAACATCTTGTAAACTTATTTTGCATTGTGTTTGTGAATGTATGGATTAAAAACACTGTATGGAAAGATTAAAAACTGTTTATCAGTACTGAAAACCTCACTTCTATACATCAACAACATACAAATGTGCTTTTTAAAATGATGCTATGTACAAAAATGTCAGCCATGGAAACTATGCTGTGACTAAGTTAAGCAAAGATGTTTTTTACTTTATATTCTGTACCTGTTTTGCATTGCAAATCTTTAAGATAGGTTTAACTGTGGCCATTGTTGGACAGGTGTCACCCTGTGTGTCACTCTCTCTGCTCATGCTCTGTAGCTGTGGCTTTTTGCTGATCCACTTGTATGATTGGCTGCCTGCAGAGTTGTTCCAGCCTGTGATTGGCTGGTCATTGTCACAGTCTTATTAGACTTATTCAGTACCTTATCTTGCTTACTGAGTTCAGCAGCTGCTCTCTCTATGTTCTGCCATGTAGGGCATCAGTCTTTTCATTCTTTGACTCTTTCTTTGACTGTCATTGTACTTTGATACATTCTTAATTTATGTTATTTTAGAGCAGCGTGACTGAAGGCAAAAATGATTCATATTTCTTGAATTAAAACACCTGGTTTAGTGTCTCTGGATAGACTCAAGAGCTTTTTGGCGATTTAATATTTAATTTAATATTAATAAGTATGTCTTCATGAGTGTATAATCACCTAAAAATAAGGATTGTTGTGTTTTTGTTACCTTAGAATGGCCCATTTATAATTACAGAGGGCTTTTCTTCACATTCTGTTGACAGTTTCAGTGACGTTTTTGGATGTTTTATACTAAAATCATGCATATTACGCTTAACAGCATCATTGTGTACATTGTTTGATCATCAGAGCACTATTTTTCAAATATAAAATAGCCCTCTCAAAATATATCTTGGTCAAAATTCTTCAATAACCAATTGATATTTATCAAAATGCTTGTTACCTGCAAATATATACTAAAGTCTGACCAATATAGCGGCCTGATATTGGCCACAAATGGGCCTATAGGGGATATGTCAGTATCAGCATTTATGTTTACCATCATGGACCGATATGAAAACTTTTTTTAAAAGAACATAATACAGGAAACAATACCTGGGGTGATTTAGATTAATTGACTGGTAATATTAAAATATTCAGCAGTTGACTGATGCTGAACAGTACTGATGTTTATTTAGCTATTTATTTTATTCATTTATTTATTTTCAGTTTTATCTTTTCTCAGTGCACCTGTCTACAATTTGTTGGTATGTGTTTAAATTAAATTATTTAGCAGGTTCAATAAAATACATAATATTCTATAATAAAGCCTACTGAGTACCGTTGCATCAGTCATATTGGTGCAAAATTGGTGCACAACCCACATTTTTATTCTAGCTCAAAAATTCGTAGTATCAGCCACTATATCACTAATCTGTGAGTTTTTCACTCTGAAATCAATACTGTTATGGTTCAGACTGTAAGATATACATAAACATGCATATTGGTCTCGACTTCATAAGCCCAGTATCGATTGGGCTCTACTGTCATTCAGAGGGGACACAGTAAAGTACATGTTTTATAATTGTTTCTCGTTTACTGTGTGATGGTTAATTGACAGACTGTCCTCTTTTCCTGCCAGTTTACCTGCAGCAGAGTGAGACTACGGGAGTGTGTGGGCAGCGAGCTGAACACGTCCGTAGTGACTCTCTGCCTGCTGCACAACCTGACCAAGACAGCAGAGGACGGTTTGCGTCTGTGTTCCAGCCAGGTCATGCCCTGCCATTTCCCCGAGGTCAGTCTCAGAACATTTTACCATGTGTGTGTATCATCAGTGTGCCCATGTGCTCGTGTACGTAGGTGTTTTTCTGTGTGCATGATGAGTATGTTTTTGAATATTCACCTGACCTTCCTCCTCCTCCTCCTCTTCCTCCTCCTCCTCCTCCTCCCTGGCTGCCTCCTCTCTCTGCTGCAGTATTTCAGCTACAGCGTACTGCTGACCCTGCTGGCCTGTTCTGTGTTCCTCCACATCAGCAGCATCGGGAAGCTGGCTCTGATGCTGTTCATCCAGCTCACTTTCCTCGTGCTGGTTGAGTGGCCTCAGGTGGCCCTGTTTGACAACGCAGACCTGCTGGTCAACGCCAACAACATGTGAGTTCCATACCACACACACACACACACACACACACACACACACACACACACACGCATTCACCGTTTCCAAATATTGAAGGTGAACAGTTCAGGTCTTGTGTCACATTACTGTGGTACAACAGTAATTTATATTTTTTGTTTTGTACCACCTCATTTCAGTGACTCATATGGTTACTAACTAACTTTTCATTGTCAATTAATCTTTTTATCGTTTTCTCGATTAAGCAATTGGTTGCTAGTGCCACCCTATGCAAGCCACTATGATTAACTATTGAGAGAACAGAGTGAAGCAGCTTTAGGATGTACTTGATTGATTGGTGTACATACTGTAGTTGCACTACTACAACAAATAACAGATGCATAACAGAGAAAGAGGAGTTGGCCCGTGGTTTGTGGAAGCAGCTGTAAAGCTGCACACACTTAATCCATGTTTTAATCAACAAGTCATGTTGATCAGTGTTTCCCAAAGCCCAACCTGATGTCCTAATATGTCCCAAAAGAAAATATTGACATTGGTCTTGATTAATTGATTAGTTGTTTGATCCATAAAATGTCAGAAAATGATGAGATGAAAAATGTTGAGGACTGAAAAGGTGACATCCTCAAATGTCTTGTTTTGTCCACAAAACAATATTTCTTCTGCTGTTTTAGAAGAGAACAGAAACCATAAAAATATTGATGTCTGAGAGGCTGAAAACCTTTTTCTGAGAAAATTACTCAGAATGATCAATCACTTATCAAAATAGTTGGTGATTATTTTAATAGTTGATAATAATCAACAAATTGATCAGCTCTAATTAGCGATTAATTTGATCATTGACAGCTGATTGATTAATCGATTAATCCTTGCAGTTGTTGTAGTTTGTTAACATGAATTTCTCTGGTCTGTTTTCCAGGCTTGGTTTCAATGAAACTGCAGAACAGTGGTAAGAAGCTCTCACTTGTCGTGTGTTTTAGTCTGTGTGAGGTTGCACATATTTTACTCCCATGCAAGAGTGTCATTAATGACTCTTGTCAACTCCTGTTTCCTCGCTCAGCCCCGAGAGCTTGCCCAAGGTCCCCCTGAAGATCATGACCCCTGTAATCCTGACTGTGTTTGTTCTGGCTCTCTACCTGCATGGCCAGCAGGTGGAGTCCACCGCACGCCTCGACTTCCTCTGGAAGCTGCAGGTAAATACAACAGTTTCAGACATAAAACAGAAACTAAACTACTATTATTTAAACTCAGCCAAAGGCCTTTTTCACAGTAGACATTTTGACTTTGAGATGTAAAAGCACTGTGTTAGTAATAACCAAGGTTGAAAGTACATTGATGTTCTTGCTGGTACTACCATCTTCATCTGCCACTACCATCATCACTTCATATTGTTTTCCTATCGCCCCTGCATCCCTGAACACACACATTCAACTTTTTAACGCCTGTGTGGTGTAGAGAGAACATCATGTGGGCGTATAGCAAATCATTTATTGTGAATGTTGAAAAAATGTTCAAAGTCAAAATCAGAACAATTTGTTCTGTTTTAAATTAGAAGAATATTACTGCTAAATTAATTACATATTAATAACAGTTCACAAGTGTCTGTCTGTGATTTTTAAGAACACTGGGCACATAAATGAAGGAAGACATGTTTTTGGCCATAAAGAATTCATACGCTAATATGACAAAATGTCCCACAAATGTCTAACAGGATAAAATGATGTGGTGATGTCATTTTATATCCAAAAGGTCAAAGGTCAACTTGACTGTGACATCATAATGCTCAGCTCTCTATTAGTCCTCTGTACCCCTTTTTAAAAAAATAATCTCTAAATGATGACACCATGCTTCTCACTGGAAATTATTCCAGTGCCGTCTGGATAGACATGCATGTAAACTTGGTGCTGGCAAGGCGGTAATTCTAGTTGGAATAAAGCTGAACATTATAAAACAACACAACATATTTTGTTTGTCATTTTATTTAGGAGATTTTTGCAAGAAACGACTGCCTGTCAAAACCCCACAGCCTCGATATCAGACAGTCAGCTGCAGCTGAAGTTGACGTTAGCCAGCAGTAAGTAAAGAGTTTTAGAAAGGCAGCAGGGCTCCCCTCCAGCACGGATTAAAGACCCACAGATCTGTACTGGGCACAAACTGGAACAATTTAAAAGCAATTTAAAGAAAACAAATTCTTGTTTATGCTGACCTAATGTTATCAGATATGTAATGTAAATGTAATCATGACGGGCTGTTGTATGTAGGTTCTGGCAGGCAGCTGCTGTCCACTTTTCCCAGTACTGCATACTGGTATTGAATCTTTTAGTGGTACAGAGTGGCAAATGAGAATGGGAGAAATATAGGACAGGGAGTTGGGGTTGGTTGTGCCGTGTCAGAAGGATTAAATAGAATACCAACATTTGCCATTAATTTTATTAAGATTAGTTACAGATTTTTAGGACGACAGGAAGCACAGACTCCTGGCACAGCTAACGTGTGTTATATTCATTTTAAACATCTTTTTTGCAGCTCAAATTGTCATTCAGCAGTAGGAGCTTAAAAACATATTTTTTTAATGTTCAAATTCCTCCCGTGGTAGCAGCTGCACTCTCCATCATCTGGTTTAAAACAGGTCGAATTACATCAACAATCCATTATTAATGATCATCACTTGATCAGTGCAATAGACAAGTGAAAACACATCAATAATACTAAATGAATAAGACATTTTTGTTTTTAGTACCTAAAAGCAGGAATTGTAGCTTACGTAACTGATTTGATCAGAATGTTTTCATGGTTTGTTCACCCTGTGTGGCGCACAATACTGTTTTGGCCTTCTTTCAGCCCTGGCAGCATACGTTAATACAAACATTAATAAAAAAGTAATAAAAAGTCCCAGTAAAACAGTGTGAGTTTGAGTCAGTATGCACCACACCAGCACCCTGACACTGAAGCAGCTAAATGCAACGTAGCCATAAATAATATTATTATTTGCACCTGTTTTACCTACTGTGACATGTCAAAATATCTTCCATGAAAAGGGCCTAAAGCAACACTTCAGGAATCTAGTCATATGACGGTGAGACTTAGCACCCACATCTCTCCCTGTCCCTCCTCAGGCCACAGAGGAGAAAGAAGAGATGGAGGAGCTGCAGGCATACAATCGCCGCCTGCTCCACAACATCCTGCCCAAGGACGTAGCCGCCCACTTCCTTGCACGGGAACGCCGGAATGATGAGTTGTACTACCAGTCGTGTGAGTGTGTCGCAGTCATGTTTGCCTCCATCAGCAACTTCTCTGAGTTTTATGTGGAACTGGAGGCAAACAACGAGGGAGTGGAGTGTCTCAGGCTGCTCAATGAGATCATCGCCGATTTTGACGAGGTGAGAAGAAAGACATAAAAGAGGATGATGAATACAGATTACAGTTCTTTTCAATTGCTAAGATTGGTCTAAACTCCAGTCACATTTTCAAAACTCTTCACAAAGTCAGTGAAACAGAAATCTATGTGGACCAAAGTGTGAATCATTGCTTTCACACAAAATTCATTCAGTGACTACATTTCCCACTACATTTATCACTCAAAGGCCTGTATATTAATTATTTTCTAACTCATACTCTACGACTTGTAGAGACTTGTAAACATTGTGCTTTATATTTGTAGGACATTTTTCAATTGGCAACACACTAATTTCAAAACAGTTAAAATACATTCAAAACAGAATGATGGCAAATATCAGGCATTTCTGCTGTAACCATATTGAAACATATAGAAAGACCAGGCAGAATATCTCCAGTATAATTACATAAATAATACTTAAAAGAACATAGCTTATTGCAACTATTGTTGAAAACTTAGATGTCCTGTTTGACAAAAGAGGATAGTACACAGTAATGTACAGTAAGATTGATGTCTTTTTTTTTTGTAATAACATTATTATTGCAGCCCAGGAATTTCAGGAATGTGTTTGTATGTCAATTACTCTGCAAAGTTATAGAAAACATAAAAGATATTTAAGCAAATCACTGCATTTGAGATTCATTCTTGTTATATTGCATGTACTTTAATAAACTTTAAAGATTAAAGTTCATTAAAGTTGGTGAAGATGCATGTTGGTAATGCAGAATGTTTTGAAAAAGTTGCTTCAGTATTGACAGATGCTTGTAAGCAATTGAAATAAAATGATAAATCAGTATAGAGAATATATACTGGATAAAGTCTGTAAGATGAGGTAAGCAGATGTTTGTTTTATGCTGAATTGCTGCTTTATTTGTCTTGTTTTTTGCTCCTATGCATTGTTGATTACTCGTCCCTAGATCATCAGTGAGGAGAGGTTCCGTCAGCTGGAGAAAATCAAGACCATCGGCTCCACCTACATGGCAGCCTCCGGCCTCAACGACTCCACCTACGACAGAGAAGGCCGCTCTCACATCCTGGCTCTGGCCGACTACGCCATGAGGCTCAGGGAGCAGATGAAATACATCAACGAGCACTCCTTCAACAACTTCCAGATGAAGATAGGTAAGCCTGGGAGGTTGTGGAAATTGCTCTTGAAACCTTATCTGATAAATCTTCTTTGTGTTGGCATTAGTTTAAAAAATCCTTTTCCCGGTCAAAGGAGAGCTACAGTGATCTACCTCTTTTGAAAAAGGGTTATCATTGAGTTAATATGCTGGAGGTGGTATGATGTAACACAGCAGGTGATTTGTTCTCAGGATTGAACATGGGGCCAGTGGTAGCAGGGGTGATTGGAGCCAGGAAACCCCAGTATGATATCTGGGGGAACACAGTCAACGTGGCCAGCCGGATGGACAGCACAGGAGTCCCAGACTACATCCAGGTACTGCACACACTCTTTTCCAGGCCTTTTTTAAAATAATAAAATTCTTTAGAATATGCAAAACAAGACAGGCACCAAATAAATATAAATGTTGGAGACAAAAATCAAACAACACTGGTAGAAATAATACTGCAGCAAACCGAACACAGAAAAGGAAACAAAGGAGAGGTCATACTGAAAATCAGAAAAGGATATATACAACAAAACAAAAGAAACAAAAACATTAAGACCACAAAGGAGCAAGGTAAGAGACATTACAAAAGTAAGGACAGAGAAACAGATTTGGAAAGTTTTTTAGCCTGTTTTGTTTATTGTTTCCATAAATGTTGGTGACTTAAAGTAGAAAATATCTAAAATTATATATGAACACTGTGAATGAGGGACAGCTTCTGTTCCATCTACAAGTATGAATATGATATTTACCCAAAATAATCACAAGATTCAAAGTGTCAAAAAATTTGCATTCAAGTTGGCCATAAAATTCTTCTCACTACCTGCTCAGTTGAGCCCGATGGAAACTGGATTTTCAGGGCAGATGGTGATTAGAGGTGGGTGATATGGCCCTAAACTTATATTGTGATATTTCAGCAGATTCTGAAATGATATTCTTGACGATATAACAAACTACTGAAAAATATTTGGGGTTTAGAGCATACAATAGCCAATGGTGAAATCAGTTTGTTATATTTGTTTTATATACAAGCATCTTTTTTCAGAATTATGTTATGTTAAAAAAAGAAAAAATATTATACAGTTGGATAATGTACCATGAGTGGGTCAGTATTGCAAATTATTATTACATGGCTTTGTTAAAAACACAATTCTGATTCGTCAATTACAGCATTCTCAGGTGTGTTCTGAATCATCGACCATTGTTATGAAGAACAGACTGTTTTTGTTTTTTTTTATGAAGAACAGACCTGAAGTTGCTTGAAGGAACGGATCGTTGCTATGGACACAGTTCTGATGGTAGACTGTGGAGGAGCAAAATTGTTTTTAAAACAATAAAATCAATTTAGATCAACAGTTTGTGTAAAATTATTGATTTTCTAACCCTTTCATGGTTGATTCAAGACCTCGATGTGTGTGTACCTTTATTCTGTTCCCTGTACATTATCACACTTACTTCATGGCTACTTACTTTAAAAAAGTTAATAATTTGACATGACGTATTCATCTGAAAATCATTTTATTTTATAATGCTGTAATCAACAAATCAGAATCAAGTATTTAAGTAAGCTGTGTAATATTGAAAGATAAAATTGCCCGACCAATAAATCAGTTGAACTCTGCTCTTCAGCTGTTGGTAATTTAATGTTCACAAGAACATGAAGTGGCAGTTTTAGTTATTGTTAAATGAATCAGCCACATACCAATCTAGTGACTTATGAATTAGTCATTACGCTGTGTGTCAGCAGTCTCCTCAACACGAAAGTGTGCATCAGTGATGCTTAGACATACATAAATCTTACACAAGTTCTGCATTTTTATCATCTTCTGCGTTAGGAAACGAAAGTCCACACCACTGTTGTCTTTCTTGGAACTGAGAGATGTTTATCACTCCAAGGCGTGTACATTTGTAATTATTGTTTGTGGACAAAGTCTTTTCTCTGTATGAAAGTCATACAAATACTAGTTCTGCTGATACAATCTGTGCACAGACATCTGCTCTGCAGAAGTGCCCTTGAGCTAAAGTCCCTGTCAGCACCGGACATGCTGTTCTTGAGCAGCAGAAACGGTGCTCTAGTGTTCCTCTGAAGGAAGGCACGAAGCTAAATCTGAATTCCCCACATTTATCTGATCTTCAAGAGGGAAATCTGTGGAAACCACAGTGAACAGTCATCACGTTCCCCAGAGAGGCAGTGACAGTCACGTCAGCTAAGGACAAGATTACCACAGTCTGATTTATCATCTCATTCATGGACTTAGAGTTGATGTCAGCACTCATTTTGAAAAGTGTGAAGTACAGCAGCTTAACTGAGAGCCGTGGTGGGATTTCTTCCACAAATCAAATCCATAAATTGGCTGCCAGAGCGATACAGTCAGGACAATGCTGCCATCTGTTGTACAGTATCAGTCACTGCAACTCAAAATGCCCTCTATGATACACAGTTTATAAACAGGAGGGCTGCAACAGATGATTATTCCCATTCCCAGATAATCTGTTGATTTTTTATTGTTAAGTCTATGAAATGTCCAAAAATTTAGATGATGTCTTATATGAACAACAGTCCAATTTATAAGACAAAACACAGAGAAGCAGTAAATCTTCACATCTAACATACAAGTCCAAACAGTCCAGAAGATGTTTAGTTTACAGTTTTAAAAAATAGAGAAAAGCAAAAAATCCCCACCTTTGAAAAACTGGAACTAGTAAGTGTAAGTGTATTCCTAATAAATGACTTCAACTAAATTGATTGTCAGAATTGCTGTGGATTAATTTTCTGTTGATTCTAACTATTTGTTTCAGCACAAACAGATAAATAGATCTATTTTGCTATACTTTTATACAAAATGTAGTACTTTTTAAACCTGTGATCCATTCTTAAAGGGACAGTTCACCACAACATCCACATTTTTCCTTTTATCTTGTTGCTGCTGTGTTTATCCATCTCCTATAGATAATTTTGGAGTGTTTTTTCGAGATATCAGCTGTAGAGGTGTTTGTCGTCTCTCATATATCCTGGAACGAGATGGCTTCTGGAGCGCCAAAAATATATTTGGAAAACTAAAGAGCAGTGTCTCTTTACAGTTATTCAAGATAATCCACAGATGTTGTTGTGAACAGTTTCATGTAGGAATCACACCAAAACAATCTAGAGCTAAGAAATATGTTTTTTTTTTGTTTTCAAGCTGTCCCTTTAAACTAAATTGAATTGTTGTTGATTAATTTTTTGTCAATTTACTATCTGTTTCAGCACTAACAGATGAATAAATGTATTTTTTGTGTGTACTTTTTTCTGCCTTTATATGAAATGCCTTACGTTTTAAACCTTTTATCTGTATCAGATATTCCATTCTTAATGTTCTGTCTGTTTCACAGTGACTTTAGAGAGATTATTCATGAAACCGGGACTGACAGTGTCTCTCTTGCGAAGGGTTGAGTGTCTCACGTCCATGGTGTCAAATGTCCGTGTCCTGTCTTAGGTGACCACAGACTTACACCACGTGCTGGTCAACAACGGATACCAGCTGGACTGTCGAGGTGTTGTCAAGGTGAAGGGGAAGGGGGAGATGACCACTTACTTCCTCACCAGCGGTCCCCCAGGCAGTTAACAGCAGAGAGGCCGACCGCAGCGTGACTCCCACTGCACTGATGAGACAGAGACTGCAGAGAGACAGAGTGGTCAGCTCGACGATGAGCACTGAGGCGCAGTGCGAACACACTGGGGAACGGGAGACGGCCGACACAGACGAGCTCGGCCCGTCTGTATGTTGTCACGTACTCAGATGCACACATGTAGGACATTGTCCATGTTTGAAGGCTTTTTCCCAAGCTGCTCGAGAGATCACGAAGCCCAGTTGCCTTAGAACGGAAGTGGCTATGCTTGTCTTTATGAGCAATAGTACAAGTATTTCATCTGGAGTCGTTTATTTATTTTCGTGCGGATGGATTTTTGAGATGACCTTGTACAAAAAAGAAAACACATATATACAAAAAAAAAAACTATGTTACTTAAAAGAAAATATGCAAGGACAAACATGAAGGATGAAAATGACCAAAGAACAAATGTTTGATATGAAACACACTAATGATTCTGTTCAACAGTAACCTTAAGTAATTTATTCATATTTTGACAGCAGAGGCCACGGTAACGTCACTGTCGTTGATAGTGACAAACACTTTTTTTGTCATGAACTTATTCATGAAGGAGAACACACACACGCACACATACGCAGATAGAAAACACTCACAGTAACCTTGGCTTGGACTGGCTGTGTTTCTTATCAGGGCCTTCTTTGTTTCTTCCAGTCTGGACACGAGGCTGATTGATTACTCGCTCCCTGCAATGTATTTTTGGTTGAAGCCAAAAACAAGAGGTGTGAAATGAAGAAAGAACATTTGCATTAGTATGACGGTACTGAAGAGAGATTGTTAAACTGGGTTACACTTTATTTGAAGGGGCGTGCATAAGACTGTCATTATATTGTCATAACCATGTCATGACACCTGCCATGAACTGGAAAGAGTCTTTTTGAAGGTTTGACTGTTGTCATCAAGTGTCATTTGGTCAATTATGTCACTTTTAATGCAAAGTTTACATTTTTTTTTAAATGTCTTTGTTATAACAACTTGACAGCAATTAAGCCAATAATGTCTTTGTTATGACAGATTGACATAAATCAAGCCAATGATGTCTTTGTTATGGCAACTTCACTTTAACACATTAACCAAGAAACCAATATCTCTGTTAGGACAAAACCAAACCACTTATGACAATATAATGTCATATATAATAATATAATGTCAAACTTAAACTTTTTTTTTTTTTTTTAAGTTTGATAATGTCAAACTGTCATGATAAAGACATTGATAGGTTGTTTTGTAATGGTTAATGTGAAGTTGCCATAACAAAGACATTTTTGTCTTGCTCATTGTCAAGTTGTCATAACAAAGATGTTATTGGCTTGGTTAATGTCATGTTGTAATAACAAAGAACAGTGTCACGAACAGTATCAGCTTTGCATTAAAAGTAACATACCTGACCAAATAGCAGTTAATGATGACAGTCATAAACATTCATAGACTCCTAGATGTTCATGACAGCTGTCATGACATGATTATAACAGTGTAATGACAGGCTTATGCACACTCAAATAATAATAGTGTTACCTTAAACTGTTATGATACATTTTATATAAGTGTGTGTGTGTGTGTGTGTGTGTGTGTGTGTGTGTGTGTGTGTGTGTGTGTGTGTGTGTGTGCCGTATGTATGCATGTTTGGGTGTGTGTGTGTGTGTGTGTGCCGTATGTATGCGTGTTTGTGTGTGTGTGTGTGTGTGTGTGTGTGTCGTATGCATGCATGTGTGGGTGTGTGTGTATGTACGGATGTGAGCACACGTAGCTCAATGCTGATCTTTATCTATAAAGGGGCATACTGTAACTTTTCACTGTGAGGTTTTTATGATACTGTATGACAATGCTTTCTTGCCAAACTGGTTGCTGCAAGGCATGTTTTATATTATCCTTCAGAGTTGTGTGCCCATTCCTGATTTCTTGTGTCAAATGATCCTTTGAAGAGAATTATGTCAACAGCGCCTTTTACTGGACTGTGATTTTGACTGATTTCATTCCAACTTAAATAAGACAAAGCCTATGAAACATATATATTTTGGATTGTGTTCCATCATGTGAACATAAACTGGTTTCCTGACAGTTTCAGGATTATCTGATCACAAATATTGCCTTGAGATTATTCAGTTCCCAGGTCCATGTACTTCATGGGCCAATATTCACAACTTTACACAACAGTATTTGACCCAGGCTGGTTTTACTTGGCACATGGAGGCTTGAAACCCCCCAAAATTCAACAATTTCAAACGCCATTTTCCCCAAATGTTACACTCAGGGTGGGATGCTGTGAAATCGTACTGCTGTGTTCCAGGTTGTAAACCTTGTACAGCATAAACAGCATATTTGATAACCCATTCAGCCACCTCCTAGCTAACATTAGCATTTGATAGTTTTACACGATACAATAGGAAAGGCAGAAATCAATTCTAAAATATCAATGCACATTTTGGACACATCTGTTTAAGCCTGGAAGTAAAATGCTAATCAAACTTGTAATGTGAGCTAATGTTAATGTTCGCTGTCTTGCTGTCTCTTTAGCTGACCTCAGAAGTGTTATTTTTAAGTCAGTAACTTTGTGCGACGTTATGCTCACTGGAACAGACTGTGCAGCGTTCCTACATATTACATCAAACACAAAAGTTTTATAAGGAAAAGTGTAAAATCAGACTGTTCTAACCCAACATACTCATAATACTGAGACAACAAGACAGTTAACATTTACGTTAATCTACACTGCAAGCTTGATGACATCCAGTCTGTTTTACTTCCAGCTATAAATAAATGTTTCCAAGATGTGTGTTGATATTTTAGAATTAATTTATCAAATTTATCTTCTCTCATGTAACACTGGCAAATTGTAACGTTAGCTAGGAAGTGGTTGAATGCTAACATTAGTTGCCCTACCATTATCAGATATGTTGTTTTATTTTGAAATATGCCCAATGTCCCTGCCAATTTTCACTATCCATTGTCTTTACAGTTGCTGATAATTCAGAAAGTGGTGAAACAATAAAAAAAAAAATCAGATTCTCTATGTTTGTACATCTTGTAACCTGGAACACAGCAGTACGACGTTTGAGATTCCCAGTCTGAGCATGATGCCAGAGGAAAATGTCCACCGTTTGAATATGATGAAATAATTGTTCAAAACAATAACGATATGAATGTATGTAATAATGGATATTTTTTTCCACATTGAAACTACTACTGAAGAAAACAACCACTCTTTACATTGCCTTGGGTATTGAAGGAAGGAACTTAATCATTGTACTCGAGGCCCTTTACACCTGGTGTTGATATGCTCACTTTTCTGTCTGAGCCTAAAGATGTTGCCTCCATAGGCCACAAAAATGATCCTCACTTTTGCTTATCCCTCTCTATCCTTTAAATGAAAGGTCAACTAAACACTGTTGCATTTTTCCTTTAAAAAGTGGCAGCGTTTAAGAAATAGTGCAATGATTGATTTGATTAATTTCCCCCTTGGATAGAAATCAATAAAAGGCTGTTTTTTGCATTGAATGTGTTTATTGGATTCATTGTTTCTACTGATGCCCTTGGATCTCTACTGTACAGTAGAGACAACAGTGATCAATGGCACTGGTTCCAAACCTAGAGGTCCCAACCCCCACTAGAGGTCGCCAAAGCCTCACCGGGGTCATGAGGTCTTCTTTCTTTTAGGGGTGTACAGGCCTGTATCTCAGCATTTCATTCAATTCTGTGAGGAAAAATAAAGTAAAATGTTCTTTTTAAAGTTCATCTTATTATGTAAGATATTTTTAAAAATCTCAGGATAAGGACATGGTGAAGACCTGAACACAAGTTATATTCACAGATCCTAAACATCCTCATCCTGTATTAGTGAAAACACACATTTAAAAACAACTAAAGGCATAAAATAGCCTAAAAAAAAAAACCCTAACCCTAACCCTGTTCTGTTATAATTATGTATTGAATATAGCATGAAATTTCCCATCTAGCCGTGTTGACAAGAATAAATAATAATAATTTAAAAAAAGAAAATAAATATATGATTATTATTGTTTCAGAAAATGCCAGTCAATATTTCAGACATCGAACACTTAATCCACAACAATGGATGAAAAATCAAATAAACACAACCTCCCCAGCAGTTCATTTCAGAACTGTTTATCCTGGTTAGAAGTGCTCTGTTTGTTTGGCTTTAATTTAGCTCTCATGTCAATCAGCAGCCTGCAATCAAGATTTCTCCCTGTGACAGTAACCTGAGAGACGCCTCCTTCTCATTTTCTGAATAAATCAGTCTACAGTTTCAAGAGGGTGATACAGGAGAGAGTATTTAATTGCTTGCACATGAATAATGAATTTCTGTTGAGGTAATGGCGATGTTCACTTACAGCACTCTATGCTGAACATTAATTAAGCAACATAAATTCCTCGTAATCCCTGATGAAAAAAGCACTAATGTGTAGTATAATAGGCTGATGATACAGGGACTTGTAATGTGTCTGTAATATAAACCAGTACAGTGGTTCTCAGCCTTTTAGAGTCATGGCCCTTCAGAGTAATCAGGCTGGTGTTTGTGACCTCCACAATAAATCAATTTTTTGATAATGAGCAAAACTGGATATATCTCTTTGGTTAACATGAGGCACAAAAGTGGCAAAATAAAAAAGAGTTTGTGTGTCCAATCATAACTGTGTACACACACTTGAACTCTCTCAGACAGAGTAAATTAAATCTATCTGAAGGCAAATTACATCACTGGTACATGTGATGTCATGTAAAAACCACTCCCCAGTCTAAAGTCTTCATAACCATTTCATGACTCCTTGAAAATTATCCCACAATTCCCTTGGGGGTCCTGACCCTCAAAGGAATTGTGAGATATAGTTAAGTAGGTTTTTTGTTTGTTTTTTGATTTTTTTTTATACTGTGATTTTTGTATCATCAATATTCAAAAATATTTTTTCTCTAGTAGCTGCGTGATATCTGCACAATAGGCTATTTGAAATTTTATTGGAATTTTGTTGTTTCTTTTTTGAATTTTTGCCTTTCTTTGATTTCTTTCATTTTTTGCTCATTTATTTATTTAGTTGTTTTTGGGGGGTTTTTTTTAAATAATTTTGTGTTTTTTTAATTCTGTGGTGGGGTTTTTTTTTGTATCTTTTTGATTTTTGTATCAAATATTTTTACCTCTGGTTTGTTTTGACAAATTTGTTCTTATTTATTTAGGTTTATTTGTTTTTGTTTTTCCACGTTTTTTTTTTTTTTTAGTTTTTTTTACTTGATTTTTGTATCATATGAACATTTTTACCTCTAGTAGCCGCATGATATGTGCACAATATCTTAAATTTGACGCACTTTTTGTTTGTGTTTGTTTGTGTTTGCTTGTTTGTTTTGTGTTTTACTTTTTATTTACTCCGTAGTTGTTTTTTTAATTGTATTTTTGGTTATTTTCTGCATGGGGCCTGTGCTGTGTTTTCATTGGAAGCCCTGTAAGACGCGGTGTAAGACGCGCGCGTCCAGCAGGGGACTCACTCCAGCTAATCATTTCAACAAATGGCACCTGTTCGTTTTAAAGGAAAAGCCGGGAGGCCACCACGGAACTGCTGCCGCTGTATCCTGGTTAGGTCAAAACTCCCGTCTGACAACGTCAAAAAACCAGACAGACCGCAGCAGCCTGCGCATTTGTCAAGTTTTCACGCAAACACAGAAATCTGTCATCGAGCGGAACAGGTGAAGGCGACAACTGCTCGTCTGTCTGATGGTAAGTGGCGATATTTTAAAGAGACAGAAACATTTAATATTGAACTTTCAGCAGCGTCTCGGTGTCATTTGTGTCACTGACTGCCAGGTCTCGTTGGTCTGTCAAATATATGATTTTTAGAGCCGCTAAAAGAGATAAAAACGTGTTGTTAAGAGCCTTCAGTGGGCCTGCAGAAGCAGAATAGTTTCAATTAACTCTTCCTCATTTCGCTTTAGTGCGTCGCTGAGTTGAATGACTTTTGTGAGTGCTCAGCATCTTTTATTGAAAATCCTGTTTGTCTGCTTGTGCTTCAAGTTGCTCTCAGCTGTAAGGAAGTGTGGAGTTGATTTGTTTTATATGCAAAATATTTCTAACACCTCTCTTCATCATAATACAGACAGTTGGCTCGTTGGGGCAAAACTTGATATCAGTTTGGCAGTCAGTCCAGATTTACAGGCTCTCATAATGGGCTGGTCAATATATCAGTATTCTGATTTCAGACTAGATATTGCCTAAGTGTTGTCTTTTCCTGGTCAGGCTGCATTACAGTAATTTTATGAACTCGTCAAACTCTTCTAGCTGTTCTATTATTTGCCTTTATATTCTTATCATTAATATTGGTATTAAGGTATTTGGGCAAAAATATTGGGATATTTGTGTTTGTCCATATTCCCCAGCCCTAATACTGAATGAATTATTTAACTTTATTTATTATTTTCTAAATATATGTTATTGATTTTCAAAGTATTTATCTCACGAGAGCAGGAGATACAAAACTGTAAAAATGTATATATGACTTCAATTAATTCCTTACAAAATGCAAAGAAGTCCTATTTATCAAGTATATATCAACCTGATTCGATCATCTGCAGAGCCAGACAGATACTTCATCTCATATCTCATATTATCAGCTGTATCTGTCTATATCAATATTAGCCTATGTGTTGTCTGATATATATATGTACATATACATTACACACATACGGATACAATTATTAAAGCTACCAGTGAAAGTTTAGTTTCTCAGTTTCATTGCCTTGATGTGATTTTATATGTCACTGCCCTGTAAAAACCACTTATCCCCAAATTTTGTGATTTTGAATTTTCTGCCAAAACTGAAGGAGGGAGTACTCCTTTATCAGTTGAGACACTTCTCTTATTTTTTTAAGCTGAACAAACCATTCGCAAAGACAATGGATCATCTGAAAAATGCAAAGCTAAAAACATGGCTGGTTTTTTAGCCCCTGAAAACATTTTTCATTGAACAGCGACAATATATTAATAAAGAATATAGTCTCTTATATCAATATCAGGATTTGCTTTCATCCCCAGAAATCCAGAATAGGATAGTGCCAATAATTTAATACAAAGAAGCACTATCCATCAAATACGTAATGGTCTCATTTTTAAGGTTGTCTGACCAGATACTTTTCATTCCTCCTCCTCCTTTTACACAACTGTAGTGAGTGATAGTAAACTGGATTAACTGGTTACCTGTCAGAGACAAATGCACAGTGGACTGTGGCTGGTTCCCTTTTCTGGAACGCATAAAAAGAGTGTCCTCTTGAATGAATTATGAAGGAGGCTGGCTTGAGAATAGAGTAAATTAATTATGACCAAGTAAGAGTGAGTCTCTAACTGAACAGTGATCACCTAAGCATGTGCAGATGTCCTACATTGCGACGATATCCTGTTTCACATGGCAGGAAACAGCCTCTTACTGTGCCAAGGCTCTGTGATGTTATGGTACTGTCACGCGCCATGTAGCAAACTGTATTTCCTGTAGCGGCTGACGGATGATCATTACTGGTGATGTGCCCTTGGAGCAGGTGTCTAAGCGAGCAAGGTGTGGTGCGTCACTCATTAACCAGTGTGGGAGCTGCAAGGTGAGCCAGCAGTGTTGCAGCCCACCTGCTGCCACGTGGGTCCAGGAGGACTGAGGCCTTAGCAGGTGAATTCAGGTGTTTACTGAGAGGTGTGGTATGTTTATTTGCGCCTCCCTGTTCTCTTTCCACCCGCCCAGTGGGACTGTTCCCCAAAGAGACAGGGAGGGAGGAGCAAGGTTGGTTAGATTTCCTGCTGCTATGACTCTTACACAGAGGCACAAACCAGTTTAAAGCATTTCCATTGTGCTTGTCGTCTTTTTTGCTACAGGAATAATTCGCTGATTGTTTGGTGAGTTTAAGAAGGTAAGGGTTGACGAAGGGTGGCTTTTGAATGAAGTGTTTTTCAGGGACCAGCTGAAACTAAGGCTGTAATGATTAATCAATTAGTTGTCAACTATTAAATTAATTTTCCAAGAAAAAAATCAAAATTCTTTGATTTCAGCATCTGAAATGTGAATATTTTATGGTTTCTTTACTCCACTCTGACACTGAATTTAACATCTTTGGGTTTTGGGACAAAAAATGCATATTCTTATCTCTAGTGCTGTTAATCTCTCTAGATTGTTTTGGTGTGAGTTTCAGAGATATGAGACATGTCTGCTTTCTCTCCAGTTTAATGGGACAAATGGCACTCGGTCTCTGGTGCTCAAAGCCCCAAAAAAATACATTTGAAAACCATTGTCTCTTAAAAAAATATGGCCTCGTTACTCAAGTTAATTCGCAGACCTTGCTGTGAGCAGCTTTATGTTGGAACTACTTTCTTTCCATGACAGATTCTACCGGAACTACTTTCTTTGCGCTAGAAAGAAAATAGTTCCAATATGAAACTGCTCCCAAGAGTGTCTGTGAGTGTCTTATCTAGAGTCACAATTTCCAGAAAGAGACACTGGTGTTAAAATGTTTTTTGTTTTTTGTTGATTTTTGATGCTTTGAGTAGCACAAGTCAAGTGCTATCTAGCTCCATTATATTTGAGAGAAGAGACACATATGTGGCTGATATCTCCAAATCTCTGTAACTTACACCAAAACTATGGCTAACCAGTTATCAACTACTGAGCCCCACTGTAAGATCATGATCTAAAACTCTTCTGTATTTGAGGTTGCTGTAAGCCAGGAGTTGTTGTGGTAGAGAAAATAAAAGGAAGTAGTTACTGCTGGTCATTGCAGTACATCCTTGTATTATTTTCTTATTAAGACGTTCAGTTACATTAGTGACAGTGATGGTTCTTTTCTGCAGGCTGCTATTAGTGTGTTTCTTTCATTTATGCCGTTGTTATTGCACTATTGTTTTGTTAGCTTAGCTTCCTTAGCCCAGCTAGCTGGCTAACTTTGTATAGCCCCCTCTCCCCCAGCAAATAACCATATCATCGTCCATTGTGATGTTTGATTTTGGCCATTGTCATTTGCCAATTCAGTAGACATTGCCCAATCATAAAAAATAGTGGGGATGTTAATGATTAATCAGTATTTGATTAATCACTAGAATTTAAAAATATATTAATCGAGTCTAGAAATGGTAGTAACTGCACCTCATTTCTCACTGATTTGTTTGTTAAATATGAAAACTTAAATTAAACAAAATGAGGAAAACATGAGAAGACATCCAGAAAAATAAGAATAATTACTAATGATTAATCAGTTTGTAGTGTTCAACTAATGGTTAAGTAACATGCACAAACTTTGCAGCCCTATTAAATAGAATCACAGGCCAGAGGTATGTGTTTTTGATTTTGGGGTGAACTGTCCCTTTAATCATTAGTCACAGCCCTTGTTGAAACGCTCACATAGTATGCACAGACATTTTATAGCCTGCCTCCTGGGATTTATTTTTTGTTTTTTGTTTTTTCTACTTTTAACAGCATTTAGGACATCCAATCTGAAACATGCGTCTGTTCCTGCGCCGCCGTATGTCCCCTCTAAAGCTGGCGATGCTCGGGGGGACCCTCTTCCTTGTGGCTCTTGTCATTCTCCAGCGGGACGTTGGATCCTCGCCTGTTGGTGACCCCTGGTTTCAGGAGCTGGTGGACAGGAAAGACAAGGTGATGGTCATGGTGCGTGACGCCGTCAGAGGCTTCCAGATCGGAGCTCCAGAGCCGCCACCGGCACAGGAGCAGCCCACCCAGGACGTGAAGTGCCCCGCTGGATTCTACACTCAAGCTGAGCTCAAACCTCACCTGGAGAGACCACCTCAGGACCCAAATGGCCCCGGGGCTGATGGGAGGGCATTTCAGAATGACCACATGAGCCCAGAAGAGGAGAAGGAGAAGGAGGAGGGTATGACGCGGCACTGTTTCAACCAGTTTGCCAGCGACCGCATCTCGCTTAGCCGTAGTCTTGGGGATGACACGAGGCCTCCAGAGTAAGAACATGTTCTCAAAATAAACTCAGATAGTTTGGACTTAATCACTGGTTTTCCAACCAGTGTGCTGACATGTACACAGCAGGCCAGATAATACCCAGCTGGGGTCACGCTCAGAGCAGTGAATTATTTACATGAATTTTCATATTGAGCTCTCTATTATCCTGCAAAATCACTATACAGCAACTGAGTGTCGCAAAGCAGCGTGCACCTGTCAGTTAGTGGTTGGAAGATGTTAGGGTTCAATGTTAGTGTATTTTCTTTCTTTTTTTTCATTTGCTTTGTCAGGAAGTGGGCCAGAAATCGTCTTGTCAGAAAATTTTTACTTGCCCCCTGTACAAACTGTTTTATTTATTAGCCGGTTATGAAATAACAACAAAGACTAAAGTTACTTGTCATGTTTAATCGAGGGCTGCAAATGTTAGAAAATAGTGAAAAATCAGTTTCTCAAAGTCCAAGGTGATCATATGTCAGTCCAAAACCCAAAGATATTCAGTTTAATAAGATAAACTGATAAAACCAGGAAATCTACATGTTTGAGAGGCTGAAAACAGTATTTTCCTCCAACTTTGCATTTTATTTGCCAAAGGCAAATGGGCAATCTGTACTGTTGAGTTGTGGACACCTCTCGATTATGGGTGTAAATCACAAGTTTTATTACAATATGATATTATATTGATTACGATAACAGTATGATATTTTCTGATATCACAAAGTCTGTCACAATATTGATTTTGTTTCAATTCAGGGCCTGCGATCAATATCATGCCCATTCAGTTATATTTATCTTATCTCACAAAATACAACTAAATTTTGATACAGCAATTTTATGACTGAACTCTTTCAGGCATTTCTGACACGGACATGATGTGGGAATTTCAAAATAAAGGCACATCTTAAAGATACTGGATTATTGAACATTGAATCGATATATCGATCCAGATCATTGCACCCCTACTCATGATTTGATGGATTTTGCTGCATCAAAAATTCTATACATAATTTATTTTTTCCAAATGTGTAACTACATGCTGCTTTTAAAACATAGTGTATTTGTGACAGTCCATTAACATTACAACTGAAATAAAACGTTTTATTTACTTCCATTATCTTTTAATGTCAGACATTTGCTGGGTCCAGATTCTTAAATGTGAGGATTTGTTGCTTTTCTTTGTCATTTATGGTAGTAACTGAAGAGACTTTGAGTTTTGGACTGTTGGTTGGACAAAAGAAGCATTTTATAGACTAGATGATTGATCAAGTTAATCGTGGAAAGTAATTGTCAGATTAATCAATAATGAAAATAATTGGTAGCTGCTGCCCTAAACTTCATAGAAGCCAAAATGCTTCCATAGGTTTGCTTTTAAGTCAGTGGGTGCTCATGCTCAGCCATCGTCATCAAAACTCAAGAAGTAGCCTAGTGTAGAACAAAAACACGTTTGTTTATGGTCAGTACATCTCACCATCTTATTGAATCAGTTATAAGGAACATACAGACAGGTCTTACAGGCGATCATAATGTCAGGAGATGGGTTTTAAATTTCCAATTATTGACTTTTCTGCAGTTAACCATAATCTTTAAAGAATCAAGATGCATCTAAGAATCTATTCCCCACCCCACCCCCATCCCTAATGTCAGTAGTATTCTGAATAAATGAGACTGATTATATGTGTGGTAGACTTCTGAACATATCACAAGCTTGAAAGCCCTTGAGTTGTTTGCGTTTTCAAGTGGCTTTTTAAATGAACTGATTATTTATGGCTGTTTGCACATGGTGCTGTTTTAGTGTTAGTGGGCAGACCTTGAATATCTGCAAACAATGCTCTGTTATACGTGGCACTGCTGTGACAGTCATTTTATCAGATACGCCTCTCACTTTTGCACACTCCTTTATCTTTGTGTCTGTGGTTTGACGTGACTCTCCTCGCTCAGGTGCGTGGAGAGGAAGTTTCGCCGCTGTCCTCCTCTGCCTACCACCAGTGTTATTATTGTCTTCCACAATGAGGCTTGGTCCACCCTCCTCAGGACGGTCTACAGCGTCCTGCACACGTCGCCTGCCATCCTGCTTAAAGAGATCATCCTGGTAGATGACGCCAGTGTTGCAGGTGTGAAAAATGTGAACACACACAATGACAAAATATGGTTAAAAACTCTCTGACGGGAAAATATGTTTGATGGCTGGCTGAAACTACAGTTTTGTTATGTAAGGATATGTTTCTTGAAAGACACTCACCTTACAGTTCATTTGCATACATAAAATATATCAGCACTTCCAGTCACGTATGAAAACCAATTTAAAAGAAAGGAAAAGGAAAGATACACAGCTACACACAAATATACCTGTAATAAAAAGATACCTGTAATAAAATTCATCAACATCAATTTAAATATACAAGTGAAATAGTAAAGACATATATGACATATTAATTGAAACATAACCTGTTGTAGTGGCAATTAATAAAAACAGAAACTGAAGAAGTCATAAAATGAATGAATAAAAATAAACATGCACATATTCTGAACATAGGCATGTACTGACTCACAAATGCACCAGACATAAGCAGGATTAGAAGAAATGAAAGTACAGCACCAAATTGTGTTTTAAATAGATTTAATGGTGAAAAGAAAACCCACCCTTCAATGATGTGAAGATAAAACTGACACTTGAACTCACTGCGTATGTTTCACAGCACAGTGAGCAACAGTGAAGAGACATTTTTAAACAACATGATAGAAAATCACCAGGAAGCCCTATAAGATACAAACATGGAAAATGTATAAGTAATTTATCAGTTAAGTTGACCTTCAGAGTGTTAAGAGCACCATTCCAGTCACTGTAAACCATGAGCTTTGATAAGACAACCCAGAATGATCTTGATGCTTTCTAATGGCATGCACACACAGTAACAGCAGAAGAGACAGAAGTTTAACATGAAACATGAAACAACAGTTAACAGTCATAAATGACTGTGTACCTTACTACATCCACAAGGCTATGCTCTGGCGAAATGCAAATAACAGTGGTGAGCATGAAGTTGTCGGCAGACTCTGCAAGGGGACCGCCTCCTCAGGGAGAGCTGGCCAAAGTGACAGTTATGATAAAAGAAACCTATCGTTGATGTCCAAGTGCAGCTTTGTAAAATGTTTGCATAGGGAAAAAAAATCTAACATGTTAAGGGTTATGGCTTAACTGTGCAAACACTGTCATACAGTACCACAGCAAAAATACTAAGCGCAAGTTAGGTTGTGCATCTGTCCACATCTGTCTGTGTATTCATCCCTTCAAGAGAATATTCAGGTTGCATGGACTGTGTGTCTCCATGTGCATCTTGACACTCTGTGACATGTGGGTGTGGTGATTATTAAATACTCTCTCAGCCAGTCACATCACTGGTCTCACACCGTGTAGCCGTACCAGTCACAGTTATTAATGACAGCAAACAGGAAATGTCTTCTTATTACCTCAATTAACTGATATTTTATGGTTTTAAACATGTGGCAATGAAAAAGTACTGAAGTATCAATACTTTTGACAATATAGAACTCATTTTGTGTGCCATGACTGTAGAGCTGAATCTAATCTCATGTAAAACGCAAATCAGGGTTTCTGTAGTGTTTCAAGCAACACCTGTAGTGCTGACACCTGATATTTTAGGTGTCATCATTTCAGTTCTTGTACTGAAAGAAAATAATAATTCACCACAGATATAATTAACAATTTTTGACAGTTTCTGAACAGAAAAATAACTTTCTTCTACTGTCTTGATGTTCATTTATCAGGTCAGTTTTGCAAGCCGTTTTAACACCTTAAATACACACTCCATTGTTAACACTAGCCAGACCACCCTGCAGAGTAAAGCAGGTCTAAAAATGACTTGAGTCATTCACACTGCTATATGTATTGTTCTTAAGCATGTAGTGTCTATTAATGTTCACTGAGCTCTGTCAGTCATAAACTAATGTGCTGTTACCCTCAGCTGCATCTGCACGTTTGTTACTATACCCAAACTTCCCTTTTTTCTGTCAGAGCAGTAGCTCTCTGTCATAACGTTTACACATGTGGTTGGTGGATTTACTTAGTCTGAAACTTATGACAAATGTGCAGCATGCATTGTGGTCATAACTGTTCATAGAAGGGAAGTGTGACCCAGTTTTACCAGCAAGGTTTCCACTTCGCTGCTATTTCTTCTGGAAGTGGTCTCACAGATGTAAATATGGTTGTATGATTTTCTATTTCTTTTCTGAGGCAGCAAGCTGCTTTATTAAACCAGGATGAAAATAAGTCTGTGTGGTTCAAAGCATGCTCCCTTGCATGAAGACAAGGTGAAAGAAACATGATAATGTTGTTTTTATTCCTTCAGAGCACCTGAAGAGCCAACTAGAAGAATACATACGTCAGCTGAAGATTGTCCGTGTAGTGAGGCAGCCAGAGAGGAAGGGTCTCATCACTGCCAGGCTGCTGGGTGCCAGTATCGCTACGGGCGAAGTGCTCACCTTCTTGGACGCACACTGTGAGAACACACACACAGAATCACAACATTACACAGGCCACAATGGCCGTTTTAAGCAGCTGTGTGTGTGCTGTTTTCCATCATTACTAAAAATGTTCACACTACTGCAAGTTTATAGGTTTGTTTGCACTGTATTATGGCACGATTTATATGAAATGAAGATCATGATTGTTTTGTCTAATATTAAGATTCATCCATCCATGATTTATCTGTCGTCTTGGGACAATTTAAAGCTTCATTTTCAGTAAAACTTTCAGTAGACATATAAATTATTAAATCAATATAATTTTAAATATATTTGTAGTAGAGCGACCTTAATTACAGCATGGTTGAAACAAATGTGTGTGTTTGGTCAGAATACGTACCTGTGATAAAAGAGTGCTTGATTTGAGTCACAAAGAAAGTACTTGGCACCTGACCAATTTATTTGAGGAAGCAAAGTCATTATTGTGATTGGCACATGGTTAATTGTGCAACACAACATCATTTTAAAATAATTGCAGCCTGAACACATCTCCTTCAGTCTTTAGCCACCTGCCATTGGCAATGCCTGCTTACTTTTCATTTGTATTAACCTGCATGTTTTAGATAGTTAGAGAGTTATATCTACCACAACAGTTAGGGCAACTTCGACATATTATGACTTTGTTGATGTCGCACATCATTGGAGATAATGATGCCAAAAATGTACGAAATAATTGCCACTTTGGACAGGGCCACTAGTAAAATCAGCTTTCTTTAATGAATATAACCTGTCAGTTTCATTAACGTAAGTGTAATTTACGGTGCTGTTAGATGGCTGCTAGACCTCCCTGTTAAAACAGGAGCATGCCTCCCTTTGTGTGGCAAGCAGGAGAGCAAACAGATTTCAAACAGCATTCAAAATGTTGTTTTTGAAAGCCAAAACACCAACAAATTCAGATTGAAGAAAAATACTTCTTCTATCTCTGGAGTTGTTGGAAGAGTTTGGATTAGCCGAGTCAGAAAACTCCACCGCTGGAATCTACAAATAGTTATAGTTCTAATGAAAACGGGTAGAAGTCGACGCTAAAGCATCGATTCTGATGCCTCCGCCTGCAACAGTTTCATACAACTGTGACTTTTTGTGTTCCCTACACCTGATTGAAACCATTGATTCATTATAAATTCTATTTGCAAGTGTCCCAAGTTTGAGAATTATGGCTCTATTGATACTGTATACAGTTAATGAGAAAAGATTGCAAGGAAAGAGCTATTACCTTTATTGCCTTATAGTATCCAACATAGTTATTCAAAAATATATCAAAGTCAATAATCAGTTCATGTACCTGTTATAGAGTGTTAGCACACATTTGGTGCAAATCCGTCCACCCGTTCAAAAGTTATCGCGCAAACAAAAAGTCGGCCATCTTGAAAGCGTTGGTCTCCAAAATTTAATCAGTTCATATTCCTATGATAGAGTCTTAGCACACAAGATTTGGTGCAAATCCATCCACCCATTCAAAAGTTATCACGCAAACAAAAATCTGTGACGGACGGAAGGATGGACGCACTGACTCACGTACAGCCGGACAACCAGAGAACAGTATGCCTCCTGTCCGGCACCTTCAGCGGGCAGAGGCATAATAATATTAGTGTAGCTTAATCTTTATCAGCAACTGTGAGAAATTCTGTTAAATCCGGTGTGTCTGCACAGTTAAGATAAGCTTATCTTATCTTAACTGTGCAGAAATACCAGATTTTAACAGAATGAGTGGACATGCAAAAAAAACAAAACCAGCTGCCCAGTATTCAAATGTTGATTTGGAATTCGAATGTCAACATGAAGGACAAAGCTTTGGACTATTCGGTACAGCACTAAATGTAGTACCAGCATGTTCATGAAGCCAGGCTCCCATCATGACTCTCTACACAAGAACTGATGGTGGCAGTAAATAATTTCTTAGGTGAGATTAAGAAGCAGATATAAAGTCATCTCTCTCTCCTCTGTCTAGGTGAGTGTTTCCATGGTTGGCTGGAGCCCCTGTTGGCCCGCATTGTTGAGGAACCCACTGCTGTGGTTAGTCCAGAGATCACGACCATTGACCTCAATACCTTTGCTTTCAACAAGCCCGTCGCCACCAACCGCGCTTTCAACCGAGGCAACTTTGACTGGAGCCTGACTTTCGGCTGGGAGGCGATCCCAGAAGATGCAAAGAAGCTGCGCAAGGATGAAACCTACCCTGTAAAGTAAGACAGATCGTGCTGATTTCACCTCTTCGAGCATCCTGAATAATTTAAGTATCTAAAGCTTTTGTGTCTTCCCATGAAAATTTCAGAACACCTACCTTTGCCGGAGGTCTCTTCTCAATTTTGAAGTCGTACTTTGAGCACATCGGAACATATGATGACAAGATGGAGATCTGGGGCGGTGAGAATGTGGAGATGTCTTTCAGGGTCAGTCTCTTTATCTTTGTTCCCACAGTTCCACATATCCCTTAAGAAGTCATCCTGTCATTATCAGTTTTAAAATGAGCTGATCCAGATTTAAAATGAAGCAGAGTTCTGTTGCACAATTAAAAAACAATCTCAGTTTAGTGGTGTAAGCTTATATATATATATACATATATATATATATATATATATATATATATATATATATATATATATATAAATATAAAAAGGGATGGGAACGGTTAACTTTCAGTTGCTTTGTATTGCTTAGCATTGCATTGTTTTCTAGCTCGCTAAAAAATTAACAAAATGTTACACTGTTTGCTTGCAAAACTCTTATGTCTCGTCCTTTGAGGGAACCTTGCTGGCCAAATTATCAACTGGAGTGAACGAAAGAGGAGACATTAAATAAAAGTCAATTTGGTTGAGTCTGTCCCTTAACTTTATTTGAAGAACTGCTTGATCTGTCTCAAAAAGGCAGTCATAGTTAACAACCCTCAAGTGTACATTTAAAATTACTACTGGATCGCATTTTAAATTGAGTTAAAAGTTTTGGTGCAACAGGATTTAAAGTTAAACCATGATTTAATCAAATTTAAAACTGAATCCTTTTTTGAGCAACACGACGTTAGTCTGAATTTCTGCTTGTGTCAAATGTGATTCACAGGTGTGGCAGTGTGGGGGTCAGCTAGAGATCATCCCTTGTTCTGTGGTTGGCCATGTCTTCCGTACAAAGAGCCCCCACACTTTCCCCAAGGGCACAGAGGTCATCACTCGCAACCAGGTACGACTGGCTGAGGTCTGGATGGACGACTACAAGAAGATCTACTATCGCCGCAACAACAATGCTGAAGTTATGGCCAGAGAGGTCAGTGTGACCTGCTGACAGGAATGTGTGTTCAAATGTGAAACACACATAGATGCAATGCTGTTTTCTCCCTGCTGCAACAAGTTCATATGATACTGTAATTGTGAGCAGTTGTTTTGATTGTTTCTCAGAATTTTAAATACAGCCCCTTCACTTTTATAGAATAAGTATGGGGACATCTCTGACCGTCTGAAATTGAGAGAGAGGCTTCAGTGTAAGAACTTCACCTGGTATTTGAACACAGTCTACCCAGAGGCCTTTGTTCCAGACTTATCCCCAGAAAAGTTTGGAGCAGTGAGTCACGTTTCCCTTTATCAAGAATGTAACGCACACTGCACATGTTTTGCAACAGTGGCTGTATCTTACCGTTATTTTTTTGTCTGTGTTTGCGCTTAGCTTAGAAACGCAGGATCTCAAACCTGTCTGGATGTTGGAGAGAACAACCAGGGAGATAAACCTGTCATCATGTACCAGTGTCACAATATGGGAGGCAACCAGGTACAAAGACTCACTCACACAAATTAAAAATTAATAATTGGAGATAATGTCATGTTCTTTGGCACAGTTTGGTCTCTGATTGGCTGATTTTTGTCTTTTCTAGTACTTTGAATATTCGTCACATAAGGAGCTGCGTCATAACATTGGAAAGCAGCTGTGTCTTCATGCTACACCCCCTTCAGAGCAGGTGAAGATCGAGCTCTGTCAGCGGAAAGGGAAGGGCACCAGTTTGGCGCCACAGCAGGAGTGGATCTTTACAGAGGTGAGGAGCACTAAAGGAAAAGGATGTCATTTGGGGCATTCTGGGGAATGTGCCTATTTGCTTTCTTTCTGAGAGTTGGGTGAGTTTTCTAGTTTCTGGTTTTTACTTCCTGGTGGCTTATGGAGGGAAAATTCTTTTTGGGCCACAGGGGAATTTTTCACTGCAATTCAGCAAGTAAAAATGCACAGACAAATGAAACAAAGGGTGAAACCTCAACAAGCTAACTGATAACATAAGCAATATATTTTCAAATCAATTTATATGCATATTTATCATTTTAATTAAATATAGGCAAATATAATTGACATTGTCTTTTAACTGATGGTTTACCAGTTTAAAATGGGCGCTTTAATGGGTGCTGCCATTGTCGTGTGACGTCAGACAACTGCTTCTTCATGAAGTTGGCGTAGATGGGTTTCAGCTGAGTTCACAAGAAGGAACTCTCAACTTTGAGTGGTGTTTCGTTGTAATTTCTCTAGGTCAGAAATTCTAGTCTCTTGGTCAGAAATTTTCAAGTTCAGAGTTGTCTGGAATGCAGCATTAGCACTTCATAAAACCACAATTTGACATCTTTACACTTTGATTTTTGTATGGATTTTACAAATTAGATATAGTTTCAGAGGAGCTGGTTGGTGGATTTTTTATTTATTTATTTATTTATTTATTTATTTTACCTTCAGACAGAGTCAGGCTAGCTATTTCCCCCTGCTTCCAGTCTTTATGCTAAGCTAAGCTACGCAGCTGCTAGCTGTGCCCTTATATTTACTAAATATCCAACTCTTGGCAATAAGTAAGTAATTGAAATGTGAAATTGAGTTTGGAGTGGTTAAGGGAACAGCTCAAGTGTTATATGTTTATTTATTTATTTATTTAGGCCTCTGTATTGACTCTGCTTTTCTCTGATGTGACTCTCCAGGAAAATCTTCTGAAGAATCCCAGCAGTGGACTATGTTTACAGCTGAAAGGTAGCCAGATTCATATGGACCACTGTAACACTGCTGACCGCTACCAGTACTGGGCCTTCAGCTGACCTCCCAGTCCCTGTCAGGTGATCTCTGGCACCTTGTGCCCCCTCCTCAGACTCCGCTCCGAGGAGCCAACTCAACATTGATCCAGAAGGGCCTCATGCTGTGGAGCTCAGGGCATTTGGCCAAACTGAGTTGACAGTTAAAGATGGAGGAGATGGAGTAAAGACAGGCACATCTGTTGAAGACGCTTGGGTTGCTTTAGATTTATTTATGATGGAAACTCCGGATCTGAAGGTGGCTGGGGATAATCAAACAGAGTGTGGACTTTGTTTTCAGGAGTGGCAGCTCGACTGTGAGGCAGTCGCTGTCAACTACAGCGATCTTAATTCAGTGAATTTATACTCCAGTTTGGAAAATCACTATATAGTGACTTTTTTGTCTGACAGTGAATGTACAAATGTTGGAATATACACAACTTTTATTAAAGAATAAGAGATTTCTGTTTTTTTAAATAAAAAGTTCTACTTTGTTGTGTCAGACAAACATTTTTAACACCATATACAGTATATCTGAAAAAGCACTTCAGAAGGTTTTACAGTTCAAAGGGAAATGTGTTTGAATATGTGGAAATATATTTACTGTAATAAAGCAATCAATGACCATGATCTGTCATCAGAGATTAGAGAAACTTGCTAAGTTGAAACGCAAAATGATGGAGGTGGCCTGGTGGCTCAGTTGGTTGAACATGTGCCCTGTATACTCAGTCCTCTGCAGCAGCCGTGGGTTTGACTCCTGTCTGCGGCCCTTTGCTGTGTGTCATTCCTCCACAAGTAGGTTCAGTGTCCCTGCAGCCTGCAGGCAAACTTCCTAAGCTTCAACCTATTTAATTTACCATCTAAGGTTCCAACTTCCTACTTGGACAGCAGTCTTCTTTTTAAACACTAGGCCAGCCATTCCCAAATTTAAGAATGCCGCTGCCCAATTTGAAGTCTGAATATCTTCTGTGGCTCACCCTAACCTTTAAACACAACTGTGATCAACACACGACCCTTTATTTCCCTATATATTTGGATGTGGATATATGGCAATGCAGAGCAAATGATACCCACACGTTTGGGAATCTCTCCGTTTGTGTCTTACATATTTTTCCGTTAAACAATGAAATACATTTGAGTTGTAGCCAACCATTTTGATCTGTCTTGACTAATTGTACTACTTCCTATAAATAGTAGTAATTTTAGTTCTCGTTATCTCCTAATTTTGTATTAGTGCTTTTTATTGGAGGTACTGGCCTGCGTGGAAACAGGATTCTGGACTCATTTATAATCCTGTAAGTATGCCAGAGGTTACGTGCTGATAAGAAGTCTTTCTGTCACACGGCCGTAAGACTTTCTCTTTCAGAGGCAGCTGTTCATGTTTGCGCAACATTTGTCCAAGGAGTGGTGTAGGAGCAGTAAACATTCCTGGCCATTGTTTTCAGCCTCGTCTGAATAGACCTGAAATGTGACTTAAAGAGAATGGGCAGCACTTCTTCCTGGTTACCAGGTTTTCCTGGTTTAATTTCAAGCTTCAGCCTTCCTGACTGCAGGAGTGGAGAGGATTATACATGTTAGAGAGCTTGAGGAAGCAGTGACATTGAGGTATTATTTCTTTACAACAACAGGTGGCAGCATTAACTTGCTGAGTTTTTCTGCAAGGTGAGGATGACTATTGAAATTTCACCATAGTCTGTGTGTGTCATGTGGCCATGGGGAAACGAGCAACCACAGTAGGGGCAGACTGAGACCAGCAGATGGGTCAGAAGATGAGCACTGAGCCTTTGACTCGCTCTGAGGTGTTTGGACAGCTCAGGAAGGAGCTCTATGGAGAGAAGCAGTCCACTCACTCCCCCACTCACATATTCATTATCCTGGGAGCCTCTGTGAGTACAAACTGAACTTCTTACAACATAACCACTGTTTCCTCTATTCTAAAAACTGATGCACTCGCAATTTCCCTTTAACACAGATCTGCAGAAATGATTAGTTTTGTTTCAGTAGTCAAGTCTACAACTGTCTTATTTGCTGATTTTTATCTACATTAAACTGCAAACAGTGAAAAAGAAGTTTAAAAAGAGATTTTAAAGGGACAGAGGCCCAACTGAGTTGACACAAAGCCTTGCTGATCAGGAGAACAATTAACTGGGGAATATTTGCAGTGTGGTAATCAGAATATGAAAGCCAGGGAATGAGCATGTTTACTGAAATGTGCTGCATCTACTTTTTCCTTTGTCCGGCTTTGAAATCGGGGAGAACATTTGTTCAACTGTTTTTGGCACAAGTTCTGAAATGTAGTCGTTTTTATTCTCTTTTCTCTGCCATCAAAGTTAGTAATCTATTTAAATTTTACAGGAGGGCCTGCAAAGAGGGTGTGTTCATAGTTGGTACATTACTCAATAGATCCACTCGTTCCACTGGACTGTGACCAATTATATCTAAAGTTTACCTGCTCTTTGGACTTTGATTGATTCTTTTCAGCCACAGTGATTATCAGTAGAAGTTCATGATTGGATCTCTTTCTGTATTATTTGCACAGGGGGATCTTGCTAAAAAGAAGATCTATCCAACTTTATGGTGAGTAAAGAAACGCTGCACATATAGAGATCTTAAGTGCAGCTCTTCCACAACAAAATGATCTTTTAGATTGTGACCCCTTAATGGTTATGTCCGTTATTTTGCACTTGTCTCACACAAAACAAGGCCTCAAGTACATAGAGCATTTTTTATGTAATCCATGCTTGTAATGTTTTTCTTATGAGTTCAATTAGAATTAATTTGTTCTTTTTCAATTGCCAATTTCAATAAGTTTCTTTAATAAAACTAAAGAAAAAAGAATAATCCATCTCGGATACCTCACTGTGTTGTATGACATATTTTAAATACACAAACTAATGGATTATAATTCAGTTCTACACCAAATATCTCCCAATAACCATTGTTCTATATCAAACAAGATCATCTGGTTTTTGATACACTCCCAAAATGTGTTGCTTTAAGTCTGGGTTGCACCAATAAGGATAACTTTATAAACTGATGGTTGAACTTTAAGTAATGTTGCACCCAACTTTTAAAGTAACTTCAATTTAAGAGATATTAAATTTAAACTTCTCCTTAAATCACAGTTTACTTTTTTACTCTCAACTTAGATTAAATTGAATTATGTTGTCCCAAAACTTTAAACATAAATTTAAACTGTTTCCCAGTATTGATTTTAAACTTTTAACTTTTAAAATGACTGCATTTTTGAGATGGATTGAGAAGAATAATCAAGTTGCTCCATAAATCAGGTCAGCAAGTTTTTCTCAAAGGAGGAGAAATTAGAGCTTGTCTGCCGTCATAAGTTGGCCAACTAGGCTAACTAACTTTTTAGGTAGCTTCAAAATAATGTCACGTTATGTTAACTCTCTAACTAATGTTAGCTAGCAAATTGTTTTGCCATTTTTTCAGCTAAAGCTCGCAAACAATGTAGTATTTTATTAATTTTTTTAGTTAATGTTTAGTAGCAAGCAATATAAGGTTTTTTGTCAGATATTTAGCTAATGTTAGCTAGCAAACAATATAACATTCTTGGTTTCTTTAGCCAGATAGCAAACAATGTAACATTGTTTTGTATGTATTTATTTTAATTTTGGTAAGCAAGCATCTCTATTAATGAAGCTTATTCTTCACTAATTCATTAAACTTATATTTACTCAACTGAGATTTTTTTTAAACATCTGGATTTACTCATTTTAAACCTAGTTTAGCTTTAAACTCTGATTAGAACAACAAATGAATCTTTGCTGGTGTGACCCAGACTAAAAGTTGTTTGGTCACTTTGTATCATGAGGAGTTTGACCGTTGGACGGTGTTCTGCCTCACTGATTTTGACTGACTCTGTTCCTCCTGTAGGTGGTTATTCAGGGATGGCCTGCTCCCAAATGACACCTACTTTGTGGGTTTTGCCCGGTCCAACCTGACCGTGGAGGACATCAAGACAGCATGTCTGCCTCATATGAAGGTAGTTTATCTAAGGATTCTTGTTGGCAGTCTGAGATGAGATGAGGGATGTTTCCAGGAGTCATTGTTCGGATGTTTTCCCCCAGGTCACTGATGAAGAGAGTGAGAGTCTCTCAGCCTTCTTCAGTAAGAACTCCTACCTCAGAGGCAGGTACGATGACGACAGCTCCTTCGTTCAACTCGAAGCTCATCTGTCGTCTCTGCCCGGGGGAGCTGACGCCAACAGACTGTTCTACCTGGCTCTGCCGCCCACCGTCTACCACCATGTCAGCACCAACATCAGAGCCCACTGCATGAGCAGCAAGTCAGTGTCTCTTATACTCTGCAATAGCAAATTAGTTCATTCAAAATGCAGCCGCTAGATTCCTCACCAATTCTGACAAAGGAGTACCCCAATTTCCGCTTCACTAAACTGGCAACCTGTGTGTTTTACACTCAGTTTTAAGATTTTAATCGTCCCTCTTAAGGCCTGGATAGGACTGACCCCTGGGAATATCACTGACTTCTTAATCCCCATGATCCTCCAGCAGGTCAATTATTGAGATATAAAAGATATAAAACCAGGGTCAACTGGGCCTTTGCTGTCAGGACCTGTCACTCTGGAAAGACCTGTCAGAGATGATGAAGCCACATCTTTGTTCTCTTTTAATATCTTCTTTCTAGAAACAGACTTTTTAAAATGTGCTTTTACATTATTAATTCTTTCTCTGCTCTATATGTCTAATAATCTGTTCTATTGTTTTTAATATCTTGTTGTATACTTTAGCTTATTTAATAATTAAATAATAATAATAACAATAATAATAATAATAATAATAATAATAATAATTATTATTATTATTATTATTAATTAATTAATTAATTATTTATTCATTATTTTATTGTTATTTTATCAATCAATCAGAATCTATTTGTATAAGACTTTTCATACAAACAAATGTAACACACAGCACAGCAGCAAAAACGATGACTTGGAATTAATAAAGCACTAAAATAAGACCGACATTCATTAAAAATAGGAACTAAGGAAGTGCTATCTTAAGTTTGGAAATTCCAGAGGCAGGATATTATCTCAAATTAGAAAGATGAGGTAAATAAATAAAAATGAATCAATAAATAAAAATGCCAAACTATAGATAAAAAGTAATGAAAGGTTAAGAGAGGTTAAGGTGTTAAAAGGAAATGAAAGATAAATAAGTTAATAATAAATAGATAAAATGATGTACCAACTAGTGAAACAGGCAAAAATGTATGAATAAATTGACAATAAACAAATAAAGTTTAATTAAAAGCCAGACTTAAAAGTTAGGTCTTGAGTTTGCTTTTAAAAATATCATCATTCTCTGCTGCACCTCTTATTGGATTGTTGGTTTTTAAGTTATTTATTAATTCATTTATTTATTTTACAAAGTGAGGCACTTTGCAATCATGTTTTGAACGGTGCAATACAAATAAAATTTATTACGTTTATATGATCACGTTATTCTAATCAGCTGTGTTTGTTAAACAGAGGCTGGAACAGGGTGATTGTTGAGAAGCCGTTTGGTCGTGACCTGCAGAGCTCACAGGAGCTGTCGGCCCACCTGTCATCCCTGTTCACTGAAGACCAGATCTACCGTATAGACCACTACCTGGGCAAAGAGATGGTGCAGAACCTCATGGTGCTCAGGTAACAAGCTCCATACACACATTTACAGGCGCTTAACCACTGGTATAAAACTACACATCACAGATAAGATTTTGCTGGCACTGAGGCTTTTATTTCAGGAGTGTTTTATTCTCTCACTTCCAGGTTTGGAAATCGCATCTTTGGACCCATCTGGAACAGGGACAACGTGGCCTGCGTGGTCCTCACCTTCAAAGAGCCTTTTGGCACTCAGGGCCGTGGAGGATACTTTGATGACTTTGGTATCATTAGGTGAGAAACGTTACACTTGGATAAAAGTGAAAACACTCAATACCAGGTCATTGTTACACTAAAGCCTCCTTGCCCTGACTGCTGTTGTTGTTTCTTTGATGTAGGGATGTCATGCAGAACCATCTCCTCCAAATGCTCTGTTTGGTCGCCATGGAGAAACCTGTTTCCACCAGCCCAGATGACGTGAGGGATGAGAAGGTAACACCAATGATTGGATGGTTAGAAATAGTTTAGTTTATTTTGCTCACTTCAGAGTGTATTTACAGATAATTACACGTTACAAAAGCAGATTGTACTCTAACACAAATGTCTTATACACAATCTATGATCTAAACAAGGGCAGGAACAAGACACATCCATAAATTTAGCTTTTTTCCAATTCAAAGACAGTTTATTTTAATCAAACCCTCTTAATTTTGACCATTTCAGAGATTATTCTATCTGTAACTGTCTTTTAAGCATAACAAGAACAAAAAATATTTATATTATATGTGAACAGGAGATGCTGACATGTTTTCAACACTTCACAGATCTCATTAATCCTTTTCCCAAAACATTGTAACAACTGTACAGTTACAACGTTTCCATTAGTTACGTTGTTGCTACATTGTTGAAACATTACACCATAACAGGTATTTTATTGTATTTTTGCAACGTCTGTTAAATGTCCTCTGCATGACGTTTCCTGTATTTTTATATAATGATGTTGCTAAAACATCATCTCCAAAATGACGTGCTGGTAACAACACTCAGGAATTTCACCTGGTAGGTTTCTGCAACGTCACATGTTGCAAACATGACGTTGCATTTAGGTTCCTGCAATGACTTTGTGTGAATACTTCTTGATCACTTGTGAACGGTCCTCCTAATTCCACACGCCTTGTCCAGAAAATACCCATACCATATATTTCTTTTTGCCTTGGCTGCTGTTATTTCTTCTATTAATCAAATTAATGCTAAAGATGTAACTCTATTTGTTCTAGTGATTCTGACTCATTCTATTCTTTTCTATAGAATTATCTAACCTTTGTACAAATGTTTTTTTAATCACTTTAGAAAACTGAGACAGCAGTGGTACTGGTCTGTAGTTATTTAAACTGTTTGTCACCATTTTTCAAAAGTGGAATTACCCTTGTTATTTTCATTTTATTATGGAAAAAAAATGCCAGATTGGAAGGACAAATTTCAAACACAAGTCAACAGTTTGATTATGTAGTAAATGGTCTTTTTGATATTAATCACATCACAGTCAGTTGATGTTTTATTGTTACATTTCCTCTCCAAGAAACACTGACTGTAAAATTTACTGTCACCACTTCCACTTCCACCTACCTTGTATTTCAGTAGACTTTGCCAGCTTTGATCCACATTGTGTATATTTGTGCATATTTTCTGTCCATGTTGTTGTAATACTGTGGTCTTGTAATCACTGACATGCTATAGGTGAAGGTGTTGAAGTGTATAGCCCCTGCCACTGTGTCAAATGTGGTGCTCGGCCAGTACATCGGGGACCCTGAGGGGGAGGGCCAGTCCAAACTGGGTTACCTTGATGACCCCACTGTACCAGAAGGCTCTTGCACACCAACCTTTGCCACTGCAGTGCTCTATGTCCAGAATGAAAGATGGGATGGTGAGGCAAAACTTCTACTTTTTCCTCACTTGTCTTTATCTTCATGTATGGCCTCCTCTCTAATTTTCTCCCCTCATGTTCACCAGGGGTTCCCTTCATCCTCCGCTGTGGTAAAGCTCTGAATGAGCGGAAAGCAGAGGTGCGTCTGCAGTTCACCGACGTGCCGGGAGACATCTTTGGCGAACGCTGTCAGAGAAACGAGCTGGTGGTACGGGTGCAACCAGATGAAGCTATTTACCTGAAGATTATGACGAAGAGGCCGGGAGTTCACTTCAGCCCAGAGGAGACGGAGCTGGACCTCACCTACAGGAGCAGATATAAGGTGCTGCACGCTCACTTTATCCATTATGATCTATCATTCAAGTCCAACTTTAAGAATATTATTTTCTTGTCCTGTCAGCGTGTTATCTTCAGAAGTTTTACTTGTGTCAAGTATTTTCTTTAATCAATGTAAATCTTTTTGTGTTGAGATAGTGTCACTTGATTCGTGAGATAAGTCTGTTATATTTGGTTTATTTTAATAGCTTTATTCTTCAACATACTATAATATGTTATGTCAGAAAGTCTACTGATTTTGAGGTGACATTTGATGATATTTGATTGATATTCAATGTCTCACAGTAATAGAAGTTGATGGAGTTGTTTAAATATAGGGTGGAGGTGTAAAGATGCCACCAAGTAAGGTTCCAACAGTTAAATCAGGACCGCTTTCTGCACAGAAACCTTTATTTTCCAATTAATGCTTCAAAGGGAATCACCTGAGCCTTCAGCTGATGTAGCTAGGATTGCGACTCTGTGGCCTGCCTGAACTATGGCCTAAAGTTGGCCACCTACTAGTTGAACATTGTTGGCTTTAGTTGGCCTCTGACAGAAAGCAGATCCTTCAGGTGCAGCTGCCTGTCTGGCCCACACTAAGAGCCTTTAAACATGAGTGTCACATTAGCCAGCTAGAAATCATTGTGACCAAGACAAAAGAATCACTTAAACAAGATCTGAAAACAGATGATTTCATTTGATAGCCAGCAAGTTGAAACTGTAGAAAACTTTAAATATCTTGGTACAGCTCTTGAGTTCTCTGAATATACAGAGTAAATTTCTCACAGCAACTTTATCTTTTTAGGAAGCTCAGCAACCTCAGTGTTAGTCAGCAGTTATCTTTTACTGTTGAGAGCACTTTAACTTTTTACATTCCTGCCTAAACTGTAGATCTAAAAATACATGTTTTTTTAGGATTGCATCAATGACAAGCAAAATAACTGACAAACCCTAAAAGCCATTGATTCAACTTTTTACAGAAAGGGTGAGGAAGAAGATGAGGAGTATCCTGGGAGATAGCTTTCATCCTCTCATCAGTCAGTTTGAGCCTTTGAGCTCCGCAGGGTGATATAGAGGATATATAACCCCTCTGGCAGCTCAAAATGTATTTAAGACATCCTTCATCCTATGTGCGATCAATGTTCTTGACTTGAAGTGACTGCTGAGGACAATAAAGATATCTTCTGTTTTATTCTCTTATCTAATATCCTATAACAGAATATAATCCCATATCATCGTATTTCAAGTATATTAACAGCTGCCATCTTCTTCTAGAATGTGAAGCTCCCAGATGCCTATGAGAGGTTGATACTGGACGTCTTCTGCGGAAATCAGATGCATTTTGTCCGCAGGTTGGCAATAATATTTCGCAGTCATAGTTCATTATTGAGATAGTTTTGTTTTAATGTGCTAATGTGCTATTCTGTGACCTGAGTTCTTCCTCTTTCTGTCCCAGTGATGAGTTGCGGGAGGCCTGGAGGGTCTTTACGCCTCTCCTCCACCAGATAGAGGCTGAGAAGACACGACCTATCCCTTACACATATGGAAGGTAACATTGTCTGCTTTATGAGACAGAAATAAAACCTTTTTTTATTACTTTATTGCAGTGGTTAAAATGATTTTATGGGTTTATTGCAAATTTTTAGATTTTTTTTGTACTAAAAAAAAAGAAAAAAGGGTAGGATATAAGGGGATAAGAAAGGATAAGAAAGGGGGGCATTGGGATTGGGGATAAGTGTCTAATTATTGCAAATCTTGGACTATATTAATATAATGAGACATTTTACCAAAACCATTTTTAATTTTATATGTCTTTGATTTTAAAGGTTAATTTTCCACGTCCATTAATTTACAGTTGTACTTCTGCTAGATTTGACTGTGAGACAAGCTGATGCTAGAATAAAAACATGATGCACGTTTTCCTTTTCCCCTTTCATTTCTCGTCCTCCTGTCTTTTCTTTGTTGTCGTCCACAGTCGCGGTCCAAACGAGGCGGATGATCTGGTGAAGAGGGTGGGATTCCGCTATGAGGGAACATACAAGTGGGTGCAGCCCCACACAACATGATGCCGTCTGTCACACACATGCACACATAACTCACACACACTCACACACACCACTGTAGTCAAGTTTACAAACAATAAAGTTTACTGCAATCTTTCACTGCTGTACCATGGTGTGATTGTGTCTGCATGTAGAAGGTTTTTTTTTTTATCCCTAATCATTCAGGAATGAATGTTGAGATAAAAAAAATATCTGTAGTAGCCTGATTTGAGTGTTCACCTGTAAATTTTTAAATAAATCATTGTTCACCCTTTCACCTGCCCTTTTTTTTCCCTTTTTTAACAGCTTTAGCTAAAGCTAACACCTATGAGAGACTTGTAGAGCAAGAAAATCTCTTCGTTTGTGATTGTCTGAACGTTGAGAATATTCGCCTTTTCTCTGCTGTCACCAGACCTGTGTGTGTTTACGGTCATCACTGAACCATGATGACACTGAGCGTGATGCATGCAAAGCAACACCACATAATATTTATACTACACTGAGGGGGCTTGTTGGTCTGGTTTGTAAGAACAGTTCACTCTCTAACTAACAAAGGAGACACGTTTTAATGTCTTGTTTCAGGTAAGAATGACTTCCAGGTGGGTGTTTTAAGCTATATTCAAATAAAAACTGTAAATAATTGTTAAGAACATTTGTTAACACTTAATCTCCCACAATGCATGAGTGAGTTTTAACCTTATAATCTCCAATTACTTTTAAATTTGATTTCTTTTAGCTGCCTGCAGCAGATTGATGCTGTCATTTGTCATTTGTGTCTGTCTCTACCAGGTGCGTGGTCGAGCTGGGGGCCTCCCATTGATACACACACACACACAAACACACACACACAAACAAATTTACACACACTCTGACTAATAACAGACCATCTGGTGAGCCTGCCAGTACTTGGAGGACCGTGGGAAGTGCAGCAAAGGCGAACATGTGTTTAAAGAACTTCTCCTCTGGAACACATTGAATTTGTTCTTTAATGTTGTTACTTGATTCATTTGTTTAACATTTACAGTGTGCAATAATAATATAATAGTCTGTTAGTTTAGGATTATATGTTGACACTGAAAGTAATAAGGATATTTTATTACCTCTGCCAGGCGTAAGCCTAAAAACAAGGCTTACCTACTAGCAGTGTTGGGAAGTAACTAGTAACATGATTAATACATGTAATGATATTATAGATATTACACTTACTAATCAAAATGTTGGGGATTAAAAAGGGGTTATATCTGAATATTCTTTTTGGATAGTGTGGTGGAGATCAGCAGTCTACTGTCTTCTAGTTTAAAATGTCATAATCTCATAAACCAGTAGTTCTCATTTGTGCAGGTGGGCCGTGGATGACCAGGGGAAAAATACGGAGTGAAAGTTGCATGAATATGATTTAAGGAGGGCAAATAAAACAAAAAGAAAATAAAAATGAACAACAACTTTGAATTTTTAAATTAGTTGTTACCCCTGTCGTTGTCACAATAATTGATTAAAAAACTAATTGCTGGGTGTGGTGTATGAACTTCCCTCTGAAGTGAAGTATGCCAGAAAAAGTTTGAGAACAAGTCATAACACAATTTAGTTTGAACCACGCTGGAAAAAAACAGGTCCCTTTGTACATTTGTTTATAGACAACAAAAAGGAAACTGTTGCTGCTCGATCAGTTCCTAAGGTACACTGCACTGCTGACCTAATGTTGATGACAATAATAAAATAAAGGTCAGTCTTTTTGTCTTTTTACTTCTGTTGACATTTACCATGATTTTATTCTTTGGAAGCTCAAGTAAAAATAAATAAAATTTGCAGACCAGAAACTACATACAGACACTGTATACAAGTTTTTTGTCCAGAAAAACCTGTGCTACAGATAAGTGTATCATTTAGCAGTGTTTTTAAGAAGAGGTATTCAACAAACACACTCATTTAGGAATAAATAGCTTTTTTAAATTATTGCTATGAAAAAGTACCTGAAATATTAGGAACTCTTTGGCCATGACAGATGGCAAGACTGAAAGTGGACAAATGAGCCTTGACTTACAAACATTCCCATTGTCTCTTTTCTCTCATCGTCCAAAATTTATGTGAAACTATTTGTGTAGGATGTCCTTTCACACTTGTCATTTTCCTCGCTGCAGTTGTGCACAGCAGCTCCGTCCTCGATGCCCCGGGCATAAAGACGCACCAACTGGCCATGAATCCTGAGAGAAAAAGTGAACACAATTAAAAACTGTGCTGCTCAGAGACAGTCATCCTTTCCCACCTGTGCAGTATTTCTGTTTCTGTTGTTATAAGACACAGGAGCATTACAATTACAAACCCCAATTTCAAAAAAAAAAAAAAGTTGGGTCGTTGTGTAAAATGTAAATAAAAATATAATGCAATGTTTTGCAAATCCGTTTTAATTTATATTCAGTTGAATACATTACAATGACAAGATATTTAATGTTCAAACTGATTAACCTGAATCTGATGCCTGTTTCAGGGGCATATTTACCACTGTGATGCATGATCTTTCTCTTTAATAAATTCACTGAGTGTTTGGAAACTGAGGACACTAATTGAAGTTTTAAAAGTGTAATTCTTTCTCATTCTGGTTTGATATTCGACTTCAGGTGCTCAACAGTCCGGGGGCTCTGTGTTTTGTGCTTCATAATGCACCACACATTTTCAATGGGAGACAGGTGTGGACTGCAGACAGGACAGTCTAATATCTCAACTCTTTAACTATCAAACCACACTGTTGTAACATGTGTCTTGGTGTTGTCTTGCTGAAAAAAAAAAAAAACGTTGTCTGGAAGGCAGCATGTGTTGCTCCAAAACCTAAACCTAAAATATCTGCCTCTGTGGGACTGTGGACTCATCTGATCACAGCACATTTTTCCATTTTGTGTCAGTCCATCTCAGACGAGTACAAGATGTCAGCAGTTTATCTAGATGTTGTTGATATTAGGTGTTCACTTTGTGAGGTAGAATCCTTTGTAGATGCAGCGATAACAGACGTGGGCATTCAATGTTGGTTTTAAGCTTTGCCTTGAGATTTCTCTGGATTCTCTGAATATTTTAATATTATAGATTGTAGATGATAAAATTCCTAAATTCCTTGCACACATATTTCCACAACGCTTATGGACAACTGAGCCTTTCAAAGATGGCCCTTTAATACCCAATCATCATACAACCAAAGGTAACCAGTTAACCTGTTTACCTTCTGAATGTTCCAAACAGGTGCTTTTTGAACGTTCCACAACTTTCTCAGTCTTTTGTTGCTCCGGTCCCAATTTTTTTGAAACATGTTGCAGGACTCAAATTCAGAATAAGTGTAGATTTACAAAAATATTAATTAGTCTGAATATTAAACATCTTGTCTTTGTACTGTATTCATCTGAATATAGGTCAAGAAGTACTTGCAGATCATTGCATTCTGTTTTTATTTAAGTTTTGCACAGCATCCTAACTTTTCTAGTATGGGGTTCTTCTGGTTCCAGTGGACGGCCGTCACCCTTAATAGAGAGCCTGGATCCACATGAGGTTTCTGCCTCCTCGCCAAATTCACCTCCTTGGTGGGAACAACTGGTGTTTATATATAGTATAATCTAGACCTGCTCTATTTAAAAAGTGCCCTAAGATAACCCTGATGTACGACAACAGTAGGAGGATAATACACTCAAAGCACAACATGGATGGGTGCACGCTCTTACCTGCAGAGGATCTCAGTGGAAGGCAGTATCTCTCCGTCACAGTTCCACACTGACACAGCAGGAGCTTTGCTGCAGCACAGACAGCACAGGAAGGGGCTCGCTGTTTTCTGCTCGTTGGTCATTTCTCGCCTCATGCCTCTCTCTGCCAGGTACTGCTGAGATCCATTCCTGCTCACTGTCTCAATGTAGCCTCTCTCCTCATCTTCATCTATCCCACCGTTCGTCCCTCCGATCTCTTCATATACTTCTGCATCCTTGCCAGAGGAGAGGGAGAACCGGACGGCCTTCACGCGGTGGACCTCAACAAACGGCAGGTCAAACTAAGACAAACAGGAGATTGGTTGGATAAAGCACCGTTAAAGTTACTAGTCCAGCTTTGTTTCAATGTGAAAGTACCTGTACCTGGTCCTGCGTGCTCGTATGCCTGTAGAGGAACTTGAGGAATCCCAGCGGATGAGTGTCCCACACAAGGATGAGGTCTCCTGTTCCGTCTGCCAGGTGAGCAGAGGGAGAGAGACCCAGAGGACTCCTGGGACATGAGCTGGACATACAAGTGAGAGATACACACCTGAACCTGCCCTCTACAGTCACCCACTCACCTAGAGAGACAAGAGAAGGCGAGACATGATGCTACATTTAAAAAACTCCTACTTAACATCACTGATGATCCTTAGTGGACGACTTTAGTGTCCCCATTTTCTAAAACAGACTACGCTTGTTTGGATTTCTTATTGTGCTCTTTACATTCCAGATGGGCATTGCTTTGACTTTGCATTTCTGTAAATGTCTAAAGAAAGTTAGAGATATTTGCTTTACCAAAGATAAATCTGAGGGGTCGCGAGATGATTAACAGAACAGGGGTGCAGAAAAAACATGTTTCACTTGTCACTTGCTGTCTTTTTTTCTTGTGAAGCACTGGATAATGGGACCTAATTGCTCTGCTTTGTCTACTCTTTGTTTGCTTTGTCAACTCTATAAATCTATTAAAATTGAAACTGTGCAACCTTGCGATGGCTTGCCATCAGACTTAGCTTAATTTTAAAGGGTCACAAGAGAAATAGGCTGCTTTGAAGGGATAGTTCAGATTTGAAGTGGGGTTGTATGATAGTGTTCTACCTACAGTAGATGCTGTGTCAGCAGCAATGTGTATTTTAGCCACTTAAAAGAGGGCCACCTAAAAAATAATTATATCAGCTTAACTGTATGCTATATTTAGACTATTTTCACTATTGTACCTTTCTGTCATACAGCTTTTGCTGTAGGAAACTGCTGGTATAAAAGCCAAATATCACTCTCTCACATTCAATCAGACTCCATTGGCATAAGTGGGTAATTTTACCTCACAGAACACCAGAGTTGTTGGTCTATTGCTGCCTGGATCTGTTTGTTTGTATTAGTGTGTGAATTTGGTGTTTTAAAAGGCTGGTGCTTAAAAGGTTCAGATTCACTGAAGACACACAGTCACACAAACCGATCAAGGCAGACTTGTAATTCCTGTGTTCTACAAAGTAAAATTATTGATTTCGCCAAATGGAATCTGGTTCAAGAAAGAACAATATTTGTCTTGTATAACAGATTTTTCCCATTGCAAAGGGCTTTCTGACAGCAAGGTAAAATAGTGAAAATACTCTAAATATAGCGTACACTTAAAATGATATTATTTTTTTTACATGTGGAACTTTAAAGAGGGCGGCACGGTGGTGCAGTGGTTAGCACTGCTGCCTCACAGCAAGAAGGGCCTGAGTTTGATTCCCCAGCTCCCCGGCTGGGTCAGGGCCTTTCTGTGCGGAGTTTGCATGTTCTCTCCGTGTCTGCGTGGGTTCTCTCCGGGTTCTCTGGCTTCCTCCCCCAGTCCAAAGACATGCATGCTAGGTTAATTGGTGACTCTAAATTGCCCGTAGGTGTGAATGTGAGTGTGAGTGGTTGTCAATGTGGCAGCCCTGCGATGAACTGGCGACTTGTCCAGGGTGAACCCCGCCTGTCAGCTGGGATAGGTTCCAGCAGCCCACGACCCTTACGGAATAAGCGATTACAGAGAATGAATTTTAAGGTTACATTTTGCCGCTGACCATGTCTACACTAGTGCATTGCTTAGCTTCTGTCCTGGTACTCTGAGTATCAATACGTACCCCACACAACCCCACTTCAAATAATTTGAACTATCTCTTTAAAGTATACGTGGTTTTTGTTAAATAGGCTAAACGGTACAAAACATAAACACCTTTTGTGCGTGTTAATGTTATTACCTTCTGAGTCACTACTGAACTGGCTGTAGTTGGAGCTGTACAGGGAGCCTGAATCTGAAGAGTGAGTGAAGAGTCTTTCTGTACTTCTGGAGCACACACTGCACCTAAACACACACACACACACACACACACACACATGCAAGACAAAGAATTTTCATTCTGGTTGGAAGCCTGTGAAATAACAAGCTCCTCGACCTTGACACGCATTCATAAGAACATCACAAACCACTATTCTGACAGCCAGAGGCAGCTGCCTCAGACAAAGACAGAGGCATTGTACTTTCTAACAGGAGGCCACGGCTCAGCTTTCATCTAGATCAAGTTCCTCTTGACGTGGCAGCAACCCTCCTTAAGGTGCACCCAACACCTGAGTCCCTACAGTAGGTGGTAGCAGTTACGGTGTCTCAAACAGTGAATTTGAACCATTTCAATGCTTGAATAATAATGGTGCTACTCTCAAGGACACTTTCTCTCTTTTCTGTTAAAACACAAGGTTAAACGGCCCTCTTCTGTAGACAGCCAAGATAAGGACGAGGACTCACAGAAAAGTGGCAGTAAGATTAGTCGCCAAAGAGTGAAACAGGTTTTCATCATTTGAATAAGTTCATAATGTTACTATGAGCTTATTCAAACACTGCCACATTATACCCATGTTTTCTTCTGCTTAGAAAAGTTCCAGTGGCCTTAAACAACTCGGACTCATGGAGCGAGGCCACATAAAACATCATTGTGGTGGTGTTCTTTATGTGAAGCTTGTTTCCCCTTACGTAGAGGGGTCAAAGTCACACAGCACTGGAAAATAAATGAATGAACAGTGATTCTCAATTCATGAATAAATTCACCTCTGTGGCACAAGGAAAGTACAGTAAAAAAATCAGATGCAAACAGTAAATACAGTGCATTTGACAAATTCAGTACTTGCATGATGTAATGTGTCCGTTTTACAAACTGCACATCTGTTTACTTTCTGTCGACGTTATAGTAACATAACCTACACCTCCAACCTTAATGAGCATTTTATATCACCTCGCTGTTAACCATCAGTTGTTCTCAACCTGGGGGTTGCAAGATAATTTGTGGGAGTCATGAGAAGGTTGTGCAGGACAAAATAAAATATTGTGGCAAGCAGCGTGGAATGAAAGCCAGGAAGCAGCTCTCAGACATCAGCCCATAAAATACATTCAATACAAGGGGCATCAAAAACCTGATAATTCTGGGGGGTCATGACTCAAAAAGGTTCAGAACCACTGTCTTGGAATCTAAAACAGCTCGAAATGGTAATGTAATACTTAGATAACCGTTAGCAATTTTTACCAGCAAACTAGTATCCTCATCTTCATTTAGGCTGAACAGTAACAAACAAAAAAAAACCTCACCAAAAACATTTTGGCTCATCTTTCCACTGTTCTAAAAATCACCAACTTTGGTTAGGTCTTAATAAAGCCTCACTACATCTCATTACATCTCCACACTGCCTTTCTTATTTCTGATCAGGGTTTATTTTCAAGACACTGAGGCTAATGTACCAATTTAGTGAAACTAAATTAAAACTGAAGACAAAGAAAACATTTCTAGACAGCTGAAAAGAAGTAAACAGACGTGCAGCTTGTAAAATGGATATATGTCACACTACATTGTGCAAGTAGAAAATAACATTAAAATAGAGAAGTGAGTCTGCACAGTAGATAATGCTCCCAGTTACATTTAACGTGTCCTTTTAAACATTATAATGATCTGGTATGCACCCTGTGATCCTCTCTTTCTTTTCTGAAATTCTGTTTTGTGTTTGTTATTAATGGCAGTGTGTATGCACCCTTGTTTACATCATGTCTCAGCAGTGGTTGGTGTTTTACCCTGAGAGGCAGCGTGTTCTGTCTCTCGGGCTGGAGAGGACCGGGTCTGCTGGGAGATACTGAACTATGCCTGCATAGCTTCTGTTGCTCAGGTACACCATTGTGCCTGTAGACAAAGCAGAACAATTAGGTCGACTGAAAATGCAGAACGCTAGATGTACGCACAACATTTTAAAGGAGAACATACGCAAGAAATGTGGTTTTGTTTCATAAAATGCGTCATATGTGTCACATCAAGTCTTTTCATCTTGGTCATAGCGCTGCGAGTGACAGTTTCAGGATGAATTTTTACCTTTCAGCTAAAAATAAGTACAGAGAATCTAACATCACTGAATGTAACCCAGCATGCAGTCATTTCTGTTCTGTAAATTACTCATCAGCCTGTACCTGAATAGTCATATCGCAAAGGTCCCATCCAGCGGTGTTTCTCACTCTCAGCCAGCACGTCACCATAGAAGCCATAGCCCAACAGAGACACTGAGTAGCGCACCAGAGCAGAGGCTTGATGCACTGAACATACATCCAAAGGCTGAGAGTCTCCTGCAAGGCATTGTGGGAAACAAGGAGGACCATATAGTCTAAAATAATGACGGCACGGCAGCCATTTTCCTCTGACGTTACACTCAGGGTGGGAGGCTTAAATGTTAATTCTGAAATACCAACACAAATCTTGGGCACATTTTAGTTAAGTCTGGAAGTAAAATGCACTGGATGTAATCAAGCCTGTATTGTAAGCTAACGTTAACATTAGCTGTCTTGCTGTCTCTTGTCCAAGTATTTAAGCTAAGCAGCTAAAATTAACATCTGACTTTGTTTTTCCTCATTGTAACACTTTTTGGTTAGGTGTCATCTGTATGAACGATAGAAATATGTGTTTTATTCAAGTTACAATCCGATTTCCTTCCTTCGCTCTCTGACGTTTCCAACATATCCTGTGTTTTCCCAGAAGTTATAGCTTAGGCGCTAGCTAGCAAAGGCTATTGGGAAATACGCCATTACCTTATTTTTTAGATTTCTCTGCATTGAAACATTGTGGGACATATTCAGGATAATGTAAGTACACAACTCAAACAAATATATGTCTAGCATTTTTAGACATTTTAATGCATAAATGTTAAAGCTTTACATACATTTGCCTAAGATGTGCAATGATATTTCAGAATTAATTTACACTGTGTAACAATTTTAGACATGTTTGCTGGGAAGTGGTTCAATGCTAATGTTAGCTGCTCTTTCATGGTGACTAATGGGTCGTCAAATATGTTACTTTAGCTTGAAATACGGCCCAATGTCCCTCTGGATTTTCACTATCCATTGTCTTTTCAGTTTGCTGATCAGTCAGGAAGCAGCAAAATGATAACCATTTATCAGTTTCCCAATGTTTTTTTGACTTGCAACCTGGAACACAGCAGTACGACATTTGAACATCCCACTTTGAGTGTGACATCAGAGGAAAATGGCCGCTTTGTTATGGTGAATGGAGGTCAGAATTGACAAAACAGAGTGCTGCAGGAATGGGACTTAAAATCCAGGAATGAGCTCCCATATCAACACTTCCAGTTCCCTCGAACTCAGTGGGTTTTTTTAATGGGTTTTTCATTATTTGCCTGCACCTGAAGTGAGTTCACCTCCTGCCTACGGCCCTTTGCTACATGTCATTCTCTCACTCTCATTCTCCCCCTTTCTTGCCATATCTTCAGCTGCTGACGTTGAGTCACACAACTGTGTCGTCGTTCATTTATAGCCTAACGTTAGTTTGTTACTTCTGGCAATTTAATTTACACCTCAAAAATCATAAAAGTGGTGTTAATTTATGAAGATTATTTTGTTGGGCAAAATGCGTAAGTAAACTTTTGTTTGCCACAGAGCTTAATTTCTGTACTAATCCAAAACCCAACTTGATTTTTGTGGAGGGACCAGAGTGAACTTCCTTGTGACCTATGGATTTAAGTCATCACTGCAGCACTCTAATGTTCAGGATATTTTTTTTTTAAAAAGTGATCAAAATAATGAAAGTCTTTCCTTACCAATGATAATGTGCAAAGCCGAAGTAACAGGGTCGATCACTCCCACTGTGGCATAACACACACAGTCTGTCGAACCTACAACAGACACAATGCAACAGGATGTGTGCTGTCACTGCCCTGACTCTAACTCCGTCACTTTATGAATTCTTAATAACAGTGTCATTACCTGCAGGGATGATGCCAATATGAAGCGGACAAGGCTGTAAAGTGACAGCGGGATCATTCTCACAAAGGCTTGCCTCTTGTTGTGTCCGCCCAATCAAACCATGAAGTATTTCGCTGAACATGCCATCCCCACCCACACACACCACACTGTTATAAACAAACACAAGAGTTTCTGTTAGGAAAGCACCTCCCAGAGAGCTTAGCTGTACAATGCCTTCATACCACAGTGTTTGCACTGCAGTGCTGACAGCTCTCTTACCCATCAAAGCCTGTCAGGTCTTTCTTCAGGAGGTGGTCTCTGGCCTGGTTTGCCCGCTCTGTCACTAAACAATAAATGTTATGATTACATACAGGCTGCAAACTATTTAATTAATTATTTTAAACAAATCAAAATTTTCTCAGACTGGAAAGAATTTGTTGTCTCTCACCTATTACATGAGAGCTGATACCAGCCAGCTCAAACAGAGGGGCAACCAGAGAGTGGTAGATCTTTCTTCCTTTCTTCTTCCCTCCAAATGGATTGATAAACACCAACAGCCTGTGTGGGCGTAACGGGCCTGAAAGATTCACATTCATATGGGTTAAAACGATATAGAATATATGATAATAACATCAATTATAACAATAAATAAAGCAAATAACTAGCAGACATGTCTGGCATAAGGCTGCAACTAACGATTAGAGAGACAGATGTCATTAGACAGATGTTGAAAGATGTGAAATATGTTGATCAGTGTTTCCCAAAGACCAACATGACATCCTAAACTGCCCTGTATTGTCCCAAACTAAAGATATTCAGTTTACTGTCATAGAGGGTTGAAGAAAATAGAAATTAATCACATTTAAGAGGCTATAATCAGAGACTTTTGGCTGTTTTTTTCCTTTACAAATTACTCAACAACAACAAACAATTAAAAAACAAGTCTGCCAAGAGCCATAATATGATTTTTGTGTCATTATCCATCCTTACTGTGGGTTTTCACAGCAGTTTTTAGGTGTTTAGTCCACTGGTCCCTGAGGACCCGACTGGGGCAGCTGAACTGGGTCCGGCCCAGTCTCCATAGTAACCCATGAGAGGTCCCACTGCTGCAGCGCTTCACGTAGAAAACTGGAGGTGGATGAAAGATAGCAGACCATAAAACCATGATATAAAACCACAATATCAACTGTTAGAGCGTAGAGGTTTACAGGCACGCATTTGACTACACTATAAAGCTGGTGTGGTGTGCACTTGTACATAAATTATTCACACATCTCATCTCATTTTAATCTCAACGGCAGAAGATGTACAACGTTTCAGACTGTGTTATTACTATTCACTTGAGTGTTGACTGTGGCTTGGGTTTGTGATATCTGAGAGTCTCCCAGGAGAACCCACCTGTGAAGTCTTTGTCTGTGTCCTCGACTGACTTCTGGGGCAGTACCTCCACCCGGCCCTCTTCCACTCCAACTACCTCTGAGACAGGTACTGAAACTTTAATCAAACAGACAAACACACACAGTGAAAACCTCCGTCAACATGCTTTTTTTTTTGCATACAATGAAATATTTCTCCCACCAGTCCTACAGCAGATATTTTTACTTGTCACAGCCATGACTTAAATGTCACTAATAAAATGAATATTGGCTGCATCACAGTTAACAGTTCCAATGTGGAGGTTTGACGTATCTCACTAGAAAAAGCACCGCTGTTGCTCATAACAATGACAATGTCTAAATTCCACCTAGCTGCTTCAGTACTGACTTACTGTCACACTGTCCTGGGACACTTCAATAGAAAACTGATATTATTACTAGATAAACTTGTTAATGATGAGTGAAAATGTCTGCCTTAAAGGTGTATTTATGACTGTTTGGAGGCTAGGTTTTACTCCCACTTCCTGGGAGAGATTACAAACATTGTAAAATCATTGCATCTTCTTTGGGTCAGTATTTTATTGTTTCTATTAGGGGTCTTGCAAGATAGTATTGATGATTACCGTGACAGTTAAAAAATGAAATATCAATATCATGCTAATATAATAATGTTTCTTTCCATTCTTGCTTTGTATAATTGTACTGTTTTTGCTTTTGTAGAGTAGAAACAAAATGCACAAGTTAAAGTTTTTTTTTTTTTTACTTTCTACAGATATCGGGATAATATCATTCATGTGAATTCTTTTAGCCACAATAATCATGTAGTAACAGCCTTAGTTTCGATACATATCAATGACAACATACTGTATATTATAAATATATGTGGCTACAATCTATCTACACTTCTGTCATGTCATCTTGAGTTTCCAGGCTGTACTTTTACTATAATGGTCTATTTCTGACATTTATTACTTGTTTGTCCAATCCCATATTTGTTGCTTTTTTGGAGAGTTTCTCCTCATCCAAACCAAGGGCCCAAAGCATAGAGGATGTCATATGCAAATTTGTTATTTGTAATATTGGATTAGACAATATGAATACAACTGACTCGTGTTAAACATTATCATCATTATGTTGTTTTATAAAAGAATCACAAGCGTGTGTTGTCTTAAAGAAACACACGTCTTTGTCTGTCATCTTACCATCATATTTAACATACAGACTACTGACTGCTGAAGAATACACTTAGGAACAACTATGATTGAAAAATGTTGATTTCCTCTCAAAACATTATTAGTTATATAATTAATGTCACCTGGAAAAAAAAAACAGAATTATTTTAGGAATGTTATAGTAATTTCAAAATTATTTATGTTATATTTATATGATGAACCCAACTGGGGGCATTTTGACATGCAATGACCCAATATAAAATGAACTCACAGTCATTCAAACTTTAAACAATTTTTTATTTTTTTATTTGATTTGTCTTTTGAGACCTTGGCCTCAGTGTGATCCCTGTCAAATAAAGGTTGAAATTCAAATTTAAATGATTCACTTTGAACATAATGTGAATGAATAATGAAAATAATTAATTCCGTTTACATGGTTATGAACACCACATGCTACAGGCAGTTATAGGACACAACTGACTCATGCTACGTTCAGGGCATAATGTGACTATCCCCGATACTCTCAAGTGGTATCCATGGACAACATGAACTCAATAAACAGTTATATCTATTAAAACTACACTGGAGGAATTGGGAATTGGTACTATACAACATTTTTCAAAGCACTAATGAAAACAGATAACAATGTTATGAAGTTATTGGGAACAAACTGATCGACAAACTCATGAATAACTGGAATAATAGAATAAAGTACTTGTGTGATATGACATAAAGTACCTCGGGGGTCTGTGGGTACTATAGTCATTACAATTAAGGTTAAAACATCTGACAACAGACAGGGATGATCGCTGCCCAAAGACTCATTTTGAGGGAATGGAAGTCACCCTTCTCTCCCCCTTCCTTCCAGAGATGGTTGGTTGACTTGATTTCAGTCATACAGATTTAAAAAAAAAAATGTTCTTGTGAACCAACGCAATCAAAAAAAAAAAAAAAGAGTCAGCTATTTGGGATCAGTTGTTGTTACCTCGATGAGGCAGGGGCACGATGATTAAGCTAATTTCTCATAGTCTTTGTCTGAGACCTAAAACAAAGCACGCCTAAGCAACAGGCAGCCTTTAATTTTTATTTTATTACTTTTTTCAATCCTTCTTTGCCTGTACACATCTGAATTTCCCTTGTACTTGTCTGTTTTGTCCTTTATTCTCATTGCTTTAAAAGCCTCAAAATAAAATGTACCTTTAAAAATCTAATAACATACATTCCAGGAAACACTTTCTCTGTTCACATTAAAATCCCTTCCTCCTCTCTGTGTTCATGTGTGTGTAGGGGAGGGACAGAGAGGGAGGCTGAGGCATTTTGATGTTAAGAAATAAAGTTTGGTAGTTGAAGGACGAGCCCTATGTTAACACAATGTGCCAGAAGGTGTGTGAGCTCTGTGTTTTCAGTAAACTGTCTCAGGAGGTTGTGTTTCATGTCCGTGCTGTTTAACTTGTTCTTCACGTTTTCTGACAGCAGCTATAGGCTTAATTGAAGCGTCTCCTCCCTGTAACTGTCCAACATGACATGTAAGGTGTACAGGAGCTTTTGTTTATGGTGTTTCCAGGACTACTTGTAAAAAAACATGAACACTGTCTTATTTGACATCAGTCCTATTTATACCTGATCAGTACAGATAGCAAACAGGTTGTGGCTTTAAACAAATACAGAACAGCGTGACTGTGGGAAAAAAAGTAGGTTATATCGCGATATCACAGATGTTTTGGAGAGTTAAGAGCCACCTACTTGTTTTCTTGTCGCGGTTCTTCTTATCTACCTCGGTCCAGTTGAAGTGCCAGCCTGTCAGGACCGCTCGGTATCTCTTATTCCCGACCCACAGACTGGACTCCAGCCGCAGGTCTGTCTCCATCTGGACAACAAGCGCTTCAGCCACAACGTCGCTCTTTCCCGATTCTCACAAAACTTATTGTATGATCACATCTAACAGCCATAACCACTGACATCACTGAGAAAGTACAGCAGCAGCAAGTCGGTAATCTGATCTCGTCATCAGTCAACAACCCACCAGAGTCCTTATCTGATGTGAGAAAGTTGTCATCCTCCTCTAACTGAACCTGAAGATCCTTTCTGAGGACACTTTTAGGCCATTGTTCCTGTGAAATGCTGAAGACACCGCTTGGCACACAGGCTGTTATTCTAAAAATATCTGTCTTCTCCGCAGCTCCTCCCTGCTCACACCTGCTGTATTTGCATGTTGCTCTGCTGATTGGACAACAGACATTTACATTAAGTATTAGCAAACTTAGTTATGAGAGAACTTCATCAGTGTGAATTATTAAGTGTCTAACTTTACTAACTTTGTGTAACTAACTGTATAAGTTTTCACATTAATTTATTTAAATTATCATGATATATAAAAGTAATAATCTTTTTGTATTTGTGCATTTTATTTATTCTCTAAATAATTTACCTAAGGATTCATTATAGCCTGCATGTATTTCATGATTAGACTTTTAGCAAAATTATGCAAAATTATAAAACACATCATATCTTTAATTCTCTTTATCTTGGTCCCATAAGGTGGGGGGCTTTCAGTGCTCATAGGTTCACTGCCTCATAATTCGTCCTGTACTATAACTAGATATAAACACAAGGTCTTCACAAAGGCACAAGATAAGGCAGACTTATCCTCCAGGATGAAGTGAAGAGACAGCACAAGAGATACAGAATACATAGACAACAGGTACAAAATAAAAAAAACTAAAAGTTAAAATAAAAAATAAGATCAGTTAAGCACAATAAAATATAAACTAACCACAAATTAAGCCTCATTAACGAATAATATAATAACTGATTAAGCAATTATTTTTTAAAGCAGTCATTCATTTCCATTTACTCTAGAGGTCTTTTGCATATTTGGAATTTATTAATTTAAGGGACTTGACAGAAAGTTGAATTTCATTATAGTAACCACTGAAGATGAGTGGAGTTTTAATAAATTTAGCCCTGTGAATAAAAAAGTCTAAAATAAGTAAAATATTGATCATCAGATTCAATTTTTTTATCTGCTAATGACACAAAAATTGCCTGGTTGATAATCCAGTTCTACTTTAACTTCCTGTAGGTGTATGAAGATTGCGACAATAGTCCACAAAAAAACATCCGGGTTCTTATCGACTTGAAGCGTTCTTCAGAATAAAAGTGAATTATGCAATTTTTCATGCCTCAACTACAGGTTCAGAACTTTTATTGTGAAGTTCCAGCCCACACTTTGACCGGAAATGCCTGCCGTTATTGTGGCACGCTCCTTCCCCTCTTCCCTCGTCCCTTTGCTAGCAAGGCGAACTAGCTAGCTAGTGAGAGAAGGTCTTTAAACCTTATAGTGTAATTATTATGAATTGATTGATCAGTGCAACGTAGTATATTTGATTTTTGTTTCTTGAGTCCGGATAATAAACAAACTAACAAAATGAACATACGAAACGCGAGGGTAAGTGTGCGGAAAACCTCCCGACAGCCATGCTGTTTCTACTAACTTGTAGCTAAGCTAGTTGCTGTAGCCGACTCGTTAGCTGACCAGATATCTCTGATTAAAGCGCAGGCATTGTGTCATGCACCTTTCTAACATGAGATTTATGCTTTTTTTTTCAGCCGGAGGACCTTATGAACATGCAGCACTGTAACCTGCTGTGTCTACCAGAAAACTACCAGATGAAATACTATTTCTACCACGGATTGTCCTGGCCTCAGGTGATTCAGTTTTTACTGTTTCTACTAACACCACTGCCCATATTAACTAAATCCTCACAGTTTGTTTAATTGACACTAATTGTATGTCTGCATCGTTTCAGCTGTCATACATTGCAGAGGACGAAAATGGCAAAATTGTGGGATATGTACTGGCAAAGATGTGAGTATCTGTGATTAAATTGTATTTAGGGATGCACGCTGTGGATTTTCTTTTTTTTTCTTTCAGCCAATACCAGCTAACCGATAATTACTTGCTTCTCATGGCCAATTCCAATATGACAACTGATTATATCACATTTTTGTATTTTAAAAAGTTAATACAACATGTAGTTTATGCACACCTTAAGGTAAGAAAGGCTAATATAGTCCATATCTTTGATCTAACCAAGTCTGCCATCACTACTACAACAAACAAAAGGATAAGCGAAGAAAGGCAATCCAGGCACTCCAAAAAATGGTAATGATGAAGAGGGAAAAAAAATTTAAAGCTTTGATTATAGTGGTTAAATGCCAACATGTTTCAACCACTACATCACCATTTAAAGCCGTGATGAAGACATGTAGTGATTGAATCATATTGGTGTTCTAAATGATTTTTAGCCATTATAATAAAGGCTTTTTACTTTTTTCTTTCTTGTCGCTACCGTTTATTTTTTGAAGTGCCTGAATTACCTTTCCTTGATTACCCTTTTTTTTCTTCATTTTCCAACAGCACTTGACACATTGTTCATTTACAGTTGAGTATACAGAGCAACCAGTCATTTCTCTTCCATCAAAAAACAAAGAGCATTTCTAACTTTTGAAATATTTGTTTATTTTATGCAGTAAATTTCATCAAATAGCTTCACAAACATATTTTTGCCTTGATAGAGGATTTTTATGAAGAATTCCATTTAAATGCTTTATCATAAGCTGTCAGTTCAGATACTGTTATAATCTATTATTTCATTATCAGAATAGATTTTTTTCATTATTCTCCAGAACAGTGAAGCTGTGTTCTAAAATATCTGTTGTGAACCTTTATTAGGGAGGAGGACCCAGATGATGTGCCCCATGGACATATCACATCCCTGGTGAGTCTCAACAAGAAATACCTCCTTTTATATTACTGGGGTATTTGGCTGGTTTGTGTTGGGCAACAAAAACCATCATCTGTGTTTTCCAGGCAGTGAAGCGCTCCCACAGACGTCTTGGTCTGGCTCAGAAGCTGATGGACCAGGCCAGCCGGGCCATGATAGAAAACTTCAATGCTAAATATGTCTCACTTCATGTTCGCAAAAGGTAGTGTGCACTGTTGGCCATGAGCTTGGTCTGTCTCGTGTTTTCTTCTAATACATTATTGGATGGTTCCCTTTTTACAAAATGTGTTCAGGCTCTGACTATGTGTGTTTGTGCCACTGACATAAATAAATATGGACGACACATCTCCACTTCCTCCCACTGTACAAAAATGAAGCCAAATATCCCAGATATGAGTACTGCCATCTTGTGCTGGTGATGTCATTTGGAGTCAGTCTGTGTAGTAGTGATCAGGGTTGGAGCCGCTGTATTGAGTGAGGTCCTGCCCATACACCCAGCCAGACTCAATTGTGAGGAGGGCTCAGCTGTCAATCATGATGTGAAACCCTGTTTTTACAGCTTCAAGTAACTAATTAAAACTGAACTCAGCAGTTGGACATACATCAGTGTGATAATCTGAATTGTCAGAAAACAAGTTAGAGGAAAAAATATTTAATATTTTGATTCTTTAGTCTGGCTCATGTCCTATTTATTGAAATAGAAGGAGCTGGATTTTTGACCCATACTGCAGCCAGTCACCGGGGGACATTCAGGATGTGTTGGCTTCACTTTTTGGGAGCTGTCATGTTGTCTATTTCTCTATATGTCAGTGGTTAGTGCTACTCTTTTCAGCAAGCTAACAATTTTTTTTTCTCCCCTCTGCAGCAACCGAGCAGCCCTGCACCTGTATTCAAACACACTTAAATTCCAGTAAGTCTATTTATGTACCAATATTATTACAGTATTTTTATTGCTATGCAAGTTCTCCTTGTGTATAAAAATACTGAGGTCATGAATGCTGCTAGACAAATAATTTGGCTGGACTGGTATACTGACTAACATTAGCTTATTGCAGATATATTTGTATCAGTGTATATTTGGTACATTGACCAATTAGTAACGAGAAATTGCAGCACAGAATGCCAAACATATCATTGAGGTCAGAAAAAATAATGAAGTCATAAGAGTTTGTGGTAGTGAAAGCACGCCTGGCCTGTAGAAACGCATGATCTTTTATTAACACCGATAAGATCAAGGTGTTTTTGCTCAGTGCTTCATCAGCTCAATACGTATTTCTTTCTGACCACATGTTCCAGCTTGTAGCTGCCAGTACATCAGTTGTGAAGTATGCACCATGTGCAAAGCTTTTCTTTCTTGCCTGTATCTTTGAGTTCATTTAGAAATAGTGTTGCATCTAATAAAAAAAATGAATGATAAAAAAGAAATAGTGTTGCACAGTGCTCGAAAGTGAAAGTGTTTTGCTGTAGGCCTACTAATTCAACATAAATAAAACGATACAATATCCACTAATGATAGTATTGAAAATATGAAAGCTATTGAAAAAATATACTAATTCAAGACCTCAGTTCAGTCTTTATTCTCCTGTCTGACGGTGTTCAATAACTTTGTCTGTACTAGCATGGTGTGCAGATTGTTAATGTCCAAGGTATCAAAAGAGGTATTGAGTATCTTTGATTTATTTGTTAATTTATTTTACTAGTATGGAATCAAAGTTTAAAATTCTGGTATTATGACAACTCCAGTGTCTCAATCTTTGTGGGCCCATTGGTTTTTTTAAACAAAAAATGTGCCAGTTCTGTTCAGATTTCGTATATATCAGTGGTGGTTTCAAAGCCTTCTCTGCAATGTCAGTTGCGGGATCTTCAGCCTTCATTCATTTACTTGTTTGGCCTAAAATTAGTAAAATTTGGACATAGTCTGTGTGAATTATTCCCAGATCGCTAAAACACACAAATTACCATTATAAAGATAGGAACGATATGACCTCAATGTTCTCAATGGAAACTACAGCCCTGACTTTTGTGGGGCTTTCCACTGGCACTTTTGCCAGCGGCAAGTCAAAAAAAAAAAAGTGCTGCACTGATTGGCCTTTCCACCTCCACTTTTATCAAGCCAAGCTGTGCCAAATCACACAGGAGATGGACTTGGGCCAAAGTATGCCAACCTGCCTCCAAACATGCCGCGGTGACACCCAACCGAAGCTAACCCTCCTTTTTTCCCCTCAAACAAGCATGTGTTGTGATATTCAGCTCGGCTGTGCAGAAGAGTAGAGAGAAACACCTTTCTAAAAGTGTCTGTGACTGTGTGATCAGCTCTCAGTTCTTAACCAGCTAATCTCTGTGGTTTAAAGTTTAGTTTCTCTCCTGCGTCACTGTTTTTACGTTCAGTTAGCTTCTCTGTTTTACAGCAATGTTCGCCATGAGCCGTATTAAAGTTGTATCAAGTTGCCACCGATGAAAACCAAAAAAAACCTGGTTATGCTGTTTCATAATAAAAACGTTTGAATAACACAACATCACAGGACTTTTATTGTGAAGAATATCTAGGAAGTTCAGTATTTTTGCCATTTTCCAGCTGCTCGACTTGAGCTAAGCTGCTCATCTTCAGTTAAAGACACACCTTCAAGAGAGTAGTCCTGTTGCACTGGGCTGACAGACCAAGTCAAACTGAATCAAGCCAGCCCAGCACATGTGTATGCAAAAGAGGGGTATTAAATATTTGTTATGACTATAACTGAGATTTTATGTTGTTGTTCCTCAGGATAAGTGAGGTGGAGCCTAAATACTATGCAGATGGGGAGGATGCCTACGCCATGAAGAGAGACCTGGCCCACATGGCTGATGAGGTAACTTAATTCTTATCCACTAGTTTATCCGCTCTGCATTTATGACAACACATGTTGGCGCTGCGCTGACTTGCGTCTTGTTACCTCAGGGGGTGTGTAATACCACTGAACTGAGATGAGCAGATTCTGACTGTGAATGTGTCACATTTTTGTCTGTGTCCCACAGCTGAGAAAGCCTGGAGTGCGCGTGTCAGGCCAGGAGGTGCAGTCTGGTCAGAGCCCGTCTGGGTCTGGCGACCAGGAGAGAGAGAGCGAGAGAGACAGCGGAGGAGAGAGCAAAGAGCTGAGCGAAGTCAGCGAGGCAACAGAAAGCACAGACGTTAAAGATTCTTCCTCTGATTCACAATGACGCTGCAGGCTTAGACATTTTTAAATTCATCCCTCACTTCCACTTTTTATCTCAATTTGACAATATCTCTGACTCTACAAACTGTGACTATCTGTGCGTCAAAACAGTTCACACCTTCCCATCACTGGGTTTTCTCAAGTCTTGCTTTTCACTGCAGTGTTGAACAAAACGTTGTGTATAATGACATGAATCTGGATGTTAACTAAATCAGACCGAAAAGAACAACTGGTCTCAATGTTTTTATTGGATTGCTGTTGTCATCATCAAAAGTGGCTCAAGGTTCTGTGAGATTTACAGAATTGAAAACAATCTGGTCTCTTCTTTATTTAACAGAATTCCTGCAAATAAATCTTTCAAATAATATTTTTGTTATTGCATTTATTTCAGTAATTATTAGTTATTTCAAAACGTTTACATACCCTGGAGATTTTGGCCTGATAACATGCACACAAGTTGACACAAATGGGTTTGAATGGCTGCTACAGGTAACCATCCTCACCTCTGATCTGTTTGCTTGTAATCAGTGTGTGTATAAAAGGTCAGTGAGTTTCTGGGCTCCTGACAGACCCTTGCATCTTTCATCCAGTGCTGCACTGACGTTTCTGAGATTCTGAGTCATGGGGAAAGCAAAAGATTTGTCAAAGGATCTGTGGGAAAAGGTAATTGAACTGTATAAAACAGGAAAGGGAACTGGGGTATGTAAACTTTTGATCAGGGTCATTTGGGTAGTTTCTGATGTCACTGTGGTTTAAAAAGAGTAAACAGTTGGACAATAAATGGCTTCACCCGACCACTAACCATGAGTGAAAAAAAAGTTTTTCTCTTATCATTCATATTCTCTGAAAAATGGCCAAAAAAAATAAACTTCTGAGCATAACTGTATTTGTATGGATAATAGGTCCTGGATACTTGTTGTTTCTTACTCCCATTACTTTTTTATCTGAGTACACTGCAAAGTTTTTTTCTCTTCACCCTTCATACATGTATCAGGTATTTATTGCGCTTTGCTGGAGTTCCATATTTGCATCAACCATTTACACTGCAATAATTTAAGGCATGTGTTTGTTATTGTGGTTTGGTATATGACTCCCAATCTTCAATGGTGACGTCTTCCTGTAGGTCCACTCTCCATGTCTCCAGCCGCTTACATACATCTTGGAGATTATGCACAGTCCCAGTCCATCAGCATTTCTTATCACTGTGTACCATCCACACAGACAGTGAAGACTTTACTGTAGAATTCACACTGTCACAAATATTCTGTTGTACGCAATCATATGAGCTACACAAGATCCTTAATAAAGGTTCCCATTGATGCTGGAAAAGCTCATACAGTCACAATTTCCAACTTTGGTGACCCCTAGTGGTGGAATATCACAAGACAATGTGGCAGGCTGTTAACCACAATGGATCATCTGACCCTTGAATGCTGATGAATGATCTGAACGCAACAGATTGAACCAGTTTTGACCAGGTTTATTGCATTTCTCTACAAATATAGAACATCCAAAGTTAACCATCAACCCATGGACAATACTGTACATTAAGATTTAGTTGTGGCTTACTTCCATCAACAGTGTCATGTGTCATACTAGCTGTTTTTAGAGAGAAGTAGTACATGACAGATGACAGCAAATGATTCACACTGACCTTCAGACAACTGGCTTTGTCGCAAATATGAAATACCTCCATTTCACACCATCTAACATCAGTGCCATCTAACACTTTGCAGTTAGAGGTGAGAAAAGACAGCAACACTGCTGCTGTTCACAACAAGTCGGTGGTGGAGTTAAATAGACCTTCTGATGGCCATTTTGTCTTAAAATAGTGGGGTTTTAACTCGCAGGTCCCATCTCAGCTGTTTGGTAAACATCTTAATTAATTAAGACCTGATTTAAGAAGAAAGCCATTCCAGATGAACAGTGCCTATGTAAATGTTCCTACCCCAACTGAAGATAGGAAATGTGTATTACACAAGCATCCTAACTTCCCGAAACCCTAAAAAAAACTCTCCTACATTTACATTTTGTTCACTTTGTAGCTAACATGATACATATACAACATTTGACATTTTGCAATACAGAGCAACCAACAGCATCTGCATATTCATGTATATATTAAACTCCAGCATCATTGTGTTTACTTCCTATTTTTTTTTTTTTTTTTGCACGCTTCAGTATAGAAGCTGGGTAACAGACATAAAAGTTGCTAGAGGTTCTCTGCTGAACCATAATGAGTAAGCTGTTTTGTTAACTTTTTAGGTAACATTAGCTAACATTTTGGTCACTTTTCTTGCCAACATTACCTCGCAAAAAACATGGCGTTTTGCAAAACAGAGCAGCCAAAAACATCTCCATATTGATTAAAGTCTAGGATCGTTGGATTTGCTCCATTTCTGTATGTTTCAATTTATGTTTCAGTAAGTTAAGTAAGATTTCCTAACATTAAATAAGATAGGATGAAGTAAGATAACATTGAATTCCTAAAGTTAGTTAGAATTTGCTTCTGAAATACCAAATTGGGAAAAATCTTAGATTAGATTCTTCCTATTTTAAGACTTAAGTGAGGATGTTTCAGTAATATGGCCCAAGTCCATTTAGTGTAGCTGAGCCTTTCTAACGAGCCAGTAGCAGCATCCTGAATCTGTTTGATCTGAATGGATCAGAAACTTAATTAGTATCATTGATAACACCTGTGTTTACCCCACTTTTTCAAAAATGCTGCTGTGAAACAGGTGTACTGCAGATTAAAGTGGCTCTCTGTGTTGTGCAAAGAATACCCCAGAGTATTCAAGGTGTTTTTTGCTCCAACTGAACATGACAGCAGCTGATTTCACTTGAGTATCCTGTGAATAACCAGAGCAGAGGGACTAATCAGGGGAAACAGCTGGTGTTTGATTGGGCTGAAAACCTTCTGAGGAGTTCAAGAGGCAGCAATGAAATGAAAGAGGGACTCGAAAAAGGGTTTCACTTGCACAGTTGCACACTGATGATGATGATGGCTCAAACTGAATGTGTGAGTGAGACGAGGGGTGAGAAAGAGAGAGCAGTGAGTGTGAGTGTGTGACACACACACACACACACACACACACACACACACACACAGAGAGAGAGAGAGCGAGAGAGAGAGATGAGTTCCACTCCACCCACATCCATCCGTGTCCAACGTGAGGGGGAGGTGAAACAGTTGAGAGCTTACTGTGCTATTAACTAGCATTATTGAGTTGCCTCAGACTGGAGAAGACACTAGTCAAGACTGCTCCTCATCAGGTAGGACTCCTCTTTTTGGATGAATTAAACTTTTCTTGATTTTCATTTGCAGACTTGTCTCAGATGAGTCAGTTTAGGTCTAATAAACATGTTTTTGTGTTGTCAAGTAAGCCTGGCAAGCTTGATTATTTCAGTTATGTTACTGTTGGCTCCAGACACAGCCCTCAGGTCATTAACGTTTCATAGCTCAGGCAGCATGTATGTGTTTGTACTTGTGAAAACCCATAGTGAAACACACAGAAGTGCCATTATAGCAAATGAGAAACCAAGTGCAATAAGGTTAAGACTAGCTTTTAATACAATATTACACCATTTTTGTGACGAAAGGAGATGGTGATTCATTGCTGATCACACAGAGAAAGAATGAAAGGGGCTAATGGAAAAGGGTGACATAGGGCTGGAAAATTGAGACACTCCGTGCTTTCTACAGGGAGTTTTGTGTTTGCTGTAATGCGGCAGCAGGCTCATTTTTAGCAGGTCAGTTGGTAAAAGTCTCAACTTGAGAGAATGCTGATGAGTGGTGTTTGGCTTTCAAAAAAGGGGAAGTTAAAGGAGAAAGAGGGAGAATGAGAGTGTGATGATTGTGTACAAAGGGTTATGATCCAGCAAACACCCCACTCTTCCTCTTTCTGGTGTGCACCAAATGTCATAATAAGTGATATCTTGCAAATATTAGTGGCTAAGTTGTCAATTCTCATGTGTTTAAATGACTGTTATGCACTGAAATGATATTCTGCTGAGAACAGGACAGGATATTATAGAGGAGTGTCAGCTGCGGTCATGTAACTTGATAAAAACTGGAAATCAAAAGAAGGAGAAAAACAAAACAAAACCAAAATATGATGTTTGATTTGTCTAAACCCCATTATCAGTCAGATTTATTTAAGCCTAAACAGGAATAGGGCTGCAGTTAGCATTTATTTTCATGATCAATAAGTCTCTCCATTGTTTCCTCAGTTTAGTAGTTTAGTTCGTAAAATGTTTTCCAAAAGCCAAGATGATGTTCTCAGTTTACTACCATAGAGGAGTAAAAAAACAAGAGAAAAACAAAATTAATTCTTTTTTTTCTTAAAAAATAGTCACTTATCAAATAGTTGGTGGTTAATTTCATTGTTGACAACTAATTAATTAATTAATTGACTAATCGTTGCAGTTCCACATGTATTGAAATGCTACTGTCTTATTCTCTTCTGCACCATTTCATCTATACTCTGCTGAGAACAGGATAAGGGCTGTTAGTTGCTGTCATACAACTTGATAAAAATGGAAAAGAAACCAAAACTTAAGTGAGTGATGACTGTTAATTTTGAGGTTCGATATGTCTAAAGCCTAGTTTCAGTCAGATAAACATGAACCTAAACTGGAGTAACTTTCTATAAAAGATTCTCAGTTATCTAGATTTGAATACAAAGCAAAAAAGCAGCTGGTTTCACAGTTTTATTCTTCAAAAGTACAGAATATCTGTGAGTAGTGCATCAGTAAACTTGAGTCTCTTTGGTGAAACCACCTGTAGTCTTCAGAACAAACACCTCCACACACAGTTGTAGGCCCTGTGGGTCGCCCTATTTTTAGGGCAGCTGCGATGTTGCTGGAGCTATATTTGCACCTCGCGCAAGTCTGCAGTGTGACCGACTGGTGAAGCAGGCAGGCAGCACATGCCAGCTGGTTTTCTAGTTGTCTGCCGTTCAGCAGAGGGTGACCAGTTTGAGGACATGTGTTACAGTAAGATGAACATGCTCTTTTTGCTCTTTCTGTGGCAGGAGGAAGTCAGCATGGTCTGTGAAGGGGAAGGGGTGTTTCAGAGTGTGAAAGTTTGTAGAGTGGAGAGGCATGCTTACGTGCAGCAGTGGGGCACAGGCCATGACTTTTACTAGAGTTTGTCCAGTCAAGAGGATTAGAATAGCCTGCATGCACATAAAACACACCAACTCTGAAAGAGATGTAAGAGGAAAAGAGCAGCTGATATTTTATACAACATACTACACAAAATATTTACTTACGAGAGACCTCGGGCAGTTGTGACAGCAGACATTTGTGACAGCAGACATTTGTAACACATTTCCTCCAATCAGAAACAAGCTTGAGTGATGACACTTACTCTGCACATGCTCTATAGGATCTGTCTTGACATTTTTTCAGAAAATGACCATATTTCACTAAATTTAATTGTCAAATTACCTTTAACTCAATTTTGTTTCAAAAATAGAAACAGACATTTGCTTTAAATGAATATGTTGCCTGACATCTAAAAGAATTTGAACTATATAGAAAACACTTAAATAACATTATTAGATACTACAGCAGTAATGTGATTACTTTGAGGTATGCTTTCATTTGAGATACATAGCATTAATATGATTTCTTTTTTTAGTGTTACAACACTCTGACCTCTGGCATTAAATTTTGATATTATAGTCTTGTCCTTGTTAGTGAAAATATATCAAGTGCATTATCAATTAGTGCACATATGTGTGTTTCTTTATCAAAATATGACTGGTCTCCACTACTTTATCCAGAATTCCACCCAGTTGGAGCAACAATGACGTCCCACGTGAAACTCCGGAAGGAGAGGGTTGGTGTGGTGGACTATGACACACAAATCAAAGGTAAAATCATTCATCATTCTAAGAACCTCACCCTCTTTATTAGTGCTGAACAGTCAATCAAAAATATTATCAAAATCGCAGGATGGCCAAGCGCAGTGTCCCAACCACAGGGGCTGCAGTTTTTGATGGCAGATAGATGGTATTAGCACCCAGGGTGTCCTTGGCCAACAATTTGCAGCTGGACGCTGACTATTTACACCCGAGGCATGGTGCACACAAATCAGGGTCTTTTCCTAAATCTAACCACGTAGTTTTGTTGCCAAAAACTATCCTAACAATGAATGAAAACTGAAAAAATTAAATTATCGCAACTGAAAATAATGAGTCTGTTGGGATTAAAAATTCTAATCGACATTAACTTCTAGCTTCATATCAGACTCCAACCTCCAGGAGGCCCAGAGTTCAGTGTTTAACCCATTCATCCCCTCAACAATGACTTTGTTGCTCTTTATAGAAAACTTGGGGGCTGGTTGTAAATAGCAGAATAGCTATCATGTGACTATTTTCAGCTGGGTACAAATAGACAGCGTTTTTTGATTAAGGTAAATGTGTCACTATGTAGCACTATAAATGAGGCGCTGTGGTGCTACAGAGATGCTGTGACCTACAAACCATGTTCTCCAGAAATAAGGAAACATGCTTGCTTGGTACAGACCCCAGCAAATATCACGTCATCATTTTTAGAAGGTTGTTTTGTTTTTTTTTTCAGTAAAAATGAAATGCAATAGGTCCATGAGGTCTGGTCTAATTTTTTAATGTAATGGTAAAAAAAAAAGGTAGGAGAAACATTCTTACTGTCTTAATTATGCTACTTCATTTACATTGTATGTTGTTCTTTGTATCCTTTTTTTCCCCTTATCTTTTGGACTGTCGAATGCCAAGATCAGTTTTGTTTTGTTATGTTTGCTTTGTCAATTGTTCTTTATTGACTTCCTGTAATTTTGTATTATGCCGTTTAAAAAAAATGGGGAAACTTATTAAAAAAGGTTGAATTGCAAAAAAAAAAAAAAAATGAAATGCAAAAATTAGAAATCTAACTAAAATTATGACTCATATTGCAATCCTGATATCCGTTAAAATAAGCAAATATTTGTCTTCATATCATTCAGCCCTACTCGTTAATAATCTTTGCTGTAAAAAAAACATTGTAAAATCCGTTTCTCAACTACCATAAGAGTTTCAGAATGACTCATCTTCTCTGCGTGTGTTTGTTTCTTCTTTCTCAGAGGTGCGTTCCCAGCTTGTAGACCAGCTGAAGGTGTTGGACTTGCAGCTCGAGCAGAAGAGCCAACAGCTACAGGACCTGACAGACTACCTTCGACGACGGGGCGAGATAGAAAGCGAGTACGCCCGCTCCCTTGAAAAACTGGCTGAAAGATTCACCTCCAGGATAAAGAGGTGAAGGCAATCTTGCGTTTGACTGCGCATGCAGTGTACCAGAATTAACCAGCAGTTCATCTGAGGATGCTGTTTCTGACTGTATCTTACACTTTTACTGCCCCTGTTTCTGACTTTCCTTCTTTGCATGTGCTCAGGAAGGAGCCCAGTAGTCACTCAGTGGCTCAGGTCTGGCTGGCTCTGCTGTCCCAGACCCGCCAAGAAAGTAAAGACCACAGTGGACTAAGTGAGACCTGCAGCAACTTCCTTATCCAGCCCCTCACACACTGCCTGGAGTACACACAACGCCTTGCCAAGAAGGTACTGATAATGAGCACTGGCACCAAACAAAAGCATTTAGGACAAGTCTGCTCCTGTACAGTGCAGTCTACCTGACTCTAGTTAAACTATTTCTTTCCTTTTCTATCTTTGCCCCTGTATTTCTTTTGAACTATTGACATTAAACTGTATTTTGTGGTTCACAATGTTCCTTCCGTGTTATGCCATTTCACTCTGTGGTATTTTGTCTCTGTCTCCAGAGTAAAGACATCTGCTCTCAGCTGCAAGATGGGCTACTCAAGGTTACCACAGAGCTGCAGACAGTAAGTGAGAAACCAACCGCCCAAAACATTTTCCGTTTAACAAACAAACAAAAGGAAAGCATGGCTGTATGTGTCTGTATGTGTGCAGGCATGGCGGACTTACTACCAGTACCACTCAGACTATGTGAGTGCAGAGGGGAAGCTGAAGGAGGCAGAGAAACAGGAAGAAAAACAGAAGCAGGGTGCTGGTAAAAAACTGGAGAGGTTGATAGAAAAAGTAAATAAATATTTTTTTATGTATTATTATGGCATGTATGTGTATATGTGTGTATTTCACCTGAAACTCATATGCTTTATGCACCACAGAGGCAAGGTAAGGTCCAAGACATCTACCTGAAGTGCAGCAAGGCCCGAAATGATTACCTCTTGAACCTGGCTGCAGCCAATTCCTCCATGAATAAGTACTACCTCCAAGACATCTCCACTCTCATAGACGTGAGTGCATCAGTTCAAATTCTTGTGTGTTCGCTTTCTTTTTCTTTGAACCAAACCAAACACTGGTTATGATCCCCCACCTCTGGGGACATTCAGACCACATGATGAATTTTAAAGTTAAAGTTTTGAAGTTAGATAAGAGATGGCACTTAAAATATCATGTTGAAAGTGACAATTTTCCAGATTTCTCTCAGGACATTAAAACACCCACCTGCTGTTCACACTTTTGAGCATCTTGCTTTCAGACTCTCTGGTCCCGCTCTGTTCATGACTGTTTTGTGTGTGTTGTTTTGCTCTGAGCTTGTAAAGCATCTTTGAGTACCCTGAAAACCACTCTATAAATAAAATGTATCATTAAAAGACCAAATTCCATGCCAAAGTTGCTCCCCTCTGCTTGAAATGCTGCGTTTATAATCCAGCCTTTTTTCTGTTTCTTGGTGACATCACGGTGTAACTTATTTGCATTATGTGCAGCTATTTTGAAACTACTTGCAATACGCCGTTCTGCAACGTTCTGAAAACATGCTTGGTTACATCACTGCGACTAGACGAGACCATAGCAATACCTGGAGCTGGATATAATTTGTAGCATCTTAAAGAGCACAATGATAGTGAGGTACTTTCCACAGTTGTATTTTTAGTATCGATGGTATGGCAAACACATAAAAGCTGTGTGTGCAGGGAGAGAGAGCAACAGAGACTGACGCTGAATGCAAGCAGAGCAGAAGAGCAGAGAAGTTGTTTATCAGTCATACAGACATGACTGTTCCTCAAACAAATTAATGAGGTGATCTTCTCTTTCCTTTATCCAAAATGCTGCCATTACTGACAGTTTGGAGCGGACTTGATCAGCTGACTTTGCTGCAAGCTGATTGGCTGTAGAAACGGGCGATGTGCCTTACATTGTAAATCCAACCAACTTGACAAGCTGAGTTGTAGGCAACACCATCAGCTGTCTTGAGACATGCCTGTTCACCCTGCTGCAACTTTTCCCCACAGACTTCTAAAATTTTCACGGTTATCAGTCTTATCATGGTATCGTTTACATTTTTCAGAAAGTGCTGTTAAGTACACACTGAAATCATTTCACCAAGTCTTGAATGGCATCATGTCCTTCGTGATGTCACTATTTTCAATGATGCAAAACAAACCCATGTTGCACTGCAGCTGTGGCCGCTATGAAAGAAATGCTTTTTTTTAAACATGAAAACATGTAATCCTCTTCTAGAAGAAACCCAAAATAAAATGAGTTCAGAAATCAGCATAATATGGCCACATATTGAAGTCTTCATGATCCGACAGCAGCTAAATGATAAAGGTGATATTTGTCTGAATTGTTTCCCTCAGTGTGCAGATGCAGGGTACCACCTGTCTGTGGGCCGGGTGATGGAGGCCTACCTGTCTAGCCGGTGGAGGACCCAGCAGAACCTGGGCACGGGGCTGCAGCAGCTCGAAACCACTGTGTCCGGACTGGACCAGATCCAGGACAGAGACGCCCTCCTGCAGGACCACTATAACACCTTCTGTATGCCGCTGCGCTTCTCCTATCAGCCCCATGACGGAGACCAGGTCTGTATTTTGTGTGTGTGTGTGTGTGTGTGTGTGCGTGTGTTTATTCAGCTGCATCAGAGTTCTTGCATCAACTCTAGACTCTCTTGTGTCTGCCAGGTGTCTGAGGTCAGTGCAGAATGTGAGATGAGATGCGAGTTGGAGACCAGATTCAAACAGATACAGACCAGGCTGAAAGCTGTTACCCAGGAAACGGAGGAGGTAAAGTGCGACAGACAACCTTGAACACCTCATTATCACCTTTTTGTGGGTCTACTGTATCCACCACTGTTATTCATCACATCTGCAGCAAGAGTTTTACAGTCCAAATCCGAATCTTGCATAAATATGTGTGAGCTTGCAAACGCGAGGTGAAAAATCAACAAAGAACTTAAAGGGACAGTTCTCCTGGAAATTGAAAAATTCACAATTTTCCTCCTCCTAGTTGTAGTGTTATTTATCCATCTAGATTGTTTTGGTGTGAGTCACTGAGCTTTGGAGGTCTCTCTCACATATAATGTGACTAGATAGTACTTGGCTTGTGGTGCTCAAAAGTCCCAGAAAAACATTTCAAAAACTCAACCGCAATGTCTCTTTTCAGATCTCTCCAATGTCTCTTTTACTGAAGATAATTCACAAACCTTGTTGTGAGCAGTTTCATGTCAAACTCTTCTTCTTACTATCGAACTGCATGGAAGGAAGCATGCATCTACTCATGGATGAGAGGTTACAGCTAGCCAAGGAGAACGTCATTGATGTTTGCATCCTGCGCTGTCATGAGCACAAGTCTCTCATCCATGAGTAGATGCACGCTTCCTTCTAAGTGGTGATTCAGTCAGTTGATGGTGAGAAGGAAATGATTCCTACAGAAAATTGCACAGATCAAAAATATGTATTTTGATTTTGGGTTGAACTGTCCCCTAATTTTTGTGTTGACTTTAACATCTCAAGTTCAAATCAAGACTGACAATGCCAGTCATATACTCCCTTGTTAGCAGTATTCACATAATTGTAAGTTTGACCTTTCCAACAGGCAGTTGAATGCAACATAACTGCATTTACACTGTCTCATATTTTCCACACTGTCACCATTATGGTAATTTGCATGGTAGAGGAATGCTTATTAAAGCAACTATCAGTCTTTCATTATGACAAAATTTTATGCACGCATGCTTCAGCTGTGACTCTTGGAGGCCGTTTATGCCGCTGTTCTAAGATTTAATACCAGTGATAATTATAATAGTCATCATTATGAGCTTTTACTCCCTTACATTACTTCGATGCAATCTTTTGATGTGGACACTCATCAAACACGCTCAAGAACAGCTGGAGGTTAAATAAGATGAAATTTAGATTTTGGATAATGCTGCAGGTGCCTAGCTGTTCTTACAGAACTCGGAAAATCCTTTTTTTTTCTTCACTCTGCACCTGCAGCCTGAAATAACATGCAGAACAATCTAAAGCTTACCTCATTTATATCCTTTGGGCAATTTAATTTAATTTCATCTAATTTTGCTTCCAGCTGTTCTTGTCTTAGTTGATTCATTTGCTTTAACTTTTAATAGCTTTATTTATTCTTAAGGCTTTATTATTTTACTAGTATCACTTTTTAGTACTTTTTATCAACAATCAGAGTTTGTATTTTTATGTCTTGGAGCTTTTATTTTTTTCATGGCTGTATTGTAAATTAGGTCTCTACCTCAATGTGTTTCCAAGGTAAAATAAAGACTGAATGAAATTTGTATTTATGTAATTTGAATGACCATAATTGAATGCAACATTGCCATGCAAGCATTCAGTTGTCTTCTCTCCCAATGTCATACAGGCCAATAAGAGCATGTTGGTAGCCCAGAATTCCCTGCTGGAGAATATCAGTGATGATGATCTGGACACCTGCAGCGGTTCATCTCAAGAGGGGAGCACTGAGAACCTGACAGTGAAACCGAGTGTGGCCCGCCGCAGGGCCAACCTGCAGGAAATAGAAAACCTCTACATTACTGTGAGTCACTTTTTCTTTTTAAAGCAATGAACCAGAGTAGCAGCAAGCTGGCTTCACCATTGATGGATATGCAGATATGTGTTGTTCTTTTGGTTTTATTGTTTGGTTTTGGTTGATGATGAACCACAGTGTTAGTGATGGTGACATCAAATGTAATAAAGGTCATTATCATGCTTTGTCTTACAGAGAGTCAAAGAGTATCTTTTAGGCAGCTCACTGGTATCTAAACTGCAGGCCAAACATGACCAGCTTAAAGTGGCTGTGGAAAAAGGTATCACTTCTGCATTTCTCACAGAACAATCCCAAACTGCTGACCCAAAATGTAATTTGCTAACAGCTGGTGTATTGTGGAGTTTATTTTCCCATACACTCTTGTTCCGTTTTTACCCACAGCCAAAGAAAAGTTTTAAATCTTTGTTTATTCTAATGTATTTCTCATTTCTCCTGACTGGCTGGTTCTCATTTAAGCTGGTTCTCTTTCTTTTTGTGCTTTTGTTCCTCATAGCTGAGGCATCAAATGGACATCAGCCGAGGTACACATGAATGTTTCAAAGCTCTTATAGATTCGTTGTGTTCTTGGTTTAACTGTGCACAATGTTGCATTTTTTATTCTCCAGTTGTAACAAATGAAGTTTATTACTTATGATCTCTGTCTCTGCAGAAACAATGCAAAGTCTATGCGTGTCAGGAAGAATCACTCAAGTGCCAATTTGATGCACAACCACAAACTTTTCAATGGAGACATGTTGTCTTTCATACAGGTAGCTACCACCATGATTGCACCATCTCACCATTTCCCCTTGTCACATTTCTCTCACTGTGTATCTACTTTCTCTTTTCTTTTCAGTTAGCAGTAATGTATTAGACTCTCTGTTTGTGAAATTAATTTCACTTCATTTCTTTTCTTTAGGCATCAGGACAACAGATTCCAATTGTTGTGCAAAGTTGCATTTGCTTCATAAACCTCAATGGTAAGTAATCAAGACGTAAGGAGCAGTAAAACTGGTGCTGCACAGTTGAAGCTCAAATGAAAAAATATATTAAATCTTATTGAGTTTTTAAAAAGTAAGTAAGACTTAAAGCCACTATGTAGAATTTGAAAATTCAGAGCTTTAGCGCTCCCCAATGGTCTTATTAAAAAGCTGCTGTGGCAGACAACTGTGTCTGCCTGCCACTGAGATGTCTGTACAACACAGACACAAATAGGTTGAAAGCAACACTCATTCATATGTCTTTGTTTGTATAAAGGGACAGTTACAGTCTAAGTATGATTTTAAGAATGTGTCAATGGCATCACAATTCTACAGTTTGTGCCTATAGTTATATAAATATATTTTCAAGCTTGTGTGTGTCCTGTGCTGGATTAATCTGCTGGAGTTCGTCCTGGATGTGCACGAATATGCACCAAAGTTAGCTATAATGCGGGACATGGGTTGGGAACCATGTGAGGCTCGCTGGAACTTGTAAAGCCCCGGTATGGAACTGGTAGGGATACAGTAGAAAATGAGCTGACAAGAAATAGGAAAAAACTAGGTCTGCACCCAACTCAGAATTTTGTTAGTTGTATCAGATTTGGCTGTCCAATACGAATATTTGACTTTTGTCCCTTTTATTTTTTCAGTTCAGCACCATATTAAGCTCCTGTATAAGCCTTCATGAGTATGGCAGTTTTACCAGTAAGGCATAATGCCTTTTTGTCATCATCTGTGATGTCAAAGCATCAGATTTCCACACAGAGAAAGTAAAGATGTGTGTGCGTCCTCCTGCTTACAGTTCAGATATAAAATTGCACTGCTGAGCCGCTACAGCGTGTCACCTGTCCTGTACACTCCACAGTGCACTGAGCACTGACAGCACAACACCTGTTCTCAATTTCTATCCTTTTTCTCTGCTTCCATAGTAGTTTTTTGGTGATTTAAGGACTCGGTTTGTAAAGTTTACTGCCATGTGGTTGCATTGCTCTCTTTACAGTGGTTAAAAACCAAGAGCAGAAATCTATAAGCCAACCACTCATTAACTTGTTTCCCCTATCCTTATGAGGATTTTCACATTTTTTTTAAGTGTGGCAACTAATATGAGACTATTATTTCTGATAATTGTTCTTCCTGTACGTTTTTGTAAGCATGTGTCTATTTTATCCTGTCATGCACACTGACAATCAAAACAAACAGACAAAAAAAAAAAAAAACTGCTTGACTTGAAGAATCCCAGTCGGTGACTGAGAGGTCTCCCACTGATACTTTCAAGTTGCAGCCCTAAAAAGTTCTACACATTGTGCATTTAAATATATTTTTGTATTGAAAGTTATTAAAAGTTATCAGCTAGGTTAGAGCAGTAAAGAACTGTAATAATCTGTCCATCAGGTCTCCACCATGAGGGGATATTTCGAGTGCCGGGGCCTCAGGTGGAGGTCAACAACCTGAGGGATGCATTTGAGCGAGGTAGGCCTGTGTGTATTTTGTGTGTTTGCATGACATGTATGTATTGTTATAGAGTAGCGCCCTCCCTCCCTCCCTGTGGAGCATTAATAATGTGGGGCAGTGTGCTGTGGGCTTCCCCTGCAGGAGAGGACCCCCTGGTTGAGCGGAGGTGTGACCTGGACTCTGTCGCTGGCGTGCTGAAGCTCTACTTCAGAGGTCTGGAGAATCCGCTCTTCCCCATCGACAGCACCAGCCAACTGCTGGAGCATGCCCGTGAGTGTGTGGGTGTGGGCGTACTGTGTTGAAATGTCAGCTGAGTGTGGTTGAGAGCGTACAGCGGGGGCTTATCTTTCTTTCATCACCCTTTCCTCAGAAATAAAGAACGAGGCAGAGAGAGCAGCTCAGCTCAAAGCAGTCATCTCTTCATACCCCGAGCCTATCATCATTGTCATGAGATACCTCTTTGCATTCCTTCATCAGTGAGTATTTTAACTCAGTCATCACTGTTCAGGATGTGAATCAACAAAAAGAATCAGTCATTCACAGGAAACCAAAGTGTTTCTTTATAGGAAGTTAGCCAGTTAGATGATGTCTGATTAGATCTGACAGCAGTATGGTGGATCAGGTTTTTTTTTCTTTCTTCACATTAGGTATTTATCAGAGCCAAATGTGTTGGAATGTTACTTTTAAAAGTTTCTTGTTACATGACACTATTGACTCCTGAGACAAGTAAGAAGACAGAAATCGGAAGACTTTCGCATTACCAAAAATGAAAACCACCTTGCATTTCGGTGTACGTGTTACATCAGCCTTCTACCTTTGAAAGTGTTCATCACTGCACAGCTTTGTCTGTGGCTCATAATCTGTAGCTCTCAATGCTCACAGATTGACAGGTTCACACACCATGCACTTTCTTTTGCAGTTGAACTGCAGTGAAAACAGTAGATTTATTGTTAGTACATGAAAGCAAAAAGAAACAGAGGGTGCCTGACAGACGCTCCTGTTCAGCCTTGTAGCTGCTAACGATCTGACCACGAACCGTACAGACAGGTGACAGGCAGCGCTGGTTCTTGCAGTGATTCCCCAGCAGGGAGAGCACAGCACTGGACAGCAAATAGCATCTTTTAACAGTAATGGATTACTTTGTTGAAAACATAACTTAAAAAACTCAGCACTTACATTGCACAACTAAGTTACTCACTACTAGAGTTATTCAGGAACTATAATAACTTCCTTTTTACTTATTGCTCCTTTAAAAGGTAATATTACTTTGCTTATCGCTTGGTATCAAAAGTAATTAGTTCCATTACTTCACTATACTACTTTTATACCTTTTTGGTGGCCTTGTTGTGCTCCAAAATCGAATAGCAGATCCAGTGAACCGTTAAAACCCAGAAAGCTTTTTTTGTTGCTGTCCAGGTGTCGGCTGTGGTGGAAACAAAATAATGACAATACTTTCACCTGTGGAAAGTATGCTTCTCCTCCTCTCCCTCATCCTATATCCTGCATTTAGTTTTTTGACTAGCAGCTGATGTGACCTGCCCTGACCTGCCACGCATACACATCATCGTGAGACAGCCTTCTTAGGTCAAGAAGAAACTTGGTAACTGAGTCACTTGGAATAGTTCAGTCAGACAACTCACGCTTTAGAAAGTTTATTCAGCAGCAGAACGTGACTTAAGTTTGGCGTCTAGGCTCAGACTTCATCACTCCCTGCAGGTTAGGTTACATAGAGATATAAGGGGAGTGATGAGCAAATTCTTGAAACCCCCGTCGCAGCCTACAGGTGGAGGTGGGGTAAAGAAGATGCATGCAGGTAGAGGGGGGAAATGTGAGGTTTAGCAGTTTAAATAGACCACCAGATTGGAAGGGTGCATTTGGTTTGTACTATCTAGAGTGAGGTATGTCACGTGTGATTGGCAGTGCAGCTCGAGTTGTCTGCCTGAACTAGCTCGCAGGCGTCGCCACAGTAACTGTAATTACTTCCTTTTTAGAAATTGTAATCCCTTACTCGACTCATTACTCGAAAGGTAATTATATTACAGTAATATATTACTGAGTACTGCCCAACACTGCGCATTACAACAATCTGAGTACTGTGAACATGTTACTTTGAAACACTGTACACAATCAAGTCATTTCTAAAGGGAGCCTCTAATATTACCTTTGAGGCACAGTAAGGTGATTTGATTTGACGGTTTTACACAAAACAACAAGATTGATGACTTTAATTTTTTTTTTTCCCCACAAAATGGATACATCAAGATGACGAAAGATTTAATAATAGTGACTTGACAGACAAGAGAGACAGATAACACACATACAAAAATAAGAAATGACTAAGGTTTACACACAAAATACTGGGTGTGCATTACATCAAAACAGACACAAACCAAAGGAAAAACTAAGGGGGGAAAACAAACCATTGCATTATAATTTAAATTGGTGTAGTGGGAATATCAAAACATTTTAAGGGAAATGATTTATGTATGGGGTGTGCTGAGGTAGTTTTGATATTATTGTAAACACATGTATGTGTATTGGATAAATGTAAGAAGGCAAAATAAAGGCATCACGGAAATTTAATTTAGCTGTGTTTCACTGTGCTTCTCACCTCTCTCTGCCTCCAGTGTGTCTCAGTACAGTGATGAGAACATGATGCAGCCCTACAACCTGGCTGTGTGTTTTGGCCCCAGCCTGGTAAGGGGGGCTAACGATGATGATGTCGTCACCCTGCAGCCTCAGATCAACGCCCTGGTGAAGGACCTCATCCTCCAGCACGAAAGCATCTTCCCCAGCCAGAGTGAATTACAGGGACCGGTGTATGAGAAGTGCATGACACTGGATGACTGGTAAAAGTCAAAAAAGATGTTCGTACATGCAACATGGATACAGTGTGAGGTGGAACGATCATATGAAGGTGTTTGTCTTCCTTCACAGTGAACCTATCATTGAAGAGGGAGATGTAGAAGCAGAGTACACCCATAGCAAAGATGGTAACTACCTTAGTTTATCACTTCTTATGATCCATTATGGTGTATCTGAACAGAATAAAAGAATGTATCACAATGTTTTTACAGAATTTGAAACTGGATTCTTCGCTGATAACAGCACCAGCTCGTTTGCAGCACCCATACAGAGAAAAACAGAACGTCCCAGAGCCAACAGCAGCGGTTCAATCGACCAAAGTAGGTTGACAGGTGGACCAGCAGGGGGAGGCATCGGTCCAAGTGGGAAGTTGATGCTCCAGATTCCTGTCGGGGGACAGTGCAAGCCTCGGCGGGTCCACTCACCAGGCAACATACGCAGAGAGTGAGTACCACTGAGTACCACTGAGTGTTGCAGCATTACAACTGACTCATTATGTTTGTGTGGTAAATGAATTTTCTGATCTTTTTTCTGCATTCAGATTTCAGGAACACTCATCTTCTGAGGATATTCCTGTTCAAGTAGACAAGGTCTGTCTGTTTCTCATTTGGTTTTCAATTACTGGCTCCACTGTGTGACAAGGCATCCTTTAATTTTACTCTTTTTACAGGATTTGTAAGGTGTAAAAGTAACACTTGATTTGAGTGTGAGACTGTCATAACTACACCTTTCATGAACACGTCTTTATAAATGTTTGACTGTCAGTAAGTGTCATTTGCAAAGTTGACTTTTTTTGTCTATCTGATGTTTTTATTATGACAACTTGACATTAACAAAGGCAAAAATTTCTTTGTTATGATAACTTGACATTAAGCCAGACAACCTAACCTGTCATTGTCTTTGTCATGACAATTTGACATTATCAGACTTAAAGAAACTGTTTAGATTTATGTTTTAACTTTACATTGCAGCCGTCATAAGACCGTTATAAGCGTATCATAAATTTTATTTTTCTTGACTTCAAGTGAAGTGGTACATTTTGGACTTGTCATAGAAATATCTTTAAGAGTCATTACACTGTCAAATGCTTTTGTATGGTCTCATGAATAATTTCCTGGACTTCAACTAAAGTGGTACCATTTGGACTCGTTATAAAGATGCCATTAAATGTTATGAGGCCAGTTTGATGAAGAGTACAGCACCAAGGTGATTTAGCTTCAAGAGTTACCCGATGGACAGACGGTGGTTAGCTAGTTTACTTGCAGGCTAATCACTATCTGCTGTTATTTGTTGCTAGCATTAGCTGGTTAGCTCAGGTAGCCATGGAACTAGATGACTCAGCCCCAGCCAAACGCAGAAGAAAACCAGTAGTGTATTTCCTGTCATGAAACCACCATCGGTCTCGGAGGCCATGCTCAGTCCTGGTCCAACATTAAAAATGACATCAGTAAGCAAACAACACTGGTAATGGTACATGACATGACATGACATGGTAATGACAGTTATTATGACTTATGCACACTCCTTCGAAGCGCTCCTTGGCATTGTAACTAATGTTGCAACGCCTGCAAGCTAGTTGAAGCAATCAACTCAAGCTGCACTGCAGTCACACGTGACACGCCTCACACTCTGTAGTACATATCGAACTATTAAAACTGCTAAAACCTCCTATCTGCCTGTTAATGCCATTGCTGCTGTGGTGGCAATTTCTGTTGAATAAAGCATGGAGTCATAAACTTCTTTCTGTAAGGTTTACCAAGGCATCTGCAGATGGACTCACAGTCAAAGAGCTGGGCTGTATAAGCACAGCACAGAGAGTGTGTCAGTGTTTTACACACCGCCTTGCATCAGCATCACTGTCTGTTCTTTCAGCCCCCCCCCCATCCCCACCCCCAGGCTCCACCTGTAGGCTCCGAAAGGAAGTCCAAGATGTGTGTTCATCACTCCTCAATATCTCTATGTAAACATAATCTGTGAGGAGCGATGAGGTCGGAGCCTAGACGCCAAACTCTAAGAATGTTTATTGCAGCAGCAGAACATAATTAAACATGAGTTTTCTGACTGAAATTATTTTAATTACAGTTAATCATTCTCTACTGCTTTGATATAAATAAAAAGTAATGGGACTATAATTTTCTAATAGTTCATCTGCAGCTATAAATGTAATTTTAAGTCCTTTGAAGGGTTTTCAACAACGATCAATAAAGTCTGCAGTTGTAAATGTTGTAATTTAACAAACAGATTTTGGTCCAGATGTTCTGCAGCACTTTTCCAAAGGTTGAATGATCCTCTGATGAGATTTTCCTGATAAACCTCTAAAAAAGCTAAGAGCTAAAAGCAAAAGCAGCAGGCAGCTGGTGGGAAAGAGCTTAAAAGACAAATAAAGTTTGATACTTGAGTTGGATAACACCAGCCAAAGATTTTACACAACCTGGCAACTCAAAGTTAATGTATTTAATGGCTTAAGTGACCTTTAGACCACTACTAAATTATTCACCATTATAAAGTGATTGGTTATAACTTACAAATCCTTTAAAGTGTCTCACTGAAGTACCAAATTACAAATGATTTAATGATGATAGTGTATTATGGCTTTTCTGTCAAACCAGATCAGAAGCTTTTGAGCAGAAGAGAGTGCAGAGAACAAAGAAAGTTTTGTCTCTTTCTTCTCTCTCATCACCATTGTTTATTTCATCTTGCAGGATGTCTGTCGCCAGATGGACTCGGTCTTCAAGGAGCTCCTCCTGCGGCAATCGGTGCAGGATCCCTCCTCCACCGCCTCCTCTCCCTCTGCCCCAGCTGCCCAAAGGAAAGGGAGGCGGGATGGACGCAGGGGGAGAGGAGTAGGCCTCTTCAAAGTTGCAGATCTGGACTGAGAGCGCTGGCACCAGTAGATGACATGAGAGATGATACAAATGAAAACAGAGGTGTAGGGTGATGTGATCTGACAGCAGCTTTCAGCACATCTATTTCTAGAAAACTCAGATCACTGACCCATATTCACTTCTCCGAGCTCCCTGTTGATTTGGGCTTCTTTCCACTGGGTGGCTCCCTACCCAGAAGTCCATTCATTCATGTTCTGTACAGCAGAGGTCTGCTGTGACTGCAGAGCTGCAGTACAATATGGAAACTGTGTGTTACTTGAAATGCACAGATGATTTTCTATCCAGCTAAATCTGGTTATGCAACTATATGCATCTGTGCAGGTGTTGATATTCAACTGGTTCCACTTTAAGACAGTTTTTCTCATTGATATTCAGTCTGTACGCACACATTGACATGCAAGCAATGCATACATTATTCATCAAGTGTCAGTTTGCCAAAATGAGATGAGTGACATAGTTGATTTAAAAAAAAAAACTGTGAATACTGTAGCTGTAAGGAATTTGTACATATTAATTATTTGTATTTGGACAACATTTTCTGTTTTTTCTGTATATCTAGGCTACATGTCAAATAAATATTTTGTCTCTTCCAACTGCTTTTTTGTCTTAAATCTGTGAATGTAAAACTTTCATTTATTTTACTTCAATCCTTGGTTATGAGTACATTTAAAAGTTTAAATACAAACCCATTTCCAAAATGTGAATAAAAACATTATGCAATGATTTGCAAATACTTTTCCAACTACATCCAATTTTAACACAATACACAAAGACACAACATTTAATGCTCACATAGAGAAACTTTTTTTTTAATATGCACTTAAAACACAGAATTTGATGCCTACAATATGTTTTTTTAATATCTTGATGAAATAATCAGAGATGTCCCTGAAAAGGACATCATCTGAATGGCACTGTATGTTGCTCCAAAACCTGTTTGTACCTTTCAGCATTAATGAGGCCTTCACAGATAGAACCGTTATCTATGATCATATGGACACTAACACCCACATACAGATGCTGGTTTTTGATGTTTGTGCTGGTGACGGTCTTGATGGTTCCCCTCTTTAGCCTGAATTTCTAAAAACAATCTGAAATGTGGACTTTGCATCAGTCCATCTCAGATGAGCTCGAGCCCAGAGAAGCTTTTCTGGACATTGCTGATATACATCTCCCACTTTGCATGGTAGAGTCTAAATTTGCATTTGCAGATGCAGCAACAAACTGTATTTACTGACAATGTTTTTTTTTTTTTTCTCAGGTGTTCCCAAGCCCATGCAATGTCCTTTACACAGTTAAACAATTGGGTTTTTAATGCAGTGCAGCCTGAGGTGTCAAAGGTCATGGGTATTCAGTAATAGTTTTTGGCCCTGCCCTAACATGCAGAGATTTCTCTTGATTTTCTGAATCTTTTAATGATATTTTGGATTGTAGATGGTAAAATCCCTGAAATCCTTGCAGTTTTGTCATGACAAAAGTTGTTCTTAAACTGCTGGACTGTTTGCCCATGCAGGTTTTCACTAAATGGTGAACCTCGCCCAGTCCTTGTTTGTGAGCGAGCCTTTTGAAGACGCCCCTTGAGGACCCAATCACGATGCTATCACCTGTTACCGGTTTAGCTGTCTGTCAGTCAAATGTTCCAAACATGTTTTTTCAGCATTCCACGAGTTTCCCATGAACAACAAATGAAGAATGACCGTATACTTCAAACAATAATAAGGTTTGTTAGTTTGAACATCAATTATCTAGTCCTTGTACTGTACTGAATTTCATATAGGTTGAAAAATGTTTGCAAATCATTGTATTCTTTTTGTTTGTTTGATGTTTTTTATGTTTTAAACAAAGTAGCAACTTTTTTGGAATTGGGTTTTGTAGAATATTTTAGTATTTAAATATATATTGATTATGATTTTTACTTATTTGAATAGTGAAATAAACCAACAGCTTTTTATAAATATGTTAACAGAATAAAATGATTCAAATCACAGATTGTATCACAAAAAACAAAAACAGCAAAACAAAACAGAACAAAAATCAAAAAGGACCATGAGAGAAGAAAACAGGTCAAAGTCAAGAAACTTCCAATTAACTAATTTAGCTAATTACTTCTGATGACAGCTTTATTCTGTTTAAGTGTGTCCTTAAAATGAAACAACACGCACAATATCAGGATCCTGCTTTGAACTGGTAAATGGAATTGAATAGAAAGCAGTTATTGATCTTATGAGTAACACCTGACAGTTTTCACAGAGACTCTCAGCCAATAACTAAAGATTTACAAAATGTGACACTAAAATTGTACGAGTATTTATGATCATTATTATTTTAATGGTGACATATCAGGAAAATGCCAAAACCTAGAGAGAGAGGAAAGAAAGAGATAAATAGACCCACATGTTTGAATGTTTTTGCGTTGCTTGAGGTAAAAATGCTTTCTGGGTATGATTAAGACTAAATTGAAAGCTATTGCTAAATTCACATTTAAATGTGAGATCTTCCTGTCTTATGCTACTAGTATCAGATTGCCAATGTAAGCTTTTCATAAAACTATCAAGTTTCAAACAGTAAATCTTTCAACCATACAGATGTAATAAATTCACTGCTGGAGGAAGTATTCAGGTCACTTACTCAATCACAAATAAAAATCCTTCATTCAAAACCTTGCTTCAATGAAAGAACTGAAGAATTACCAGCAAAATGCTTTTTAAATATAAAACTAAAAATACTCATTAAGCAACTTTCCTCCTGTCACTATCATGTTATTATGCAGGTTTATGCATAAATTTTCAATAAGCATATTAATGTTTTATCTGATTGAGGTGAGCTGATTTTAATTGTCTTTGGGCTGTGTGTCATATGTTATGAAATGATTATTATTTCAATGTAAAATTGAGTCAAACTATAAAATAATATTTTTAAAAAAAACATGGAAACAGATGTAAATTAGGCCAAGAGTAACATTGTCTAAAAGTTGTTTTTAAGCTCTGTACTTAAATGTAAATTTAGATTATTCCGAAACTGGATGAAAAAAAATAAATAAATAAAAATTATTGAACAATATGTAATTTAATGAGAGAGGGCATGATTCTGCACATCTGTTCGGCTGTTTCATTTATATAACATATTGTACACATTTTTATCAGCCAAATATTTTTCTAATTTTCTATTTAGCTTGCCTCTTGACTTGCAGTACTTGCCTTTTATCTTTCTTATTATATTCTTCTACTTACTTTATTGTTATACGCTAAAACGTCTAGGCAAATTCTTGATTAATTCCAATGTACTGTTCCAATCTACTGAGCAATTAATCTAATTCTGATTAATATTACACCAAAAACAAGATATCACACTTTTAAATAATTTTAGGCAAATACAGTGTGGTGCAATAATCAAATCTAAATGATGTATTTAATTTTAATAATGAATTTAAAGAATATGCTCTGTTTTGATTCAGATGTGTTGAGGATGTATAAAGGAACATATAATAATTTTTAAACTATAAAGCAGCATAAAATGGAAATACTATGAATAATACTACCTGAAAATATATATTTTTACATACAATACTTAAGTGGACCTGTATGTTCTTAGTGCTTATTTATAAAATATGTCACATTTAAATATTTTTGGGCAAGTCAGGTGCTGTGCAAGGTATCAAAGTTATGAAAATAAAAAGGACATTTCATCCTTATTGAATTCAATGACTTTTTTCCCTTTCAACTTTATTGAGAAAACATACTCATTACATGGAGTTATTCATAGTCCAGCCTTCTGTTGTAAACGTTGTAAATATCCCACATAATATAAACACATAATAAAAAGAAATTAAAAATGCACAACAAACAGCAGAAAGGAAAATTCAAGGGCTATCCTCTGTTTTGATTCAGATGACGTGTCTACAGAGTAGTTTCCCAGCATGCTTCACGCAGCAACGGTCCACGTCATTGGTGCGCAGGCGCAGCGGTGTCGGAGCGGTGAGCTGAGGTGGACTTCTTTCCTTCAGTTACTGTGAAAGGAGCGAGACAGTTCAGCAGCTGGACCTCAGGAACAACACGAATAAACCTACAGACAGCCTGTCAGACAACACCATGATCCGGATAGCCGCCTTCCTCGCTCTGCTGGTGGTCGCCTGCTCGGGTGAGTCCAGCGGGGGTCCGGTGGAGAGATTTGTCGGTGTTAATTAGCCTGTAATGCTAATCAGACTTAGCGAGTAGCTAACTGGTTCATCAGATCACGTCCATTCATCCTCTGAGTTAGACTGAATATAATGTTGTGCTTAATTTTTATTAATGATTAACACCGTGGAGATGATGCAGTGGTGTCAGAGGTTTGTGCTAACCTCGTCTCTGCTCTGTGTGGTGACAGGAGAGAGCTGCACAGACCCAGTGATCACTCCGTCGGCCTACACCACCTCTGATGCAGTCATCTCCTCTGAGTCTGTCTTCATCGTTGAACTGAGCCTGGCCTGCGCCAACGGAGCACAGGTAAGAAAGAGTCCACCTCCAACACCTCCAACAGACATTCTGATTATATGTTCATGTTATTGATCACCGATTATCACTTCTGTTCTCTCCAGAGTGTGACTCTGTATGCTGATGTCAATGGAAGACAGTTCCCTGTGACCAGAGGACAGGATGTTGGCAAGTACCAGGTATGATAGTGTCCTCATATTTATAAGCGCATTCACAACTACTGCATTCCAGTAATCATCGACTGTTCCCAAAAATATAGACAACTAGTCGTGGGTGATATATTATATTGTTTCACCGAATAACAATGATAAACTCTCTTTAAAAAGCGGGATACTTTCCTTCTCTGAATACCTTAAAATTTCCCATAACTACATGTGAACGACTAGTCTACAACTTTGCACAGTGTTGACTAGTGGTTTTGATAGTTGCTTAGGCGATGAATAATTAATTATCCGACTAGGGTTCGTTATCATTTACAATAGTGAAATACTGGTTCCAATATCACTACCCTTTAAGTGATACTGATACCAAGAGAGTACTTTTTTTAACCTCATTTCATACACATCATGTAATTGGGAGTGTTCCTGAAATAACTGTTTCACATTTTATCCATATCACAGGCATGTAGTATAGCCAGACGATGTTTTGGTGGCATCTTGGCTTCCTGAACTGCCAGCTCCGTCAAATACACTGCGCTCAACTTTACCACACCATATACTTTATGGGTTGTAGCTGCTGTAATAGTGAGCCAATCACACGTTGTGTTACATACTGATGCCCAGCCCTATAGATAACACAAGATAATGTCTCTGAAGAAAGCTGATCACATAGCCACAATGAGCTAAACAGTGAGTTCTCCTGTTCTTATTTCAGACCACCCTGAACTTATCCTTAACTACAGAAAACACATTTGATGCCCAGAGCTTGTCCTCAAATAAAGACAACTCCTGTTGATTAATAGTCATAGAATGCTTTCAACCATTTGGTCATTTAACTTAAAACTTGTCAATAAGTGTCAAAGTTTGCTGTCCCTCTACAGATAAACAATCTCTTAAAACTTTGAGCTTATCAAAGAACAAAAATTATTGTAAAGTCACACTTTCCGACTGTCTGATGGTTAAACAGCAACTGAAACACCCCACAATATCTTTGTGACGTATAAATTAAACTGTCATCTGACAAGATCTCAGAACCCATCAGCTTCCGCCTGAAAACAAGTAATGTTTTTTTTCAGAATTTATCAGTTATTCATTCTCTGGATATTTTCTGACTACACAGGAAGCCCCTAAACATTGATCGTTGCCCCCTGAGGCTAAATTGTCATCAGACGATAGCCGATGGAGTCAGAGATTATTTGTGCAGAGGTGTGAGATTAGGCAGGATTGAACTTCTCTCTCACAGTCTTTTTCATTCTGTACACAACTATTTCTGTCACCCTTTGTGTGTACAAACAAGTGCAACCCTGTGATTGCCTTTGAGGAGGGACCATCCAAAAGTCTCTTTGCCCTGAACTGATTTCTCAATGTGTGACTTCTTCCTTTCAGGTGTCCTGGAGTCTTCCTCACAAACAGGCCAGCTCTGGAACATATCAGGTCAAATTCTTCGATGAGGAGTCCTACAGTGCCCTGCGCAAGGTCAGGGTTTGATGCATACTTAAGTCTATCACAGTTTACTGCCAGTGAGCTCCACTTCTTTTGTAATGTGTTGTCTTTTTAAGGCACAGTTGTTTAATTTGAGTTGTGTGTGAATCTCCTCTGTTCTAGGCCCAGAGAAACAATGAAGATGTAAATGCCATTGAGCCTCTCTTCTCTGTCAACATTGACCACAGGGTGAGTTACTCATAGACCCTCAGATTGAACACATGATCAATCGGGGTGCTATTAGGCTTGTAAAATTGAATGAACACTCAAATTAAAGCAGCTACAACCGGTATTTTTATATTAACATTGAATCATGTGAATACTTGTGTGTGAAAGGAGTCCTTGAAGTGCTAAACCAGCAGGTAATTATCGCCCGACTCTGCAGCTCCCCTCAGATTTACAGAGCTTTGCAGCATCTGTCAGCTTGTTGTTTGGATTTTACAGCCCACAGCTTTGCTATTTTGGTTCAGTCTTATCGGTCTCATTAACAGACAGCTCTAAAAAGGCGTTGTACACTACCTACACAGAACAGTAAACGGACAAAGTTAGTCACTAGTTGGTGAACATAGTGGTGCATTTAGCAGATATTTCCTCCATGATATAGCAGAGACCAAAAACAGAAGTAGTGAATATTGGACTTTACTAGGCACCTAGAAACATGATTTCTAATGAATACTAGTGTTGCTCCATATCTGCTGAATGTGTGCATTGGAATTTCCAACCGGCCACTGTCAGACCAGCAAGCGATGATTGCCAAGATGTTTGCAAAGGTGTGTGTTTCTCCTCCTGTCGCTGAGCAGCGACTCCGACTCATTCTTTGGAGGCAGAGCATTAAGTCGACAAAATAAAATGACAAAAAAACAGAAAGCAATCACCCCAAAAAAAGGGAAGCCAAAGCCAACACATGATAGCCAATATGTTCAATTGCCCAAGCCATGTAAATAGTAAATTGTGTTCTGCTAATAAGTTTGCTATAGAAACTTAAAAACTGGTAATCCATCAGTGCTGTGTTTATAGCTTTTTTTCTCCTGCCCCCAAGAGGCCAAAAACTCAGGTGTTGCAGGTTAGTGTTATTCCTCAAAGACCTGAAAAGAAAAAAAAAAAAAACATGTAATGGATTTAAGGCATCATTTTGTCAGACACAGTCCAGTTAGATTAAGCATTTTGCATCAATAAATGTTTCAGTTTTAGAGTAATTTCTGTGGGATTCCTGTCCTCAGTACAACAGGATTTTATTGTATGGCATTTTCAAAAAATATTTTACGATTGCTTATTAAGAAATGTTTCCTCCACACACTGCTGTTCTTTTGTAATCAATTGTATTGATTAAAAAAATAAGGTTGGAGGGCTCCTTTAAGAATACCACTTTAAAAAATAACTGGTCATTGAGTACATTGTGATATGAGGTGCAATCTGAGCCATGTGTGTCAGGTGAAGCTGGAATGTGTAGTAGGTGATCATTTGTTTACTTGTCCTCCTGTGATAACCTTCTGTTTTTTCTTTTTTTAATCTCCCTACAGGGTGCATGGAGCGGCCCATGGGTGTCCACTGAGGTGGTGGCTGCCCTCATCGGTATCCTGGTCTACTACATGGCCTTCAGTGCTAAGAGCACCATCCAAGCATAAATGGATTCACAATCACTATTTAACCACTGGATTGTTAAAGACTGAATTCTGGTGGCACTCAACCAACAATCCATCATTCAGTGTTGTGGCGAGCCACTAGGATTTTGCCACCTGGTCTGCTTTGGGACGAGGAGCAAGAGTAGCAGTCTTTGTATTTTTTTTTATTCAGACTGTGTCTGTATGCCATCAGTCTTATCAATTTACAGATGAAGTTCGTAGTGAGTTTGTTTTGTCAATATGGAGGGAATTTTGTACTTTTTTGATAAAACCAAACTGTAAATCTGGACCACATAAACAAAATTAAGATCATTTACAGTAACCAGCCCTGCTTAAAAGATGTTGCTACATGCAGACCAGATGATCCTTTGTCCTTCTGTGTGGATACACTGGTCAGAGTGGGACTTGTACAGATGTGCTGAACACCAACAGAGACGGCAAAGCCTCTATACAGATGAAATGTCAATAATTTGACTGTGCCGTATGTGTCTCTTCCAGTAAACTGAATAAATGGCTTGTTTTTCTTCCAGTGTGTGTGTGGGTTCATGTGATAGTCCAGTGACCGTCCGCCTCGTCTGTAAATTCCTTTGTCTCCAAGACTGACTGGAAGGTTCATGGTCTCTTGTTCCATAACAACATATGTCAGCTGTGGAGTTTTTGTCTCCATTTTTTTTTTCAGTTGCCAGTAGTAATTTGGAGAAGTCTGGATGATCAGACCTTAACTGACTCCAAGCAAATGTAGCCTTTATGCTCTTTTTACCAGAGGGATGAAAGATACGTGATTTGATAAACAGTTAGCATGAATTTCCACAAGGAAAGATTTATACCCACTGTACTGATACAAGATCCTTTCATTGATAAAATTCATAGAGAATTAATTTTGTTCACATTTTAATAGTTATTTGCAGTTGTTCTGATTTGTTTTGACACATTTATCCATCCATTCACACAGACCCACGCTGAAAGTCGCTGTCCAAAATGACTCATTTTGTTTGCAAAATACTCTTAACACTCACAAAACATTAAATATGTGCAAAGCACCCACACAATGCACGCTGGGAAGTGTGTTAAAATGCTGATCATGTTTTATTATAAACTTAATTTAATGAGTTGATTCATTCATTCACACTTATTGTTTCACGTAAAAAGACTTATTTTAAGTTCTTAAGTGTTCTGAAAATAAATACTAGAATTTTTAATTTTAACTAACTTGAATAAATAAATATGTATATTTACATTAAGTTGAAAATACTAGATTAAAATTTCTTTACAGTGTTCTTGTGTGTAGGTCGTGATGTGCTCATGAACTATCTTTGACATGTAAATTCAGACATTCATCATGGTACAGCTCTCGTACTGTATTTGTTTTTCACCAAAGAACCAATAAAGAACTTAACCCGTACTCAGAAATACTCCAAACTAAAATTTGTTCCCATTTTACTGCATCCGATTTTTCCAGGTCAGTCTTCTTGGCGGGGCTGCAACAGCGTGACCTCCTCTTCCTTGGGTCCCTCTGCCATGGCCTCTTTGATTCATGCTTGCAAATAGCTGATTGATAAGTTGGGCAATTCATTTTCTCACAGGTGCATTAGAGATCCATTACTATGCAAGTAATTTCTATCATCTGTTAATCTGATATTTATTTTTTTTTTTTTTAAATCCAGATACAGTTATAGGGGTAATTTTACGAGATGTGCTAACTTTTGAAAAAAAGGTGTGAAAAATGTGTGAAATATTTGCAAGACAAGAATTCTGCTGTGCAGATAAGGTGATGATGAAGATCCCAGTTTCATTAAGTTTGTCTTAGTAATTGAGGAAAACTCATTTATCTGCTTGTGCCATTTGTTGATACATTTCATAGTTATAGTAACACAATAAGAAAGAAAGCATGTCACAGCATGAATTAGTATTCTTTTCTCAAAGGAGGACTTTATAGAGATAACACTGCTGCTGCATTGCACTGTTTCATAGATACACTGTTGAATTACTGTAAAAAAAAAAAGAAAAAAAAGTGTGAACTCATTTGTAAGAGAAGACTTGTGTGAAGTCTTTATTCTTTAACTTTTCTGTTTCATTCATTCAATATTTGCCCTGTTCCCTTTGAGGGTTTTTTGCACATCTCCATTACATTTGATCTATTTATGTGTAAATTAAGTTGTACTTTTTGTATGAACCAAACATCATCTCTCAAACAGTTTTCAATTTTGCAATGACAGAATATACCAAAAGGACCGACCAAACAATACAAATAAACTACAACACCAGTAATTAACAAAACCATGAAGAACAACCTTGTTGTTGCAGTAAATATGTTGAGCTTAAAGGTTGTGGCTGAACTGTCAGTGGAAATTAGGGCTATTTTTGTCTGCAGAGAAGAGGCATCACTGTCCCCCTGGCATTCCTAGATAGCCAAGGAGAGAGAGGTGTTCGGACACAGCAGCACTCCAGCAGCTCATGTCCTGTTTCCTCTCAACGTACACCCACATTAAACATCGTATTCAGGTGGTAAATCAATTAAGAGACATTGGAGCTACTCGTGTTACCTGATTGTCTAGTGCAGTGTCACATGTTGAACACACAGTGGCAGCTCTGTGCTGCTTTATAAAGCCTCAGTTGGTGGCCAACCTATTACCTCACAGACAGATTAGTGTTTCAGTATCAGCTGTTGCTAATGTAACGTAACACACTGCATAACGCACTCTGAGCCCCTGTTCTGTTTCACATCTGCTTCACTCTAGTTGTCACATTTACAGGTACTTAGGGCAGCCTCATGCTTATGTGGTCTAGTTTGTTAGAGAAATTTAAACTTACTATGTCTATTTCTGTATCTGGCTCAAATCAGTGCACACAGGGAGCAGCAGCACAACTGCAACTTCTCACTGACTCCCTGGAGACTAATGTAAACTCTGTATATGAGTAACATAATCCACACACATAAACAATGCATGGTGTACAGAGTCCACAAGAAGTTTCTCATATGGCTGCTTTTCTGTGGCTTTGTCAGCACAAACACACACACACAAACACACTCTCATGGTGTAAGCACATCACGGCTTTTGTCCCCCGTCACCTTGGCAAAGAGACAATAGAGACATCACAATGTTGGTAATTGAGAGAAGACATGAGCTGGAGAGCATCCAGACACTCCCTGAATTGGCTGTGGGAAGTGGGGGAACAGTCTGATGGTGGGATATAAATGGAATGAACAAACAAACAGTGAAGGAGGGCCACCGAGCAGTCGCTGCTGACATAAGCCTCATCCTCGTCTTTGTTGTGTGACGGAGTTTAAAGTGCACATCTCCAAGCCACACATCGGACCAGAGAGCTGCGGATGTAGAATGAAATATTTTGAGACTGTGGCTGTTTCGGAGTGAATGCACTCGCAGGAAGTCACGATTTATTCTTCCAACGGTGAATTGTTTATTTGGACATTTGTTTTTCCTATGTCAGTCACTAACTGACAAGATCAAGTAAACAGATAAATCTGAATCACATTTATTTTTTATATAATTTCACAACACGTGGTTTTTGATCTTGATTTTCAGACACAAAGTACTTTTCAACTCTGTATCAGAGACATTCAGTGCTTATCATAGGTTTGTTACATAAGACAAAACATCTTTTCTATGAAACAGGAATTACTGAAGGGCACTGGTGGAATTTAACAACGTGCATTTATTCAATTACTGTAAGTTCAAATTTGAGGTACTTGTATTTTACATGTGTCTTTCCATTTTATGCAAATACTTATTCTTTACTACTTCTCAGAGGCAAATATTGTACTTTTATTGTATTTTTACTCCACTACATTTGACTGACAGCTTTAGTTACTAATTGTTTTTTTTTAGATAACAATACTGTTCCTGTTCAGTGAAATTATCTCCAAATTTGTCAGTGTTGAGTTGGAATAATTCTGATAAACTGCACGATTAAGTGTTCCTGTATGTGTTCCCTTATGGGAAGTGTTCCCTATTTCTTTAAACTAAATAAACCATTTCAAAACACTTATTGATTAACTGGAAAAGCACCATCCCAAAGCTGAAAACAGGGCTGTTGTTCTAAAAGTTGACTTTCTCAGATTGCGACGCTACAAACATACAGTGATCTTATAGAATATGATACATGGCTGTAGATTAACGACACAACATAAAGTAGTTAAATCAGCATATACGTCTTTAAAATGCAGCAGTACTATATAATAGTAAAACAATGACACTGATTTTTACTACCCAGCGAATACTTTTAATCTTGATATTTTAAGTAAAATTTCCTGCTAATACTTTTACTTAAGTAAGGGTTTAAATTCATCCCTTTTACGGGGGGCAGTACTTCAGAAACTTTGTAACTTGCAGATCATATCTCAGGTGTTTCATAAACATTGTAACTAGGACCTGCTGGATTGATTAGCTATTTACCTGAGATAAGGAGGCAGAAGTAAGATAAGATAGATAAAGTTAATTGGATTTGCATTAGCTTATGTAAAACTAAATTGGGAAAAATCTTATCTTAGACTCTTCTTAAGAGTCTTCTGAAGACTTAAGATAGGAAATTTCTGTTATACAGCACTTGACTACTGCTTTTACCACTGTAGAGGAATCTGTGTGTGTGTGTGTGTGTGTGTGTGTGTGCGTGTGCGTGTGTGTGTCTGTGTGTGTGTGTGTGCTGTGAGGCAGACAAAAGCCGCTCTGACAGAGGTGTGTAAAGCACCAGCTCCAGGGGCAGACACCGATGGGCTTAGTGAGATTCAGCAATGTGGAAACTGGCGTCGCGCAAACTACTCTCACATGAAGTCACACTTACTGTCTCTGCTGCCGTACACGTTGTTTTTACTGCTCGTTCTCCACCACACTTTTTTTGCAAAGCAGAACAAGGTCAACAAACTGCAGGCTAAACTCAATACTCAGAAAACAGACTGTATCTTTTCACGCTGGCTTCCCCTTCTTTACTCTACAATAACAGTTATTGTTGCGGCTGTTTCATGGATGTGTATGTACAGTGAGGTATGTTATATATGCAGCTGCTTTGACCACAACAGCTTGGCTTTGTTTGGAGTGAATAAACTGACTGTCACTTTTGAGCTTTTGTGCTTTCCTCTGTGTTATCTCCCTCTTCCTGTGCTGTTCGGGCATCCTCTAATCCGCTTTGCCTGTCGATGGAGCTGCCAGTCAAGAAGCAGCCATATAAGGGGAAATGCCCTTTTCTCTTTCTCCTTTTCTTGTTTGAAAATGTCTGTCTCTCCATCATATTAGACATCCCCTTCATATTTCACACGTAAAGGTCAACCACGGTATAGAGAGCATTTTTTTTTAATTTACATGCGCTGCTCATAGCTGGCCGGGGGCCCGTGAAATACTATAGGTTAAACAGGAGCAGACACATCACAACAAACTGTTTCTCTGCACATAAATCCTGCAAAAGCCCGTTGAATGAGCTCCCATAAAATGGATTTTATCAGAGGCCGTCCACATGCCTTTTTTTACAATGAAGAGAAAAAATTACAGGGTCTTGTTGAGGTGTGAAAACAACCACGCTTTAAGTAATGAAAACAAGGTGGGCTTGAGCGATAAAAGCCAACCTTGATCCCCCTGGCTCTCACACGAACACTCAGAGAAATAAGGGTTTCTAAAGGGTTCTATCTGAAGGGCTGATGTTCTCCGCAGAACCCTTTGCTTCTGGAGAACCCTTGTTTGAAGTGAGAGTTTTTCAAGGGTGATTTGTAAGCTTCAGGGTTCCATTAAGAACACTTGTCATCCCTTATTTGAAAGAGCAAGTTATTTTTCAAATGCTCAAAGAAAGGGTTCACAGTAGAATCCTATGGAAATTAATAGATTCTAAGTAAAAACCCCCAGGCGGGTTCTGAATAAAACCTTTGGAATATAAACAGGTTCTTAACAAGGTTCTTATTTGCATCCTTAAAAGGTTCTGGATAGAACTATTACATCACTGAAATATATATTACACCACTGAAATATATAAATGTGAACTAAATACATACAAAAGAGCAGCATTTCATCATAATAATGAGGGGAATTTAATATACAGTATATTACAGGTGTTATGTAATCCATCCTGTTTGAGCACATGCAGTTTTAACACTGTGTATAAGAGTGTAAATCTTTCTGTAGCTGTCAGATACTGTTCAATCATTACACAATAGCCTTAACATAAAATGTTTGTACTTGCAATCTTGCTCGCCCAGTCTGCCTCTGTCTTGAACTGAGAGGTGCTGCTCATGCCAACTTACAACAACGCAGAGGTGCATGACCAAGCGACACAAAAACCTATCTAGCCAGCATAGGATACAACATCATTTTTGTTGTGCACCAGGCACACTACGGCTTAAGAGAGTAGAACCATTACATCATAGAAGGGTTCTCTCAAGAACCTCTCTAGGTTCTCTAGGGGGATCTGGGTGAAATCTCTTAGAGATGGTTTTAGGTATAACCCTTTATGTTCGGTTCTAGATTGAACTCTCTAAAAGAGTACCAGGAACCAAAAGGGGTTCTCTCATGGGGACAAGCCATAAAACCTTTTATGGTTCTGGTTAGCACCTTTATTTCTACGACCATACGACACATTAATTTTTTGTAGAATCATAATTGCTTCCAATGAAAATAAAAGCGTGAATATATTTGGCAAAAATCAATTTGAAAACAGTTGCAGTAAAACGGTTGTTGTAAACAAAAGGCAATGGGTGTGGATACCTTTTATGTGAGGAAAATATCTTTCCCAAAATAAACTCCCAGCTGCTTGAAAGTATGTAAAAAAAAATCGTGGTGGATGGAAAGACAGAGAGAAAAGCGAGGCAAAGAAAAGAATTTTGTGTTTTGAAAGGGCATGATAAATTGTCTGGCTTGCTTTTCTTTTGCCTCCTGTGTTTATAAAGTAAGATGCTCCAGTGGTCTCGGCTAACACAGACACTGGTTGTGTAAGTTGAGAACATATATGCCTCGCGGTGTCTTGGAATGAGCTCCGTAGCAGCCGCGGCACTGTCATCAGGTCTATGGAGGGAGTCTTGAGTAAAGCAATGCAGACACATTGCTCAGTGTAGTAAAGCTCCTGGCTCCAGGTCTGATTTATGCCGACTTTGGTCAAGGCTGAGGGGGCTCTGTCATTCTTCAGAGCCACTGGATGCACTCCTTGGCTGACCCTAAATTGATTTGAAGCAGGAAGTTCACCTATTTTCCTGCCCTTGTGACAGCCATACAGAGAGCTCATTTATTTCCCTTAGAACCCATAGCAGCCATAGGCCTGTAATGAAGAAGTGACCTTGAGTTTAGACATCAACCTTGCTTCAGCCTGGAAACCATAAGCATCAGGATATTCAGCATAAACACACCCACCCAGGATTACAAAAATGCAGTAACCTACCATACAGACCATCTATCATATACTCTGACAAGGAGGGGGTGACGGCGGTAAACGGCCTCTGTCAAGTCTCCTGTCCTCCAGAAACAAGCCAGAGGCACATACTGGGCTGCACCAAGAAAGATTAATTTAATCTGAGATTAGTTTTAATCAGAGTTTAGCAAAACTAGGTCAAAAATGACTAAATCCAGATTGAAAATTAAGTAGAGCCATTAAATACTAATCTCAGTTTAGAAAATCAAAGTTTAGTAATGTAATCAAAAACTAAATAGAATTTAATCAGTATAAAGATGTTTGCTTACCTGCTTACACAAGTTAAAATAAGAACATAAAAGAAAGAATGTGAGTGCTGTTGGCATGAAAAAAAAACAAAACAATATGTTTGCCGTGTCTCAATTTGGATACATTTTGCACACTATACTCACTTGCATAGTGCACAAATTTAGACAGGGCAGTGCTGTTGCAAATCGAGGACGTCCATTGTGCTCTTACTGGAAATGCTGATCGCAGCTGCTTCGTCTTCGTGGGTGAGCTGAAGCAGGGCGGAGCTTTAATGCCACCTGCCAAAACATCTAAAGGCTTGTTTATTTATTTGCGCTAAATTTCACTTGGTCCAACATGAACATACTTTTAATTTTATTTTCTTTAGTTTGCCCTCTGTTTCTCTGGAGGCTAAAAATACACCATAATCTCTGTTGATGGCTGGTCAGCCCTTCCGCCTCATACTGCCTGAAAACACACCAATATGTTGATTTATATTTGATTTGTGGTACTGAAACATTTTGGTAGCCCCACTTCTTCCTCTATATAGACAAGGTGGCGACCGTTGGGAGCGAGTATCCAGCATCTGAGCACACGCAGTGCACTTCGTTTTGCCATAAATGCCAATGTGAATGCACTTATGCACTTACTGAGTGTAAGTACAGAAGTACGTGAATTGAGACACTGACTATTTGCCAGTTTGCTAAAAAGTTAACAAAATGTTACACTGTTTGCTAACTAGCTAAAAAGTTTGTTAGCCTAGTTAGCCTAGTCATGATGGCTCAGCAAAGTAAATTTCATCTTGGTTTAGAGTTAAGCGGTTTAAAGCAGCTAGCTTGTTCATATTCGTAACATTAGTGTCCAGGGTGCTACTTCGTGATTCAACATGTAGGTTGCAGCTCAGAGGCTGTTGTTGTTTCCCAGGAACTTCAAAAACTTAGACAGCTGATGCCAAAATACCGCCTAAAACCAAGCAACCAATGGCAGGCTTATACCTTCACTGTGCATCCCATGCATCAGACTATTGTTGTTGCAACCCAGCCACAGAGAAACTCTGTGCAATGATGGGTCTAATTTTAGTGGGTGGTTGTGTCAGTAAATTCTCCATTTATTGACGAACATCAATTATTTAGCTGTTATAATGGTCACTAATGGCTTTACTGACAGTATAAAGCGTGTTAGGCCTATCCCCTTCGGCCAAGAAGAATCATCCTCTAACCTCTCAACTTCCTGACAGGAAGAGGAAAATACATGAACACCCTGCGGGTTTAGGAGAAGTACATTTATTTCCTGATATAACAAAGTGAGACATAGGACGTTGTTGCTCTAGCCTTTGATTTGGCAGAGGATCAAAGTGGAGGCGTGTGTCCAGGGAACGAATTCACAGTGGCGTGCTGAAAGAGCAAACACCCTGGCCGCACAGAGGAAAAGGTGAGGCTTCTCCTTCAAACCAGACATGTACTCCCGAGACACCTTGAAAGCATCCCAGTATTGTCCTGCAGACTCATGAAAAAGGATGTGCTGAACTGGCTCAAAATGAGTCAGCGGCATAAAAAAAAAAACACTGTTATATTCAGGACCATTTAGTCTGAAATGAATAGTTTGACCACATATAGTAAAGTCTAATCTTATTTTATACACACAGAAAGTTATCACGTCTACTGTCTCCACAGTAGCTTATATAATCATACTTTCATAATAAAAAAAAAGCATAACATTACTATTTTAAGTCTGTCATGCAGTTGAGGGGCATAATATTACTCTTTACACAGTGTAAAATATGATATAAAAACTGTACATGAACATAAGGCAGACATATATATGTATATTTTCATTTATACAACAATAAATATAAAGATAAAAGAACACATGGCTCATGGTGTGATATAACCAACGATTCCTGCTCTGGTGGTATCTCTGTCTAAGAATAACATGGCTGACATCATTCAGAGATTAATCCAGTGAGGAAGGCCCCTCTACAAACGTCTACTGACATTACAGGCACTTGGTTTGACTGGGAGTATCTTTCACTTAACATGTTGAAGCTTTGAAATATCTCTACCATTTAAGGGACACATCAGATTTTTTTCAAGTGAGGTTGTATGTGGTACTTATGCTACACTTATGTATAGTTAGTGTATTACCCACAGTAGATGGCAGTCGGCACAGCACCAGTTTAGGAAAACAAACAAGAACACCAAATATATATATTTTTTTCAGTGTAAACTATATTTAGAATATTTTTCACAGCGTTAGGTTGCTGTCAGTCAGCCTCTTCCGATGGGAAACCACTGCTATACAAAGGGATAGTTCTGATTCACCAAGGCCACACAATAACACAAACAAATCAAGGCAGTGGTAGACCAACAAATCCTGTGTTCTGATTTTGTCAGTGGAGTCTGGTTGCTTTGGAGAGATTGATATGTAGCTCCTATAACAACACTTGCCAATCAGAAAAGCATTTTAAATATTCTAAATATAGCGAACACTTAAACTGGACCCTGTCCTGACTCCTCTCTGCTTTCCCAAATTGTCAGTGGGCCGACTGCCATTTACTGTAGGAAATACACTGACTGTAGACGGGGTGGATTTAGTCATTTTGGGCTCTTGGTAGCTTGGGGCCCGAGGCAATTGCAAACCTTTGCCCAATGGTAAATAGCCCTTGACTGTGGATAAGCACCTCATACAACCCCAATCCAAAAAAAAAAAAACATTTAACAACATTTAATCCCTCTAAGACCTGAATTGGTTCTACAGTCGAGCTATAAAAAAAATCTTTGGTTTGACATCTCCTTGTTTTCTACTGCACACAAATATCGGACCATTATCATTGTATGATTTACATTCAACATTACTCTTACACAAAATGTAATAATATCTAATGTGCCTTACATTTTCAATAAATACATTTTACTTTGTTTTTTTACATCACTGTACATGGAATGGTGTTGTTTGCTTCCTTCCTGTGTCTCCTGCTTAATAATCATGTTCGTGTTACTTTCCAGGGAGCACGACCGGAACAGGAAGGTAATTGTCCGTACCTCATATGGTGTGTTTGTACAAAATACAATCACATAATTGTTTCCCAGTTGGTTGAGGAAACCTGGTTTGTTCATTTGTATTCTCCGAGGGCGGCCTTTCCCTCCTCCTGTTTGCGTTAACCCACTTTACTCCACTTTCTTGTGGTGGGGCAGAGTCTGGACTCTACTGCACCGCTGTCCTCATGAGTGAATCTCCGTCCATCCTGCTAACAAATCACTATTGTTCTTTAGAGCTGGATTCCTCCTGAGCGAATATGAATTCAGCCCAGAGCATGTGTCTGTAATCCACTCTCTTTGATTTAACAAAGTTCGTTCACATTATTAGATTTCAACTAAAGCCTTCTCAGGACAGCTCCTGCAGCTGTAACATCCATGTCATCCCCTGTCTGTTCTCAGTCTCTCTGTCTGTCTCTATGTGTCTCACAGCCTTCTGCTTTGTTTTCTCTACACCAATGGCTTTTGTCTGCTGTTTTGTACATTAGGCATGCCGTAAGGCCATTAATGCAAAGATCCACCCCTTGCATTCCTGCGGCTCTGCTCCGTCTGAACGTCTGAAGGTTTTCTCATAGTAAATCAATGCACAGGAGCACATTCATCCACAACTGAGTTGAAAATTCACTTTCAAGGCCACTTTGCATTGCATATGCTGTCACTGACCACCACAGTACAAAATATTCCACTCATAAACTGGTGTTGACATTTTCAATGACACCCTTCCTTACTGCTGCGGTGGAGACGACAGGTGATTACAGATAGGGGCCCTGTTGACAGTACAGCTGTCCTCTGTTGTTGGAAACATCTGGTAGAGGTCAGCGCTCTCTGTCCTCAGGCTGCGCCGCAGGAGGTGGTGGTTGTGCCGGAGTTGTGTGCAACAGCATGTCCTTGTAGTGTGGTGTGTGTGCGCTCACGCATGTCTCTTCAAACGTGTCTCTGTGCGTCTGTTTCCGTCTTATCTGTCTCAGTCAGTACAGGCTGTCCTTGGTGGTGGAGGTGTGGGTGGCGGTGGAGTCGTCGTGCAGAGAGCCCCGGCGTCCAAGTCCTGACCGACACTGCAGCAGGTTCTGCAGCTCTCTGGACACGCTGCTGGAGAACGCCGTGTAGATCCACGGGTTGGTGCACGAGTTCAGACTGGCCAGCAGCATCAGGATAGTGAAGGCCACACCTGCAGAGGAAACACACACACGTAAACACACATTACAAACAGTGTGCAAAATCTTGAGAAGAGTTCATTTGTGTATAAACTTTCCTGACCATTTTTACTGCCATTTCCACATCACTTTACATAATCTTGACGCATGTTACTGAAAACGTATAGACATGTTAAATAGTTTATGAATGAGAAGTAAACAAACAAACAACTTTTATTTACTTGGTAACTCAAATCAACTTTCCTGTGACCCACCTGCAGGTCATGGCCCAGTGTCTGGGAATGACTGCTCTAGTGTTACGCTGATGTCGTACACGAACTCAACATGCAACAAGGTTTCATGGATGCAAGCCAAGGCCCTCAGCTCAGCTATAGTATAACTTGAACTTGTTCTGAGGAGTGACTGGCAAGAGAGGAGCCCTCAACTCACTTGTGCATGTGCTCGTAGCTGCAGAGGCAGCAGCATTAGCTTTGTGTGTCTCCTCTATGTTTTCATTATTATTCGGATTCAGCTTTTTTAGGTGTTAATCCAAAGTTAGCTAGAAATGAACTTTGCTTTCTCTTTGACATATTTTCCTGACTTGACATGTGGATTGCAGACCATTTGCAACAGTGCAACTGCCATGGAAGAAGAAGTCCTTAGTCCCCACAAACAACCGAATATTCAATGACAATGTAAGGGGAAGCACCATATTTTTCTGCATTCATATTTTTGAATAATTGTTTTGCAATTTGAATAGTTAATGCTGTACATAGCAACACATTTTCAGAGACAAATAATTTTTTGAAGATTTTTACAGAGACCCCCCAGATTTTGCTGTTGAGGCTTTTAAGAGGTCTCAAGTATTAGTCAAGGGGTTTTGGACACCTCCCGTATTTCAAACTATGAGTGTAATGCATACTCAAGTAAAAGTTAAATTGCAGACTTGAAAGAATACTCATAAAAGTACAAATACCGCCCCCCAAAAGACTTAAATACAGTAATCTGAGTAATTGTAATTAGTTATTTCCACCCCTAGGGACAATTACATATACAGGCATAAAAGTGACATTTTCTCATGTACAGTCTGTCAGTTAGACCATTCTTCTAACTGGGGATCACACTGTAAATCACATTGTTCGCTTGTCTCCACAGAAACAAACAAACATATACAAAGCTATTCAGTTTGACTATAAACTGTTCATGATGATTGTTTCTCATTTCATTTCCCTCAGGAATAGTGGCAGGACTGTAAATATCCCAGAGGAACAAAGTCCTACGTGCGTCCTTTTTCAGTTTTTTTTTTCACTGCTAATAATAAGTCTTTATGTAATAAGTAAAACGTGTTTATTTCACTGTGGCCAGCTGAGGACAATGATGATGACAAACTGATTTTAGAACACAAATCTGATAAATAGTCAGTTGTGTGTGCATGTGTGTGTTTGTGTATGGTGGGGATAGGAGCTGGCTGCCAGTAAGGACTCATTCATGTGCATGCACACCTACTCTGCATGTGAGTACGCTTTAATATGCATGTGTGCTCGTGTGTGTATTCGTGCAGCTTATGTGTCTTGCTGTGTGTATCTGCTTGTGATTTAGACTGTGTGTGAGCTGCTGGCAGGTTAAAGTTGTAGATGAAATGCTAACATCTGGTGGTGTGGCCAAATCAGCAGGGGAAATAAACAGGTTATTTACTGGCCTCTGATGTTAGTCTTCAGCTTCAGATCATCTGAGGACACACACTTATACCACACTATACCATTAACCACAAGTTAAGGTGATACTGGCCCTGCTTGCTCCATCACTGGCTGCCAGTAAAGACATCAACAGATGCTGTTTCTGAGCCAGAATGCATAGAGGCCAGAGCTGTAATCCAGGGGTTTCTGGTTGTGGGTCAAAACAAACATTGTTTTTGACCTCATATTTCACTCACTGTTACCACATCTGAGCTGTAGTGAGGTGTCCTTGGAGTAATGAGTAAGAGATTGTGTTTACACTCACTGAGACGAACAACAGCATTGATCAGATGTTGCTGTTAAGAGCCAGGCCTGATTGTTTTGCTTTTGTTTTGGCTGCCTATAATGCAAAACAGATAGCCTTTGAGCATTTAGGGCAATTAAATGGATAAACTGGGCTAAAGAAGTATCAATCCAGCTGAGAAAAAAACAACTTAAGTGATTCACTGTTAATGGTTACAACCCAGATGTTTGTTTTTGTTGCTTTTTTTAGGGTGAATTGCACACACATGAATGTTGAAAACAGGCCGGTATGATGGTTAAGCAGTGCCTAAAAGCCTGTAAACAAGGAGTGTAAAACATACGGCCCGTGCAGCTGAACTAGCCTGCTGAGGGGTCAAATCCGTCCCACTGGACGACTTCGCAAAGTGTAAAATCTTGAAGAGTAGTCATTAATTCCACACCAGAATACGGTTGTCTGGAAAAAAACAATGAATGCTTATTGTGGTCGATATTGAACACAATATTATCATTTAGCAGCTTCACTCCAAAATCATCTGTATTAGATTTCTATTTAAAACAACCTTGTTGTTAAGGCACTGCTAAAACCTCTGATTTGTAAATAGTTTGTTAGGCGGGAGATAACTAGCTGCCATTTTAGTTGGTGTTGTGTGGTGATGCAGCATTACTACACAAGAGTGGAAATTATTTTTCCAAAGTATAATGTAACATTAAGAGTACTACTTTTCACTTTTTTTTAACTTAATTTTAATATTAATAATACGTAATAGTAAACTACAATAAGATTAACACATCAAGAAACATAAATGCAACATCTTTGTAATTCACTGCAATTAAAGGATTATTCCCTTCAACCTAAGTATATTTTTCTATATACCTTTACTGTAAAAAGTTTCTATTTCCAAGCAAAACTGAGTATTTCCATTTATACAACATTTTTTTCAGTTTCTTATTGTTCAATGCCCCACAGTTAAAGGAGTGGGGGTAGTGGGGTTCAGACAGTTCATAAAACTTAGTTGGAATTAAAAAAATAAATAAATAAAAATAGAGAAATGGAGAGAAAGTGCGGTTTGAGGATGCACAAATATATTACATAATAAATTAAATGCCAATATTAAATCAACGTGATGCCTTGAAGGCACGACAACTGCACAACAACAACAACAACAACACTGCCAGTGAATATTCATCTCTATAAAGCATATATGTGACTGACCTTGGCTTGGCGGGTTGGGGTCCCAGGCTGCCCACAGCTGGACGATGAAGAAGGGTGACCAACAGATCGTATACACCAGCACGATGACCAGAGTCATCCTCACCGTCTTGGACATGGCTTTAGTGATGCTTGGAGGTGGAGTGGCTGGTCGGGGAGGGGGGGCATAGTCAAGGGAGCAGCGGGGTGAGCCTGAACCCAGCTCGTAGGACTGACAATCTGAGCTGGTCAGTGTTTGCTGCTGTGCAGGCAACGTTGTTGTTGTCACGTGTTCGCCACGACAACTACTGTACTGAATAACGGATGGTACTTGGCTGTTATGGTGATGGTTGTTATTCACACAATTTAAGAGATGTCCTCCTCTCATGTCCCTGCCCCCTCCTGCCGACGCCCGTCTCCCCCTCTCCCTGGCCCGCTCATCTTCTTTCTTGAAGCTGTGGAAGCTAAAGAGGATTTGATTCTTCTTCAGCTCTGCCATCACCATCCTTTCTGACTTCAGGTAGATGTTATTGTGAATCTCTCTGAAGATTCTTATCTGTAAAGTAGGGACATTTTTCAAGAGTTGGAAGAGTTTTATATGAGGGAAAGAGGATATTCACATTCCATCAAAGGCCTAAAGAGCCTGAGGATTAAGTTTTATGACTGGCACGTGCCAGATTCAGATGCTTATCTTGTTTGCATTTCTACTGCAACAGTGACAGGAAATTTGAAAAGAAACTGAGTGTGTGTTGGCCTTCACCATCAGCCGTAAACCACTTTCAGACATTTTTATTCAGTGCTGCTATTCTTGCACTCTATTAGAATCAGAAAAGCTACCATAAAATTTTACTGCAGCAAAATGATTCTTCATGCTCTGCCGAGAAACCAAAACAGTCTTTTGAAATAAAGTAATAATAAGTGATTCATACCTGTTGCTATTTTTGCTTTATTTTTACTTTTTACTGCCAACTGTTGCTCCTCTGAACCCTTTTACTTTTACAAACAGCTTTATGAGGGCATGGTTTTAGATACTGCACTCGAATATAGTGTACATCCCATATATAACATGTATTTAAAGGAGCAGTTTGAATTATTTGAGGCTGTAAAAGGTACTTGTCCATATTCATTATATTACCTACAGTGGATGCCAGTCGAAACACCCCAGGCAAAGGCAGAGACAACAGCAGACAACAACAACAAGTACTAAGTACTAAGCAATATCCTGCTTTGGGCAGGGTCAGCAGCAAAATGCATTATAGCTACTTAAAAATAGGCATACTAAAAGTCCTATATCAGTTTAAGCGTACGCTATATTTCTTTATAATTTTGAACATTTTACCTCGCCATCAGACAACTTTTTCTGAAGGGAAATCGCTGTTATATAAGCTAAATATCACTCTCTCCAGCTCAACCAGACTCCAGTGAAAACAGAACACAGGAGATGCTGGTCTTCAACTGCTTCAACCTGTTCGTTAGTTTGTATTATTGTGTGACTCTGGTGAATTTAACAGAAGTTGCACAACAGCATAAACAAACTGACAGATGAATGCAGCAGTCGAGCAGCAACTCGAACAGCAAACATAAAATTACAGATTTCGCTAATGAGTGCAAGTTTGGTTGAGCGAGGGCTGCTGTTTTCAGTTGGAAAAGGCTGTCTGATGGCAGCGTAAAGCAGTGTAAATGTCATGTTAAAATATGTATTGTGCTAAAGTGCTATTGATTTTTTTAGATGGCTAAAATGTTTTGCTGCGGACTTTCTCCACTGCAGTACGCTGCTTAACTTCCTATAGCAGGACTATCAATACAGCCCCACTTCAAATAACCTGATCTATCGCCTTAATGAGCTGAGTCATTGAAACTTTCAGAATTACTGTGCATCTTTCTGCAGAAATTACATCATACTTCTGAAAAAGTGTCTAAAACTGCCTCTCTCTCAATCTGAAATCTGATAGTGAAAAAAGGTCAGTGATTCTATGTTTGGCTGAGATCTGGTACATTCCACTTTCTGGCAGGAGGTTCTCAGAGTGGGCAGATTTTCTGAGCAGCCGTCTCAGCAGTGGTCCTTCAAGTGCTGTGTTAATTAGGGAAAATAGCTGGACCCTGGAAATATCTTTCCCTAAATAGAGCAGCGGGGCTGATGTGAGGCAGCCCAGAATGCCAATCTGCTGTGGGATGCGAGAGAACACCAACAGTCCCCTGTGGGTTATCAAACAATGCCTGCCAAATGCGCCCTCCGTGCAAACAAAACAGAATTTCATTCATGCCACACGCTTCATTATTGGATAATGTTGCCTCAAGCATGTAATCCTTGTGAACTGTGGACAGTACAGTGGTTGTAGTGAGTCCAGCCAGTACAACCAGTATTACCTGACAGATGGTTATGATGAGGGCCGGCAGGAGGAAGACTGCCACGGTCATCCAGGTGACGTAGGCCTTCAGCCCCCACGGCTCAGTGAAGTGGCCCCAGCACTCGAACTCTCCAGGAGCCACTTCTGAGCGGGAGAAGATGAACACCTGACAGACCGGACACAAGCAGGTGGTCAGCACTCCCACAGACATACTGTCAGTTTCCTCTTCCATTAGCTGGACTGAAGTGACCTCATCGAGCCAAAAATAGACCAACATCTTGAGTTCTACTGTAGAAATCAGGGTGTGAACGCCTGCTGAGCTCTCATTTCCCATTTCACCATGTGTTTTTGTGTGTGTTTGTGTACTGTAAGTGTGCGTGAGACATTGTTTGCAGTGTGTTTGCCCCTCCCTACCTGTGGTATGCTGAGGACTAACGCCAAGCCCCACGCCATCATGACAGGGGTGTTCCAGCGGGACATTGCTCCACCACGGTAGGCCTGCAATGGGCAGCAGATGGCATGATGCCGGTCTACTGTCATGGCAACGATCATGTAAGAGGAGGCAAACATGCCCACAATCTGCAAGTACTTGATGGACCGGCAGAGCAGGTCAGGCCCCTGAAACCTCTCTGTGATGTCCCATATCAGCTGGGGAAGAACCTGGACACACAGATTAAAGAAAGATTATTCATTTTTATTTAAATAAAACTGTCTCCTTGCATATTAGAGTGTTTTTTCTAGTTCAGCTCAGGGAAATGTAGATGAGGACTAAAGGACAAGTGATATTCTATATTTCTTATGACCTTATCTTATTTTATCATAGTGTAATGTAACGCAATGGAACGCTTCACTTCACTTTGCGGCTTAACTTACATTATTTTATCACATTGTATGATATCGTACCTTTGTCTTGTCCTGTTCCATCCCTTCTTGTCCCTTACTACCTTATCCCGTCTTGTTGTATATCATTCATATTGTTTTGTATCATATCGTATCGTATCGTATCGTATCGTATCGTATCGTATCATAGCTTATCATAACACAACACAATGCATCACATCATATCTTACCTATCTTACTGTATCTTATATCTTAACTTGTTTTATTGTCTTGTATGATATCATACCATATCTTGTTGTGTCTTGTTTTGTCCCTGCCCATCTCTTGCCAAGCCGTCTTGTTGTATATCTTATCTTATCTTATCTTATCGTATCGTATCGTATTGTATCATATTGTATCATATCAATAAAGTACCTCACCTTACTTTACTCTCTATGTTGTATTGTACTGTACCATATTGTACTGTAGCACAGCATACTGTACTTTGTCGTGTCTTGTTTTGTCATATCTAATTGTGTCTTATCTTTGTTCTTTTTATCAACAGATCCCATGAAAAGACTAAAACCAACAATGAATTATCAGTTTATTACTTCAAGTCTGATACAGCTTATCTTTCCTTCATCGCTGTCCAGAAAATCTTAAAAAAAAAAAACATCAATGAGCCACACTGTTGCACTGAGTGACCTGCTTCTTAATTACCATGAACATGAGCACTGTTTATTTTGACTCAGGCCTGCATACAACAGCTGCTGCTGCTGCTGCTATAAAGACTTTCTAGACCACCAATGGTGTGTTAATCCACAGATGAAAATAGTCCCCAACAAATGCACTGAAAACTGCTGAAAATTGGGTGCACAGCTGTTTTAGGAAATGACAGAGCCCTTGAAAAAAAGAATGAAACTACATGTTTGTGAGGTGTTAGTAAATATTTACATCTTCACCAGCAACTAGTGGGCGTGGGTCGGAAAGAGTCACACAGTATTTAGACTCACAAGTCAATCTCTAAATGCTTTGCTGAGTAAAAACTCCCAGCTTGCATTGCTAAAACTGAGATAATTAAGATGCATTTCCACTGGATGGTATGGCTTGACTTGACTCAACCTACTCTCTTTTTTTACTTTCCATTATGGATGGTGCCTGGTACTTTTTTTGTATTGCCGAGGTTCCAGGCAAGCTGAGCCAATACTTAACAGTGACATGAAAACACTGCAGACCACTGATTGGTTGCATGACACAGGATGTCCTGCACAAACGAGGTAGCAATAGCAACCACAATTATTTTTAAAATGACACAGCAGAGCTCCACAGAGAGTTAAAAAAATCCTGCACCGCAGAACCTATCCAAAGTCTTCAGGGTGACCCTTCATATTAGGTGTGTGCCTATCACTGAGGAGAATGGGGCGAAAGCATCATGACCTTGAAAGAATGTAAGGGGCGTAGGTTTGTTAGCGGCTTTTCTCACTGCCGTTTCAGCAACTATTCTTTTTCATTTAGAAATCCCCACATGATCAGTAGACAGTGAGATCTCTGATCATCTTGTATCATGAGACTACAAAGTATTGAGAGATGGACTAACACGTTGTTGGTTTTGGTCTCTTCACTGGCTGACCATAAGAAAAATATAGATAGAAATAGAAAAATGTAATTTTATATTTTTTAGAATGGACACGATCTGTCACATACAGGTGTGAGTGGAATAGTCCAGTACAGTAGCACGTAATTAAGCAATGCAGGCAGTATACCACCAACATGAATTCTTTAAATCACATTTATAAAGGCAGCTACAAAGTCCAACTATAAATTAAAGAACACTTTGAAACACGTGTCATCTTAAACAGACATTTCTGAAAGCACCAGAGGAGTCCCTGACATTTTTCATAAGATGAATCCTTCAAAAAAGACTAACTAGACACTCCCTCTCTTTTCAAGCATGGTTTCTAAATGTACATAGATGTCATGTACTTATTGCCAGTCTGTGTACATGAGATGAGGGAATGAATGAACATTGGAATGAACATTTCATCAGGAGATGTGGCATAGTTCCTTGAGTGGGACATCTGTTTTTGTTGCATCAGTGAACAGTTGCAACAAGACTTATTTCTCCTGTCAGCAGCATGCTAGTGTGATGACAATCGTGCTGCACATGCTCAGTTGGACCCTTTCCCCACCAGTGAGATAGAAGACACATTCAACACCACAACACATTTTTTATGAGTTGTGTTTTTGCCACACTATCCATATATTATTCCATTGTTATAAAACAAATGTGAATAAAAGAAGAATCTGACCACATAAACAAACTGACAAGGCAAACTAGAAGTTTGTCTGTTCACTCTCTCACTGTTCACATTCCTGTCACAGTCTCGAATAACTCGTGAACTGACCTGAAAGAGTGCCACCACCAGGTCAGCCACACACAGGTTGACCATGAACACGTGCATCGGCGCATTGTGCTTCCTCCTCCTCAGCAGCACCCACAGCACAAAGCTATTCCCCAGGGTGGTGAGAGCCAGCACCAACGCGAGCACCGTGATCTCTGCCCGGGCCAGGCCCAGGTCCCTCACCCGGGGCTGGGGCAGAGTGTACGGCGTGGTGGTGGAGCCATTCTCAGGGAAGATCCCGAAGAAGGAGCCCCCGCTGTGAGAGCTATTTAAGGAGTTCAGTTCGGAGACAAACGAGGAAGACGAGGAAGAGAAGTTGTTCCTTCCTGTGGTGACCAGAGAGGAGGGGGCTAACCCATCCCAGTTAGTTTCCACACTGATGCTTTCCATTCCTGAAAGACAAACAACGCATTAATGTAGAAAAATTTATCACTTCTGTTGTTGTTTTTGGTTGTTTTATTATCAGATTTTAATAATGCCCTCTGCACCAGGATAGTCATCAGGAGCTAAACTTGTGCAGGGTCACAAGATTTAACAGCAGATTTGATCAACAAACAATTTACTTGTTGTTTTTTCTCAAAATGCCTGGCCTCTTTACTAGATTTTCTCAAACTACCCACAAATTTGTCAGCTGAGATATTTTGTACTTTCCCTCATCTTACGGCAGTAATTCCAAATAAAAACCCTCAGGCCTTTTGCTTAAGATGTTGATGCAGAGATTAATCACATTCTTTGTTTTTGGTGCATCTCACACTATAAATAGCTTCTTTCATGCAATTTCATAAAATCTGCCTAAGAATAATATAAGCCAGGCAATGTGCCGATCCTGCTGTCATGTCAATATTGTTCTGTTTTTGGTGCTGTCTCCAGTTTTTTTTAATATCTCTTCAGTGTTTCTGTTTATCCATCCCTCAAAGCTTCAAGTTCTGTTTGACGCAAGTCCAACATGGTTTATTTTCTTTCTCATATTTTCTCAAGATTGATTTGACAGCATTCCCCTCTATCCCACCACCACCACTCTTATTCCTTCACCTTCTGCTCTCATAATCGCTCTCATCCCATGCTTACCCCCATACATTCCTGTTTTCCCCTGTTTTTGTTCCTCCCCCTCCTCTCTATAACTTTCTCTCATAAAGCCAGGCATTCTTCACTCATCCCCCAGTCTCGCTCTCTCTTTATCTCAATTAATTTATACGTTTATTTTTCTTTGCTTATACATAAATGACTCAAAAGAACATAAAGTGGAAAGGAATGAGATGACAGTTTCAGAAACAAGAGTCGTGGGATGCAGGGGGCATCCTTGGACAAATAAACTGCACGTAGAGTCTGGGAGGGAAAATGAAGGAGGATGAAAGAAGGGTGATGGAGGGCGGGAGAAGAAAAAAAACAGCCCAGAAAAGGTAAAAGAATAGAGTCATAGAAAGAGGATGATAAGCAGGCAGATTACATGAACATGATTATGTAATTAGGACACAAAAAAGTAACTGTATTCCATGATAATCAATCAATCATATTACAGACAGATTTCGTAAAAATGGGGATTATTAGCAGGATTAGCAGTGTCAAGAAGGGAACCCCAGACCCACAAGATCTTGCGAGAGTGAACACATTGTGCTCTGCCTTACAACTGGCGCACAGCTGTTGCGCTGGTGGCGCAGGTGGCTTTAATGTCTTACACCAGTGGAACTGCCATTTTTACCACATCTGCAAGATAGCAAATGTACTTGCGCCTGGTCTGCGCAGCCATGGGCAGGGGATCTAAAAATGAAGGCAAAACAAAGGCGGGTCTCCACAATAACAAAATACCTTCATTTATGTAAATTTTTTCCCCACACAGTGTGGGTTAGTAAAGTGTCCTTTGAACACATTTTATGTCAGCAATAAAGTGTAAATAATATATAAGTTAAAAGTGTGCAGGTGTGTGTGTCTCGAACTTGGCAGAGGGACGCACACACGTCCCCACAATCAGAAAACACCTTTCATTAATGTTAAACAGCATGTGCGTGCAAGTGTGTAAAATAATTTTGACTAATAAGGAATCAGGAATCATTATTATAATCATAAAGCCCAATAAATCTCCACACAGCATGGGATCACAGCTATCAGATCATCAACAGATCAGTTAAAAGACAGCTGGAACAGCTGTGGTATTTGTGTCTGCATGTATTTTGGGATCCAGAAAAACAAGGTTTGAACAATTATATTATTATGTCATTATATCTGACCACGAGACCAGTCCGACCCAGGGAGAAAATGGTATGTGCTCTTCTGTCAGAGCCTGATGCTGGGTGAATAATCTATGTGGAATTTTGTGCACAGGTTGAAGCTGCACCTCAGTCCGGCTCAGGTGGGTGTTCAGCCATGTTGAGGTGCAGCTTCGCGGTCAGACTCTCCTCTCCCCTGCTCCTCACTCATCTCCCCCACACCTGCCCATTGGCTCCTTCTTCAGGTACTTCAGCCAGCAGATCTGCATAATAATGATTATGATAATAATGAATTATAGAATATAATTTCAAGGTGCTTTAGTCTAAAACATAACCAATTACATATTCCCATGGCTGTAATGGTTCATTTATTGTATTACTTTTAGCAGGTGTTCATGTAAAATGAAGCTGCTGTGCACTCTCGCGCCTTAACTTCTTCAACCAGGAGATTTGTCTCGTCACTTTAAAAATATTTTCTCTTTGTTCCCTCCTTGTAAATTCATTGTCATGCTGCCATCACTTGTGCTCCTGGCACACCGGTTCTTAAAGGTGATAAGAATCAACTTCTGAGTGTTTTATTGCATGCTTGGCCTAAACTCACCTGTGAATTAATGAAGGTACATGGGTGCAGCTGATAGGTGTATCCCACTGTGCACTGCTAATGCAAGAGGCGGGAGAGGGCAGGATACCCCTGCACCCCTGGCGCAAGACGGCAAAGGTGAATTTGGACACACCTTGAATAAATTAAATCCATTACACCTCACGCTTTAGATCAGCATAAGATAGGGACCTCTGACTGAAAACATGTACAATCTCACAAGAGTCCCGCAAACTTGCTGTTTTACCACGTTTGCATTCATCTGCATGTAGCTTTAATTTCTGAGGATGTACACAGCCACTGCTCAAAATGGACGCAGCATATGCAAGGCAACCATGATGCATAAAGGGGTGCATATGCAAATGCATAGTTAAAAGCAAGTATATCTCCTAACACAGCCTAACACAGCAGTACAACTGCTCTGCTTAAGTGCTGGAAGTGAACCACCAAGCTCTCTGTCCTCTTGCAGCGGCAGCACGGACACAGCGTCATTGCTCATGGCTGTTTATGGCTAATGTTAGCTACACACACCAACTTTTAATGTCAACTATACAGACCAGCGGCTAACATTAGCTACACACACCAACCGCTAATATTAGCTGTACAGCCCATCTGCTAATGTTAGCAACACACACCAACTGCTAATGTTAACTACACAGACCAACTACCAACATTAGCTACACACACCAACTGCTAATGTTAGCTACACACACCGACTGCTAATATTAGCTGCACACACCAACTGCTAATGTTAGCCACACAGACCAACCAGTAAGGTCAGTTAGACAGAACAACCGATAAAATTACAACAACAACTTATGTTATCTACACAGAAATGCAGCTCATTAGCTAACATGTCAACCCTACTACTATTACAAGTACTCCTGCTGTTTCTAGTACTGAAAAAGCTTTTGGACTGTAGGTGGTGATGCTGGTGACCGGGTAAAAACATAAACCCAAGTTTCTGCCAGTTCCTTAAAAAAGTACATTTAAAATGTTTATAATTGCCGCTGTCAATCTAAATGTGAATTCACACGTAACAAAAGAGGGAATAGCTGAACAAAGAATTTATAAACCTGACGAAAGATGTAAAATTTCGCTATATTTACTTTAGTTTTTGGTTATCCATAAGTGATGGAAATAATCACTTTGCAGTTTTTGATACTTGAATTAGGTTACTGACTACATTTAGTAGCAGGTAATAAGTGACTGTTGGAATACATTTTTAAAGTAAGCCTCCTTACTTCATGATAAGATGAGGAAAGAGAAAGACAGGTATAACTCTAAAGAGGGCTATGTGCTGTTACTTATCAGTGTGAGTTGATTGACACCATAGTGATGTCTTATTTTGACTAATGTGCAAGGCGTGGTTTGGTATACATACTGAATAGGTGCTTGGAAATTTTCCACTTCTAAAAATACTACAGTGTGAGTATTGTGCAATTACATGTGACTAACAAGACATTACAAGGCTGTTTTCACTACTCCACTGAGACCTAATGGCCAACTTGCTCGTAATTGCATACTCACTGCTGGATGTGTGAGACAACACAGCTGAACATATTGTCAGGCGTTTACATGCTGGCTTTGCCAAAGGAATGTATAAGATGAACCCATGACAGGCCAGGCCAGCTGAACCTTTAAGCCCAGCGTGAAGGTAGAGCCATGGGTGACAGGAGAATCTGAGCGGAACCAGTCCTCGTAAGTCAGACAGCGACTTTTTGATTAGAGTGAATCCCTGCTGCCACAACAGGCGACCACAACACTGCCATAAATGGCATTTTATTACGCCTTAAATCCCAGTCCACTCATGACACAACATTTTATTGTAAAGTCCACACAAACATTCAGGACTGTCAAAATGACTTGATGCAAACACTCATCTCTTGTGAGCGTAATGTAATTTCATTCATTCATTCAATTTTTGTAACCGCTTATTCTGTAAGGGTCGCAGACTGCTGGAGCCTATCCCAGCTGACACTGGGCAAGAGGCGGGGTTCACCCTGGACAAGTCACCAGTTCATCGCAGGGCTGACACATAGACAGACAACCACTCACACTCACATTCACACCTACGGGCAATTTAGAGTCACCAATTAACCTAGCATGCATGTCTTTGGACTGTGGGAGGAAGCCGGAGAACCCAGAGAGAACCCACGCAGACACGGGGAGAACATGCAAACTCCGCACAGAAAGGCTCTGCCCGAGCAAGCCAGGGATCAAACTCAGGACCTTCTTGCTGTGAGGCGGCAGTGCTAACCACTGCACCACCGTGCCGCCCCGTAACGTAATATCAAGAAGTTTTGAGCTTTGAGTTCATTTCAGAAGGGTGGGGCAAGCTGTTTCCAATAAAAGTTGAATGACAGTGTATATGTTCCTCTAAATCTGCATTCACTGTTGAAAAAAAAAGTTGAGATAACTCATAATTTCAAGGCAACCGCCTTCACTAGATTTCTGAGTTCTGAATCAAACTCTTAAGTTTTGAAATAAGCTAAAACAAACAAACAGGAAAAGGTTTTGCTGCTCTATTGTCTTTAGTTGAGATAATTTACTTTTCTTTTTTTTTTAGATAAACTTGAAAGTTTAAGAAACTCAAAAAAAAAATGGATTTCAATAATTGGTCACAGTGAGCTTTGAACCTTTTTGGTTCACCAACTTTTAGACTGGAGTTTGGTTTAACAGTCTGTCCGCTTGAACGACTGCTGGGAACACATTGTATTTTCATGTGAATAATTCTTGTAAATTGAGCTGACCAGTGTTCTAATAATGAACCTTGTAAACAGGATACAGTATCGTAGGAAATGGTACTAAAACAACCTGTTCTCTCTCTCTCTCTCTCTCTCTCTCTCTCTCTCTCTCTCTCTCTCTCCCTGCCTCTTTACTTGTAATTAAAGATCACATAATATGCATGAACTGCAATCAACATAGAGACAGCAGTTCAGGTCTGCTCTGCACTCTGCTCCACCCATCTGCTCCGAAGACATAAGTCCAGGATGGAATTTCAGCATTGTCCTCCTCACAAATTGTAATGAGATCTGTGCCCTTGGATATAACCTAATTACTTCAAGACCAGTTAACAAGGCATGCATTATGCACTTTGCATATATTTCAATATTTGAAAGTCCTAAAAGGAATGGTTGTAAAAAAAAAAAAAAAATGTTTGTATGTTCATATGACATACAGCCAATTTCTTGCTCAACAAAACAAAAAGACATTATTAGCAGGAGACAAGCAGGAGACAAGTAAGAACGAGTCAAAGCAACATTTATTTGCAGCATATTAGCAGACTTGCCAGCATGCATTGTGCGCTCAGCCCTTCTTTTTTACACTTTGATGAAACCATACATGATGAAAAACTTGCTGTGTCTGTAATAATTTTTTAAGGCACTGTTGTTTGTTTTCCCAGTAATGACAACACTGTGAACCATGTCTAAGGTTTTACTGAGTTCAGTCCTTACCCAGTTACACTTAAAATTTAATAAATTCACTGGGAGCCGTTTCACATCTCTGTGCCAACACTCAAACAAAGTAAGTTCTTTGTGAGATAAAAAAAAAAAGAGCTTTTGAAACTGAGGAAATCAAATTTACCAAATTTGTTTGCACTGTGTGTCAGTGTAATGGAAGAGTTGTTGGTTCAATTAAATTATCTTGTTGACTTAACTCAATTGGTATTACAAAACTTAAATAATACTAATTATTCAGTTCAGTTCAGTTAACTAATAAAGATGAAAACGCTCAAAATTGCCCACAGGGTACATTAAAAGTTTTGTGTGTGTGAAAGCTGTTTCCAATAAATTTGTAAGCCGAGTGAGTGAATTGGGGTTTACAGTTGCACATTCCTCTAAATCTGCATTGGTTTAGTGAGTTTTTAGAAATGTCTTCAAACAAAGGCCCTGTCAAAGGTCCTTTCGATCAAAGAATGTAATATTCTGTCATATTATCTGTTTACTATTTTTCTCCCTTTCAAGTTTTTTTTTTAATTAGGGGTCTAGACAACGAGGTCTTTTTTCATCAAGGAACCTCCTGGCCTCTCGTTGTCAGGATGTGAGGAGCCTCGTGCTCCTCTCTATAATTACAGCATAACTCATAAGAGGATTCTTTGTGCCGCTGCACTCCTTTGTACCCTCATATAATCTCATTATGTATATTTGCCCAAGTGACTAATTTCTGACCCCTTTTCAAGTATGCCTCTGTGAAGATAAGGTGTAATGACTTAGGAGGGTGCTATAATACCGGTGTGGCCTATATGAAATTAATCCACGGTATTGAAGCCAAACTAATATCTCCATTTTAAGTATTCAATAAAAGAAATAATAACTGGTTGGTAGAGTCTTCTGAAAGTGTGTGAGGCATTTCCTTCTAAACAAACGGTTGCTCCATCTCTTATTAATTCTGAAATAGCCCCTGTTTTTCTGAAATCCTGAAGGACTCAAAGTATTTTCTCCAGATCTGCTCATTTCTCATTTGCATGACTTGTGCATCCAAGAAATCAAGATGGATTGTCTTAAAATTGCTCAATGGCTGAACTGCAGGAGACCCACGCATTGCTTAAAACTTTTGGCACCGATATCTCCTGTCCTCAGAGGAAAGTCCTTCAGCAGAGGGTACACAGAGAAAGTGAATAGTGTCTGCATAACTCCGCAGTTTAACGTATTCCTTTACATACCCTGCTGTCTCTGAAAATGTATTCTGATTTGCTCTCTCTTTAATAACACAAGCACAGCGCGGCATTCCCGTCTGTCTGATCGACTTAATGTTAAGCACAAATTATTCCATCTCTGGATGGACTGTAGACACTGCTTTTAGTAGTTAGTGCAGTACATTGCTTCCTCTCTTTACTTTGAAGCTTTCACCATGATTAATGGTGGAGTCGATTCCTCTCCTGCTTTCCTCCCTCGATGCAAACGGGTGTGCAACCATCCATTTTCATGTCCTCCCCATCCTCTACCACTTTCTCAGCACTCAGGTCTACGGTGCCTCAGGGAGGACAGAAACAGGTAGTTAAAGCATGCAAGAAAACATTTTAGCTACTAACCATTCATAGCTTTCAACATCTCTGCCTGTGTTCAGGCTGTTCACACATTATTTGGTCATTTCATTTGACAAACTACGTCATGTTTCAGCTATTTTCAGATCTGTTTGTGTCAAAGTTCTCATAAACCATCTTAACGTATGTTAAGTACCAGATGTCTTCAAGAGACACATTTTATGCATGAGATCACTACTGTGTTATTTTGTCAAAATAACAAATATTCTAAATAATCCAATCTTAGAGGTTAATTTGTTCATAAATCTGATGTGATATAAGCACATACAGTATAATGAGATTCCTTTGGACTAGATTTAAAGTTCTAAATTCTAGTAGAAATATTTTGCTATGATTAATATTTTGTTTAACATTTTTCTCACATTAAAAGTTTTTTAAAAACTCTGAGAATGGGCTGGAAGCATACTCTTCCTCCCTCACTTAGAAAGTCAAGATCGAGCCTCGCACCTCACCAACCATCTCTGCTTCTGCTAAATTGACCCAAGCCCCCAGGAAGAGTGCCAGGCTTTGAAGCTAATTCAACATAGTGGCTTAACTGTGTACTGACAATGCCACATGATGCACTGCAGCCCCAAAAGACTTCACACAGACTTACATTGTGACAGAAGTGACTTTAAGACGGTGGATACATTTTTTGAGCATCACAACCCCCCGGGAAATGGCTCTGGTCATTATCAGAATATGATCCATTCGATGCAAAAAAATTTGGAAAGTCTACAAAAGCCGCATGGTTAAATAATGTTATCTTATTCAAGTTAGCCGAGAGCAAAATCTGAATTTAGCCACTCCGCCAAAGGGATGATGCTGTATCCAGTTACCATTCCTACTTCCACGGGTTGACTGGTGACAGATCAGCGAGCATCAGGATGGCTAGCATTAAAGAAACCATCAGAGAGATTCAGCCATACATGTTTGAGCTTCAGGCAGACTCAGACTCAGACGAGGAGTCTGTTGGGCACCAAAACTGGTGACTAGCGATGTGTCTGAATGGTAATTGTAGTTAGCATATTTTATCTGACGTTTCTTAGCTTGATAGCTTGTAACTGGCAGTGTCTGATACAGTGAATGCTAAATCTTGCTCTCTGTAATGACAAGTCTCCTCTGTGTAGGAGGTTTCAGCACAGAGGACTTATGATATGATTATAAGAATTAAGTGGTAAGAACCCTTGGTACATGGTGTGCACGCCCTACCAGGTGAGTGCATTTTTTGTTTTATTTTTTGCTCATATGTCTCATATGTGACATTACATTTTTCAATATTCTAGCAAAAGTTTCCGGATTAAGAAATGATTACACAAGTCATTGATATGACACATGTGGACTGACTGTCACATATAACACTTTAAAAGTTCACAAATCAAGTTTTATATTATACACATTTAGTAAGGCTCTTGTATCTTATTTGACTGTCATATATATTACTTAGAAGTTTCAGATAAACAGATATAAACATTTAGTAAAATTAATCTGTATCTCTTCCATATGGTAATAAGTAAATCCTGCGTTGCATAATCCAGGGGTTCCCAAACTCTTTCCTGTCAAGCACCCCTACAATAGATGCACATTAGACCACAGACCCCCACATTTAACAGGATTTTGTCTTCAGGAATCCCCTAATTTTTATTTATTTATTTGAGGATAATAAGGTCTGCGAAAACATTCAATGATCAAACTAGGATCACTATAAATTACGATAAAACACAATGGCCAGCATTATTTCTTCCCTTGTTATACCAACTTTCAAAAAATGCAATAAAAGTTTAATTATTCTAGTCTAGGGACCCCCAACAACATACTCAAAGACCCCTCTTGGACCCCGGACCCCAGTTTGAAAATCACTGGCATAACCTGCCATGTGTAAAAATCAAACCTGATTTAATATTTGTCCGCGTTGCATTATTGCTGACTGCTAATGCAGTCTGAGCACAGATCGATTTGAGGTCTGCACTTCACAATAATGACGACTTAGGTAATGTGACAAATCAGTGTGAACTTAATCTGGCCTGTAAAGGTTTACATAACTCAAGTTCTTAGAGCTGCTAATAGAGTTAAATATTGTGTTGAAATTAATGGAATACAGTGGACATCTGGAGTGGAAAACATTCAAATTTAGTACATGGGCCTCGTGTCCCACATGTAAATCCACTGTTATGGTCCTCTGAGTCAAATAAGACACTACTTTTTAAGAAACTGAAATTTGAATACTAGTGGAAAACATGATGTGGACAGTGGACCTTCCTTACTTTCGACTTTTTGACATCATAACATTGTCTGCCTCAAGCTCTTCTTCTTGCATGTCAGGTAAATGCTCGTCTCTCACTCTTTCATGCACAGACAGAGCCTCTTATTTGCATTTAAAGAGCGTGGATGAACCTGGTTGGTGGATTTAAAGCTAATCAGTAGCTAACAAGAAACGATGGTGGCAGTGGTGGCAGACAGACAGGTACTTAGGTGAAGGCGCAATAATCCAGACATAATGAAAGATCCATCACCTCCCCGCCTGTCTTGTGTGTGCATATCAGTCCCTTGATTAGTTCCCTTTGACCATGGTTGACCCAGTCTCATTAATGAGGACCTCTTCCTCCTCATTAGGCAGCTCAGTGTAGACTCAAACAACCTGTTGCTAATTTGTTCTTCTTCCTCCTCTGTTTATTCCCGTCACCTGTTTTTGCTCTATTTTTTCATTCATCCATCCAGTCTATATCTGTCCTTCCACCCTGACCAATCCACCATCTGCTGTTGTTAAGGATCAAAACTGCAGAGGAAACTCTGTCTGACACGCCTGTTATTTTTGTTTGGTTTGAATTATCATCCTCATCAATAGATTATGACAGCAGGAAACAGGAGTAAAATGGTGTCACCCCATTGGCATCTAAACTGACTGAAAAGCAGAGATGGGCGCAAATGCATCAAAAAGTATCCTGTTACAAATTACAAATACTTTCTCATCAAATGTATTTAAATACAAACTTATATAATCACATTTTAGGTAGCCTCTGTATGGGTCTCACCTTTAATCCCCTACATTGAGCATCACAAGCATGCAGCAGAGTCCCATTTATATTGAAGAGAAGGCAGACATTTCTATGGCTGATATCTCCAAAGCGCTACAACTCACACCAGAACTATCTAGATGGATAAACGGCGCTATGGGCCAGGAGGAAAATATGTGTTTTTGATTTTGGTGGTTTCCAGCTCGTCAATATATTTTCCAGTTCAAGAGCAAATGTGTTTGCTTTTCTTCTGTTGTATTTTAGTGTCATTCAGGAAACTCGCCTCAGCATGCAATATCTGATCATATTTTTTTTTTTTATAACATACCTTTATCTGTGAGGAAATTTGCACCAAACATCAAAGCAGCTTCTGTTCTCAAACTACACAGTAGTTCACAATAAGTGTGTTGTTGGACCTGACAGGATATGTCATGTGATTCACTTGCGTTCAGCCAAAGAATGTGAGCATTTTAAGTATTTCAAGTATCAAAAGTAAGAAAAAAGTAAGTAAGTATTTGAAGTATTTTGCTATGAATTACATCTTTTTTTCTGCCCAGCAAAATACAAATGACAAAATACTCAAAAGTAACTAAATATAAACCTTCAGCACATTTTATTGAAATACTGCCCATCTCTGCTGTAAATAATCAAGCCTTAGATCACACCATGTGATATACTTTAGCTTTGGTATTCTATGCTGCTTTTCTCAGTATAGCGAGAGACTTTATTTACATACCGATCAATAGATTCTTACACAATAAAGGTTTGGATGAGTCATGAGGTGCCACACTCGGGCTGTGCAGCACTTCATCTGCATGATAAAGCAGGTATGACCACGCTTTCTGCTTTAAACCCCACATATCATAAATTAGTCCCAAGTGGACCTCTCACGTGGCATGAATTACCCATGTGAATGAGTTGATTCATATGACAGATGGATATTCTGCATATATTTATGCATTTCAGTTCGTTGAGGCACCTGCCGTCCTTATTAAAAACCAGATCTCTGTAGCCGTGATGTATTCCACTCTTTCATGCCACTCAGGTGCAAGTCTCCGCCGCAGACTGCAGCCCATGTGAGCTGTAAAGCAAACACTTATGTTTTACTCTCATGCCCAAACAACCCATTAAATGTTAATCATGTGGGACCACACCTCATTGAATACACTGATACAGTCATTACTCGCCCACATTTCATTTGTGTGTGTGTGTGTGGTGTCGCACTCCTTGAGTTTTGTATTCACAAACATCACAATGAGTTTATTTCCATAATAGACCAGCCAGCGGACAGAACATACTTGGTTTGGTGTTGAAGAAGGTCCAAGTCCCCTTATCAGCACTGATAAAACCCGTTCATAAGACCACTGACTGTTTTTCTTGTTATGTATCATTAACCAGTGTACTGCCAACATGCATGTGCCCTAAACAAAATGTCACACAACTCAAAATAAAATTCTGAGTATTCCATCTGAAGAGTGGAAAGTGGGCCGCAGTGTTACCGCATCAGCTAAAACTGGCCTGGAGGTTCGTATTTGATATGAACAGATCTGTGCCATATGATGAAATGAACACGATGAAATGATTCCCTGTTACAGACCAAACCAAATTGACCATGAAAATAATAGCATTGGTGATGATGATGATTTTTCCTGATGGTGTCTTACAATCAAAGAAGTCATTTTGTGCATATTACAGATTGTGCCAAACACACACACGTGTTTAAAAAAAAAAGAAGGAAAGTGTGTGATTACTGGAAAAACCCTAAATCTAAAAACAATGATCCTACCAAGCAGTGATTCATTGATCCAACCGATACAATAGTTTAATTGAGATTACGCTACACTCTTAGAAATACGGGTTCCAAAGGGTTCCTCTTGAAGGGCCAAGGTTCTTAACGTTTGCTTCTGAAGGACCCCCTATTTTTTGAATAAATAATTCATCATTCAAGGTTCCAAGACTAATGGTTTCACTAAGAAAGCTTTTCATCCAAAGAACCCTTTTTGGATGAAACACTTTTGCTAAGGGTTCCATAATCTGAAAGAGTTCTTAGTAGAACCTCCTGTGTGGTTTTTCATCAAAAACTTGGAATATAAAAGGCTTCTTAGGAGAACTTCCTGGCTAGGTTCTAGCTAAAACTCATGGAGTGTAAAAATGTTCTCCATAGAACCCCCTGTGTAGTTTCTAGATAAAACTCTTGGAATATAAAAGGTTTCTCAGTAGAACCTCCTGGGTGGGTACTAGTTAAAACCCTTGGAATATAAGAAGGTTCTCTCGTTGTGTGGGTTGTAGCTAAAATACTTCTCAGTAGAACCTCCTGGATGTGTTCTTTTGGGCACCCTCAGAAGGTGGAAAGATTCTGGACAGAATCCCAGGAAGTGTTGGTGATTTCCTTAAAGAAATCATTCATCAATGGTTCTTTGTACCATAATATAAAGGGGTTCTCAATAAAAAAAAACCCTGGTTGGGTTCTAGATAAAACACTTGGAATATTAAAGGGTTCTTGGTGGAACCCCCTGGGAAGGTTCTTGTCAGCATGTTTAGAAGGTGGAACGATTCTGAATAAAAACCCTAGACATGGTTCTGGGTGGAACCATTGCACCATAGAAGGGTTCTTCTTTAGAACATCTTTGGTAATGGGTGAAACCCTTTACAGATGGTTCTATGTATAACCCTCTATGTTGGGTTCTAGGTAGAACTCTGAAAGTATTCCAAGTCAAACTTTTATAAAAGGTCCTATTATGGAGACAAGCTGAAAAACCCCTTATGGTTCTAGTTCCAGTTCTTTGTTTCTAAGAGTGTAGTGGAAACTAACAAGACAAACTGCAGTGATGGTGGAGATACAGGGTTTCACTGAGAATGAAAGTTTGTGATTTTGCTGTGATTGTTTCTTCACTGTGAAGAGAAACTTGAATCCATCTGGATTCCTTTCTAGGTTTTCTGAATGGAAACACTCACTCAGCTGTTATCAGAAAGCGGTGACGTTGGTTAGAGCGCTGACGCCTTCCCCTCTCCTCCTTCAAAGACCAGTGTGTAGGATTTAGTGGCATCAAGCGGTGAGCTTGCAGATGCAACAATCTCATCTCACACTCGCCGTCAAACCGTGTAGGAGAACTCTGTAGATCCATTCTGGACTACTGCAGAAACAGGACGGTTCAACATGACAGAGTCTATGGAAGAGGACATGTGTCCTCTGTAGATATAAAGGGCTCATTCTAAGGTAACAAGAACATTCTTATTTTCTGCAGGGGCAGAGGGGTTGTTCAATTTAACATATTAGCTGATTCCACCTGACTCATTGATCCTTTATATAACAGAGGTTTGTGCATGTTAGAATATGGCCCAGAAATGTGCTGTGTATTTGATAAGAAGTAACAGATGGGTTTGGAACTGTGACTTTTCGCGTCCTTCTGTCCATTTTTTCTTATAAAATACAGAATAGTCCTTCATGAGTTGATTTAATACTCATGGTTCAACATAACAAACCATGTCCAAAAATTAACACATCATCTACTTCTAATGATAATTATATTCCATTTCTGCAATTTTCTGCCAATAAATCCCACTACATCTTACACACTGGACCTTTAGACTCTAACCTATTTAGTTTTATTTGCAGAAAGCTACATCAGGTCATGTTGTATATGCTCTTAGAAAGGCTCTGGAAAACAGGCTTTTGGCGCAACACATGTATTTTGATTTCAATGTTCCGTTTCAGCACCAAAGGAACGCTACTGGAAAACCACAGAATGAAATAAAAACCTCCAAAAAACAAAGAAAACTGGACACACCTTTCAATTAATTACTTTCTCTGTTGTACAAATATCTGTCATAAATCAATCAACTTTGAAGATGTGTTTGCACCATAAACACACAGCCACAAATATCCTTTTTCATCTACTTGTAAAGACCTTTGATTTGCCTTATAAAATACGGGCAGGACTCAGACACACACACACGCACGCACACATGCACACACTCACAAATACACTGACAAAGACACACAAACGTAAAAGAAGAACATGCAAAAGAGCACATAAAAGAAGAGCACCCCAAGGTGAGTGTATATCTGCCTTTTGTCGTCTCTCACCTTGTTGTCAGTGCATGGTAAGCTTTCTCACGCGTGTCCTTTTCTCTTGGTGTGCTTTTCTCTCCCGTCTCGGTGACTCTGGGACAAAGCATTAAGACCTGTCACCATTACACTCCATTAACATTGCATGCAAGAGCAGATCACATTTAACAAGCTGACAGCTCCCTTGAGCTTTTTTAATCCACGAAAAAAAAACTTAGAAGACTGCATGCATTTTTTAATTAGGCTCTGCCATAAAATATTTCAATCTGGCATACTGAACATACTGTACATGTTAACATATCGGCTTATTATAAACGTGTGTTGAAGTCAGGACTGGCAGGCATGGTAAATACATACTGTAAACGTCATTACTTTATCAGAAGCTTTATGTATAATGTGTCTTTTTTGTCAAACGTGATAATCAATCATTTGAAATAAACAGATGGAACATGAATAAACATTCAGAGAATTTGTGTGTAAAAATAAATGTATATGTTATATAAGCTTCTTTTCATATCAATAATTGTTTAATAAAGAATGAGACATTATTGTCAAATATATCTGATGTGTAATCAATACATTAATGCCCTTAAGTTATGCTTTTTTTCCAAAACATATGCACAGTAACAAAAGATTTCCCTCTTATTCAATATTATTAATATCAAATGACACAGATTTTCCCTGTTTTTCTATGATTTTCTTTTAGGAAAAACAAGACCTCACTTATATTAACAGTGGTAAGTCTTATTCGTCATGTCTTCTTAATTCTCATGCTCTTAAAAACTTTTTTACTTGTGTCACTTATTTTAAGGTTTATATGCTCGATTTTATATGTACTTATTTTAGACTTGATGTTATGCTTCTGCGATGATGTTATTGAATGTTTGACGCATTTCAGGATTTATTGCTTAAAACTATGTTTTGTGCTGTTGTACTGCCTTGTCAAACTTAAATAAATGAAACTTGAAATGAAAAATGAAAATCGTCAATTGATCTGTTGAATATTTTCTTGACAAATTAATTACTTGTTTGGTCTATAAAATGCCAAAAAATGTTGATCAGTGTTTCCCAAAGCCCAAGATGATGTCTTCAAATGTCTTGTTTTGTCCACAACCCAGAAATATTCAGTTGACTGTCATAGAGGAGTGAAAAAAAAAATTATTATACTGGTGATGACAACATTAATTTGTGTGAGAATAAACTGTAACCATTAAACCATTAATGTAAAATGACATTAAAATAAATAGTTAAATATTGCAGAGTTTGAGTTACATACGTGTGTCTCATGTGTACATGATATCCTGTAAATGCACAGACAGAGATGACCTAGATTGGTCAGTAAACAAATCCATTCATGATATGAGCAAGTTTGAGTTCCAACAGACCACTGTTCTGTAAGGTGTTTTCAGTGATTAGAGGAGAATTATAGAATATTTAGAAGTAGAAGTATTTATGTTAATATCAGTGTAAATATCACTATCAGTAAATAAGTCAAATATTCACCACAGAGTAAATAAAATGCTCTTACCTACTATATGATCCACTGCAGTGTGTGATAAGAAGCTGCCAGAATTCAAGCCAAAAACATTCACATCTTCTCTCCTGTCAATCCAAGTTCCTCCACTTAGTGTAGTATCAGCTGACTCCTAAATGAATCAGAGAGGACGCACAAAAAAATGTCACCTAGTTTTTCTTTTAATAATGTGACGGCAGAGTTCTGGAGGTTCTTTTCAAGTCCTGTGTGTGTGTGCAGACTGTGTTGTTTCTGCTGCGTTGGACTTCACAATATGTCAAGTGTAATCCATTTGATAGCCATGTGCGAGTCCCCGGCTCTTTGTGCGTCACGTTATGCTCCTGTAATGTGCTGTGCCTCCCTCCAGTACCACCAGCAGAAATGAATCTGAGCTCCGTCTGCTCCTAACCTCCCCTTCCCTCCCCCACTGTCCCCTCCTCCTCCTGGGTCAAACCCGCCTGTCCTCTAGGGCTGAGGGTGGAGCGTGCAGCCAGGAGAGGAGCAGGGAGGGTGTTACACATACCTATGAAGTGTATGAGAGAGAGAGAGAGAGAGAGGGAGAGAGAGAGAGAGAGAGAGAGAGAGAGAGAGAGTGTGTGTGTGTGTGTGTGTGTGTGTGTGTGTGTGTGTGTGCGTGTGTGTGTGCGTGTGTGTGTGTGAGAGAGAGAGAGAGAGGTGAGTGTGAAAAGTACTGGGTTTATCTGGATGTGCACGTGATACATGTCTGTGTGTGCATGTGCATATATGTCTAAACTTGTTTTCAAGTTCATGTTTGCATATATGTGTGTGTATACGTGTGTGTGTGTGTGTGTGTGTGTGACAGAGAAAGAACAGTGTGTAGACAATAACATCACCTCCTCCCCTCATTGTGATAATCTATGCCTGGTGTAAGTCATTGATACACGCTGCTTGTGCACTGCAAAAAAACAAAAATAAATAAATAAAAATACAGGAATTCCACAGAATCAACTAATATTTTGTCTTTAATTTAATGAAAATAAGCAAGTTTTATTTATTCAGGTTAATTTAACTTAAAACTTATACTATTTCTTTTCGGAACACTTCACAACTTATGATCATAATTGTCCTGAGACCCTTTTCTTGCTTTACGCCATTTTCATACCAAACTGAGTATGCAGGTTTTTAACATGGAAAAACCTGCTAAAAATAGGCGAATTATCCTTTTTCCCCTGCCAGTAGATGGGTTTGGCTTTCTGTTTATTTTCTGATGTTCACTGCAGCCGTGACTCGACTCATGTCTGAGTAGGACAGCAGAGAGAAAGATGTATTTAAAAGTCTCTGTGTGTTCAGCTCTCGGGATTTTCGTAGTTTCGAACTGAATCCCTGTGGTTTGAAGTTTAGTTTCTATCCCGCTTCACGATTTGCACTTTCAGATTTCTGCTTTTTTTTACTGTCTCATGTTCCCTTTCGGCTAATAAGAATCGTGTTATGATACTGCTAATGAAAACGCACCTTTTTCTGATGGTTTTGCTTCATAATAAAAATTTTTAGATAGCAAAATAATCCTTCAAGTGGGTGCTGACTCCACTGGCAAGCCAGACAGCACATGTGTATGGAAAAGAGGTGACAAAATTATTGCCTCCACCGTAAAAGACCAAAAATAGCATCCATGCGGGTGTCATATTTCCATCACTGTCAATCGTAGCTGGAGCCAATAAATACCAGTGACTACTGCAGAGTCATTTGACCCAATTGTATCCTTCCCCACTGAAGACAAAAGCCAGATGTTAGTGGGTGTTACTGTTTTTTTTAGTGTAAGAGGGGCTACAGTTTAAAGAAACTGTGATGAAAACCTGTGTCTCTAATACATTTTAAGATAAGTCATGGTTGCTTGTCTTCACAATAATGAAAAATTCACTGTGAACTATGATGAAGGTTGGTATTGAATCCAGTCTTTACTCTCTTAGACTTAGACTAGAATTTACAGAACTCACCACAGCAGTTTCATATGTTGTCTTTAGCCCAGTGCTGGGACAACGTGTCTCCAACAGGAGCGACTGCAGCCCCTAGTTCAAACACACATTAAGATAAGAAATGAAGAACTGGTCAAACTGAGAAAATGTGAAAGGAAATAATTCATTTGTTTGTAATGTGAGTCCCAATGTGACTGAGTTTTTGTTTCAACTTAATATTTTAAGCTTATTGAACATGTTTTCTCAAGTACAACTAAATAAATATCAAGTTTATTTGACGGGAAAAGTTTATTTATTTGGAATCATTACAAAATGACCTCATCATCGCAAATCAAAATTTTAAAGCAACCTGGACACTAACTTTTTAATGTTAAAACGATTTGTTTTTGTTTGTTTTTTTACAGTGTGTTTTAATTCACAGCTCTCACCTGTTTTGCACCCTTTGTTGCTGCTGGACAAGGGCTGGTGCACTTCCACCCATCCAGGAATGCCGATTGGCTGAGTCAGCGGGGCCAACAGTAGGTCACGCCCTTGGTGTACATACAGAGAAGGTTAGTGCAAAAAAGAAAAAATGCTGTCTCTCAGTTTTAATGTCAAGGTTTCTCTCTCTCTCTCACACACACACACACACACACACACACACACACACACACACACACACACACATGATTGGAAGGAAATACAGCTGGCATGCATGCAAACACACAGGTGAACGCAGAGTGAATTCATAAATTTTTGCACAAACTTAAACTCTGAACACATTAAAACACACAAATATCCAACCGAAACAGGCAAATTGTGGCGATGCTCTCAAATTTATTTTGACAAGTAAATTGCAGTTTCCTCTTTCTTTTTGCCTGCAGTTAACAAGGAAACTCTCATTTAACAAGTGTTAAATCATACCCATTCAGTTGCCCCCCACAGCACACACACACACACACACACACGGGCATCACACTTTGCCCACGGGACACACTCTGTCTGTCTAGCCTAAAGCCATTGATCCCTGGCCAGCTGAGACTAAACTGTCCCATGATGTCAGAAAACCTGGCAGTTTTTCTCCAGCGGTGCCACCAGGTTCACATCAGATGTCTCCCTCAGTCAGAACCAGTCTGTCCTGATGCTGAGGAGGAGGAGGTGGGGCTGTAAGCTCCCTGAGAATCACTCTAATGTGATTATCCAGGCTCCTCTGGTCTTAGAGGACATTTTGTCACAAAGCAGCAAAATTAATCCACAATCCACTTTAGTCATTTAAAAGCAACACATGACAAGAGACGAGCAAGACGAGAGGGAACAAAGAGAAGAAGCTGCACAATGAAATCACAGACATGGAGAGGGTTTAGATTGAGTTTTAAATGCAGAATATGTAAATTCTGCCACCAAGGTCTTTCTCATTAAAACAATAAATGGAGCTTGATGATGTCGTGAAGTAGCATGGGATCATGGGAGTCTTCACTTGTAAACAACCACCACGGCTGATGAGAATCTATCTGACATGAGTCAGACTGAAATCATGTTCATTTACCTACTTCCTTTCTCACTCTCTAATGCAACTGACATTTCCTGTGTTTTCCTGGAAGTAATGGCAACTAGCTCGCAACGCCTAGCAGGAGACCTTTACCTTCACCATTACCTTGAATTACATCCAACATTGTTGGAAACATTCAAGTACACAAATCAACAAATATATAGCATATATCTACACTGTCAAGGAAATTTTGTAATGATTAAAAACTTTGTTAGTGAAATAAACTTGATATTAATTCAACAGTTCTTGAGAAAACATGTTCAATATGCTAAAGATATAAAGTTAAACCGACAACTCTTCAGTCACACAAACATTTCAAACAAATTTGATTTCCTTTTACATTTACTCAGTTTGAAAAGTATTCTTTTTTATTGCTTATCTTTGAGTCTATTAGAGATACACAGCAAGTTTTCATCCAATGTTTTCCTCAAACTATAAAAAAGAATAGTGTTTAACTCTCAAACCGTGCATGCTGGGAAGTCTGCTAATATGCTGATGGTGTTTCTTTAGAAATGTAATTTAATGTGTTAATTGAACTCTATGCAGCTGTCATTCAGCTCATCATTTCAAGTCAAAAGACCTCAGGTTAGGAGCATTCCTGCTTAACAGCTCTGAAGTGTTCTCAGTTTAATTAACATGAATAAATAAAAGTTGTATATTTACATTAAGTTGATGAGAAAATATTGGTTGGTTCAACTAAATTCTTGTATGATATTTTTTTTCCATAGTGGCATTTTGGACATTTCAAAGTCAAGAAAATACAACCCTTGAAGAAAAACACACCCTGTAATCAACATTTTATCATGGGAGCACATCAACCCACATTATAACTGTTATCTGTCATCAGGTAGAATATCTCCTGCACATTGTGCTCAGTCGCAGAGCAGCACTAAAGTTTAAAAGGAATGCTGAAACCTTTAAATATCTAAATCTATGACAATCTTTTCCTCTGAGATTTCTGGCTGGACATTCTCCCACATGTTGGGGCTTATTTCCAGCCCCTTGTATTGTGCCAGAAATAAAAATGACAGCTGTTTTCCTCTGAGAGGGAGTCTCTTCTGCAAATCCCCCCTAATGGCTCTTCTCAGGGAGCTCTTTATTCGAACTGAGGTGTTGACAATTATGAAACATCTTGTATTGTGTTGATATGAATGTGGTCAATCAAGGGCGCTCTTCTTCTGCCTGGAGAAGAAGAATAAGATGGAGACGGTCCTCCTGGAACTCACTGAACTGAATCCAAAAACAGTCACTCAATCAACTTCACTTTTCAGTCAAGGGCTTGGCTTCGTCTCTCGGCTCAGTCAGATACAGCAAACATGGCTACCATCAACCGCAACAGAGAGAGAGAGATGAGGCTTAACTGAATGTTCACCCAGAGGAACAGAAAGTCCACCAGAGCAATTTGTCTTCCTGTAGGACAGCCTGAATTAGGCCATGCCTTAGGTTAAGGAGTACACAGAGCGCAGAACACCTGGTCTGACAAAGTTGGCACTGAAAAAGTTAAGGAACATCTGAGGGAATCATTAACTGTCAGCCAGCCCATGAATAACAGAGAGCGATGAAGAATTTGGGGTTTGTCTTGTGTGAATCCATAATAACCAGGAAGAGATACTGTGGGACAATACTTTGCCAATAAAGTGCTGTTTTATTTCCATCAAAGGCCCTATTAACTGTCATTATTCTTAGAGCTCTTTTCCATGACATGCTACGAGCATGAATCACTTTTCAAACCTGTCAGATGGCTGTTAAAAAACACATTCCTCTGCCATTTTGATGATGAAGTTAATGCTTTTAAACAGAGCCACCGAGGTGAAAAAGAAGTATGATATGTTATCAAAGTGTACCACAATAGAATAGGGTTTCATTCATCGGGTTGATTCACCTAAATCACACACAGTTTTATTTGTACAGGTTTTAACCATCCTATCTGCCTATAATTCTTCTCTGCCTTCAGCCCAGTGCAATGAAAGTGAGAAGAACTGATTGTGGTGTTCACAGCACAGAAAAGAGTACATAAAAAAAAAAAAAAAAGATTTAAAACATCGCTTTCCAGAAGCAATTTCTCTGTTGTTAGTCTGACTAATTCACAAAACTGCTGCAAAGAAATGACACTGAAAACTGTTCATGGTGTGATCTGACACGTTGCTGTAGATATTGTTTTTTTTAAATCACATTTTCAGTGCTGTGAGTGTCACGAACAAAATTCAGTTGGACTCCATTATATTGAGGTGGCAGCAGAAATTTGAAGAGACAGACATCTCAAACACCTGGACATAGTAATGTTGGTCTACATGATTTCCTTTTATTTTTGTATCATGCACACAAAGTGGCCAACCCTCATGCAAACACTGCAAAAGTTCTCTCCTCGTCAGAGCAAAGTCAGTGTGACTGCAGTGCTCCAGTCTGTCCCCGGCTCTCTCCCCCAAAGCTCCTCAGCTCTCAGCAACTGTCTGTTGGCTCTGTGCCTCCTCTCTGTACAACACGTGCAAAAAGCCCTGCGATAGATGCAAATGAACGCAACCCATGGTGGAGTCAAAAGTGACCGGATGAGGCGACACACGCTTGGACTGAGTTTGTTGATCAGCAGCTAGATTTTCTTTAACACCTTGTCATTACTGCGTGCAACATGAGTGTCAGTGACAAAATACACTTTTCCCTATGAGAATGCCCTAATTGGCTGCAAGCGATGCAGTGCGACGCGATCTATTTACTCCTGTCACTGCAAAACAGGGGATTCATGGATTAGAGATGAGGAGTTCCCAGTGCTTGTTTTAATTGTTCATTTTGTTTAAACATATTGGTCATGCGTTTTTTAATTTCCTCTTGTTTACACTTTTATAATTTATTTTAGATGTTTATTGATGCCTCTTTATAGTTTTGCTACTTGTTTTACCGTCATGGGACTAATTATCTACAGAATACCCTCCTATTATAAACATACATAAGGTGTCAGGTGCTTGAGAAGAGATCACTAGAGATCTGCTTAACAAAGTAAATGCCAATTGCTGATACAAAGCTGTTTTCTGCTGGTAGTATTGCCAGTCGGGAACATCTAAATATCACAATATAAAAGAAGTTTTTCAGTTTAAAAAGTACAGACCTTTGAGCAAATCCTCGCTCACCTTTCACTTGAGTGGTTACATCTTGTTTGTTTTGGAGTGAACAGCTGATGGGTGTCGCAGGATGAGAAATTAACTTACTAATGTGTGAATATCTACCAGCCACTGACAGGTAAATGTTCAAATTCTCCTTCATCATCAGAATGATTTCCTGTCTATCCACCAGTCACCGTCATATTTTACCAGCATTTTGCTGGCGGCTGATCCTGATTTCCCACCCTGAATGTGGTTTGATTCAGCACAGGTGTGCTGCTGGAGCACACCAGAGTGATCCTCTGCCACTTTTCTTTTCTTCCACCGAGGACATGAAATAGATCAAATATTTGTAATTCACAGGTTAATAACTGAACAAAGTGCCCTGCACAGACAGAGAGGCGTCCTTTCCAGTAGTTGTGATGCAGACTTGCAGCAGTCAGAGACAGACAAAGGGAACACTCATCTGGTCTTACTGATGTGTAATATCCTCAACATGATCAAATTAAGGATGAAGTTAGTAAAACATTTGATCATCTTCTGTCACAGAACTGTATATTCAAACAGAGTCGGTGTGGACAGACAGTGTGCAATGTGATGCAATAGTCTGATGCTTACATGCACTTAGGGCAAAGTGTAAGATTGTTTTTCTGATAATTCTGTCTTATAGTGACATTTCCTGAGGGAATTTCTGCCATGGATTCAGGCTTTCCACCAAAGGGATGTGCACACACAGCTGCACTAGTAGAGCAGCCAGTAGAGCTGCTAGGTCTCTGAGATGACCTGTCACTGGTCAAGGTCTCTTGTCATGGGCCAGATTTCCTAAAGAAAATAGAGCCAAGAGGAGGTGCAGAAGTCTATTTTCTCTAAGGCCAATTGATTTACAATATACTGAAAGGTTACTGTAGAATTATTGCTCAAATTATGCCCAAATATCGTTGCCTATCCCACCTTTAATGGGATACACCACCAATTTTACTCATGAAAGTCTTGTATCTATCAAATATCTTGAGTGCAACAACATGTGTTTATTAGCCTTCTGTAGACTGCTTCTCATCTCTGCTTGAATCTATCAGCTCAAGGCTGCATTAGATGCTATCAGAATGACACACTTGAATCACTAACCAAATGGTCAGCAGTTGATTTGCATTGTGGTTAATGAAGACATCAGGTTTTAACATCAAAGCAGAATCACTAGGCTTTATGAGTGTGTTTTAAGTCTGATGTAATTTACTGTTTAAGTCCATTGTTAATTTCTTTTATGTGAAGCCAGTTGTTTCTTCTTTTATGTGAGACTTTTAATGTTGCTTTTTTTTTTGACCAGGACTCTTTTGAAAAAAAGACTCTTAATGCGAATTTTCTTGGTAAAATAAAGGTTAACGTTAAATGAATGAATGAATGAATGAATGAATGAATGAATGAATGAATGAATGATACAGAAGGAAACTAAAAGACAGCACCCACCCCAGCCACAGTCTGCTGACCCTGCTGCTGTCTGCCAAGAGATACAGAAGTATCCACTGCCGTAACGCCGGACTGAAGAGCTGCTTCTTCCTTCAAACTGCTAAATTCATCCTCCGCATATAATGTTTCATTTCACATTATGTTTATGTAAGTAGCATAAAGGGAACGACAACTAGCATCTCATTATACAACCTTGTGTTGTAACAGGATCAATAAATTAAACTTGTACCTTGTGGAATGTAAAAAAGAAAGAAAGAAATTAATCATTTTTTAAACTGTCTGTCATGAGTTTTAAAGTGTAATAGTAAATCAGTGGAGTACTCTATTATTATGCATCAACCCTGAAAGTATTCACTAATGTTTTGTTTTTATGATTTTATTTCTATTTTTATATTTGACCTGCCTTTGAGTTTTTATTCCGATAAATGATAAATGTATTCATTTCAACATTTTTTTTAATTTATTCATTTTTTTTAATTTTTTTTAACATATATGTGTTTTAAATTCCTTTTGAAGTAAATAAGGGCTCATAGCTACATTTAGCTATCAATTTATGAGCTACTCAAATGTTTTGCAAGATACTAAACTTGATTTTTTGGAGTAACAGCTGTAAGTTCGATGTGGGGAAGTAAAGACACATATTAATGAGGCACTTTGGCAGGACACGACACTGTGGTCTGGATCAAGTTTGCAGTCTTTGAGCCACAAGTGCTCTGTAAACAAAAGTCCTGCAGCTAGAACATACAGACGGCCCATGAATATGTGTCCTGTTTACATTATGTGCCGTTCAAAAGACGAATTGACCATGACATAATATGTTTATTAAATTTCAAAGCATTAAGCGTTGAGTGGTGAGTTAATTCATCACAGAGCAAGCTCTGCATATGGTCACAGAATGATAACCATAGCTACTTGTCATAGAGGAATATAGCTATTATCTCTGTGTGCTTTGTCATTGTAATAGCTGTTAAGACATAGATGAATAAGCTGACAGGCAGACCTGTGATTCTCACTGCCAAGCTGGATGTTAATGGAGGCAGCTGAAGACAGATCAGATCCACTGGTCCTCACAGATACAGATGGATGACACATGGGTGTCAAATATGGAGGAGAAAAGAAGTAACACAGTTCCACACTTCTATATGTTGGAAAAGAAGAGAGATAACTGGTGAGGAAATGAAGACAGGAATAAAAGTATGTAGGTTACATGTGGAATGAGCCAATCAGGAGGACGGGGTCCAGGCATGCTGACTGGATTAATGAATACTGGCTTTATAAACACAGTCTATTTCTGATCCTTTGTTTATTTTGCCAGCTGTCAAAGTCGCTCTCCCTTAAAAACTCTCGCTGTTTCTGAAACAGAGGCCATTGTAAGCATCTCTTTGCCTTCCAGCAACATTTTGCATTTGGCAAACTTTCCTGCAGCACGAATTCCACACAAACACCCCTCTCTCCACAGATGTATTATAAAACACTACAGCGCATAATAATATAGGAAACCATGTAGTCTCAATACAGAGCAAATCAGAAGTCAAAGGTTTAAAATTTGCTTTATCGGGTAATTTCTATGCATAATGGGATTGCATTCACAGCACTTCTGGCACGTTGCTTTATCCTGTTGACTTGGACAGGGTCTAGACCCCCTTCTCGTGCCAGCTGGCTTAAGATGGACTGTTTCACTGGAACTTCGTTAAAATTAAATATATATGAGCACATTAAATCATCAGCATTCACTGATAATATTTAATTCACAGCAGCAAAACAATAGATATATTTCAGCCCCAGGCTTCCCTCAACGCTACTCTGTCATTTGTGGGTGCGACCCTTATTGAGCACAAGCCAGGATCGTTCCTGTGAACAAACAGCTGCTACATATCATAGCAACAAAAACATCAGAAACCAAATATAACCAGAAAAATAGTATGAAGAAAATACAAAAACAAAAAGACAAGAAGAGATACCAGACTGTGTTATGACAATAACAACAAAAAAATCATCACCTCATATTGTTGAACATCCATATATATAGTACATATACACATAATAGTAAGAAAAAGAGTTTCAAAAAATGGAACACAGAAATAAATACTGTATAGAAAAATATTTTTAAATATTTAATTTTTTTGTAATTATTTTGATAAGGATAGGGAAGGATAGAATGGACTGGGATGACCAATCTTCCAATCTTGGAAAACAGGTTGCATTTCTGGATTAGCATAATCTTCTTTTTCTGCAATAGGATTTTTAATGTAGGTGTATCTCTCTCTGAATAAGGTTTACAGTGTGTATAATGTCTGTCTATTTGTTTAATTCTCTTAAAATTTCTTTTTCTTTCTTGTATCCACAAGATGATGTTGGGGATGGTTGGTTGAACATTGAGTGGGGATTTACTTATACACTTATACAACTATAAAGAATATTTTAAAAATTTCTTTTTCAATTTGCAGTATACAATGTGCAGCTAAATTTCCTGGACTGAAATCACTACAGCCACTAGGATTTAGGGAATAAAATGGGTGTGTACACGCAGCGGTCGTGATATCTGGCATGTTCTGCAGAGGGTCTGGAGTTCATGTGTATTTTCAGCAGGATCATTGTAACAAGAATTCAAATCTGTTTTTTCTCATCTTTCTCATCTGTTTCTTCTCCTCTTGGCGGCCCCTCACTTGGTTTATTGGTCTGTTTTTTCTGCTCGGAGCCCCCTTACTGCTTGACGGCAATGATGGATTTTTCTGTGTGCACAGCAAACACACAAAAGGCTCAGATAAGGGAAAGATACACAACAAAGCAAATATATATTGACAGAAAAGAGGAGACAACAGAACAAGAAACAGGTAGAGAAGACGCACAAAAGAGAGGAAAGACAGAACTAAACAAAATCAAGGAAGTGTGCTTTCATGGTTTTTATTCACCATGAAGATGCTTTTGAAATGTTTTGTTTTGATCCACTAATGAGTGCCGTCTTTAAGGATGTGCCATCTGAACCATCAATCAGCAGAGGCTGCAACAAAAACAAACTTTACCCCCTGCCCGGGGGTATTTTCCTCCCTGCCTTCCTCTGTACACAGTGTCTGTCCAACCATTCTCCTCAGTCATGCATCCCCTCTGCAGAAGTGGTTGGGAACAGGAAAAACTGGATAGGGCTGTAATTGAAGCGTAAAAGATGGATAGACGTAGTGGAAGAGTAGATATCAGCATCTTGGAAAAAGAATAACACTCACCATGAGGAGAAAGAATTAGAGGATTAAGTGGAAAGGAAGAGAGCAGGATAAATTAGAGGAGGGGGGAGTATCAGACAGTGTTTAGCGAAGAGAAAGCAAGACATGGGAACAGCAGTGACGTCACAGCGGAATAAAGTGCATGGTTCAGGAGCATTGTGGCCGAGGAGCCTTGAACGTGATGGTCCAGAAAAAACAGGCCGTAAGCACAACGTGATGGCTGTGGGAGACAGTGTGGTCGTGTGTGTACACAGAGCGTGTACATGAGTGAGCAGCGCCGTGCGGCGCATGTTTCCATACACATGGAAGTTTGTTTAGAGTAGCATGAGTGTGAGAAGTGAGTATGCAGATGGAGATGCAGATGTGGTGAATTCGCACTCTGTGCGCCTCAGGGGTCTCTGGGATAAACTGGCAGTGTCAACCATGTTTTTGCCCTCAGAAATTCTTCCACTTTCTCAATGTCAGCCAACACCTCCTACTGGATCTGGGCTCACGACCTGCTGTCTGTGTGTGTCTGTGTGTGTGTGAGAAGCAAAGGACACAGTATCCATGGCCACATGTTGCATCTTAATATACATAATCTATGCATGTGCACATCTATGGATCAAGATGGATTTGTATCTCTGGATGTGTGTGCAACTGAATGTGTATAAATGACTGTATATTTCGTGCAAATCTCTTGGCTTAGTACTGTCTGTTATTAGTATTTGTTATTTATAGAACCACAAACAGTCCAGTTTTTACACTTCACTTTTTTTGTATGGATTAATTAAACAAGATATAATATGTTAGTGAGCTTTACAGGTGTTGGTAGGTGAAATCTGTTACCTTTGGATGGTGTCCAGCTTAGTGTTTCCCCATTTCCAGTCTTAACATCAGATTAATCCCAAAAGAAATTCTTGTGCCTGATTGCTCCAAAAATTACAGTAACATAGAAATAACAATAGTAGAATATCAAATATTAAGTATAATATAAAATATAAAGTGAATAAGGAGGAAATGCAAAGAAACAGTGATTAAGTAATATTGGCAGTGAAATTAAAGTAATTAAAGGTATATTGCACCAGATAATGAATATAAAAATAGCACATGACATTTACATTATAATAATGAAATGTAATCATACATATGACAATGAAAGTAAAACTGCACATGATAATGAAAAGTAATCATGCAAATTATATTTTAAAAAATGCTGTGCTGTGACATCTTCTATCATTATGACATTTATTTTTCTGCTTTGGTATTGTTGAACCAAACTCCATTCTGAAAGCAGGTGTTTTATGGTAGAGCCACATCACTTATCAATTTTTTGCTCATGTGTAATTTGTAATATGGTATTAGGTTATAACCATTAGTTGCTGTTCATACAGAGTGAACTAGATTAGTTAGAAGTTATTTATCTTTAATCCTGATAACAAGGCAGATACAACTACAAACAGATTAAGCATACAACATAACCAGTCTATCCCAATCCCTATTCCATGCTTTTTCCACATCTGAATTAGAAGCTCATGCACACCGAAGCTGAAATAACAACCTCCCAACTCTACAAATGGGTCCATCTGTGGACCACATGAATGCATCATATGATGTCAACAGACAACAGCTCGGCACCTTTCTAACAAATTTTCTCAGACTTTCCGAGTTTTTTTTTCCAACTTGAAAGGGCATTTATGTGAATTTTCCCAGTTGGAAACTGAATTTTGGGATTATTCTAACTCCACATGAATGCAGGAGTGATCTTTCCCTGACTTCCTACAGCTGGCACTCATCCTGCATTATTGTCTTAAGGTTTGCATTAGTCTTAATTACTCTTCTTTTTCAGTAATGTCTTGAACCAACTCACTACATTCCTTGAGCCAGTTTGTGACAATGCTAAGCTAAAGTACCCTGCTGTCTGTGGTATTATCATACTCAACAGACAAACATGCGAGTGGTCTTCTGATTGAACTCTCCACCATAAAGCATCTAACTTGTGCTTTCCATTAATTTAATTTCTTTGTTTTTTCCTTGGCATACAGACACCTCATGTTCTATTGAATTGAATGTGTTGAACATAAGATATATTTTTCATATATACTGTATATATACACAGGTATATACCCCCAAGGTCTCTGCTTGTTCAAGGGGCGTTTTTCCTCGTCTTGCTCATGGTGGAAAGTGTACCTTCATAAAGCCCCTCCTGTGAACAACAACTGTCCTATCCTAGATTAGCAACCGTAAGTAGGGCGCTGCTGGACGGTGGCATCTTTTATGTAGTCTTTCAAGAATGTAAAACACAAGAGCAAACTTGGGGCATGGATTAAACTTTACACTACCTTACTAGCTGCAGCAAGGTTAGCTCCAGCCAAAGTTGTTCTGGATACTACTACATTTGCCAAACTAATGGCCTATTTCCTGGGATTTAATTGGGATTTTTTTAAGTGGGGGTTTTGAGAGGAAAGATATGGACAAGTGCAAAATCAGAGGGACAATGTCACGGTCCAGCTGGGTTGAGGACTGTACTGTCTCATGGTCCATTGCACTTCTTTTTCCAGTGGTAATGAGTGCATTTCTGTCATTTTTCATATACATATACATGTGACCAATATTTGTTGGGATGTAGCTTAGTGCCCCCACACATCATCAGTGGTAAAACTGCTTAGCGCTGGCTGTCCTGTTGTTTTTTCCAATGGAGAGAGCAGTGGCACCCAACTAACTTCAAAGTATTAGCAGTTTGAACTTGCAATTGACCTTTCACAGCGCAACCAATGAGATGGAAGCTGTATGTGGTGATGAAGCCAGAAGTGACCACAGATGAATGGAAGTGACACGAGCAGAAGAGGGAAAGCCTGATGGTCGAGTCTTACAGGGAGCACTAGACCCGCAAAAGATCTTCTGAGAGTTGTACAACATGTACAATTTAAAAACAACAAGTTTCACAAATTAGGGGTTCCCTTCTAGACACGACCGAGACTGACAGAAGAAAAGAGTTCCTCAAACTCTGTAGCACAACATTAAATGAATATCACAATCTCACAATCAAAACATGGCAAAATGTCAGTCAGATTGACGATTCACAAATCATATAGTTTGTGAACTAAATCTGATGCAAAAGTTAGCTCAGCTGCTTGTATACCAGGCAGACATGACCTATAGTGCTGTGCAGTGATCCCGGGACAAATTTACAATCATGTGAAGGCCCCTTTAGCCTCAGTCTTAAAGAATTAACATTATATTATGCACACAGCTTTTAAGTAACTTATTTAAGACACTTACTCACAGGGCTCTTATTTTTTAATTTGTCAGAGAGAAAAATTAAAGCGTAAGCTGGACTTCTCAGCTCATATTAGCATTAGTTTATATTAGCTAGTTACACTTATGATATCTGCTTGCAAAAGTCATTGTTTTAGGTGACAGAAAACACGTTCATCAGCAAGAAATGAGAAACTTTTTGTTTTTTTACTTCTCTGTGGGATCAAAGACCTCATGTTCCAACAATTATTCCCAATTTTGATGTTAAGTGCCACTGTTATCACTGTAAATGGCAATAATGGAAAGCTTGACAAGAATAGTAATAGTAACTGAGGAGGGCGGAGCTTAGTGAAGGGTCAATGCCCTGAGACAGTAATGTCTGTTATAACCTGGTGTTTTAGAAATAAAACTGACTTGACTTCACCACTGAATAAACCCAAACTGAACCACTACCCAGTCCCATGGCTCTGACTGTGGGCATCTTGTTTTGAGACATTGTGCTTACATGGTGCATAATCCTAAAGAAATTCCTCTTTGGTCACATTACCACCAACACACAGTCAACCTGGAGTCATGCAGCGTTCAGCAAAGGAGTAATTGTTGGTTCCTGTAGCTCTAGGCAAAATATAATCAAACTGCCATGTGTAGTCAGCTGTGTGCTTTGTACTTGATTGATACTTGGAGGAGAAAGGGAGGTTATATAGGCGCTCACTAGGGCAATCTCGCTGTGAGGCCGCCTATAGCAGGTTACTGGCCAAGCGACCATGTTTACCTGAATGTCCTGGAGCAGTATACATTTTTAACAATCAGGAACAGTACAGTAGTGCGAGAAGAGAAGATTGGCAGTGGAGTGGAGATAACCACCAGATGAGCTGCTGTTATTTGTTTATATAGATCTCTCTGAATCCTGGAACATCCCCCTGTAAAACCCAAAAGATGGACTGAGTTAGACGGAGTTACATAAACTGGAAGAGACGGATGAGGAGCTGCGGCTGGAAGAAAAACCCAAAACACTGACAATAGAGGTATATCAACTGCACTTATGAAACTCAAGTCGGGTCAGACAAAGAGGAAAGCTGAGGAGAAAATCTTTTAGTGAATGAAAGCAATATATAAACATCAGCGGTGCCGTGTCGATATACTGGTATCGACAAACAACATGATATTTAAAAATGAAATATGACATCATGTTAATGAAAAGAGATGTATTATACAGCACCTCTTAAATGTACTGTGTGCTCTTAAATCATGTCTGTGTCTTTCAGTTCTCGCTTTGCCCCCCGCCTCACCCCCATTTTAGCAGTTTCTGTAGCTCACGTTAGCAGTCGGTCTGTGTAGCTAAAGTTAGAGGTCGGTCTGTGTCGTCCATATTAGTGACTGGTCTGTGTACCAAATGTTAGAAATTGGTCTGACCTGTAGAAGTTTCTTTAAATCAGATGATGATGATGATGACAGGATTTTCACAGGTGAACACAGAACTTGCACGGTGTGATGTTGTTTCTCTTCTCTTATTTAAAGACAAAATAATGTTACAATGTCCACCCTGTGAAGCATTTTTTCACTAGAGGACATGATGATGAATTGACCGTAAGATTAGTTAGTTATAGTGGTGTTGTAACACTTGTGAGGTGTGCGCACTGTGCATGGTAGTGTATCTTTCTTTATTTTAAAATGTGTTTTAAAATTGTAATCCTCATAATAATCCCCATTGTTACTAAAAAAAATGATTATTTCATTCTTTTTTTGTATTGTAATGACCTAGTCCTGTTACATATTACTTTCCACTAACCTACACTGCTATTTTGCCAAAAAAAAAAAAAAAAATCCAGAGACAAAATGCAAAAGATTAATATTTTTTGCAATATCATTATCACAAATTATTTTGACCATGATAATCATGTAGTGAAAATCTGATATTGCGACAGCTTTAATAAACAGTGTGAGCAAAGTGAAGTGAAAGGTTGGAAATCTTCCCGTGAAGTTTCACCTATAACAAGGACTGAAGGTGGAAGATGGATTGTAGCCCAAATGTGGACACATACACACAAACACACACTCATGCCACCGTGAAGGTGTTGTGCTTTCTATCAAAATGAGCATTTGTTTATGTCACATCAAGAAACCAGCGTTCCCCTTTGGAAAAAGAACTGTTCCAACTGTTATGTGAATATTTTGCATGTACGTATGCACTCTTAAGCATGTGTGTTTCGACACACCTACTTATCATGAGCAGTTCTGCGTGCATGCGAGCACTGACGTCACATTGTTAATGATGATTATGATGATGGTGTTTATTTATCTGCGGAGGTGGAAAAAGGTAGACGAGGTTTGAATGAGTGCAGTGTCAGAGGCGGCAGAGAGCCGAGCACAAGCCAGCAAGAGGGAGGAAGTGAGGAAGATGGAGAGTGGGGAAGTGGGGTGAATAGCTCTCTGTGTGGGGAACGAGAGAAAAGAGAGAGCCTCTTGTGGTATGTTTACCTGTCAATGCAGTTCCTCGTCTGATTGATCGTATCTGTGTGTGCGTGTGCGTGTGTGTGTCTATGTCGCCGAATGGGTTTCCATGTTGAAATACTATAAGCTTCTCTATGCTGTAATTTAAATGAGACCATTATGTCTACTATGTACTAAGTGTCATGCAGTGATATGTTGCTGCATGTAATTTCATTTAGTAACTCCTTGGACGCTGTAAGTAGTGTCTGGCTTATGCTAATAGGTGGAGTGTATTAAAAGGCTTGCTCCTGGTTACTTCACCATTGTGATTTATCATAGCGTAAACCTACAAACCTCCTCCATGTGGCAGGCAGCGTAAATCTGTGCTTGGCTAGATGTTGCTTTGGACTGGGAGACACCAGTGGAGGTATATTTAATAGGAGAATCAACCAAATCTGACGTCCTTAATGGAAATTAAATGTAACCACAAGTAATAACTCCACAATTACCCAACTGTATGTACATCCAAGATTAACAAAAGGTTTGTTTGCACGCTTAAAGTTCCCATGAAGTCAAAATCGATGTTAAAGTGTTTTTATCACAAGTGTATTGTGGTATACATCACCTATCTGCTAATATCTGACCCAACAATGGCAAAAAAGTCATTCTGTAGGTTTTTTGAGGTATTTTTTTAATGGTTTTTCAGTGCTGTCTTTTCCTGAAGAAAAATTTAAAAGATGTGGATGACTCATCCTACACTTGAGGACATACACAAGATCTGCGTCAGATGAAACCTTTTCTTGCTTATGACGAAGTGGAGCATGGCAGAAGAATGGACTGCAGTGTTTCTGGGAGCCAGGCCTCACTTTACAAAAGCACCGCTTTACAACTTTATTCACTGATTTGGGTGAAACTGGATCATGTTTTAGGGTGAAAATATTTTCTGGTTTCCCCTCTGAAGTTCTGAGTCTGCTCAGCTTCAACTCTCAGTTATATATAATTATCAAGTTTCCTGATGGACAGATTGCTTTGACAGCTTACTTGTTTCTAAAGTAGCGAGCTGTGGCAGTTAGCTGCCATTAGCAGGTAACAGTAATGGGTTCAGCAGGACACACACACAGCTTCTGAGACGATCAGGGAATGTAGTACCGAGGTTGTTTACAGACTATCCTGAGGGACAGATAGCTTTAGCAGCTAATGTGTTACTAAAGTAACTAACCATGATAGTTAAGACAGAATTCAGTACAAAGGTCATTTAAGGAGTTTCCTGATGGAAGGATAGCTTACTTGTTGCTAAAGTAGCTTAGCTACCCACTAACTGCTGTTGGCCCAGTTATCCATGACTCACCCTCAGGATGCTGGGAGCCAAACCTGGCAAGAAAACCACCTCAGTACTATAGTCTATTCCCGGAATAGGGAACAGGGAATAGGGAATACTATTCCCTATTGTCAGCTGGCCTCTGATGGTCTCAGAAGCTGTTTTGGTTCTGGTTCAGCTGTGTTCACTGGGAGCTCTCAGTCCAAGAAGAGTCAGCTAAGATGACCACTCTCCTACATACATGGTCTGCTTTAACTGCCTGTTTTTCAGGAAACACATCAGCAATACTCCTCTAGTGGCATCTAGGTGAGCTTGCAGATTGCAAACACTTCGCCTCACCCTTCCCTTCCAAATATGCAGGAGAAACTATGGTGGCTGAAAAACTCACCATAAGGTGAGCAAGTGTTTGGTTTGTTATTTGTGCTGTAGAAAAAAAACAGCTCATCCTAACGTTCCAAAAGCAGAACAATTCTTATTTCCTTTTCTTATTATACTCTAATGAAAACATAATTATGAATATTATATTCCATTTCTGTAATATTCTGCCAATAGATATCTCTAAATCTCACACACTGGACCTTTTATTCATGTTTTCCTGAATTGCATTGACCACTGCAATGGAATCATCCACTGCAATCAATCTACTTAATTAGACGTGTGTTTATACGAGGGTGTTATCAGGAAACAACCCATTACCAGCAGATGCTCTCTGCTCTGCTTTGAAGCATGGTTCACATAATGTGGTAACATTTGCTTTGAGTCCTAATTGCAGATCTGACTGTTTCCCGAGTTTACAGCCACTAAGGAGCTGGTTAAATCAGGCTGGTTGTCATTACTCAATAAGCAGTGTGGGGGAGAAAAGAGGGATGGAAGGACTGAAGGAGATCCCAGAACGGTGAAAATAAAATGAGCCTTTTTGTTTTTATTTGTTTTTCGCCTTAAGGAGGAAATTGTTTGGTCATGTTTTGGAAAAACTGTCTGGCATGAAAATAGGGGGCAGACATTGTGGGAAAAATGATGAGGATGCTTAAACAGGAGGGGGCCAAACACACACACACACACACTGACACAAACAAACAGACCTACATACATAAAAGAGAGCATTTAAGAAGAAGGCATTCATCTCCTGTTACAGTCTATGAAACATTAAGTGTGTCAGTCACCATAGTGTGTTTTGAAGTGTCAGGTTAGGGCTCTCCGTGGAGACGCCCTCCTCACTTGTGGGGGTGTTTCAGCTTGTGTGTGTGTGTGTGTGTGTGTGTGTGTGTGTGTGTGTGTGTGTGTGTGTGTGTGTGTGTGTGTGTGTGTGCATGCATGTCTATCTATTTCTGCTCGCTTAATGAAGCCCTCTCATGTGTGAAATGAGTCTTAACAGCTGATCAGGCCCAGGGTGTCAGCCTGACCAGTGTTGCTAATCTGATAGAGTAATTTATTTAGTCCATGTCCAGACATGCACGGGGTTAATTTTGTTTGTGCTAGTTGGAACATCATGATCATCTGGCAGCAGATAGGTTCAAATCAAAGTGCGATGGTGCTAATGAGCAGAATATATTACTGTGACCATGTTTATGGCAGCATTCTGATTTCTTCTCGGGGAGGGTGACCCCACAGTTCCGAGGGAGAAAAGACCAAACAGGCTGTGGAAACCCTGCAACAGTTTGACCATTCAGGCCATAAAAACATCTTGGTATACCAAACTCTCTGCTCCTACTCTCCTGGGACAGAGGTGTCACTTCGACTTAGAGTTTGGGGAGTTTGGGACGTCGGAACAAACAGTTTTGTGTCCTGCCGAGTGGCGTAACAGACCTTGCATAAGTCGAGTGTGCTGGCAACCCAACATGGCAAGGCGTGCTCTGTCTCTTTCTCCATCTGCTACTGCTCAGTCTGAGCCTCTGTGTTTATGATGACAAGCCTGTGACAGGGCAGTTATGACGCTGCGTCAACCGGCCAAATGGGATGGATGACAAGTTTCAGTGAGTGACAGTGGCTTAGCCGTTCTCTCTCCCATTTCCTTCCAGCTGTGATGGCCACAGACTCATGTGAAGATGTGAATGTCAACTTTTAGAAGAATGCCACGTTATACTTTTCACAGTAACTGAAGAATACTAAGGTGTATTTACTCAGCAAAAATATAAATGCAACAATTTTGTTTTGCTCCCATTTCTCATGAGTTGAAGTAAAATACTTATGTGCACACAAAATGTTAACTTCTATTTTTGCTTTTCCAAGATAATCCATCCACCTGACAGGTATACCACATAAAGATACTGATATACAGCATGATTATTCAGTCAGAGTCCTGGTCAGAGCTTCTGTAAGGTTACTGTATTCCCTAGTTGCCAATCTGGCCTCCATCTGTCTCTGAGGCTGTGTCTAATAGGCCCATTCACTTAGATAACTAGCTAATGGCAGCTACAGCACAGTTAGGAGCATTGCACCGGAGACTTTAGTGTTATAAGAGAAAAGGTCAGAGTTGCAACAATCCCCCAAGTGCAACAGCAAAATGACATTTGAGGTGTTTTTGGGTTTTTTTTGGTGACAAACGGATAAATTAAAATGTGGCTGGCTAAGACTATTCTCGCTGACTGCTTAGTTGAGCATTAGGAAACAACGTTCAGCCATAGTTCAGTGCCTAATGAATTACTTTTTTCAAGATAAAACAGCGCATTTTAGAGTGACCTGTTATTGCGACCAGTCCAAAGCACACCTGGACTATAATCATGCTGTTAAATCAGCATCTCTATGAGCCACACATGTCAGGCAGATGGATTATCTTGGCAAAGGAAAAGTGCTCACTAACACAGATTTCTAACCTTTTGTTGCGCAGAAGAATACTTTACTTCAACCCACGAAAAATGGGAGAAAAAAGTGTTGAGTGCAGATTAAATAAGTCATATACCTACATTAGATAGACATATATTGTGGTGTTGGGGACTGAAGGGAGGCTTTGAACGTAAACCATCCCTGGGTGGCCCCCTGTTCTTCCTAGCTCTTCAGCGGACATCCTGAGTACAATAGGGCTCATATAGGGTAGAAAGTAACATAAACACAGCTCGGCTCATAGGGTCATATGTTAGCCATCATGCAGGCAATCACTCCGAGCAATTCCACAGTTATAAATATAAACCATGTCATTTGTTGTTGATGTTGAAACATTTTCTCAAGATTGAAGACATCCTGAGGCAGGACAAACTGTCCAAGTGAAACTGGCGGTCTCGATTAACTTTTTATGGGAGTGCATAACACTGAATGGATGTGAACAGGAGTGTAAAGAAAGACAGAGTGAGATATATTTAGAATTCAGTCTTTGTGTGTCTGTTTTAGGGGAACAGAGCAAGGATTACACGTGATTTATGTATTATACTGTATTTCAATGGAAAATGAGCTGGTGATGTTGATAAGTTGATGAGCAACAAAAGGTGCCATAGCCTGGACTTCACGATCGCCCTGACTCAATGCCATTAACAGTCACACTAAGCTCAGCATCTTTAATTCCACCTGCTGTCTCAAAATCTTTAAAAACACTTTTGCGAGAATCACATCTTGTCTGAGGATTCTTTCCACGATGGAGGTGTAATCATTCAATGACTGATATCTCTGTGTTGACACACAAGGAGAGTGTAGAAGACATGTTTGTTGGCTTGTAGTTAGCTGAAATGAGCCAGAACACCACACAGCGAGCAGACCTAAACTTAGTGTAGGAGCTGAGATTCTGGAAAAATAGATAAGTGCTTATCCTGTGCATAGAATAAACAGTTAACACTAGTGCTTTCGTACATTTTGTACCGTTCTTGTTTGGAAAATTACAGCATGAGGTCATAGCAAAATGTGAAAAATGAAGACATATGTTCAAGCCTGTCTTCAGCTGGTCTCTGTGCGTTATTTGTCTAAGATTAGGCAATAGAATGATAGGAAATCATGGATAAGGATGGTGGAGGGGCTTTGAAGTTGGTTAAGTGAAGGGGCCAGCAGGTATGCACACTTGAGGGGTGCTGAAAGAAATATCAGGACAGCGGCAGTGAAAGAATGTGAGTAAGAAAAATAGCATAAATGCCTTTTATCCTCAGAGCCAATAACAACAGTCTTTTTATATATGGATATTCAAAGATATGAGTGCTGAAAATCATATAATTCAATAATTAGTCTGTGTCAGTTTATAAGAGAAATATAATGGCAAAATACTGCCATGTCATCAAACCAGGCTGGATCAGTTATTCCATCTTCATTCCTTCGTGACTTCCCATAAGATGCCATTAAAAGCAGGATAAAGGTTAGAAAGAAAAGTAAAAACACTGTCACAGTTTCAATATTACTGCTTGAATTTTCAACTAAGAAAGATGTCCAAAGTGTTAAACCCTAATGCCACTACATCAGCTGAGAACATTCAAGCCAGATACTGGGTGCTCACTACTTTAACCCCTGTGGATTTGGATTTTGGACATTTAAAGATGGCGAGATAGAAGACACAATGGAAAGTAGGTCATTGCCTGACTGTGTTTTCATATCTTTCTTGTCTTAAGGTTGTAAGTTGAAATGATGTATGTGTGTGTGTCTTCTGTCCGCAGCCTCCCAGCTGCTTCACCACCAGGATCGAACACTGCACAAAAACCACGTCAGCAGAAAATCTGCAGACTCATTTCTTTCATAAGAGCATATTTCATACGACTTTACATTAAAGGGAAAGTTTATTTGTTTGAAATGCAGTTGTATGTGGTACTTACCCATGGTTAGCATATTACCTACAGTAGATGGCAGTCACCCGGTTTCAAGAAGCAGCACCTGTAGGAAGCTACGCAATGTACGGTGCACTAACGCGGTCAGCAGCAAAACATTTTAGCCACCTTAAAAAAGGCCCCCTAAAAAAAACCTTGAGTTTGTCTGCAGGAAATTTCACATACTATTGGACCAGTCAGCCTATTTTTTATTTATAGGTTGGGCTTTATGCCTTGACTTTGACAGGACAGCTAAAGTGAGGAAAGGGGGAGAGAGAACAGGTGGATGTCATGCAGCAAAGGGCCACGTGTGTGAGTCGACTTCACGGTCGCTACAGGGGACCCACAGCCATGGGTTCTATTCCAGCCTAATTTTTTGTGCTTGTTCATCACTGAATGCTGAGGTGCCTCTGTGATTCACAAGTTTTGAAAAACCTTTTTTTTTCCGTGGCCAGAGACAGTATGTTTTCAGGTTATCCCATGCTTGTGAATATGATATCTCAAAAATGCCTTGAGGGAATTTCTTCAAACTTGGCACAAATGTCCACTGAGACTCAAGGATGAACTGCTTAGATTGTTGAGGTCAAAGGTCACTGTGATCTCACAAACGCATTTTTTGCTAGAGAGTAACTACTGACATATAGCTAGTTACATATCATTAAATTACAAAACAAGTGTAATTGCAATTTGTTACAGTTACTGAGAAAAAATCTGAAATTAAATTAATGTTGGTGATTACAAAGGGGCTACATTCACCTGTTACCTGGCAGAGAGCTGCATTAACTGAGTGGACTCTTCTAGTGTAGGTGGTTAAAATACATTTTGCTGCTGAACTTATCCACGGCAGAATACTGCTTAGCTTTCTACACCAGTACTCCTGCTGCTTCTCCAAATGGGAGACATGCCGGTCGCCATCTACTCTCGGTGATACACTATGATGTGTAGTTGGCTGGAAACCCGAGTAAACTCAGTTTATCTGCCTCTTTGAAATGCTGAAAGTTTATTCACATATTTTCAGATCAACCATATCAATCAATGAAGAGAAACAAGGTGAGTATAGTTTACCCACCTCTATATTTACCACTATACCCTGTGTATCTCATACAACTCTACTTAAAAAAAATCCCAAACTATGCCTTTAAGATAGCATGAGCTAACCCCTAACCTCAGAAAACCACTCCAGATTTTGTTAGAACAATACCATTACCCCCCACAGACTTCAAATTTCATGAAGCAACCAGACATTGTTTATGAAGAGCAACACAGACAGCAGTCCTGCCGGGCTGCCGCAGTAAACGGAGACATACAGTATAATCAAAGCTGTGTTTTCTGGTGGATTTGTAGAAATCTGTTTTCATCAAAACTCTTTAGAGATGCTTCACCCAAGGAGAGATGGGAGAGCAGGGCAGACATTCAAGACAAAGGAGGGGGTCAGAAGGGATAGAGATCAGGGAGAGACACGAGAGAAATTGGCCATGATTTTATTTAACAGCTACTGTTAAAGAAAATATATCTACGACAGGAGAAAGGATTTAGATTTGGATGACATTTAAATTTTGCATCTCTCATTCTGGGCGTTTTAGAGGGACAGCACACGACTTTTTGTATGACATATTTAGTCTCTTAAAAGCATGTGTCTGGCAACAGGTGGGAGTTGAGGGATCACTTACGCAGCAGAGTCGCTGGACGTGGATGGGACTCGAGAGATTTATTAGATTAAGCCATGCGAGTGTCGCGGGGAAGTATGCTTTGTTTTGGCAACTGAGAGAACACACTGTTTGTGAACTGCTGAATGCAGAGCTGGAAAATGGGGGGTTGCCGAGTTGTCAAAGTGCCAAGGAGCTCCAATTTCAGGGGAGCAGAGTTGTGATGACATCAGGGCAGTGTAATGCAGGTTGTCATGAGTGCAGCATGCTTGTCTTGATGTAATGTAACTCTGGCAGTGCCACCTGAACTCAGAGTGAGGGCACAGACGGTAAAACATTTAATAGCATTAGAGAAAGAGGTAGGAGGCAAATAAGTGCTTTTTTCAGGTATCTGTACTATATTACTATAATTAATTTTTCAACTTTTTACTTCTACTTCCTTCATTTTAACACATATATCTGCACTTTATACACCTTACATTTTCAAAACAGGCTTGTTACTTTAGTTTTATTGCATCTAGGTGGAATTATTGTATATTTTTTATTAGCATCAACATCAAGACTGATTCTAGCCTAAATGGATGTGAAAATACCACATAGAAAAGGCAGTTTCCTGGTGTATTCATCGGTCCATATCATGAAAGACATAAGACGAAAACGGCATAACAAGATGAAAAACTACATAAAAGACATAACAAGATAAAAAAAAACATGTAACAAGACAAAAAAGCTGAATAAAATGTAACAAGTCTAAAAATGTAACAAGACAAAAAGGATCTAACAAGATGAAAAACAACGTAAAAGGCGTAACAAGACAAAAAAAAAATACATAAGACAAAAAACAGGTAAAAGATGTAACAAAACGATGAAGAACATAAAAGATAAGATGAAAACAAGATGAAAAAGATAAAAGAAGCAACAGGACAAAAAAGACATAAGATGAAAAACAACATAAGATGTAACAACACTAAAAACTACATAAAAGATACAACAAAACAAAAACAAAACTGTAACAAGACAAAAAACATAAAATACGTCCAAAGGAATAAAAGATGTAACAAGAGAAAATCAACTTAGAAGATGTAATTGACAAAAAACAATGTAAAAGATGTAACAAGACAAAAAAAAATGTAACAGAGGAAAAGCAATGTAAAAGACTTAGAAGGCAAAAAAGACGTAAGTAGAAGGACGATGACATACGGGACATAACAACAGTAAAAACTACGCCAAAGCTATAACAAGACAAGAAACTACATAAAACACTCAACAAGACAGAAAACACTTAAGACAAGAAAGACATAACAGGATGAAAAATGAATGAAATCAATAGATGGAGGCTCAACCGGAGCAAAGATGAGGTTCAGTAAACTTTGCACGGGACAGCTGAAATGTCCCTCACAGGGCTATTTTTAACTTTTATACTTTCAGAGCTCTCACTTACTCTTTCACTTTTACTTGAATGAAGACGTTGTATCTGTACCTGTGCTTGAGCACAGAATGTGTCTACTTTTACCACCTCTGATTAAAGATTGAAAGATCAAAAGACAGAAAAACAACAGCGGAAATATTGATAAGGCAGGTGGAATGGTCTCAAATGGAACATAATCCATCAATAACCAATCAATCACCGCTTTTACCTCTCCTCCTCCCTCCCTCCCTCTGTTCTTTTCCAGGATATGTCCGGCCAAACCGCTGCAGCAATCTTAGCCGTTTCTCTCTGATGAGAGTCAACATATCAACGTTGTCAGAAGATCCAGCCAGAAACACTAATTTATCATAAACATAAAACCAAACTGAAATAGCTCACAGGCACTTGCTTTGCCAAGAGGCTTTCAGTGCCAGGCAGAAGAGGGAAAATTGTGTGAGGTGGCTGAGGAAAAGTGAGCAAGACAGACAGGTTCCTATTTAGACACAATGCAATAAGGCTGACCCCCCCCCCCCCGCTCATGCAACATTTAGCCACTCTGGACCTCTGACAGGGCAGAATACCAGGGCAGGGCTATGTAAAGGGCTTGCTCGTGTAGCACAGGTGGGATCAGTTTCTGTGCCTGGAGCTGAGAGCAGGCCTCAAGTAAAAGCATCTGCAGATGTGCACACACACTGTGCACACACACACACAAGACATATGCAGGGCTTATAAACATACAAGTATGCACACACACTAACACAGCTATGTCTGGAGACTCCCCTGGTGCTAAAAGAGAAAGCCCTGTGGACTTACAAATTTCTTTTACAAGGCACAAGATAAGTGCTGGACTCACATAAAACAAGCATGTGTGTTTCTGTTCAAATAAGTAACTATGTTTTCACTATGAGCTCAGAGCGGGGAGCCCCCGGTAACTATGTAGGGCTTAGAGTGGTATCATGGAGGCCAAGTCTGTCGAGTCAGAGAGGCCGTTTTAACTGCATGGCCCGGGTTCAAGCACCATGTTGGCCTGTATATGCTCTTTAGAGTGACCTTATGCAAGGTAGCTCAACCCAAAGACATACTGTATGTAACCTTATACAAAGGCTGCTATATTAAGCAGAACAAATAGCCACACTTCAGATGTAATGAGCATAATTATTCTATGTTAGCAAAAAAGCAGCAAGATGAAAGGATGAAGAGTTTGAAAAGTTGAAAATTTTGTGTCTGGTTGACTGAATTTGAAAAGACAAGATGAGGTAATTGTGTAATGATCTAAAATAAGTTATTTTTTCTAGTCAAATAAACTTGATATTATATCATTTATACTGAAGAAAACATGTTCAGTAAGCTAAAGATATTAAATTGAACCAACAGCTCTTCAGTCACACTGACGTTTTCATCAGAAGGTTTTCAGTATTGGCTTTGTGATGTGAGTGGCACTGTAATCCTGGCGTAGCAGGAAGTAAGCACAGTCATAAAAAACTTAAGACAGTCAAGATAGCAGCACAGAGAGCCGATACTCATCCAAGACTGTTTTTCTGTTATATTTGCAGTGTTTGCTGTACAGTAAAATCACTAGCCCCTGGATGGACGTAGCGTAACAAGTGTAGCATTCATCTCCTCCTCTCGGAGATACTTTGTTCCAGCATCGACCTAAGACAATATGTGAAACCACTCCCTCTGAAATGTATTTAAAATTAAATATACATGGGTAGAGGGGCCGCAATTAATTCAGTTGGTAGAGAGTCCACCCAATGCATGGAGGCTGTCAGTCCTCTGCAGCAGCCGATGGTTAAACTCCCACCTGTGGCCCCCTGCTGTGTGTCATCCCCTCTCTCTTCACCCCCCTTTCCTGTTTGCTCTTTGGCTATCCTATCCAATAAAGGCAAGAAACCCCCCCCCCAAAAAAAACAGAGCTTAAATATACGTGGGTAGAGACTGAATTCAAGACTAACCTTCATCATCGTTCGGTTTTGGAAACCAGGTAAGCAAATAAGCAAATAGCATAAAAAATGGAGGGGTTTTTTTCTGGATTTTTCCAAAAGACGGATATTGCATATTGAGCATGAAGGAGAGAAAAAACTTTTTTATTGGTGGTATTAAGACACAGAAACTCAGAGAAGAGACCAAGAATACACAGTTTGAGATATTCTGGTAGTTTGGCTGAAAATTTAGTGATAATGTGTAATGGGCATATCTTTTCAAAATCCTTGAACAATCACATAAACAGTAAAACAGCATGGTCTCATCATCATTGCATTTTACACATTGGTCTGAATTATTGGCATCAAAAAGGTGTAATAGGTACAGAGTTACATAAGTACACATGATCCATTCGTCCTGCAGGAGTCTAAGGGCATTTTCACACCAACCTTGTTTGGTTTGGACTTCCAGAATTTTCAGTTTGATCAGGACCAAAATTACAGGTGTGAATCCTCCCTTGGACCACAGCCTGGACCTAAAAGCCAGTTTTTGGTCTGGCAAAAAGAAGTTGTCTCGGTCCGGATCAAACTGAACTATTGTTTGGTTTGTTTCTACTGTGAAAACATTTTTTGGATGGTTTGGACTTTTGGACCAATTACAGGAAATTACGACAGGATAACACCAGAACAAAATGAGTCGCAGGAGCACACGGGGACAGCAGGAGACCAGATGTTTAATTTACATCTGGTCTGATGACTTTATTAAGAGTCAGCTGAAAAAAACTCATGAAAAGGCAACACTTTTCTGTTGTTTCATAGTGATGCTGCTGGTAATAGTCTCATAACAATAATAATAATATTCTGGTGGCAACGATGTGAGTCTATTCATTCATGTCTCTCGATAAACAGCTACTGAAGTCAGGCTACTTGCCAAATTGTAAACACGCTGTTATCAGACACATACCTGTCTACAAACCAATCAATGTCAATACAGGGAGACACAGCCCACATAGATGATGGTATGACATGGATGCAGTTATTTAGACACATTTAGACGCAGTAAGGCCCCCCACACACCAACCACATCATACCCACATCCTACAGGACGTAGATATGACATGTTAAGTTCTTTAGTCCACTTTGATAATTGTAATATGAAACAAAAAACAAATGCAAACAGTGTCTCAAAAAAATTAACCTGGAGTTTTAGATGTGAAAGCACCCTAATTCTGGTGTCTATAGGTTTTAACCTGCTCCCCCATTTACTATTTCATTACAGGTCAGTCTTGCCCTGTACAATTTAGTGGCAGCATTCACATATAATCCAAAGGCCAATGTAACATCTGAGTATATAAACTCATCAAGAAAAGTTTGTATTTGGTTGATCATAACTGGGTTAACACTGTATTATTAGCCTATTATAAGCCTTTGTCTTGTTTGTTCCTTGTTACTGATATAGAGATCAATCACCCAAACCCCACAAACAACTCAAAACAGTAGAGTCAGTAACAACAGTAGAATACACTGTTTGACATCAGCAGGGAAATTTGGCACATTTCACTTGGGTCCCCACCCAAATAATCAGCTGTGCTGCTCATCCCACAAATGCAGGATATTTACAAACGGGATATAATCTTAAAGGAAAATCAACAGGCTTTCCAGTGACATAAGATTCACACCTGATAATACAGTGACAACCGAGATATGATCGATGTAACAAAAATTTCCAAACTTTCTTTCACAAGTGTATTTCTGTGGTGCAACACAAACAGTTGAAGGGATGCATGCTTTGCAGGCAGGCAGGCACTCTGCCCTAAAATTGGACAAGCCATGCCACCAAACCAGAAAATGGAAAAATAAAGCTTAAGTGATAGGTATCACTTCACATTTAGCTGAGCTGTGATGATAAGTATTTTATGATCTCACTAGGTGGTATCCTTATTGTGTTGAAACCAGCCCCGTAAAGAAATAACAGTGTGCAGCTCCTGATAAAGAGGCAGGCAGGGGTGCAATGCTTTATTGGCTCCTTTCATTTTGAAAGATAACGTGGTGATGAAGTGTTTGAATAACTAAACTGCCCGGTGAACTCCCTGGTTATCAAACTATAACAGCTATATATCACACACTGTTCTTCCTCCCACTCCAAACCAAAACCTCGCCATCCTCCACTCCCTCAATTAGCCCGTCAACCCGTCTCTCCTCCTTATCCACCAGTCACGTCCACACTCACTCCCCTTCATATCCCCTAGCGTGCCATCCTCCTTGACCTCCTCTCCGCATCCATTTCTGCCAAGCCAACATCATCACTAACTTCTCCCAACTACTTGTTCATAATTCTCCTCTGATTAGGGCTGTCGCTGCTGAGGAAGACACAGGAAGCCAAGAGGACACACAGTGAGCCCAAAACACACGTAGCCAGGCCCAAATAGTGGAGAATAACTGACCACTGACGTAGTTTAATGTAGCTAAGCCATAGCTCTGGGGAGGAAAAAAAAACCCATTAACAGAGAGCAGAGCTGGCTGACTGGATGCAGCTGTGCTCGGCAGAGCCTGATCACAGGCAAGTTGATTGATTACAATCACCTGCAACGCACTGTGTAGCATAGCAGAGCCGATCAACAAGAGAAGAGCAGAGGGGGCATGTTCGTAAGAAGTGGAAATTACCCATTGGCTCATAGATTACACTGGCTTAATAGTGAGTGTGTGCGTAGACTGAGGGCGAAATAAACTCTGGATATGATCAGAAACAAGCCAGGGAAGAATTACAGCCAATAATAAAACCCCATGTTTCAATATCTCTTTGGGTTTGACTCAACCTTTCAGATTAGCGTTTATCTTAGAGAGGCAGGATGAAAAATACTAAACATGGTGTTTCAAAGAGAGGTGAAAAGGAAAGGAGTGAAAGTGCAGTAGGGAGGAGATGCTAGTGGAGTAGCGGAGCGGCCAAAAAGACTTCTAAGCTGGTAAAGTCTGCCAGGAGCTGCAAGATTAGTGAGTGATAGAGAGCTAAAATACACCTGTGCGAGTGTATGAAAAATGTCTGCTATGTATGATGGGGAGATTATGTAAAATATCATCACAGAAGTTGCCTTTATTGTCAATTAAGTGTATTCATTTACTAGATTCTAGATACCAGATGGCAAGGATGGATGAAGAACGTTTAAAGGTGGTATATGTGAGAATTTAATTTCAAACAAAACAATTATCAACAGAATGTGAAGAAATAAGTTTTCACATGTCAAAGACGTATATGTCTTGTGTCTCGTAGAGGCAATGGTGAGTCACTAGTGTTCAGTCTGCCGTCAGTCCAACAACAACAAGGTTCCCTGCTGGGTCCCCACCAACTGGATCTAAAAACTTCTTCCTCTTAGTGGTGCAAAGCTTCTGTTGAGAAGTGTAAACAGCATCATCCCCTGATGCTCAGAGCTCCCAGTCTTAGCAGAGTCAGCTAATAGGACTTCTAGCTGCACAGCTAATTGAGCTAACTGGCTAACAGCAGCTTAACTTTCTGGTGATATGCTGCCTGCTATTTGATTGGAGCATGAATTTAACAGATGGCCAATTCACACATACAGAAAGGGAAAGTGCCTCCCCTTGTCTTGCCTGTCTCCCATGGGACTTTATCTCTGAGAAAATTCTAACAACAGTCAGTGGCTTGAGACAAATTCAGTTTGAATTGCACCATGAATTACACATTTGTCAATTTAAAAGATAATCAAGAAAAATCCCAGTTTTTCATAGGTTTGTCATAGTTAAGTTTTGTGTGAAACCGCTCAGTGAACTACATCTCTTAATATACGTCACCAAAATCGCTGGCGCAGGTAACGTTATCTTACCTGAAGTGTTTTGTCCAGCAGATTTGTGGTTAGTGAAGTCATTTTCAGGATTAACTTTGCGTTTTTAGTACCATGATGGTGGTTCAGTTCGAACCGAGGTACATCACCATGGTAACTCACGCTGAAAGCCTGTCCTTCACCAGAGCAGTTCAAGATAAGAGTTCAACACTAAAACCTTTGTACTTACAAAGCCATGAAAGTCAGCCTACTGACCGCTTTGAATTCTGTTTTTATATTTGCTCTTTGTTTGCTTCCAATACTGCACTCTGACCAACTGGTGTGTTAGCGTAAATGTATCCATCTAAAAAACAGAGGGTCGCACTCACAAGTACATAATTCAATATATTTGATCATCTGTCTACAGATCAGATGACAGACAGATGATCAGCAAATGTATTAAATTATATATTTCTCTTCCAAATCAGTCTGACACCACTGGGTGCAGCTGAAAGAATAAGACTAATAAGACTAAAAATAAAAATAGTCTACATACAGCAGCACGTTAACTTAGTGGACTACATAAATGTACATATAATCAGATCTACTCGTGCTTTAGCAGCGATATTTTAAGGCCCTGTGTCCAAAGTGCTTTTTTCCAGCTGAAAATATTAGGCTCCTTCCTGAAAACACCCAGCTGCGAGCGCATGAAAGCACTTTGGAGGTGCAGTGAGAGGACTATTAATTTATGCCTTTAACTGTTTTTAATGTGTGATTAATGTTGCATATTACAAATATTCTAGTGTGTGTTTTCTTTGATTATTTTAACCTATGTAAAGTGACTCTGAGGATCTGAAAAGGGCTCTATAAAAAATTTGTTATTACAGTCTGTGTCCTTCCTGCATGTGGCAGCTGCAGGAGAGTTTCTTTCAGTCTGGATTATGATGATTAACGCCGCCTTCTTTATTATTTGTATAATATTATAGTTTGTGCTTTATTTGGAAAACATGCCGCTCTGCTCCCAGTAGTCTTGTCCATGCTGCGTTTGGTCAGATGCCGCAAACACCGTCCTGTTTATGTGAACGCCCTTGTGTCAGGATCGGGAAACCCTGGGTTGACTTGCAGAGTTGATAACCAGCTTCATGTGACCACTTATCCTCAATTGCCTCTGTTAGGTTTAGTCAAGCCAGATCACTTAACAATACACTGGGTATGCTTAACCTGTTTCACAGTACAGGCAGTAAGACCCACTACTCCGGTGACTACATCATGGTACAAAAACACCCATGCATCGTAGCTTCAGCAGCTAAAGTTAGCTTGCGGAAAGAAAGCCATGACAACAACTTGGGTGTTTATTGACAAACTGTGACTTTCTTGACCTGCAAAATTGTCTTTTAAATTGACAAACATCGTATGTGTGATTGATAGCACAATTCAAAAAGGATTAAAATATTATTTGTCTTTCCCCATTAACTAATTCACATATTTTTCCTGAAGTAAAATCCCGTTGTGGACCATTATTAAATTATGAAAAAAAGACTGGCACTTATTTCTACTTGTATTATAATTTTGTCTTAACTTGCACAGCAAAGTTTTCAGATATGTCTGTATGTCAGCCTCTGTCCCAATACAGTGGGCATGAAAAAGAATTGTTTCAAAAGGTTCATCTCTTCAGAGACTGTGGTCCCCATTACTCTGAATAATCACAACATGCTGTGAACAGTTTTCATAGGGACTATTCTGAGCTGTGTGGATTATCTAGAGTATCAGGGTGATTTGTCAAAGCTGTGAGCACTACAAGTGAAATTCCATGTACCTCATCTGTATTGGAATGACAGCATAAATCTCAGAGATAGACATCTAGAGAACACTGGGAACGTAAAAGCAAAATTACCTGAAAGGGTAGATAACAATGGGGCTACGTGAGATTTCTATCTGTAATTTGCCAACCCTTTAAAGGCAGCGCTCGCAGCAAAAACTGCACAGGTTGGGCCCCATCACAGGTTTATACTATGACTGATTATAGTAGCTCATAAAGGTCAAGTGGCCAGTGGTTTGTTGCGACATCTCTCTCTCCGACCATCTGCCTCAGGGCCCGGCTCCAGTGGAGGCTCATGGGGGGGGGGGACCACAGCAGCTCACGGGGGTGGGGGTGACAAGGGAAAGAGTGTGTAGCTGCATGTACAGTGATGATAAGTAATGAGAGGTACAGTGAGGTAAACAGCCCGTATGGAATGAGATGATGAGAAAAAGCTGTCTCAAAGTGGAGAACCTCTTAGAGAAAGAAAAACAATGAAAGATGGATTCTAAAGAAAAAAGAGTGATGACATTTAGAAGCCAACTCACTGTCAGTGTAGACTGAATAACTGACATGAATGGAGAGGGAGAAAAACAGTTAAAAGACGGCCAATTGGCAGAGGCCAAGGTACTCTCGTGGTAATGCCTTGCACATTTCACACCGGATGATTGTGTGTGATTGTTGATTCCTGAGGACAGCTACGTCTAAAAAAAGAAGGAGCATCATCACAAAGGATTTCTTCGTTCAATATGCAAAAAAAAAAAAGTTCCAACAGAGGGAACAGTTTGTAACTTTCCCACAGAAATGGACACATGATAAATTGACCAGTGCCATTACAATGGGATGGGCCCTTGTGACCGCAGGCCCTGTCAGAGAAACAGAGGCGGACTGGGATTATTTGTACAATATATGTAAGCAAAGGGTCCCTGCTGAGTGATGCAGCACTGTAACGTCTATCAGCTCCTCCTCCTGTGTTCTAGCTTGCAAGGGTGGAAGTAACAAATTACGACTTCTCACGTTACTGTAACCAAATCATTTTTTGGATACTTTGGGTACTTTTATGAGTATCATTTCAAGTCTGTAATATGGCCCTTATTTAAGTACGTACACTATGTAATTATTCAGGTACTCATAATTCACTACAGAGTAGGCCTGCAATTTAAATTACAAACCCCAATTCCAAAAAAGTTGGGCTGCCATATAAAATATACATAAAAACATAATGCAATGACTTGCAAATCCTTTTAGACATATATTCAAATTACTTTATTGTTATTATTTTCTTGTTGTTTGTAATTATACACTAATTATGAATTTGATGCCTGTAACACGTTCCAAAAAAGATGAGACGCAGCATGTTTACTGCTGTGACACATCAGCCATTCTTTTAACAGCATTCGGTCAGTGTTTGGGAACTAAGGACACTAATGTTGAAGTTTTGAAAGTGAAATTCTGTCCTATTCTTCCTCGATATATGATTTCAGTGGCTCATATTTTTTGTTTCATGATGCACCACACGGTTTCAAAGGGAGACAGGTTGGAATAAGCAACAAAATAAGCAAGTGCAGCATTGTTCCAAAACCTGAATGTACCTTTCAGCATTAATGGGGCCTTCATAGATGTGACAACTAGCCATACCTTTGGCAGCAACACACCCCCATACCATCACAGCTGGCTTTTGAACTTTTCAATGGTAACAATGATGGATGGTTCTTCTCCTCTACAGCCCGGAAAGACAAAAGTCCATTTCAGATGAGCTCGTGCCCAGAGAAGTCGACAGCGTTTCAGGATGATGTTGATTAATGGCTTTCTCTTTGTAGAGTCTTAACCTGCATTTGTAGATGTTGCAAAAAACTTAGTTTATCAACAACCGTTTTCCCAACCCCATGTAGTAGCATCCTTTATGCAGTCCTGTTGGTTTAATGCAGTGCCACCTGAGGGGTTGAAGCAATTCATTTCAATAATGTCACAGTATTTCTACCTGAGTACAGATTTTCAGTACTCTTTCCATGCATCTGTCTGCTCCTCTTGTGTCTGCTGGCACAGAGGTTTTCTTAATATGACTGTGTGATCTGAATATTTGAACTCGACATGAAATCGTAATGGATAGTTTGGTTTTACCAGGAGAAATGATAATAAATGGTCTGGTTTTATGCTAAATGAAAATAATTTCAACGGAGAGTAAAGCCAAAATCCTCCACGTTTGTCAAAGAAATACGTAGTCTGCAGCCAAGAGTCTGATTCCTAGAAATCACATGAAAATTTGAATGTTCCCACTTGTATGAAACCATCTGCCTGCCACAGATTCTTGCATCCCATTTTCCCTGCAGCCTTTTCACACTACAGTGAGTTCAGTAATAACATGCATGTCTTGTGATCCAATGACTACATATTTTCTGCATTTTGTCCTTGTCAGGAGGTAAAAGGTTAACATGCATACAGTTGTACACAAGTTGCTCCAAGTTAAGAGTTTAGGGGCAACTCTAGAAAGTGCTGTTGCCACCTAGTGATGAAATGTAAAAACAGCAACTTATCATGCAGTGTTGTGAGTGAAGACATTGATGGAGCATGAAATTGTAAAGTAAACGGAAGGATCAGTGAGCTTTATCTTATTTGGAGAAAAATGATCTTTATCCCCAGCAAGAGGCCAGAACTTTGAAGCTGAAGCAAAGAATCAAGATAAGTCTAATCTTATATTAGCAAGAAAAACACTGTCTTATGAAAGCTATAGACACTCAGTTGCCAGTTTATTAGGTCCACTTAGTAAAAGTAAACTGGCAACCGAGTGTGTATATAGTTTAAAAACCCAATTCCAAAAAAGTTGAGACATTGTGAAAAACTTTAACAAAAACAGAATGCAATGACTTGCAAATCCTTTCACTTGTAGTCAGTTGAATGCAGTACAACAACAAGATTTTCTTTATTTAATTTGATGCCTGCAACATGTTCCAAAAATTTTGGCAACGAAAGACTGCGGAAATTGTGCAATGCTAAAGAAAAAAACATTTGGAACACTTACCAAGTAAAGAGGTTAGGTAATAACAGATAAAAGCATCATTATTGGGTACTGAAGGAGCATCCTTAAATGGCTGAGATGTTCAGAAGCGGGGCAAGGTTCACCACTTTGTGAAAAACTGTACGGGCAAATAGTCCAACAGTTTAAGACCATTTCTCGACACAAAACAGCAAGGAATTTAGGGATTTCACCATCTACAGTCCATAATATCATTAAGAGATTCCCAGAACACAGAATGGCCAAGACCGTAGACCCCTCAGGTAGCACTGCAATAAAAACATTAAAAACACACATGATTGTATAAAGGGTAATACTACATGGGCTCCGGAATACTTCAGAAAAATGTTGTTGATAAACACAGTTTGTCGTTGCATCTACAGATGCAAGTTAAGACTCTACTATGCAAAGAAAAAGGCATATATCAACATCATGGACATGGACCGACACAAAAGGGAAAAATGTGCTGTGGTCTGACAAATCCAAATTTCAAATTTTTTGTTTTTGAAAATCATAGACGTCATGTCCTCCAGGTTAAAAAGGAAAAGCATCATCCAGATTGCTATAAGTGCTAACCTCAAAAACTGACATCTGTGATGGTATGGGTGTGTGTCAGTGCCCATGGTATGGCTAACTGTCACATCTGTGAAGGCCCACATGCTGAAGGGCACATACAAGTTTTGGAGCAACATATGCTGCCATCCGACGAGTGTGGATACTTGACTGGGCTCCCTGCAGTCCAGACCTGTCTCTGACTGAAAATGTGTGATGCATTATGAAGTGCAAAATACAACAACTGAGACCTTGGACTGTTGAGCACCTGAAGCTGACAAAAAGAAAAGGTCAAGTGTCAGTGATAAACATGTACCCATCCCAACGTTTTAGAACATGTTGCAGTCATCAAATATAGAATGAGTGTATATTTACAACATGAGGGATAAAGATCATTTTTCTCCAAATAAGATAAAGCTCACTGATCTTTCCGTTTACTTTACAATTTCATGCTCCATCAACCTTCTTCACTCACAACACTGCATGATAAGTTGCTGTTTTTACATTTCATCACTAGGTGGCAACAGCACAAGTTTATCAGTTTGACCATTAAATATCTTGTCTTTGTACTTTATTCGATTTAATATCGGTCAAAAAGTAATTGCAAATCATTGAATTATGCTTCTATTTACATTTTACAGTCTCCCAACCTTTTTGGAATCATGGTTTGTATTTAGTTTGGCTTTAAAACTCATTTGAGAGATGCTTCGTATTTAAAACTGTCCAAAAAGATCACTTCAAGGTAGATTATTTCTTTATTGATAATATTTGTGTTACACAGTATATATACTCCTCCACAGATATGATAAAAACACTCTTTTCATATCAGGCTTTAAGAGCTCTTTTCTGGTTAGACTTTATAACAACATGAGATGAGATGATCCAAACTGAAAAGATGATTATGGCACAAGCGTAACAGTTCAGCTCTTACAGTGTTTACTTGATGTACACCTCCTCTGATGATACATTATATATGAAATAGCTACATCATATATTTTTTTAATTATACAGTTGATTTGATGTGAACAAACAGGACACAGACTATATAACAGGCAACATGATATTTAAGTTACAGTATTCAAAAAAAGTGAAGGCGTTATAAATGAAAATTGCACATTTTGGCTTGTAAAGGCTGCAACATAGTCGTCATTTGGATAAAAATAATAACACACTGAGGAATGCAGAGTGGACAATGCATGTCCAGATTTGGACATTTTAAATATTTGTGTGTTTAGTGATTGACATAAAAAATGAGGCCTATTTATGCTTCATAACACTTTGACAGATTTTCAACTGAATTAACCTGATCAACTCAGGAAATATGACCTATATCCTTACAATAGGATTTACCATCATATAGGTGTGATAATGGAATTTTATCAAAAGTAAATCGCTTCAAAATCCATCTTGGTAAGGTCATTATTATATGTGAAACTTGCAGCTGTGGATAAAGGGTCCTTTGTACAGTCAAGTGTTCAGTAAGCAGTGTGGACAAGACAAAAAGAAAAAAGGAACTGTTCTGATGTCAGTGATAAGACCCGACGCTATGGAAACAGACATGCATGGACATCCTCTCTCATACTGTGCACCTGCCCCAGATAAAGACACCTGTTTAAACTCACACCTCTGATGAGCGTGGGTGTTTAGAGCTCAGCTGTAAGCTGCCCTTTACTCTGGATGATCCTCATGATGGACTGGACCACCTCTGATGTGGTGCCCTGACCCCCAATGTCAGCTGTGTGCAACTGTAAGAGGGAAAAAAAAAAGCACCAAATGTTATGAAGATTGTCATTTGTATTGGTAGTTTATATTTTTTTCAAGTGTCTGTATGCAGAATAGGGCTGCACAAAACAAACAAAAAAATTATTATAATCACAATATGGCTAAGTGCAACATCTAAATCATAAAAAAAAGGAAGAAACTGTAACAAAACAGCATTATAATGAAGTACTGTAGTGCTGCAGAGATGTCATGGCCTATAAATCTAATTCTTATGAAGAAACATCATTATGATCTGAATAGTTTTTTTTTTTCAGTAAAAATTACATTTGTGATGCAAAAAAAATATTATTAACACTAATCGTGAAGCACTAATGTAAAAGGTTTCTCACTGGACTCAAATATAATACATATGACAATTTGAGCGAAAGCAGCAACCACTCTGTCTGCTGCCTTGGATGACAGGCAGCTCAGGTTTTTAAATGTGCTCAAGGACTGTAATCAATGTCAATGCCACTCAATGTAAAATCAGATACCATACAGTGTAGTGCTTCATAAAAGCTTTGTGACATTGAAACGACACAATGCTGCTTTGTGTGAATGTATTGTGATGCCCACTAGTACGCATGCCAGACCTGTCACCAGGGCCTCTAAGCCCCTGTCACACAACAATGGCCTATCAGATCTATGGCAGCGAGATAGGTGAGGTGAGAGGCCTAATCAGTGTAGCACAACTTACCCTGGTTTCATTCATGGTGGTGAGGATTGCATTTCTGATCAAACTCGCATAGTCATAAAGCCTGGAGACATACAGGAGAAAGAATTATTTACAGTACTGGAGTACCACAGTCACAATATTTCATCTAAGGTGGACTAATGACTCTGCAAAAGTATAAATACAACACTTTTGCTTTGGCTCTCATGTTATTTTACATTGTGTAGCGCCCTCTCTTGATGACATCCTTGATTACAATGGTTCAAGTCAAAACTGGTGGAAACACTGGGGGGTTCACTCAATAGTGCAAAGATTTCAAGGCTCTTGAATGGAACCAGTTCAAGAACCAGCTAATTTGGTGGAAGAGGGCCACATATACCACACCTGTCGGGTGGATGATTTATCTTGGCAAAGGAGAAGTACTAACTAACAAATCTGTGAACATTTGAGAGAAATAAACCTTGTTTGAGGACAGAATAGGTTTTAGATCTCTTTTTTTTTTTAGATATTTTTGTTGAGTGTAGAGCAGCTTACTTAAGGTGGTCCAGCATCATGCAGCTGGCCAGCAGCATGGCAGTGGGGTTTGCAATGTTTCTGTCTGCAATACTCTTCCCCGTGTTCCTTGTGGCCTGAGAAAAATAGGCAGAAAAAAAGACAAAAGTCTGAGTTATATGTCAGACAGACATGATTCATGTATTTTTTATTCTTCAATAAAAAACAGTAACAGATGGGAGAGCGTCCTATTAACCATGAACTGCCAAACACTCACCGTTTCAAAGACAGCATAGTCACGGCCATAATTAGCCCCTGGCACGAGGCCAGGCCCTCCCACCAGGCCTGCGCACACATTGCTCACCACATTGCCGTACAGATTGGGCATCACCATCACATCAAACTGCTGGGGCTTGGACACCAGCTGGAAACACAAACAATCAGTGTGGGAGGTGAATCATAACAAACAATCAACACACAAGGTGTGTCATTTAATCTCACCTGCATGGTCGTGTTGTCCACAATCATGCTGTCAAATGTGATGTCTGGGTAACCTGAAGCCACTTCTCTGCAACACTGCAGGAACAAGCCGTCGCCGAGCTTCCTGTTGGAGCACAGAGGTAACACTCAACATTTCCAGCACTGAGAAAGTCACAATATTATGTAAGACTCAGGAGGCCAGGCTTGCATCAGTGTTTCCCACACATAGACTTTATTTGGGCGGGCTGCCCAGGTACATTAACGACAGCCCAGTATATTTGGGGACCCAGTTTAGCAGTTTTTATGTTCATTTTTTTATTCGTCCAAGAGAACGACATTGTCCGCAATTGATTAACGAGTGGACAATCTCCCCTCGTTCCTCCCCTGCCTATGCCTGTTCTGCTACTGCAAGAAGGGTCTGAGAGTTACTGATGATCACACTAGCTCTGTTGAGAAACAGCGAGTCTCCTGTTTTATGTGGGCTTAATTGTAGGCTATTGTGCTGTAAAAATCTTGTAAGTGCGCCTGGTTCGTGCATATGTCATTCTGTGTGATTATTCGATCTACTGAAATGATCATTCAATCATTTCAATAGAGTATGTCATTAACAACAAGTCTCCTTCACATGCAGCTCATCTGCTGCATGTTAGACCTATCAATTTCTATACCTATCATCACTAAAGACTAAAACACACCACCAGCACAGCATCAAACAAAGGGGGAGAAGAGCTCCAAAGGCAGAGAGGGGAGTTGGAGCTCAAGTGGAAGAGTTAAAACAACAGTGAAAAGTAAGCAGCATACTAGTAAGTAACGTGTGCAGTTGGGCCAACACAACAGTTTGGGATTTTCCTAACTCACTCCTCAGCGGTCCCTTGGTAGAGACTGTTATGGGTATGTTAGGAGCTCTGTTAGATTATTCTCTGAATGTGAGAACTGAGGAAAAAAAGAAGGTGAGCAGTTTAAAGCTGTTTGTGTTTAAATAATAGAATAAGGTGGAGAATTAAGTATAATTACTTAATTCATTCATGCGTTTGCGTCAGAGTAACTCACATGATGTTGGCCTTGTGTACGGCAGTGACCCTACGACGACCTTTCTCCCTGGCCAGTCGGAAGGCATAGTCGGCGATCCTGAGAGAATTGTTCCTGGTGATGATCTTGAGACTCTCCACCACCCCTGACACACTCTAAAAGAAGACAGGGGGAGAATGACTGATAAATTAAGAAGTTGGTGCTGTTAGTAATGTAGTAACATCGTTCCTTGCCATTTGTGTGCAGCCTGTGTAGCTGTGCTGCTGCTTCGGATCCTTCTTCTGTGTAAAATGTAACATCAGACTGTAACTGCACATCTGCTTTTCAACTGTAAGCAGAGATGTTCACACACAACCCTATAGGCTAAATGTAATCTCACTCAATACTTGAGTGATGAGTCTAAAAACTACTGAAGTAAACAAGTTACAAAAGCTCAGCAAAAAATATGGGTAAGAGGTCAAACTGTCCATAATGAAGTTAGATAACAAATTTCTATAACACAATCAATTTTTCATGAAGTTGGAAACACAGAAGCAGAATTCAATGTGACCAGTATCAGTTTAAATAAAGTCATCAACTGCACCAGTGCTGATCAGGTGTATCAAATCAAGGGGCTTCATGCATTAATCATCTGTATGTCTCTAAAATTGTTTGTATGAAAGTATGTAATTTCCATTTGTTCTTAGAACTGATTTATATTTTAAGAGTGACCAGTGGTTCCCAATCAGTGTTTAATTTATTTGGTTACAGAGGCTATTTTGCATAGCTATGAATACAGGTGTGCCTTGAGATTTTGGCTCGAAAAATGTTCCCCTAGACCACAAGAAAGTCAATATGCACAAAAGTGAACTTGTGCTTAGTGCTGCGAAATAATAATAATGATCAAGAAACAGCAATGTTATGCAACAGTTTATCTATTTAACACTTTCATTTCTTTAAACTCAAAGGATCAGTGTGTGGCATTTAGAGGCACCTAGTGGCGAGCTTGAAGATTGCAATCAACTGAAAAATGCTAACCTCACCCTCCCCTTCCAAACATGTAGGAAAAACTACAGTGACTGTGAAACTTGCAAAAAAGGCAAAAGACTGTATCTAGAGCCAGTGTCTGGTTCGTTTTTATTCTGGGCATGGCAGTTAAACATAGTAGAGTGAAAGAGGACCCTTGCCATGTGTAGATACAGGCTAAACAGCTAATTTTAAGGTAACAAAAACACAACTATCCTTATTTTCTGGTGATTATATGCTCATGAAAACATACTTATGAATATTATATTCCATTTATGCCACATTTTGTAAATGCCCCCCCCCCAAAAAAAAATAAAAAAATCTTACAGACTGGACCTTTAGAAGTGAGTAGGCTATGGAGACAGATCCTTAAAACCTGTGTGCCATTCTGAAGCCTCAAATTAGATCGAAACAAAGGCCCTCAGCTGAAAAAAAAAAAAAATCCATCCAATAAACGCGCAAATAATATGTGCACAGAATCACATCTTGAACACAGTTGCACGGTGGCAGGGGGGTTGGCACGACCTGCTGCACCTGACTGCACCTGACTGCAACCTGACAGAGAAACCTCTACAACGATGGCTCCAATGCGCTCATCCATGTCAGCTGAAAAGATTTTTTCCCTCTTACTGCTTTGTGCAAGAACAGATATAAGAGAAAAAAAAGAAAATATTTATGCATGAGGCCCAATGTCTTTCCCTTGGTAAATAACTGCTGTATGGGTAGTATTGTGTTTCCATTTCATAAGCGAATAAGAAGAGAAGAAGTTGGGAAGAAAAGAAAAAAACAGAGAAAAGAGTTCTTTACAGGAAGGAGACAGTAGAATTGATTGTGTTTCTGCTCTGTCTGACCTCATGCTCCAGACTGCTGTACTCTCCCTCCGTGTTCTCCCTGATGATCATGATGTCAATGTTCTTGTGGCGAGTCTGGACTCCAGGGAGGGACTGGCAGTGCATCACATTGGCATAGAGGTCTAAGCTTGTGCTTTTTGGTGCACACATAGAACAAGACAGAGTAGGAGAGGGACAGGAAAAACCAATAGGTCAAATGACATTATCAGACACAAAGGGCTGAATTATGGACGGAATGGAAGAGGCTTCAAAAGGAACAGAATATTTCATTAAACTCTTACCGAAGGAGATTGTTTCTGGATTTGACAGATGGTGCCATGGTATGTTTGGTTTCTATGTTACCTGTCAGGGGAGTTAAGTAATGTGAGTTAAATGACTAATAGTGGTATTCTTTTGCCTGTCTTTCTGCCTGTAACAGAGAAAAAAATTATTTGCTTACCTTTGAGGGCAACTCCATTACGGCGGATGGCAGTGATGGCATTACTGATATCATCCTCAGTCTCTAGAGCAGAGTTGACATGCACCACCTCAAAATCCACAGGAACACAGCTGAACCTGCAGCATGAATATGAAGCACACGGTGAAGCAATCTTAACGAGTCTTCAGTCACAAACTTTGAACAGGGTTTAGTTTGAAGTCTAACTAACCTGAAAACCTCTCGGACATGATTGAGCAACTCTGGACCGATTCCATCTCCAGGTATGAGGGTCACAGTGTGTCTGCCTCCATACTTTGCAGGAGGAGGCTGTAACATTGGCATTTAATACATTATTAACTGCACTGAACTTAAAGGACAACACTGGTGATTTTGCAAATTTTAACCTGACTATAAATCACCTGTGTACATATGAGAAGTTTCATTTGCAAAAACAGAACAGAATGCCATTTGTTGAATGACTAAACCAGCAGGAGTTTGACTGATATTTCCCTAAAGTGCACAATTAAAAAAAAACATAACTTATGAAGATGAAAAAAGTATATAATATTTTATCAAAACACAGAACATGTTCACTTTATTTTCCTTAGAGTGCACATAAAAAATATTCTGGAAAATAAGAACAGAGATCTATTTTTGCAAATGAATCAATTTATGTACTGTGTTGCTGTTATGTTATCACATGATGCCATATGTTTTTTATTGATTCCCAACCTTCGTTTAAATTCATGCCAGTGGAAAATGAAAATCACATTGCAGAGACTTGACCCCTTCATCAAGTGCAGTAAAAATTTAGTTGACTGTATCTATTTTTGTCACATTTTTGTTGCAGGGTAATGCAGGGATTTTGGTTTGTGGTTAGAGCCAAGTATCAGTACTCAACACCTTTACGGTATTGATTAAAATAACCTCATACCAAGTAGTATCAAAACTTAAGTCCAGTCAAATTTGTATGGTTTTGCTCACAGCAAACACCACAAGTATAACCTTCAAAAAAATGTAGTGAATTAAGTACTCCATTTGTATAGGTATCACTTTAAAGGTACCTGTATCCTCATTTTTTAAATGATATCCTGCCCTATTTGTGGCACTTTTAAAGACGCTCTGACATTGACATTGACTAACATTCAAATTTTGATTATGCTGCCAAAAAGGCCTCTGTATAAACTTTAGTATATGTAGTCAGTATAAATATTTGATAGTTAATGGATTAGAAAATGCAAAATCACCAGTATATTTTATATAGGCCAAGGTAACAGTAATGATGAGCAGTAAAAAGTTGATAGTGTTATTTAGGATTGGGCTAGTTTAATCATTTATCAATGTCATCATATTGTAAGATTTTTTAATGTTGTGAATCAATAACAATTTTGTTATTTCATTATAATTATAGTGGAACTACTAAGCTAGATATATACATTATTTGTCTGATATATGATATTCCATGGCCCTAGCAATACTGTGATGTAGGGCTGCAACTAATGATTTTTTTCACTGTTGATTAATCTGTTAATTATGTAACTGATTAATCAATTAGTTGTTTGGTCTATTAAATGTCAGAAAAGGGCAGAAAATGTTCATCAGTGTTTCCAAAAGCCCAAGACAATGTCCCCAAATGTCTTGTTTTGTTCACAAGCAAAAGATATTCAGTTTACTGTCATACAGGAGTAAAGAAACCAGAAAATATTCCAATTTAAAAAGCTGGAATCAAAATATGTAGACTTTTTTTGACCAATTAATCAACTACCAAAGTAGCTGGCGATTAATTTAATAGTTGACAAATAATCGATTAGTTGTTGCTGCTATACTGTGATGTACATTTATGTTGACAGCAGGTCTTCTGGTTCCTGTGATGGAGGTTTTTTTCTACATCACACAACCCTGATATACAAATGTGAAGTGAAGTGATGTATTGCAGTCTGGTAAAGCACGCCAGAGTGAGCTACTTACGATGTTTTCTCCCTGTTGTTGAAGATGAACAGCAAGGAAAGCAGAAGGACAAGAAGAGTCAGTTTGACAGCTGCATAGGAGAATCCAGGCAGGAGCAGGTACAGAGGCATTATAACCTCTCCTCCCCCAAGAGGGTGGAAATATACAGTACAGCAATCCCAGGTTATATATACAGAGACACAAAAAGTACCCAACCACTTCCAAAGATGAACCCAAAGCCATACAGCTTGGAAATAAACAGTTAAATGAGTAGCAGTGATTTAATGACATTACTTCTACCATACAGATTTGATTTACTCACTGTAAGCAGAGTCTTATTCCTGTGACTTGTCAGAGTTGTTCCAAATACCTGAAATAAAAAATACAGAGATGGGTGAGAGTTTGTTTGTGAGTGGATTTAAGTACTAGAGAGCCTAAAAGGAGAGTGGAGGAAGCCTGCTAGCTTGTCTAACAGATATATGATGTTAAACATATGACCTTGTGTTCAGAAAAAAACTATCCACTTTAATATGAAACCACACAACAAAGATCACAACCGACGTGACAGACGTAACGCGTCCCGTCTTACTTTAACCGTATTTCCAAGGCGTCCACCCCAGAAAGGATTAACGATTTTGGACATCGAGAGCACAGCACTGTGGGCCGCCATCTTGATTCTGAAGCTGGAGAACTGGTCGCGTGCACGAGGAAGTGCTGTGCTCGCGCGATAGTTTTTTTTTTTTTTTTTCCTTCTTCTTCTTCTTCTTTTTTCTCTTCGGTTCTTCTTCGTTGCCTTTGGAGGCAGTTTGTATCACAGTTGCATTATCGCCCACTACTGGATTGAAAAGAGACTCAATTCTCATATCTATTTTTTTAAAGGAAATTCAGGGAAAAAAAATCATCCCCACTCCTCATGTCTCTGTCTAATAAACGAGCCCAGGACTTCCCAAACGTATTCATGCACACACACACATCCTCACAACCCTCCCACCCATTATGCCCTCATTATCTCAGGGTCTTTAAAAACCTATTGACATATATACAGTCAAGCCCGATATTATTCATATCCCTGGCAAATTTTGACTTAAAGTTACTTTTATTCAACCAGCAAGTTTTTTCTTGATTTTAAAATGACACAGGCTTCTCCCAGAAGATAATAAGACGATGTACAGGAGGCATCATTGTGGAAAAAAATATTTCTCAGCTTTTATTTACATTTGAACAAAAAGTGGCATGTCCAAAATTATTCATACCCTTTGCAAACTGTCACAGTCTGTGGGAAAATCCAATTCCAAATAGTCCAGGCTGTTCTAAAGTATCTAATTACCCTGATTCATTGAGAACAGCTGATTTAATCAACTCAACAGGTGAAAAACAGCAGCTGTCTGCAGTTGGTTTGTGAACAGTCATGGCTAAGACAAAGGAGCTCACTGAGGACCTGCGGCTGCACATTGTGGCTGCTCACAAGTCTGGAAAGGGCTATAAGGCCATGTGAAAATGTTTTCAAGTTCCAGTGGCTACAGTGCAAAGTATTATTAAAAAACTACAACACGTTCCGCACTGTGGAAAATCTCAGAGGACGTGGTTGGAAGCCAAAAGTGACACCTGTGCTGGCCAGGAGGATAGTGAGAGAGGTGAAAAAGAATCCAAGGATCACCACCAAGGCCATCCTGGTGAATCTGGGCTGTGCTGGTGGCAATGTCTCAAGGCAGACAGTCCAACGGACACTGCACACTGCTGGGTTCCATGGACGCAGACCAAGGAGGACGCCACTTCTCCAGATAAGGCACACAAAAGCCCACTTGGCCTTTGCAAATGCTCATCTGGACAAAGAAGAAGACTTCTGGTCTTCTGTTTTATGGTCAGATAAAACAAAAATTTTATCGTTTGGCCACAATGATGTATCCTTCATTTGGCGTAAAAGAGGAGAAGCCTTCAACCCTGAGAACACCATCCCCACTGTCAAACATGGTGGTGCGTGTTTTTCAGCCAATGGACCAGGGAACCTAATCACAGTAAACGGCACCATGAAAAAAGAGCAACACATCAAGATTCTCAACAACAACATCAGGCAGTCTGCAGAGAAACTTGACCTTGGGCACCAGTGGACATTTCAGCATGACAATGACCCAAAACACACAGTAAAACTGGTGAAGAAATGGTTAGCGGACAAAAACATTAATGTTTTGCAGTGGCCCAGCCAGAGTCCTGACTTGAATCCAATTGAGAACCTGTGGAGGGAGCTAAAGATCAGGGTGAGGGCAAGGAGGCCCTCCAACCTGAAAGAGTTGGAGCTCATCGCTAAAGATGAATGGACAAAAATACCAGTGGAGACATGCAAAAAGCTGGTCAGCAATTATTGGAAGCATTTGATTGCTGTAATAGCTAATAAAGGCTTTTCTATTGATTATTGAGGAGGGTATGAATAATTTTGGACATGCCACTTTTTGTTCAAATGTAAATAAAAGCTGAGAAATATTTTTTTCCACAATGATGCCTCTTGTACATTGTCTTATCTTCTGGAAGAGGCCTGTAACTAAGTAACTAAGTCAAAATTTGCCAGGGGTATAAATAATTTTGGGCTTGACTGTATATATTTATATTTCTTTACACCGCACTCATTTTTAATGTAATATATAAACTACAAATACCATTTCATAATAATATTAATATTATATATATTATATTATATTCTGTCAAGTTGATATCAAAACTACCAAATATCTCTTTATTTCATACTCTCATACAGGGAAACAATTCGTGGAAAGGTTGAGTAGCACAACCCTGCGTGCCCCCTCCTGGAGCACCAAACAGTTTCAGGGAAGACTTGGTGAATGAAAGTGGAAAAAAAACATTACATTTGTTATTACATCAGTTATCAAAAGGAGGCCACGTAGAATAACTTAAATGTGTGTGGTTTGGTTAAAGAGATAGTTCATAGATACAGTCTTCGGTAATTTTACTATTTTTCCTACTTTGCCAGAGTCAGAAACTGAGTGTCTTTGGATAGATCATTTCTGATGTATTTATTTAACGTATAAAGTTTCTTCAAACAATAGGAGTCAATGGGATCACATTGCATAATCACAGAACTGGACTCAATTTTGCTTTTTTTTTTTTTTTTTGGTCAAATGTCATATTCATGACACTTAATTGATAAAGAATCCACTTACCCTCACATGCTACTATAATGAAATTCAACTCTATACAAAGTCCCAGAAATTAATGAAACCTAAACATGCAAAATATCTCCATGTATTATTAGACAATGACCTCATCAAATTAAATGAAATGTCTTAATTCGTAATATTTTTGATGGTTATTTTATGATTTGGTCTGATTAATACATTTTAATGTATTTTTAGTGTAATTGTGTTTTATATTTTACTTTATTTATTGTTATTGTTCTTCATCTTCTCATCATCATCATCATCATGATCATCATCATTATTGTTATTATTATTATTATTATTATTATTATTATTATTATTATTATTATTATTATTGCCTTAAATTTGTAAATGTGACGTCCCCTCAATAAATTAAAATTGAATGGCCACGTGATCATTTACGCGCAGACTCAGTGGTCAAAGACAGACTGGGGGTTGGTTATATATCCGGAAGACAGATGGCATAACCAAAAAGAAATTTTTCCATGCTTGTTAAAAGCGGAATAGCAACACGTATGTAGGTGGTCGACTGAGGATACTGTCTTCAGCATGTCTTCTCAGTGAAAGCCGTTTTAAACCAGGAAAGCCTCCATGAAGAAGCAGCGCAAGAAATAGTCTAAAGTCCGGGGCACCAAGAGCAACAGCTCTTCTTCACCGTCTTCATTACATCCGAGCAACGGTGACAAGAAAAGGCAATACTCGCCTGAAGCGTGGACACACAGGGTAAGAGGTGTCGTTTCTTACGACGTGATCAATTATACTGTCAGAGGGATTGTCCAGCTTGTCGCGTTGTCTTTTGCGATGGTTTGGTTTTATGTCATTGCTTCAAACGTCATCTCTGCAGAGCCATCTTACATGGCTACTGTAACGACCTGAGCGCTCTCTGCTACAGATGTCACACCAAACTTTGAATGAAATGAGCCCAAATCAACCTAACGCGTTTTCATTTGCACCGTTTAAAACATCTGTCATGAAAAATGGTGGATAAGAACACATGCGAATTAGTCGAGTGTTAGTCTGTGTAGAAAATGTATCCACACTTTGTAAACTCGGTGAAGGGTCGTGCTGCAGTCCCACTTTACTACACGACACACCCACTTCATACACCCACCACCCCACCCCCCGAGAACTTTTCTTCAAAATTTGCTGAAGTTTCACGAAAAAACGACACTAACATTAATCAGATAAAGTGCATCCAGTGCCAGAGTCTAAAAGCATCCATAAATGCATTGAGTCCACTGTGTGTTGTCAGAGCTGTCAGCTTGTAAATTCACAATGTTCCATGGAAGGCGCTGAGATTGAGACCAGGCCTGTTCAATTACCAGATACCACGAAAAAAAAAAACAACAGTAATGTGCCAAGGGGCTGGTCACTTACATTTCCTGTGTCTGAACTGTAAAGTTAGGGATTTAATGCAACTTTTTGTTTTTTTGTTTTTTGCACCCCCCACCCCCCAGTTTTCACAATTGGAAATGAAACATTATGTAAATAAGTACATGAAAAAAAAACAAAGCACATTTCTCTTTTAATAAACACAAAGTTGCATTTAATTTTTTTTTAAAAATAATGAGTGTCTCTGTGATTAACAACACACATAACCAGTGAATGGACTAATTAGTAGATCCTGACCGATATTATCAGCCCATTTTAACGTATCACTGTGGATTACAGGCCGGCGTATTACCATAGCACATCTTGTATTCTACAGTTTGAACACACAACACTGATGATAATTTGCAGCAGCTCTGTATGTTTGGAGGTCTGTGTTTCATCCAAAAAGCAATACGTAACATATTTATAGCAGAGATCAAACTGTACAACAAACCTGCTCAGTTTATCCCAGAGTTCCCCGGGTAGTTTTGTGCCTAAACCTTCCTGTTTCAGTGGGTGTATCATGTAGGAAGTGTGTCACTTAGTTACCATGAGTCAACACACAGACTTACTTCCAAACTTGACTGAAACTCTAATCATCCTAATGTAGCTATTTTTATTTCTCATCTCGGTCCAGGTCTATGAGACGGTGAATCATGAGATTAACAGGTTGGTTAAATTTTTTTTCCTCTTCTTTACATTCAAGTGGAACTTGTTGATCAGGTGGCAATCCCATGTGCCTCTTGTCTAAACTGGCATGTCCTGTTTCTGTTGTCAGGCCCCCTGAGAGCTGTGGCTGTGCTGCTGCTGGTGGGGCTCACTTGGCTGCTAGCAAACACTTTATTTGGAGGGGACGGTGGTTCATCTGTGCGGCATTTCTTCAGCGGTAAGAAAAACTAGTTCATTCATTAGTTGACTGACAGAAAACATCCAACATTTGCTGCTTTAGCTGTTAAATGTAATGATTTTGGGGAATTTCTTTGTATTTCCTTTGTATTGAAATACCAACACAGGAAAAGATATTACATCTTGGGGTTTTCCTGTGTTGGTCAGGCTCTAGAAAGACAGTTGATTGTTGATTCTCATTCCCAGCACATCAAATACTAACATTTGGGTTGGTAAACTGTCCCAAGCACAGCAAAGTAAGGAGAAAATACAATAATAGAGACAGATGACAGGGTCTCTGCAGATGCAACCACCACTACACTCATCTACTAAGTCATAAGTAATGATTGAAAGGAATTATGTTTATATGAGTCTATACAATATTTTTAAAGTAAAATGTTGCATATTATGACTTTTAAAAAATATAAAATTAAATTAACAAATTTTTAAGCCTGAAAATGTCTTAAATACATTTTATACTTAGAAAATGTTTGGATTAAGTTAGTGTTACTTTTATAAAATTACATTAACTTCAGTCTCACTTTTAAAAGTGAGAAGAAATTTGTATTGATCACTCTTTACCAACTACAAAACAAAAAAAACAACATGGACTGATTTTCCTTCATGTCCTTAGTACTTTTTTGGCCAGTATGGATGTAAAATATGGTAGGTCTTGAAGTGCATTCATAATGGTCTTCAAAAGTTCTCAAAAAGTCTTAAAATTAACTTATTTAAACCTGCAGAAACCCTGAAGCAGTGAGCAACAACAGGAGCTCTGGGAAACAAATATTAGAGACAGACTAACTGAGAAAGACAAGTTACTAGTTTAATCTTATTACATGTGTGATGGGGGACCTGTGTGTAAAATAATCAAACAAAGCTTTTCTATTACAAGATTGAGATATAAGATGGAAATTGTGTTGTTGGTTTTTTTTTCAGGTGCAAGTGAGGAACCGACACCTGGTAAGTAGAGGAAACTATAATATGAACATTTTATGACTACAAGAATCGTCCTTGTAATGTTGAATCGTTATCATCTTCCTTATCACCACTGACTAATGTATCATATATTGTAGCTGAACCCCACCCTCGAAGGTATAAATGTGGACTTTCAGCTCCGTGTCCCCCAAAACATTTGGCTTTCCGTCTGGTGTCTGGTGCTGCCAATGTCATCGGGCCTAAAATCTGCCTGGAGGACAAGATGTGAGACCTAGTGCCTTTTATCTCTGTCCTTATGTTTTTGTCTCCCCTGCTGTGTCTTTTTCTTTTCTTTTTTTGTTTCACGCTGTTCTTTTTTTCCCTCTTTGCCGTCATAACCAGACCTCCAAATCTGTCTGTGGAGCTGAATGCAAGTATTCCTTCAGTCCATCTGTCCCCCATTCCTTTGGTTTTGTCTCTAGTCTTGGTCCTCTTATATCTGTTGTTGCCAGGCAGCGTGTATAAGTGTGTAGATTAATGTGTATGTGCAAGGCAAAGAAGTGTTCTCTTAAAGTGCTTCGGTTAGTGCTTCAACCTCTTGTGTCTGTCTCAAAGGTTGTTGAGCAGTGTGAAGAATAATGTTGGTCGAGGACTAAACATTGCTTTGGTCAATGGTAAGAGCATCATCCTCTGCCTTTAAACCTTTAAGTTCTTGTTAATTGTGTGATTTTAACATCCAACTAATGTTTCTTTGCTCCAGGGGTGACAGGAGAGCTCTTGGGCACAAAGACCTTCGATATGTGGGCAGGAGGTAATAAAAACCAGACAGTAATGCATAATACTGTATATTTCACATGTGGTGCATATGGCTTGGCAATAACACGCTATAAACCACAGTTCATAGCTCATCCAATGTTTCTTCCTCAGATGTTTCAGACCTGTTGAAGTTTCTCCGGCCGCTCCATGAAGGAACACTCGTATTCGTGGCTTCCTTTGATGATCCGGCTACAAAGTAAGAATCCATGATTTGCTATCAGTTCCAGTCCAACACCTCTCTTTTCGCCTTAGATGCACCTCAAAGCAATTGTCACAGATAAAATGTCAGCTAAAGCAAAAGGATGTTTCATGTTAGAAGTTGTGAAAATTTTTTTAGCATAAAATAATTATATGGCGCTGCTACAGAGAACAGCATTTTAAATAACTGAACAACAGCAGACCCAATGTCCAACCAGATTTATAAGCTGACAGGTCATGCTTACCAATTCACCCGCTATCATCTTTCCAACCAAATTAAACATTATACACTCCACCTACATAACAATCTGTAAATAAGTTTATTAAATTTAAGCTTATTACAAGTAATACAATTATTCCAACACCTTCTGGTACATAATAAGAAATAGCTTTAAAGCATAGAAAACAACTTGTCCCATCATAAGGTGAGTTAAGGCCATAAGAAGTCACTTATCAGTGCTACAAAAATGAATGTGCAAGTTTGCATTTGGGACAAGTTTGACAATCAAAGAGAGTTACTTTATTCATCCCCAGGAGGAAATTCTCTTTTTTTTGTCACTCCATTCTGCAGTTTACACCTGAAATGCAGACATGCACACACAGGACCAATAGACAGAGATGTAGTACTAAGTTCTGGAGCGCAAGCATGGATGCAGGTGGACGCTTAAATTGTGGCTCATTCAGGTTTCTATGGTGACAGGTTTACATACATTAGTTAGCTACAACTGGGCACATGATCGAATTATTAGACTGACTTTGTTTTTTTAGTTTCATCATGCTGAGAATTTCTGAAAAAAGACACCTTTCACTGCAAAAGCTGCACTCTCTTTTTATCTGGGCCATATGCTTTAATGATGATTTAATTTTCACGGGCTTGAAAAACCGATAATGTGAACTGCAAATATTTTATTTCCACACTTAAAAGAAAAAAAAAAAGTGGAGGAGCGTCGTACCTGTTTGCTCCAGCAACCCTACAGTTAGACCTATGGGAATGCAATTGAGTGAGGGGGGCGGGCACATAGGGAGCAGTTAATGGGTCAGCGCCTTGCTGAAGGGCAACTCGGCAGTGCCCAGGAGGTGAGCTGTACTGAACTGTGTCTGGAGTGGTCTGTCATGAATTTGAACTGAAGTCCCACAGACTGAGCTGCTGCTGCCCTTGAATGTGCTTGTGTGTTGTCAGGTTTGAGGTTATTTTTTTAATATCGCATTTAAATGACACCCGATTCATTTGTTATTAAACACTTGATGACTTTCAGTGTAATAACAAGCATGCTCATAAATCCCTCCGTTAACCTCAGAGGCATTATAGCATATCATATCATCAACATCGGTATGTCAGGGTTGTAAAGTGGTAGACCTCAGAGTTGGACCAGAGGGTGCCATTGAGATGATGTTAAAGCCTGAAAGGAGCCTACTGAGAAATGATAACAGCCTGCATTTAATTTAAACAAAGTTAACAGAGGTTATGCACTTGCATTAACCTGTAAAGCTCTTGCGTAGAAAATCAGCCAGCCCATTTAATAAACATTAACCTGAAACCTTATCCTTACTTGTGGCGACAGGTTGAACGACGAGTCTCGGCGACTGTTTGAGGAGCTCGGGAGCACAGCAGTGAAGGAGCTGGCCTTCAGAGACAGCTGGGTGTTTGTTGGAGCCAAAGGCATTGAGAACAAGAGTCCCTTTGAGCAGGTACATGCAGGATTTTATTTATTTAAACCCTCAGAAAACACATTGAGGGAGAATCCTCACATACAGTTGAGGTACAGATGTACAGTAAGAATACATGACTAAAACAAGGTGAAATGAACAATGTCAGAAGGTAAAGAAGCAGGAAGTGGCAAGACATATTAACAAATAATAAGAACAGCTAAAAGATTAAAAGCAGTAACTGTTACAATGAAAAAAATTAGCGATTTAACTTTGGAATTGTCTCAGCTGTATCCATGAGGTCATCTTAAAGTTTTTTTTTTAGGCAAACTCTAAGTATATGGGGCTCAGTAACAGAAACCAGATCTTTTGGCACCTGTAGTGTGAGCCATGTCTGGGTACAAGACCTGCCAACATTCCAAGAAAGCAGTGTTTCTATTGCTACTGATGCTGAACAGAGGCCGAGGATAAACTTCATCAGCTCCTTTGATGTGACGCTGATTTGCTTACAGATGTAGTAATGAATATATCTGTGTCATCACATAAAGTACAACTAAAATGATTCACCAGATAATTTGCTACAGTTACAATGGTGTTACGATGATAAAGGTGATTCAAAGATGTACAATAGAATAAGGAGAGGATACACTTCTCTTGTATATCACAAAATATTAATGGTAGTGTATACTGTAGATGATTAATCACAATATTAAATTGCATCATATTGAATATTCAAATTTGGCCCCGTAAATTTAGGCCATAGTGATGCCTACCAGATAACACATGTTCTTGGCTTAGCACTACAGGGGTTTGTACATCCAAAAAAAAAAAAAACTTCTATAGATGTTGGATCAAAAAGCAAAATGAACGCAAGAATCAGACAAAAGATTCCCACGCTGCTGATAGCTACCAGCAATTTTAACTGAGTAATGTTTCATTTTGACAGAGATCTTCATCAAGAATTGTCAAATCACCATCACAAGGCAGAGCAACATATAAACACAAACACATTCATCATTTTGGGCCACTTTTGTATGTTGTCATGGATGTGTCTTGGCATCCTCACACGCCTCAGTACAGAAGTAGCAGCCATTACTTGACAAAAGGCAGTAATTAAAAATTTTGCTCTCTTCTCCTCATCCTCATTACCATCTTCTCACTAATTTGATGGCTTCCACTGCACGTCATTTTCTAAATTAATCTGTAAATGCTGACATCGGTGGCCTCCATTATTACTTCCATACAACAACATGCTGTGTGTGAAGTCTTCATTATTATTCTTTTGTGTGTGCAGGACTGAGACCAGTTCACACTGGAAGCTGACATTGGCCACTTTTAAAAAATGACACGAACAGCCAAGCAAAATAATTAAATCTGGATAATAAATCAGAATTTAACACTAAAGCACGCAGTGTGAATGTAGTTTATGTCAAAAACGACTAGGAACATCAAGATTATTGTACAAGGACATATTAAATTCAGTATATCAGAATTTAAGTTGAATATATATCAAATTACAAATCCTCCAAGAAAAATCTTCTTAGAAAATAGTGATATATTACTTACCCAGAATTACTTGTCCTCCATGTAAGTATATTGACTGTCAATAGAAAGTTGGGCAGATTACAATCTCCTGAGTGTTTGTGTCTAGATGTTATTTGCTCTGCTTTGTGATGGTGATTTAACAGCGTCTGATAATGATCTCTGTTAGTTGGAAATGTTTCTCAGTTAAAATTGCTGGGAGCTATCAGTGCAACAAGGTCTTATGATTGATTCTTGCCACACGTTGCTGGCTTACCCTGCACAATTTTGCAAGTCTACCTCACAAAAAACCTTAATGTCTTGAAAAAAAGGTCAGTTTGGATTTACTTTAAACATCTTAAAGACCCGTTCTGACCATTTTCTAAACCTGACCTTAGTGTTTGAAACTGATTTTACTGCCTCCTAAGCATGTACATATTTTTTTATATTTGTCAGAGTTACATTATGGCGCATGGTTATGCAGTTTTAAAAATGGCTAGGGTTGACGCATTTATCTGCGAATGAAATAGTCAGAAATTATGACTGTTAGTCTGTTTTGAAAAACTTTCATTGCCCCTTAAACCATACACATCAATAGTGACCATGAAAAGTCAAATTGTCATATTAAATTGCTAAATCATGCTGAGTTTTTGTTCAGCACTCTGTATTCATCATCCAGCAGCGAGAAGCCGATCCCAGTCTCTTTTGTTGACTTCTGTCTGCCTGTGTTTTTTTTTTCCTACTAGCGCATGAAGAACAGTAAAAGCAGCAACAAGTATGAAGGCTGGCCCGAGTCTCTGGAGATGGACGGCTGTATTCCTTTGCGGGCACCGCTGGAAGGATGATAGCGCCTGATACTCTCTCACATACAGTACAGTAACACCTGAAGCGGCAGCAGCGGATCCAAATGACTGTTACAAAGCCAGGGAACTGCCGAATGACTGAAACCATCCAAGATCTTGGTCACAAACAACTTTTTATTTTCCCTCTCATGGCAGAGGCAAGAGCTGACTGCACCACTGGGGACTGGATGTATTTCAAATTGCTGGAACCTGTTGTAGAAGATTTGTGAATTAAGCCTTGTGAGCCACTTTTGAGCTGGAGTAATGTTTTAGCAACAAGGAACATGTTTATGTTGGGTAAGGGAAACTTGAGAGGCCAAATGTTTGATGACCAAAGTGTAACAGCGACTAGTGAATGACGAATACAGCTGGAGTAGGTCTTCCAAAGCCATTATAGGAAGAGGATATATCTCCTCTCTGCAAGTCTGCCTGTAGAGTGTCAATATTCTTGAGCAACAGGAATATGAAACATTGAATATTTGCACAACATTTGATATTCAGCAGGCAAAAGACACCTAATGGGTTTCACCTTCAGGCATTGGGAAACCTAATCCATGTCAGCATAGGATAAACATTTGAAGTACAGTTGTAGTTGAACTGTCTCACTGAGCACCAGGTCTGTGGGCAGATTTTATATTTAAATATGTTAATATATTTTCATCCTGTGATTATATATTTCAGTGATATTGTTAGCAAGTGTTAGCTGCCATTGTTTCCGTAGAACTTGATGCACTGCAGTTATTGCTTGCCACATGTTTACATTTCTTTAGTCAAACTTGGCCTTGATCGTTTTCCTATTTATTTTAATGCATTATTAGAAAACACAACAGATTCATAGAGTGGGTATTTCATAACACTGCCCATGGTTTTAATGTTGTCTCAGGCCTGCAAGCATCTTTTCAGTGAGTGCTTTGTTTAAGGATTCAACCTAAATGTGTGGTTATGTGTGTCATTTTTTAAAAAAAAAATGTTGAGTGTATCCATTGGGCAAATTGCAAGCCTAACATGTAGAAACTGCATAGAAATAAAAATACTATTTTATATGTATTGTTAGAAGTCAATTTTAGCTGCTTTGTCTGATTTATGTTTTGTCACCATGTCACCTTAAGTTTAAAGATTTTTCTACAAAGCCTTACAGTCTGTCTTTATATTGTGACAAAATGCTAATGAATAAAAATGTCCAAATATTTCCTGTGAGATTTTTTTTCTTTGGTTTGTTTGGTTTTGTGCCTCCATGCCAGTGATGGGCATTGAGGCATGAGGCATGATGTTTTTCATCAGCCCCAATCTTGTGAATGTGGTATCTCAAGAACACCTTAAGGGAACTTCTTCAAACTTTGCACAAATGTCCACTCGGACTCGAGAATGATTAGATTTTAGACGTCAAAGTCGTCGTGACCTCGTGTCCAGTTCTCGTGAACACCATGATAGATTTTCGTTACATCTGGCACCAACGTACACTTGGACTCAAGGATGAAGTGACTGGATTTTGATTGGCAAAGGTCAAGGTCACTGTGATTTCGTGTCCGTCTTATTATATAGTGAAACTAACATCTCAGGAATGCTTTGATGGAATTTCTTTTCACAAATGTCCACTTGGACTGAACCACGATCGTGAGAAGAGTCCAGATGAACGAAAGCGCTCCAAGTTCACAAATTGTTTACACAACTTCCCATGTTGTAATTACGAGTATTACAAGTTCAATTTGAAGGCTGCAAAAATCTCAAGAACATCTTGATGGAATTTTATTACATCTGGCACCAATGTCCACTTGCACTCAAGGATGAACTGATTAGATGATGACTGATTTAAACATCTCTTTGGATTGAGGGATGAACCGAGTCAGTTTTGGTGGTTGGTTTTTGGTCGCTGTGATCTCATGTCAGTCCTATTCTCATGCATGTCATATCTCTGGCACTCCTGAGGGGGATTTGGCAGAAACATCCACTTGAGACTCATGGATGGTGTTCAAAGGTCACTGTAATTCCACTAAATACGTTTTTGGCCATAACCAATAATTCATACACTGATTAAATTCCACACAAAATTCTAAAAGCTAAAATCTCACTCTCTCATCCATGCCAATATAATTTAATTTGCCAAAAACACACAAACATATACATTTTATTCCTTCGAAGTCTCCACTACATAATATCAGTGTGGACAGACATGGAGGTAACCACGAGGGTGTAGCTCTATTTTTTCATGGGTCCTGAGTGGAGTCAACTGGCGTACTTGAAGAAAACCACCAGGGGGCGACAAAAGTCCGAGTCTCACTGGGGTTATTCAGTTCATTCTGCTCAAGGCATTTGCTTCAGTAAACACACCGTATGTCACACCGTTGACAGGATGTAGAAGATTTCAGGTCTGACAGTGAATTCAGCGACGGCAGAGACTCGTGTTGCTCCTTGAATCGGTCGACTGTAACGAAATAACGACAAACACGATTAATTTCATTGTTCCACTGAAATGTGTTACGAGGCATTCAAGTGCTGTCAGAAAAAACTCGTGAATTCATGTTGTTTATGTTTTGCTCGTAAGGATTGTGGGTTTTGTCATGTCCAAAGGCAGAGGCAAAAGGAATGAAAAGAAAAACAAAATATAGTGAACCATATGTCTATATATACTACACATATAGTCATGTATACACGTACACTCCTCAGTGGTGTAAAGTTACAAAGTACATTTAATCATATATTGTACTTAAATAAATATTTGAGGTACCTGTACTTGAGTATTTTCATAGTTTACACTTCTACTGCCCTACATTTCAGTGAGAAATATTCAGAAGGGCCCTAAGTGAAGCTGCTGTTATTAACTTACACTTTTTGTTACGTAGACAAAGGACCTAGTCATTCACTTGATTTTATGACTCTGGTGATATTGTTGATGATATTGTGATTTCATACTAAGCAGAGCAAATTAACATATTTCACTAAATTTAAATGTAAAATCACTTTTAAGTCAATTCATATATTTCAAATCTAATCACCACTAGAACAGTGGCTAGTCTTCTGCATAAATACAAACAGGCTGTTGCTTTTAATGCATATGATGCCTGATATCTAAAAAACTTTGAAACACATACAAAAGAAATGTTAAGTAACATTAATAGATATTGTGGCAGTAATGTGATTAGTTCAAGGTGTGCTTTAATTTGAGATACAGTAGGTTAATATTACTTAGTTTTTCAGTGTCACAATCAACCTAACTGCTGTAATAATTGCTCCCACTGATGGGACAAATGTAACAGTCTGACTTCATGCATTAGATTTTAGATTATAGTCTTGCGTGAAAATTTATCAACTGTATTTAAAAAAATTGTTATATATGTTTCTTACATCAAAAGATGACTAGTGTTTTCTAACTAGTCTGAATTATGAAGGAAGGAAATGTGGAAAAAAAGAAGTCATAATTCTCACTCCTATTTACAGGGGCAAATTTCTTTCTTCATTAAGTATTTATATATACGGTATGTAGTAGTTTCCATTTTCTGCTACTTTATACTTCTGTAAGGTATTTAATAATGTTATGTGAGTATAAGTGAACTGAAGTTGTCATTTAATAAACAGTTTTAATAAACAGTGTATAGCCTGTATCTGCTGCACTTATCTACACTTCATAGACAAATATGCTACATTTATCTGACAGCTGTAATTACTATTCACTTTTCAGGTCATGCTTTCACATCACAGAATTTCTGTTTAAACAATATATCTTAATGTAACTTATATAAATTAGTTATAATAACTAACTTAATATTATATTTTGCATAATGAGTGTTTTTACCTTTATATTTTGAGTAAATGTTGATGCTAATACTTAAGTAGTTTTACTCGAGTAAGATTTTGAATGCCGGACCTTCACTTGTAATCTAGTAATATCCATACTTCTTCCCCAACTGCACCACACATGGATAGTAATCTCTAGATTAATATAGTCATTTATCAGCCTGATCTCTACGATAAAAGCACCACAGTCATAAAAAGTGATACAATTTCCTTTACAGGCTCGTTAATGCCTACTATAGCAAAACGGTTGATCGTTTGTCAAGGTTTAACGGCTACATCCAAAGCGTCCGAGGTGCAGTGAACGCAGCACCAAAGTCACATAACAAGGCGTTGATATAAACACATCATCAGTGCCCTCTTGTGGTGGAGTCGCTAACTGTCGGTCGTGCTCGTCCTCAGGATGATGATGAGCCCTGTGGCAAGTGAGCGCGAGCAGGCAGAGCGCCGCGCACAGCACACAGTGTGAGAACCTGCTGAAGGCCGTTGGAGTCGCGCGTTGTAAATTATGTACATAAAGCTCCTGATATTATTCGGGTACACATGAATGGCCAGCCGCACAACTTGGAGCCGTCAAACCGAGCAGCGAGTGGAGAAATCTGTAAACCAACGGCAAACATCGTCTGAATTGGAACACGTACACCAAGTGCTGCCTATCTCTCACACAGACCGACCGACCGAGGCTCGACGACTCCGCTGGGGATTTTCAACCGTCAACACCGCGGCGAGCAAACGTATAAAATAAATAGAGGAAAAACAAACAGAACCGCGGTTTTTTTCTAAAGCTTTTTGTAAATGTATTTTTTCAGTGGGTGTAAAATAATTTTCTAGGCAGAAAGCCCAGTGTAAATCTCGTGTAATAACGTTTGTAAAAAGCTAAAGGAATAATAAAAAAAAAATCCAGTGAAATATTAGTGAGTTAGCTAGCTATCTGCGCTGAGTAGCTCGTTTTTTAAAAATAAAAATATATTGCTGCTGGACCGACGAGCTACCATGATGCATTTGGGTGAGTGATGTTTGTTGTTATTTTCAATTACAATGCAAATTCTGTAGTAATTAAGGTGATAGCAAGACTGTTGTTCTCAGTGAGGCATTATTATTTTATCTATTCTGTTAAAGACTCTTAGATCCCTTAGTAGGTCTTCATTCTCTCCCATAGCTGCTTATTATGATTCTGTAATAAATTATGCTTAAGTCAAGTACAGACCTGCCAGGAGACTATAGCTGACAGGCCCACAGACACCAACTGTCCAGCCCATCATTTTAATGATTTGCCTGTGCTCACAGGGCATTAAATGCCATCAGGTTTGGGGCTTTTGATTTGTGGTTGTGTCAGTCGTCTGTGTGGTTATGATTGTACTTTGTGTCTTTCACCGTTTGCATGGCGTTTCTAAAGTCAGCTGAGCTATCAGCTAGCCAATAGCTGTACTTCATGCTGCCTGCACTTCCAGGCATCGCTGTGTGTCGTATATGCTCTAGCCTATAAATAACATACATTAATTGCATTTTGCTTCAGAGACAGTGACAGTTGCCTGACTAGTCACATCATGGGTGACTAGTCACATCATGGGTTCATTTCTCTAAGCAATATGTGTGTTACAAAATTAAAATCATCCTAAAAATCAATCACAGTGTCAGCTACACCCATATGTATCTTATGCATAAATTGCCAGGGATGTAACAATAACAAAAACTCAATATATGATAATATCATAATGAGAAAATACATGATATAATATTTATCTAGATATAAAAAAAACAAAGGAAAGAACAATTTGAAAAAATGTCCTTTATGAAATAATAAACCTGATGTGTGAAGCATTTTTTCACAGTATAGAATTAGTTTTTTCTTTTAACTTAAAGTGCTCATGCTTTCCCTCTTTAATATGTCATGAATAATGTACAGCGAGGGGGTCATTATAGCAAAATAAACCCCTACCAGGTAATGCAGGACCCCAATATGAAAAGGAAGGGTTTTGAATCACCCTGAGAGGGCTTATTTTGCAATAATAAACGCAATCAAAAATGTCTCACTACTGTATCGGACTGTGACAATTTCAACCATATTACGTGGCTATTTACTTAAAAAATAAATAATTTTACACACAATATTAATTTAAAAATGATTTTATTAAGTTAAAAGCAATTTTATTGCTCCTCCAGAGTCTGTGATTAGACCTGTGTCTTTAGCAACAGTTTGCTATTTGGAAATAATCTTAGAATGTCATAATTGAATTATAGATACATAATTCAAGTCAATTCATGCCAATACTTGCTTAGGTCATGGCTGGCTACTCTTACTTTATTTTATTACAAATTTATTTATTAAAAATATATTTAAAAATAGAAATTATTACATGGCTTTATTAAATACTTGATTCTGATTGGTCGATTACAGCTGGTCTGTTATTTCTGGATAGCCGACTGTTGCTATGAATAACGGGTCGTTGCTATGGAGAACAGACTGTTGGATGCAGTTCTGATAATAGATTCAGGAATAGCAATAAAATTTTAAAATCAATAAAATTATTTCTAAATGAATATTTTGTATCAAATTATTGATTTAATAAGCAGGATAATATACAGTGAGTGGGTTATTATTGCACCAACCTGTCAGGGTTTATTTCGTTATAATGACCTGCTCACTGTACATTATCCCTTACACAAATAACAATGTAGTATCATGATAGATGTCACCACAGTCTGGTATGGTATCAAGACATTTTCTATTGCCATATCGCAATATTTGACATATTATTACATTTCAATAAATTATATTTAACATCAATCATACCCTCTTCCGCTCCTGTATATTTATGTTATCAGCACATTGCATCTCATAGTCTCACTGTGAAAAACAGTGGTGTACTCAAAACATTAGAGAGGATGCTTCCTCTCCTAAAAAAGGCTGACAGCTGCTAAACTACTGAAATCAACACTTTGCTGCGGATCCCTGAGCACTCCATCAAGTTCAGAGGCCATTTAGAGCAGTAAAATGAGCTCAGTCTTTGATATGAGCTGCAGGAGTAGTAATCTACTTTAGTAGCATGTAATCCTGATTCATCATTGGCTGATTAAGGAGCCTTTCTCTCACCTGGATTAGAGGAATGCTTTGGTATGGGCTGGTTGTGTTTGCTGAGGGGAATGAAAGAGAACAAAAAGGGGGGTTAGATAACACATATTCTGTCTGTCTCTCTGTCTTTCTCTCAGTCAGTGAACAGTACTGTGTGTGTGCTACCTACACTCCACTCTCCCATGCTTGACCTGGATTGGACAAAAGTCCTTGTTGTGTTTTCAGCCTTGAGTTTCTCTAATGGGATGAGAACAATCATTGTGTGTTTGATTCTAGTGGCCAGCATTTGATATTTTTCATCAGATTTCAAAACACAGCAGAGACAGAAGATGCACAGGGAAAGCAAACATGTGCTGAACCAACTCGTGCAGTCATTGATTGAGTAGGAGGAGTAATTAGAGCAGTTTCATACACTGCTCTTAAATTACTCTGCTGGATTTAGATGAATGATAGCTTTTTTTTCTCAGAGTGATTTTTAAGGGCTGCTCATTAATAAAATATCTTGTGAGTTCAGTAGTGGATGAATCGAGGATGTCCCTTTGGGCTTTGGGAAACAGTGATATTTTCAACATTTATGGACCAAACAACTAATTGCTTAAGCAAGAAAATGGTCAACAGATTAATTAATAATGAAAATAATCATCAGCTGCAGCCCTTTTGATTTTGCACTGACAAAACAAGAAATTCAAAGACATCACCTTAGACTTTGAGAAACTGGGATGGACATTTTTCACTGTTTTCTGACACTTTGTAGACGTTGCAGCCATAGATTAAACATGACAGTTCATTTGAGTCTTTATTATTATTTGATAACTGTTAATAAAGAAAACAGTTTGTAAAAGTAAAAATTGACATTGGGCAAATAGATTTCTGACCCACTTGTCGGACCAGGCATGTGGGAAAAAAAAAACATTAAATTTGCACACTGTGTACAAAGCATAATGTTTGTCTTGCGGGTTTTAATTAGTTGTAATTGTCCCACACAATCACAGTTTGAACCTGCCACCTCCTGTTTTTCAAGGCGACAGCACTGCACAGATGAAGTCAGCTCTTTGAATATTTACACCTGCCACTTAAAGTGATGTATCCTGGTGTGACTTTATGACAGCAGTCTGGCCTGTTCGACACAAACATGGCCTTACTGAACAAACTGGGCCTTTGTTTTTACCTGCCTCTGCGGTCAACAGCTGAGCTGCAGAGTTCAGATCTGTGATCTCCACAATAGTTGCTGCTTGACATGGAGCCCATTTGAATTTTGGCCAGCAGCTCTCAGACCTTGTGCTCCCTCTGCCCCGTCTCCCCACATCACTCAGCCTCCATCTCCCCTTTAAATCTCTGTGGGACTAATGCTGAACTGGAAAAAGACTGGTTCGATCTAAGTGTTGCATTAATTATGTGTGGAAGAGTTGTCGTTACAGGAAGGCACTGGATTGAATTTGGATTTGATCTGTAGGACTGAGGGGTATTCATTCATTTACTCAATCAGCTAAATTCAACACATTTTTTCATATTTCTCTCAACTTGTAATCTCAAGCCAAGTATATCTGCTGAACCCTTGCACTCCTCCCTGACTCCCTGCCTGGTATAACAAAGCTCACTCAGTCTAATGGTCAACAAAGGGATAATATGCAAACTATTGTAGCTGGCAATTGATGAAGGGACATTGTTAAAATTATCCATCAAATGCATGCTTGCTGATAATACACTTGTGCTCTCGTAATCCTACACCTGAATGACACCCGACAATACACCGGCACTTACTGATGAGACTTGCAATCAGTTAAGCTACATTTCCAACACAGAAACCAGGGTTTAAATTAAAAGTCCAGTGTATAAAATTTACAGGGATCTATTTGCAGAACCAAACACTTGTTCCAGGTGGGGCCTATTGTGTTTGTGAGTTTTGCATGTTCTACTACATGCTGTTGTTTGCAGTCTGCAAGTTTACTGCAAGATGCACCTTCGATTTTGAGCTCCAGGGACATTATTTCACCCCACAATAAGTACAGTAACTTTGGGGATGGGGCTTGAAGCACTAAAGGCAATGTTTCATTTCAGCCACCATTTTTTAAAAATCTACAGCATCAAACCAGTTTGGTTTTTGTTCATTGTGCTTTGACACATACACATGAGTCACAGAAGAAAGTGTTGCCACTTTATATGGCCTTGTTGTTATGTGTATAGTCTCATACAAAAATGATGTTTGAAATCAGACGTTGCTTTTTCATATGTTAGCAGACTTATTTGCCTAATCTTCACGGGTCTTAGGCCACAGTGGATACTCACACCAGAGTAGGCTGAAGGAACCTTTTAGTTTCTTGAAAAGTAGGTCCAGGAGCTAGAGGTTCTAGGTACTTTGGATAGAAATGCAGCTTAGCAATTTTTAATGCAGTCCATTAATTTAAAACCTTTGTATTGCTTACCAACTAATGGCCCAAAACCTATGCAATATTATTTATTATAACTATCACATAAGACAGAAAGTAGGAAATCCTTACAATTGAGAAGCTATAATTACGGAATATTTGGGCTTTTTGCTTGTAAATAATGACAAAATAGTTTATTAATTTAATGTTGAATGCCCAATTGATTAATCATTTGAGCTACACGAGCTCAAGTTAAGCTCCAGCTCTAGCTTAACTTTCCCTGGTTAATTACAAATAACTAATGTTGAAGTGATAATATAGGCTAACTGATCTACCTGTCTTGCAAAATAGTCCTTGATGCTGCTCCCACTCAGCCCTCTGCACCCAGTCTTGCTGTGACACTGGACATACCATCGGAAACTATTCCTATGCTAATGTAATCACCTCATGTTTTCAACCTTTTCCAAGCACTAAAAGCATTCCTCCTCTTCCTTTCCTCCTCCTTTTCCTCCCTTTCCTCCTCTCCTCTCCTCTCCTCTCCTCTCCTCTCCTCTCCTCTCCTCTCCTCTCCTCTCCTCTCCTCTCCCTCCTCTCCTCTCCTCTCCTCTCCTCTCCTCTCCTCTCCTCTCCTCTCCTCTCCTCTCCTCTCCTCTCCTCTATGTGCACAACTGTAGCTGTAGCTTTTGTCCAGGCAAAAATTTAGCTATAGTCACTGCTTTCATTCACACAAACATTGGCACATATTTTATCAGGCAAAATCCCCCCCAGCCCCCTTTTTGTCTGTGCCACCCCCCTCTCTTTATCTCCCTCTTGTTCTCTTTCACACACACATTTTTCCCACCCCTTCTACTAGCCGGCCCCCCTCGCTCCATCTCTTCTTCCCTCTCTGTCTCTCTCTGTTTGAAACTCTGCTGTCCGCCTGCTCCCACCAACTACAATCCCTTCCTGTCCCCCTCGCCACTTTTTATTCACTCTTTTCATCTACATGTCCCCCTCAATTGCAAAAACGGCGCTGTCTGTGCGCGCTCACACACAGAGTCCCCTGGCTTGTCCTTTGTCTGCCTGCCTAATTTTCTAGCGGCAGTTTGGTTCCAGGGGATTAATGTGTGTATCCCTATGAAGTACGGGTTGAAAAAAAGTGCAATGGGCAGATAGGGTTGCAATGTATTTGTTGTGTTTAAAATTATAGATTGTGTAGGAGATGTAAGACTAAGCTCACTTGCCTGAGTTAGGTAAAATGGCATATTGGGCAAGTAAATCTGGCAACTCACTTACCCGAAAAAGTGGGAAAAAGGTAGAGATGCATGGATCCGTGTTTTTTCAATTCTAATGTGATTCTGATATCTAAACGTTTTTTTTCTTAATAATTATTTGTTGTAATAATGATGATGATGATGATGATGATAATAATAATAATAATAATAATAATCATAATCATAATCATAATAATAATAATAATAATAATAATAATAATAATAATAATGATAATAACAACAACAATAATAATAATAATAATAATGATAATGATAATAATAATATTAATAATAATGTTGTTGTTATTAGCAGCAGTAGTAGTAACATTACATGAGGCTTAACTTGAGTGTCAGTCTGGAAAACTTGTGTAGTTTGTGCAATGTAACTTGTGTAATGGCATTCTTCAATGATGCAGAGCTGCAGGACTGGAGCTTGAGACTTTGATATGTGCAGATGATAGGCTGAGAGATGGCCCTCATTTGCATCATTTCATGATACAGTGCTGGAAGTTTGTTCCAAAATGCAAATGTTACCTTTTATAAGTGTTTGTTCAGAAAATTGTAATGTATACAATGCATTCCTTTTACCTTTGAGGGTAGATGTCAGATTTGAGAATGATGTCACACTTCTGTTAACCATGTTTCAGCACAACAAGTTGGAAAAATCTTTCTTGAGTTTCATAACAACATAGTCTGCTATATTTTGCACATACAAATACTGAAGCAAGATGTTCACAGACAGTATTTGTGCAGCCATGTTGAAATTCAGGGTTGGTTCTCCACTCCAGTTAAAATTTCCAAATTGGAACTTGGAAATTCCAACTTCAAGGTGAAAATGGAATGCACCATAATTGTGATTTGGGATCCTTTTTCCTTTTATTACATGCAAACGAAGAATAGTGGTGCTTGTCAGCACTTGTGCTAGTCAGATGCCCAGTGAAAGCCTTATGTCAATATCGGGCCTCAATACAAATATTGGATTGGTTCCATCACTTACAAAAAACAATTAAACTATTAAACTATTTTGATAATTGATTAATCAATAAAATTAATAAAAGTAATTTTTCAAGCAAAACGACAGACAATGCTATTTTCAGTATCAAAAAGAGTTAGCCTGCTTGTCTTTGTTTATTATCATAGTGAACAGAATATCTTTGGATTTTAGACCGACAAAACAAGACATTTAAAGGCATCACCTCGGGACGGACATTTTTTACTATTTTATGACATTTTATGGACATTGCAGCCTTAGATTAAACATGAACATTTACTTTAGTCTTTGCTGTTATTTGATAACCACTAATGAATGAAACAATTTGTACAGAGTCATGTAAAGATGGACTTCAAGCACATACATTTCTGACCCACTAGAATGACTGAACAAGTGAAGAAAAAAACACATTTAGCCCTAGTTTTTGCAACAGAGTAGTAATGTAAGTCATTTTTCTCAAACGTTTGAGCATAGATACCAAAAAAGTTCTAGCAATAACAAACCCTTCAGCGGGTTTTAAGAATAGAATAGAAATCACATCTTAGGCAGTCATGAAGCAAAGGTGTCACAATGATTTTCGCTGCACATTTCAGAAATGATTAGGCAGCTGCAGGTGTTCTCCCCATGCAGGAGCCTCACAGAAGCCTGGAGGGCAGGCAGAGTGCAGCACGTCAGATGTTCGGTTCTCATGTACTCTGCTGATAGAAAAGTGAACAGACAATGATTCTGACATGTGAACGCTGCAAACTCGAGCAGTTTTGCTGTTGAAGAGAGATGTCACCACTTCAGCTGCGACTTTGATTTTGTTATCTTCAACTTTTGGTTTACCACTTTTGCCCACATGGGCAGTTGCTTGGTCATTTGGCTGGTGTCAGGAAATTCCTTTCAGCATTCTTTCATTGAAAGGGGACATGCGGTTTGGGTGTGAGAGAGGGTTTGCTTTTGATGTGTGTGTGCGTGTGTGTTTTTGTCTGTGTATAAAAGATAGAATGAATGTGAAAGGGACAGAGAGAGACAGAAAGAGTGAAACACCAAGTTTGTTCTAGCCTGCTGGTGTATGTCTTATATCTGTATCTGTGTGTGTGTGTGTGTGTTTGGAAGGGGAGACTGGGCGGGTGTGAGAGACAGTGATGGGGTTGAACGTGTTTGATGTACTGTGATAACTCTGTCCGGTATGTGGCTTTCATGGGAACTCCTTGCCCTGGGGACATGGACGAATAAGCTCCTGTTTAAAGGGCAACTTCCATCTCTTTATCGCCTGTTGTTTTTCCCCCCTGTATGTCCCCCACATCCTGTTAGCCTTTACCTTTTTAGTCTCACTGTACACTACAGTATGTAGTACGCTATGCACTAATTCAAGTCATTAGTTATGGTCACAGTGTATGAAGTCATTTGCTCTCTATTATTCAGATTTATTGCTGAAATTAAGAATTGATAGAAAATTAAGAGATTTGTACAATCCCTGGCCGCTTCATTAGGTACACTTCAATCCAATGTAACAGGTCTGCCATAAATTCCACATTTTCAAAGCTTATGATTTTCAAGTTTTTGTTGACATTGTCAAAAAGGTCTTAATTCTGCTTTATGTTTTCTATTGAGGTCTTATTGGGTGGTGGTATGGGACCTGAATAAAATCTTCAAGTGTCTGGTGTGCACCAGAAACTTTTTTTGATTTTTAGGGTGGGTAAAGCAAGTACCCAGAAAGAGAGTTAAGCTGTGTGCACATTTATGCATGAGGCACAGCAGTACAACTTCTTTCATTATTTAATTCCATTTTCTTTGGAGGGTTTCTTCTGTCCTCTCAAGTTTATAACTATAGTTGTTAGTTTTGCTGCTTAAATATAAACAATATTTGCTGCAGTGACATTGCTGCACACAGGGAGACATTTACAATGACTGAAAGCAGCTTCTCTAACCATTAAAAACACATATACATAAATATAGCACACAATAAAGAAATCACCTGGAAAACATATATAGTATATAGTATATAGTATATAATATTCTGCCCCATCATGTATGTAAATGGGGTGGCCAAGATCACATTATATTGTACAAGGGTACCTAATAAAGTGGCATAATTGTAATTCCTGGGTAATTGGTCAATTAAAAAGAATATTAAAAATGACTATCTGTAGGTGTGAGGTAGCTATCACTGAAATATCTGAGGTTTTACAGTACCAACCCTAATTGCAGATGTGGCAATATTGGATTTACAGGATTTTATATACCAACAATGAAGTTCCTTGATTTGTCAGTGGAGTAGTCCACTGGATTAGCCAAAAACAGACACTCCCGTTTGGTTATTTTATTTAGAAATCGTTTCTCATTCAGATTTCCAGAAAATTGTGTCAGCAATGTCATAATTAGTTTTGTTGCATTTTAGAATTAAATGTGGTGGGAGTCTACAAGCTTATAGCAGTTTGTCTCTTAGAGCATGTGTTTATGTCTTGGGAATGTTGCTGAACTGGAATTCTTTCATGTTCTTCAGTCGCCTCTTAGCAGTTGGTCTAATATCAGTCTATTGTGTTCTTAATTTAACTGACAGCTACTAGCATAGCCTGTCAGACTTGTCTGCTTTGAGCTTGGAGAGACAACAGGCTTGATGTAAGTGTTAATGACCACGTTATAAAAGAGATAATAGCTGCAGTGAGCCACTAGACAAGCCCCCCAGTGGTCACGGTGGGCTTTGCTCATTAAAACTGAAGAAAAAGTCTAGACTAACTGCTGTGACTTGACTGAGCCCGTCTGTCAGTACAGATTTTCAGGGGCCAGGATAGGCTGTACATGTGTGGTCCTCGTGGACAGCTTCATATCGAATAGTGCTGTAACCCTAGACAGGGGTGCATACAGTGGCTTGTCAAAGTCCCACGTGTTCAGTTGTAAAGTAATATGTGTTGAGTTGCAAAGTGAGTTAATACCCTTACCTGCACTGCTCTTTTTACTTTCGTTTACTTCACCATTCCACTCCTGGGATGACCACATTCCTTCAGTGCAGCTTTTGTTGATCATATGCATTAGCAAGCTCTCTTCCTGTATGCTAAATTACAAATAGTGACTTAAAGATTTATTGGTAGCCCAACCCTGCCTCTTTGATACTAGCTTCAGAGAAACTTCAGGGTGCTAGTGTCTTAAAAGGATAGTTCAGAGTTTGTAAGCGATACTTATCCATAGTCAGTATATTATCTGTGTTACCCACAGTAGATGGTGATGGGTACTTCCCAGTTTGGGGAAGCAGCAGGAGCTCTGGTGTAGGAAGGTAAGCAATGAACTGCTCTGAACAGGATCAATGGCAAAACATATTTTAGCCATGTCAAAAAAGTAAGGGTGGCAAGCAATTGGGAAGCATAAAATAATAATGATCAAAACATAACATTTAATGCAAACAGCTGGTAAAATTAAAAAAAGACAATGTAAATTGATTAATTGCTGTGGGTATAAAGAAATTTGCAATTGTGTTTGTTGTAACAATTTAGATGTGCTGATAAAGGCTATATGAACCTGTGCTTAGCTTCCGTGCTGATCCTCTCCGCTTCTCCAAACTGGGGGCGCGTCCACTGATCAATAAATACCTCATACACCCCCACTTCAAATAATCCAAACTGTCCCTTTAATGAAACAGCTCTGCTCCAGCCACCGAGAGATTGTTGGCTGTCAGAAGGCAGAGGAGATATAATACCCAGGGAGGCACAGATGGGGAATGATAGAGGAGAAGTGAAGATAAAGATGTCATGAGAAAGATGCCCAGTAGTGTACACACACTTGCACACACATACACAGAATCCCAAACAGTGAATGAGTTTACAGCACTGCAGGGATATTGCCATGTCAGAGGAAACCTGCTGTGTTCAGTTTCAACTTCTGCTGGTGGAGGATAGCAGTGAGGGCCACTTTATCACCCTGCCTGAATGGTTGACTGGGTATACACTGAGTAATACTGTCGGTTGATGATAATCATAATCAGAGTTGTGTATATTTATGAGCCCTTTGTTGCAGATGTGTGGTAGTCACTCCAGCATACTTCCACAATCTCTCTGTGTATGAATTATTCACACTCAACCGGCCCATAGTTCATCATCCATATTTAATGGTTGGGATCGCATACTCCTAACTGCAGCTTTCTGTTGACTAATGGAGCCGTTGAACACAACTTAAGTCACAAGACGCTGATAAACATGCACTTGATGATTGATGAAGCCATGTGTAATTCTTGACCAGTCTCACTGAATATTGTTTGAGGACTATGTGGTTTTAAGTGTCAGAGTTTAGCCCATAACAAAGATGAAGCTCTTGTTTGGCAGATTAAGAAGATTAAACAGTTCCTCTTCTTTATGGGTTTTGGGATATTCTCACCATATAAGGCTACAAGTTGGGCTGCCAGGGTTTGAATTAACATTGTCCAATTAATAACCTCAGGTCACTTTGGCAAGCGGCTGTGGAAAAAGACCATTTATAGATATTTCTACTTTCTGAGGTTTTACCCTGTATCTGATCACTGGAAACATTGTGCCAATTATGGAGATCTTCTAAATCTACTCAACTTAGTTTTCCTTTAATGTTTGTTGTAGGCAATCAACACTTTACATTCTCAAGGGAAATAGAAGTCTCCTAGCAAGAATTTGAATTAGTTGACCTTAGCTCCTTAGAGCTCCTGAATCAGTCACAACTCTTCTTTGTGAAATGTTTCAGTATTTCATATCCAATCCTGTCCAGTTTACACATACTATTATAGTGACTGCAGATTATCTGTCATTTTGAGATAATCAGCTGATGTCTGTATTCACGAGGCAGACAAACAAACAACAAAATAAAAAAGCCTGCAGACACATTTACAGGCTGCCTTATCAGTGTGACTGCTGTTGAACCCTGTAAGGTTTGAGAAGGTGGTGAAAAAGTTAGCCCTGTACAATCTAAATCAACATGTTAAGGTTGTCAAAAGTATCAATACTTTAATACTTTTCAAAACCACATTGCTTAAAACAATACAATACTAACAGTAGACAGTATGGGAAGTACTGAAGCTATAAAACAAATTATCTAAGTGCTCATTCAAGACCTCAATTCACTTCAATATTTATTTTCCTGCTTGAAATGTGGCTTGCAACAAACCCAGGAAATGTTCAGTGTTTCTCTTTTTGTTGTGGTACTGTAAGACGTATCGAGAATTGTTTTTTTTTTTTATATACTAGTATTGAATTTAAGTTTAAAATTCCAGTATCATGTAAACTTTGACAGTCCCTTTCCTGCTGCTGCCTTGCCTGATGCTTCTTTGATGTTGGTCAATTTTGTCCCACTAAAGTATAGAGGACCCTCTGACTTTCCAATTTAGATATGTCTCATTAAATACAAACAGTACGCCACTTCCATTCTTCTTAAGAAAGTTAAATATGGTAACAATATGACAATAATTCTCTCCCCTGACTGTATGAATATTAATGCACTGTTTTGTTTTTGTCTTGCAGGGTTTACTTGAAGATATTCACGCAACAGTTTGATAGAAAAACACCGCAGCTTTCCCAACAGGCTTGGAAAAACTCCTGGTTCAGTGTGTGTTTGTAAGAGCTAGGAGACGTGTGGTTTACTTTGATTCATACTGCGCCTAAGTGGGTCCTAAAGTGAAAATGTAGGAAATGGTGAGGAGAAAAGTGAGGACAGAAACTCTTCTCCAGCAGCTGTGTTGTCACCCTCCTCTGCTACTACAAAGCATCTAATAGAAGGAGAGAGGAGCACAAGAAGGGGGAGGAAAAGTGGGAGAGGGTTTGATCAAGGACGGCCTTCAGTCACCTGCCACTCTGGAACAACAGCTTGACAGAATAGAAGGAGTGAGTGGGTGACCACAGAAAGGGAGAGAGACGGGGACTGACGGAGGAGCTAAGGTTTGGAGGAGGAGGAGGCGGAGGTCTAGGAGGAGTGGGACAGGCCATTCCCCATGGCTACTGACCCAGGAGAGCCCACAGGCACCGAGGACTCCTCGGAGAAACCTGATGGACAGAGGGAGGAGGACACCGAGCGGGAGGGCAGGGCAGACCCACAGAGGGAGAGGACACACAGCGCCCCCTCGGACTTCCCCTCCTCCCATACTCCAGAGAGGAAAGCAGCAGGAGGAGAGGACGGAGGAATCCGAGGAGGAGGAGGAGGGGGGGAAACCAGCCAGGCGGGTGAGGAGAAGACAGTCAGGCCAATTTCATTCTCCACACCCTCCTTACCAGTCGACACTGGCCAGAAACGACTGAGGAGGGAGAAGCGCTTCTTCAGGAAGAGTGTGGAGATTTGTGAGGAGGACGATGAGGTGGAGGTGCCCCCAGAGGCGCCCCACAGTGCCCCCCACCTGGAGCTGCGCTCCTCAGACTCAGTCTTCACCAGCAGTGCCCAGCAGCAAGGGGTTGCTTCATCATGTGCTGCCCTGGGTCATGACCCATCCTGCCCCAGCTCCAGCCAGGAGCCTGGCAAGGATGCTCCTTCCTCCACAACACACCAGAGGGGGAAGGAGAGGGACCGTGAGCAGGAGGAGGAGGCAGAGATGAAGGCTGTGGCCACCTCTCCTGGAGGCAGGTTCCTCAAGTTTGACATTGAACTGGGCAGAGGAGCCTTCAAGACTGTGTATAAAGGTCTGGACACAGAGACGTGGGTGGAGGTGGCTTGGTGTGAACTCCAGGTAAGACCAGCTGTTCTCTTTTCTTTTCACACCACAATGCCAAATATTTACCCATGGTTTATTAATTCTGAATCACCTGGCCCATTTAGCTGCAAGATTTAAAAAAAAAAAAAACACAAAACAAACAAAAACAAAATAAGCAATGCACCTGAAAAATCCAGAATGGGCACACAACTCTGAGAGGAAAATGGAAATCCTTTATAATTAATTAGTGTGCTTTGGAGAGCTTTAAGTCTGATGTTGTTCTTTTGAAGTGAATTGTATTAGATGTGTCCCAGGAGCTCTGCCTCCTGAAATCTGGAAATCTCAGCACGTTGTCTGCTTGCTATTCATACTGTTAGACCGCAGTTCAGTGGAGACAGGGGTGAAAAGGAGGAGCATCACTTGTAGTTGAGTGACAGCACAAAGTGAAAGTGGAGGATTTGCCTTTTCTAGGACTGCTATGAATAATAGAATCGTGGGCTGTCAGTGCTGTTTCTTATTGTGATAGGGGATCCCATTAGAAACAGCATGTTCTGCATTAGCCTGGATTATTTTAATTCATTCATGGCACTTCAAGAGATAGTTCAGATTATTTGAAATGGGGTTGTATGAGGTACTTTTTGATAGTCAGTGTCTTACCTACAGAAGATGGAGGCCGACACGCCACCAGGTTGGAGAGGGGCACATATGTCAAGTAATGTACAGCTGTGGACAGGGTCAGCAGAAAAATGTATTTCAGCCACTTAAAAAAGGCCAATCTGAAAACATCAATATCAGTTTAAATGTATGCTGTATTTAGAATATTTTCACCACTTTGCCTTGTGGTCAGACAGCCTTTTATGGGAATCTGCTGTGCATATAAGCTTAACATTACTTCCTCTTGCTCAACCAGGCTCCATTGTTGAAATCAGCAATATTACCATGTAGAATATGGGAGTTGCTGGTCTAGATTGGTTAGATTGTTTGTGTTATTGTGTGACTTCATTGAATCTGAAGTAACCTTTTACAATACCAAAGTCACACAATGACACAAGCAAACCTAGCGACAGCAGGCAGCGGCAGACCAGCAACTCTTGTGTTCTGCAAGGTAAAATTAGTTATTTTGACAATGAAGTTTGGTTGGTTTGATAGAGCGATATTTGGCTCATATAATGGAGGTTTCCCACCAGAAAAGGTTGCCTGATGGCAAAGTAAAGCTGCGAAAATATTCTTAATATAATGTACACATAAACTAATGTTGAATTTTTAGATGGGCCTTGGCTAAAGTATGTTTCCTGCTGACCCTGTCCATAGCAGTACATTGTTTAGCTTTCACACTGATACTCCTCTGTGCTCCTCCAATCTCGTGACAGCCATCATCTGTAGGTAAGTGACTAACACTGACTATTAATAAATTCCCCATACATCCCCAACTACAAATAAACTATCCCTTTGCTTTTAGTGATTGTATTGTATTGTGTTTTAGATGTAGTGCTTTAAATCAGGCAAGGGACTCTTAACGGCTCTTGAGAAGAAACATCTTGAAAAGTCTATAAGTATGTGGTCATTCTGCTTTGTTACTTAATGTAATTTGCTTTTAACTTAACTAATCAAGCAGTCCATATGCATCCCAGTGAGAATTATCAATAATCATGTTCCTTTTATAAAGTATATGGTCAGCATTTTGTTGCTAGTTAGGCTAGTTTCAACATGCGCCCGGGTCTAGCCAAAGCTGCAATACATATCACAGGCTACTTCTCTCCTTGTCTATTGTGTAATGTAATGAGCTATGAAATGGAAATAGTCACGTGAAAGGGAAGCTCTGAATGGGATGCATTTTGTGAGCACAGAGCAAATAGGAACCCATGTAACAACAGCAAACAGTATTCTAAGAAACTCTTTGTCATGCATTGACATTGCAGTGGGAGGAAAATAATGAAATTTCATAAATGTCTAACACCAGAGCTCTGTCAAAGTCTTTACATACTGTAGATGGTCAGCTTTATAATGCTAAGAAGTAATGGGAAACATTGTTACATGGTGTGAATTCAACATGTGGTGGGAGACAGACTTGTGGAGGAGAGAAGAAATGTATCCCTCTGATTCTTGGCCCTACAATAGAGAGCAGTGTTATGGTAAGATCTGATTTGACTGCTGGCTTTGTGTGAGAAAAGTCAGTCATGTGTTTGGTTTGGAGCTAATTCCAAAACAAGAGCCTTGACTAATCCTTGAGATCAGGCTCTGTCTGTTGGACTAACAAGCAACAGGCATGCCCCCATCACCTTTTCTGGTTTTATTCTAACACCTAGTGAATCAGTTTCACATCGGCAGGTGGGCTCTGCTGCTTGGTATAATCATGCTGCCACAGTCCTGTTCTTCTTAAATACTTGATGTGGTCTTTTTTCAAGAAAGGTAGCCTGTTTCAAATTGAATATTAGTGTTAAGTTAATTAAGTTGAAATACTGGCTTCTTCGTCTGTTTTTGTTTCCCATTTCACATTAATTAGAAGTATAATTAATGCAGAATGTTTGCTGAATGAGTTTGTGTCTGTTTATGAATCGTGAGAAATCATTAATAATCTTTTAGATTTAAATTGAGCAATATGTTAATATTGAGTCTGGCAGGCAGTGAGACAACAGCCAATTGGTGGTTATGAACAGCTGATCAACTCACATTGTAGGACTGTCATTGTCAATTGGTCTTACATATTGCTCCTTTAATACATTTTGTCAGCAGACAGCACTCCAGCCAAAGCACCACACTGTATTTTGGCGTGGCTTAGGAGTGTGAGAAAATCCGAGCTGGGAAAGCATTTTTTGAAAATGAAAAGACAGTAGGCTTAAGCTGATTTGCTCACCCATATTGAATCTGTGATATCCAATTTTGTCTCCACAGATGCATGGGGTCAAAGTAAGTCTCATGGGGAAAAAAGTAGCTTTTAGTGCTTATTTCTCTAGAATTACAAGGACGTTACCGGCAAGATCAGTCAGAAAGTACTGATTAAAAACACGTGATTAATATTTTACAGTCTAATTAGATATTATGTAGTTTGTGATGAGAATTATATATAGACAGATAGGAAGACACCCTTTTAGAGAAAAAACAGCGAAATTCTGACACACAGAGCAACAGCAAAGAGAAGGGGAAAAGGCAGAGTATGAGAAAGAAGTGAGAGACACAGTAGGTGATGGTGAGTCGGGGAGAGAGAGGGAGACAGAGGGGTAGACGATGAGCCAAACAGAGGATTACCATGGCATCCCTCCCAGAGAGCAGTCATGTCGCTAACGTTAACTTACCACATGCAGGTAGACACATGCACATATATACACACACACACAGATAGTACACAGTGGCCTAGTCACACGCCTATGGATGGATCCAGTGCCACATTCAGTGCAACATTCTAGTCACTCAGGTCACATGATCTGTCCTATTTGCTCCACCTGACCAAAGCCTATACACAGTTTCAGTGCAAAGTGGCATTAAACTGGATTATAGAAATCAGAATAATAATGATTAGATGTGATCAGCTTTCTGTGTTAATAATCATAGCATTAATGTGTCCTACTTAGAGTTTGACAGAGTGCTGTCAAAGAAGAAAAGTAAATCTTGGGTGTGTTGGTAATGGAGGCTAACTTTAATGGACCGCAGAGGAGATACACTATGTTTGGCTGAGCTAGAAAGCCACAAAAAAGTCCACAGGCTGAGATAAATGCAAAGCTAGTCTATTTAATAAAGACATCAGTGTTCCAACTAAAGGTGCTTACAGTGCAAAAGGTGAGGTGAATAAAAACAGCAGCAAATATTTCAGTCCTTGACTATCTGTTTTTTAACAGAATGAGCTTGCTGACAAATTATGATTGAAAAATATTCCTGTAATTATTTCTCAGACAAAAAACACAACATGTCTGAGGTAGGGTGTAGCTGCAAAACACAAACAATGCAATGAATGTATATTTGAAAAAAAAAAAAAAAAAATATATATATATATATATATATATTTTTTTTTATATTTTAAAACTACAACATATATTTTCTCTTATCATTAACAAATTTAAGAGAATCCCTCAATCCCTGAGGTAGAGTAACCTGCATAACAACCCATATGTCCTCTTCTTAAAAGTGCAAGTGAAAGCACAAGAGCGTGCAATATATCATCGTCATCTCCTCCTCCCATCCTCACTCCTCCATCCTGCTAACACTATTGTGGGTGTAGGAAACAGAATTTGAAAGTATTTCTGAAGTTTGAAGTACGCAAAATTAAGCACAGTGTATCCAACTAGCTCTGTCAGAAGCGCACATACCTTTTTCTCTCCGGGTCAGGCCGGTCTCATGCAGTCTTGTGCGCTCTGCTCTTTAACAATGGTATTGCAAATCATTTTTCATCTCAACCGATTTGAGTCGTGACACATTTGTATTGATTTTTAACTGTCTCACGATGCATTGTTACATCCCTACTACAAGCCAAATTTCACGACAGTAAATACTGAGCAGAAGTGAGATCTTGAGTGATTACTGAGATCATAGTTTTTATAGTTTCTCTATTTTCAGTACTATCCTATTTTAGTATTGTGTTGTTTTCAAACATATTGTTTTGAAAAAGTGCCGATAAAAAATCCATACTTTTGACAGTCTTGTTCCTGCTGGTCTTTGATGCAAAGATTGGCAATCTTCTGTAGCACAGTACAATGTGGATGTAGCTAAATTTAAAGACCAGTAAGATTTAGTGGCATCTAGCAGTGAGGCTGTAGATGGCAACAAAAAAAAGTGAAATGCCCTCTCTAGAGCCAGTGTTGTGTTTGTCTGTTCTGAGGTAATGTAGAAACATGCAAGCACAACATGGCAGCTTCCATAGAAGAGGAACCCTGCTCTCTGTAGATTTAACGGGTCAGGAAGGAGTAAGAAATTGCTTTTTAAATGCATCACAATTCTCTTTTAAAAGATGCAGAAAAGTCAGTAATCAGAGGTGTAAAACATGATTTTTCTGTAACAATTTTGTAAGACATATGTCATAGTTACTTTCTAAACTAGGCCACTTCTTGACTTTTAGTGAGGGAGCATGAACAACTGCTGATACGATTGGACTGGGACCGACTGATTAAAAGCATTTTGGCTTCAGTGAAGTTGAAGTTGGACAAGAGCTATACTGTGTACAAGTTGTGTCTAACTAAACTAATTTCAGATCAAATACGATACAAATACGCTTTGTTTTAAAAGCAGCAAGTAGTCACACAGTAAGAAAAAAAATCAGAAAACAAAAATTTTGATGCATTAAGATGCATTAATTGTATTCTAATCACATTGTATCCCTCTGAATCGGAATTGAATCGAACTGTGAGTTGCCAAGATATTTCCCAAATAAAGGGCTCATTCTAAGGTAAAAAAAAAACAACAACAAAGCGATTCTTATTTTCAGGTCATTATACACTAATGACAATACACTTATTATGTTCTAAAGCTGCAAAGATAAGTCAATTAATCAATTTGTCAATCAAAAGAATATTAGTCATCAGCTATTTTAATAATTAATTGTGTCAGTCATCATTTTTCAAGCAAAAAATTCAAACATTTTAAATGTCTCTTAAATGTAAGGACTAAATGATTAATCATTATTAGTGAAAATAATTGGCAGATTAATGGATAATGAAAATAATCGTTAGTTGCAGCCCTATTATATTCTACTCCTGCCATATTCTTTTAGTAGATCCCTTTAAATCTTGCACACCAGACCTTTAAGGATGAAAATAACCAATATTTGTCTTCTAAAATGTGTTAATTGTGACACAAGACAAAATTCAAACAACACTCTTTCCAATTATAAACAATGGTCCCAATAATCAAACAATAGGCACAGAAGATATCCTGTGTATAAGAATACCATAGAACTATGGACAGTCTGTGCAACGCTCTTAATTTGAAGGCACTGTATGGAATAGGAAGATAAACAGCCTGTCAGCTACATGACTAGTCAGTTTGATGCCATCTCCACTATCCTGTGAGACTGAAGCCTGGGAGCACCTAGCTCCTCTCCTCCTGTGTCCACAAAGAGAGGGAAGCCAGGGGATTAGCTGTCCAAATGCAGCTTGAAAGAGTGTGTAATTAAAGTTCACAGTGCGGACACCATCTCTCTTCTTTCCCTGGGAATTCCACTCCTAAAAGGGCAGAACTGTATATCTCTTGCTTCGGCTTCTGTCTTATATTTTCCCATCCGTCACCCTAAGTGGATGTGTTTGAATGTGTCTTGTAACGTCTATTACATTTCTGTGTTCAAGCTGTTGCTCTCTGTCCGTCTGTGTCAACATATGCCACTGTATGTGTCTGCCTGTCACCCTCCCTCCCACTCTCTTCATCTCTCACACACCCTCCCTCCCTCCATCTCTCTCTCCATCACTTTTTGTCTGTGTGAGTGAGCATGCAGAGTGATCCAGGGGAGTTAATTACACTGGGTGCCTGTAAGGCTGGAACAAAAACCCTGCACAGACAGCATAACTCGGGCAACAGAAACCAGACTGGTTCAACCCAGTCATCCCAGACTGGTTCAGCTCAAATCAGCTCAGCCCAGAGCCAAGCCACCCTCACAGGACTACAAACACTAGAGCAGCACTGAGGGTTGAAATGATGATGTTACCTTAAATATTTGATATATTTGTTTTAAAATGTGTTGTTATAGAGGCTTTTGAATTCATGCCTGCTGATGAATGCCAGCTTAGGTGACTGCCTGCTACAAATACCGTGCCATGATTCTTAGTAAACAGGCTCATCCTTATTAAGCTCATCAGAGAACTTGTACTTTGACATGGTAAAGGGTAACATTAGCATTGTAGTTTGGTGTAATACAGAATCTAGACCCCTTGTTCACGTTTATATAGTCAGTACACTGAGTTTGGCAGTCGAGATCATGATAGTTGAGAAATCTTGTCTGGTTACTGCCTCATGGTAGAGAAAATGGCTTTTTTCCTGCTTTAGTAAGAGCAGTCGGTACAGACCCAGATAAAAGTATTCAAGAGGACAATATTATGTGCAAAAAAAGGTGTTTTTTTGGTCATAATTCTTTGGCTCACAGTAACAAATAGCAGCAGCAAAAGGGAGGAGTTGACAGTAATCTTCTTTCTGATTATGAAAAACCAGTTGGGTTAGGCCAGGTAAAGCAAAGGCAGGCTATTAATGTGTGTGTAATAAATCAAACAAGCTACAGCTGAACAGACTAGACCAGGCTGGAATCGATCCAACCAAACTGACCTGATGCATGCTCAACTAGGGCACCGCCAGTTGGCAAAAGTCCCCCGGGCTGTAGCCACATTACCTAACCAGCAACGGAGATTCAATTGCTATTGAATATTTGAGACATTAACACATAAACAGGTCTCCAGAATATTTTTTTTACATTGATGGCACTGGTGGCGTAACTTTTTCATTAAGGTGCATCAGCCCATAATTTAAGTGCACATACAATAATACATTTTAAGATTTGCCTTTTTGTCAGTTCACATCAGGCCTGGAATTTCATCATTTTAGGGGGAATGGCACTTGGCCATCAAATAAAACAACACTTTTAAGTCCACAGAAATAAATAATTTAACTAAATTTTGTTTGCAATGGATGATTGCAATGGATTGTGTTTGGCCCAAATAATAATAATAAAAAGTTTATATCACAAACTAATTTAATATTATTACACATCACCAATATTCATACAAACTCCTGAGTCAGATGTGCATACACATTTAGCCCGGGACTAATCAGAGTCAGTGGACTCTGGACTTTAAAGATGGGGATGGGGAGTGAGGAAGATTAACATTACATTTGTTAACATGAATATTACAAACATTAGGCTATAAAACTCATCAGGCTCGTTGCATTTCTTAGGCCACTGGGTCAGCTAAGTGAATGTAATGATATAAGAGCAATCTATACAATTTTATGTTGAGTTTCTTGTCTTATTCATTTGCTAAGTTATCAAACTGTAGTAATGAACAGCCAAGTTTCCAGCTGTAATCGAACGCTTTGCTGGTCATTTGTGTTTCACTTGATGTTGTCCACTAAGAATTCAGAATCTCATCAAAGACGCTAGTGTAGAAAAAGTGTATTGACAGGAAAGAGGCAGGAGAGAAAACGGTGAAATCAAGACGGGACGTCAAGACCACTGTAGCATCAGGGCAAATAATTTTTGGAGGGGCATAAGGCCAAAGTGAAGGGGCACTGCAGCCATGGCATTCATGACCTTCATGAAATTCCTGCCATGATTCCCATACACACTGGTAATTTAAAAACACATTGTCTAATTAATTGCTAACAGGAATAAAAGCACAGATAAATATTTTTCTTCATTGAAATCACAGCACACTCAGGGTACCCATGTAGCTCACTTGGCTCACTTGGCTGTGTAACTGCAAAAATAAGAATTGCTGATGTTTAAATAAACTCAGATAGCTCAAACAAAGGTATGTGGTGCTCCCCAGCTATCCTTTAGCAGCACTCGTTGCAGTGAGTGTACGTATAGGCTCTGGTTTTGGCTCAGAGTCAGATGTGGCCTTCTCTGAACATGTTGGGTCAGGATTAGTCATCTTAGGGCCAGGGACTAGGGAGACAGGTGGAACAGTTACCAGTGCAGATGAAGTTGTGTCTGGGCTTTTCATGCTGGGTGACATGGAACGGACACCACAGCATTTTTCTTGAAGAATAAAATAATCAGTTGTTCTCTTCATTTTGAATTCTGTTTTATAGTTGTGATGTTACTCACTATTTTTCTCATTTGCGCACAACAGTGTGGGAGGAGTACAGAGTAGGGCTGAGCGCTTTTCAAAAAAATATATCTAATTGCAGTTGTTTTGACTGATATTGCAATTGTGGTATGATTTGAAATATTATTGGGAATGACAAGTTTTGCATTATTATTCTCATTTTTATTTAAACATTAAAACAGTTATGATGGAAGTTCTGTGGGGATGTGTACCAAACAAAAATATTTTCTTGAGTCTGATGGAGCATTCCATTAACTCACATATATACACTGACCAAATAATACAGAATACAGAAGATAGGTTTGCATAATCATTTGGTGCTTGTACTTCTTATTTTTTACTTAACTTTTTTTAGTATTATTATCAGACCTGCTAAACTTCAGTGCACTGGTGCAACCAATTACAATGTTTAGTCACATATGACATATTTTTGCTCGCATGGGCAACCAAAATGGTTGCATCCCGGAGCCCTGATAACACAGGTATGAATTGTATAGTCTAATCAGAATTCACTTATGATCACATCATTGTGACATCATTATCTGAGGCATATTTATAAAACAGGAATGCCACAAAAAGGAAACCCCCTGAGTGAGATTTTGAGATTCATTTGTAATTAGCAGAATTGTTTACAGACATAATATGACATGAAGTGAAATAGCATGTGGTTTCTTGTATCTACCATAAGTGAGATGTTGTGTCTCCTTGATGCCAGGGATTTTTTCCAGTTGGTCAGATAGGCATAATGGCACTGAAGTTGCCTCTGCAACTGTACAACACAGGTACTGTAGCTTTAAGCCTGCCAACAAGTGGTTACCTAAAAAGAAATGGCTTGTGCAGTGCAGTGGCCAAAGACATCTATGAAGGTTAGTGAACTTGGCCCACTGGCCTGGGCTTCTAATCCAGCGTGATGGCCAGCCCTTTTCCAACAATCTATCTTGTTAGTCTGAGCTGTTGTAGCTTACAGTAATCTAATCCTAGCCACCCGCCACCTCGGATTTTCAAACACTGACATGCTTACTCCCACACTACAAGGCCATACACACTACATACACCCTAATAAATGTACAAAGATCCATGATGTCCAAGATGCCCCCCTATTTGTTGATAGTGCCCTATACCAGCCCTGTTTTCCCACTGTAGCTGAGGTGCAACCCTTCTTCAGACAAGCGTGTAACCAGGGAAGCCAGTTCATCTTCTGTAGTCTCTATGACATCTGACACTTGTGCAGTGTTTGCCAAAATAGATGTTTTAGGGCTCATGTGCTTTGGCACTCGTGACCCCAGCCTCCCAGCATCTACCAAATGTGCCTTGTAAGCCATATCCTGTCCATTTCCTATTTTATGAGGCTACTTAACCTGCTTCTTGACCTTCTGCTTCACCAGATGTCTGATCCAAAAAAACCTCATGGTGCACAACCAGGTCATAGGTCTTACTCTGTTTACCAAGTTATAGTACTGTATATAGGCCACTGTCACTAGGAGCCATGTGACAACAACGCTGCATGTGACAACAATATTACATGACCAAACTGACTCTGTAGGTAGGGACAAGATAAAATGAACACCCAAGTATTATGGAATTAATAAGGGCTTTACTGAATAATTCAAAGCTTTGTGAAACTTTGACATTTTTGCCTTTTTTTTCTGTTTTAACTCGGTATTTCTGTACAGTTGCAAATGAAGATTATGCTGCACTAAGGGTTGCTATTGGTTTCCAGTGATATAAAGTCCTGCTGTTCTGGCATTTCTTCCCATTCTCCCCATTGAGTTCGACATCCCCTGGGTCCTAGTTTCACCGCTACTGGTGTTTGAGTCAAGTTATAAGTTATTATACTATTTTGGGTGGGGTTTAGTCTTTCAAAACCAACATTTTCACTGCAGTCAAACACTGCAGCTGGACTGCGTTCATCCCCAACAAAACAAACAAAATTTAAAATGCTTTCATTGTCATGGCATGGTCATACTGCACCTTAAAACAAGCAAACTTTGACACATTTAGGCATCAAGCCTTCATCAGAGAGTCAAACTGCCTTTTTAATATGACGTTGTTTAAATACACGTTGCTGCTGATTGGTTAACACCTCTTAACCACCACCAAACGAGAGGAAACGTACCTCAAACCATGAGTAAACATGTTGTTCAGGAAACAATAACAAGATGGTGACCCATTTTCAGATTGAACAGGGCGGACAAGCTGCAATCTAAAAGCATTACATCTATGTTTATGAAACAGGCCAGTTATGTTCATTAAAAAAAAAAGATTAAGTAAAAAAAAAAAACAATTCATTGAAACATTTTATTCAAATTGAGGACTTTATTCAAGGATTTAAAATTAGTTTTTAGTTTGATATAAAATATAATGAAATGTTTTTTTTTTACAATTACGCATTTGTGAAACCTGTAATGTTCAATATTTGTTGAGATTATCAAAGGGGTGTTCCTGTATTGTAATGGTGTCTAATACAACAATATAGCAAACTACAGCCTTGAAAACTGCCATAGAGCTGAATCAACATGTCTCTGACACAATCTCAGCAAAAACTGAACATTATAATCATCATGGATAGCATAATATTTTCTAGTGTTCTTGTTCATTTCATGATCAGAAAATGTTTTGCATCAGAAGACAATGGGAATGTGTCTTTGATGTGGCTCACATGCTATACCTACAGTGAAAACGTGGCTTGTAGCTGCCTTTCTTGCAGTCCTAGGGAATGTCTCTTGAATTTATGATCGGGATTCAAGATAGGGTGCGGGCCTGTTCATATTGGACTGTTGATTGGCAGAGTAAAAGGAGATAGGCAGTGCAGAATGAGAGACAATAAACAGTTCTCAGTGATTTCACACTTAAATGACTTGGAACACAATGGACAAGAATTTTAAAACACAGTAGTAAAATATAGCTGGGGCTGAGAAAAGTAACAGCCACCTCATTAATGGTTAAAACCATAAACTGGCACTAAAATGACAATTTGGCTACCACCATGCTGCAAACACTAATGAAAAGTAATATTTGCATTTTGGAACATGAAAACAACTACCTTGACAAATTACTCAGTCCAGGCATGATAGGAAATGTGGGCTGCCACTAAAACCCTTGTTTTGATCTACTCCCTGTTGTCCTGTGTGTTGTTCAAATTAAAAGCCCTGATGTTTCAGTGGACAATGCAAGTTTGTTATAAAGTAGTTGAAACTTAACACAACACTCAGCAAATTTAGTTATGACTGGGATTTACTTTTATAACGAAATACATAATTGTAATCATACAATCATACAAGAAATTTCATGTTTGGTTGTGTTCTTAATCAGTTTATAAATGTAGATGTTACTGCAATTCATGATGTATTTTTGTAAGTTTGGGTCATGGGGACACAAGATTTCTCAGTCAGTTACTCGTCAGGATAACTGCCACTTGAAGTCCATGATACAGACAACTTCACTCATTAAAAGTTTTTTTGCATTTACATAAATACTTGCATGAATGCAATACCTACAGTGAAAACGTGGCATTTTTTTTTTATTCTTGCTGTATTTCTTTGTTCTGGTTGCAGAAATGGGGAACAATCATGCTAATTTAGAGGAAGAGCGACCCATAGGCCAGTCACCACAGGGCTGTGTCATTGGCTCCTGAGCTGCCCTTTCTCTCCCTCACTTTCTGTCTGATGTTTCTCTGTTGCTTCCCCATTTCCATTTATCTGATGGTTAAGCGATGCTTCTGTCCCTTTTCTTCTGTGGTGTGATGTTTTATTTGTTAGTTCTGTTTTTGTTGCTCTTGTACCAAAGTTGGACTGATACACTGTACCATGCAATTCAAGACCAATGCCATCATTTTCAAGAGTTTACTGAGTGTTATTCACTTACATTTATCACATAGGTCAGTTTGAGGGAGGCCTCCTAACTACAGTAATTGTATGTGGGTGTGTGAAGCAGTCTTGGCAGTGGAAAGAGGACTGTAACTTATTAATGACACACTTGAAAACTGGGTATTGCCTTTTTTCTTGAGCTGTTTTTGTTTGTGTGAATACCATGGGTGTGTATGGACGTGTGTGTGAGCGGCTATGCGGATGGAGAGTAGAGTAGTAGTCTGTGAGTGCCTGTCTAGACAAAATCTGACTAGATAAACTTTGTGTGACCTTTGCCGACCCTAAGGCTGTCTGATGGGACACTCAGAGGGAGATACAATAAATGCTGAAGAGGCAGCAGACAGGGACACACAGGCAAGCAGTCTGTCTGTCTCACACTGAGCCAGACAGTGAGGCAGAATGACGCTCTGACTGAGAAGTGAGACAGAGGACAGAGGCACCCAAACAGAGGCAGCAGGGCTCCCTGACAAAATAAAGCACTCTAGAAACACATGTAGGTATAGAGGCAGAAATAAGACTGGGTGATAGAGACAAATATCACAGTATTTGATCAATAACCTTGATGGTCATATTCACCAATATTGCAGCAATATTGTAGGGATGACTATTGTGCTTTTACAAAATATTCATCAGACTGGCATGGGTACAAAATGCTGTGTCCCTTTTTGAGGGTTAGAAGATCTTATAGATGTTAAAGCAATTTGGGTTTTTTTTGTCAAGCTTGTATTGATGCATACTGAGTTAGGATTAGGGTTTGTTAGGTCAAACAAACCTAAGATTTATAGACATGTCTAATAATTATTTTGTAGCCTTACCTGACCCTAAGCATCTGTGATACGATATGATATGATAAATTAAGGTCAATTAGTCAGCCATCATGCTCCTTCAGTCTCCCCCCTTCCAACTGGATCAAAAACCCAGCAATGGCCAGACACTGCTAATATTGAATTACCAGGTATCATTGGTCTAAGTGTTGTCTGTAAATCACAAAACCAGTGAACAGACAAGTGTTTGACCTAAGCTAGACTAAGATTTTGTAAAAGACGACAGTCTAACACACTGTAATGCTACGACTGAACTCCAGCAGCCGTCCACTCAAACTAATATTACCTATCTATCACTAGTAACTATCAGCAGCATCATTTAGTCATATACCATATACCATATTTATTCATGTATCTTATGTGCATCAAATTTCAATGTGAAAGCCTTGTTATTAATACCATTGATCCTTCTTATTAGGCATAATTTAAATGAAAGAAGCTAGTTCATATTTATTGTCATTAAAAACTGCTGTCAAAACAAAGACATTCTCTGGAGGCTCAATACCTCCTGCTCTTGGGATCACTTTAATGTCCAGGAAGTATGATGAACCAGAGGTTATGATAGTATTGTATTAGGAATCTTAATGATTAATCATTAGGCTAATAGATCGATTGAAAATATATTTATCGGGGCAGCCCTGTCGCTCAGTTGGTAGTGTCCAGGCCGTTAGTCCTCTGCAGCGGCCACTCGTTCAACTCCTGCCCGCGGTTCTTTGCTGTGTGTCATCCCCCCTCTTTTCACCCCATTTCCTGTCTGCCTCTCAGCTGTCCTATCATAATAAAGGCAAAAAAAATGCAACCTCAATTTCTGTAATTATTTGTTTTCTTCTGTATTGCTGGTATGATGCATTGACACAAAATGATTACTGATAAATAATCAGTAATGTGGATATAATGACTTTATTGGTAAAGGCAAAAAATAGAACAGCTAGAACAGTCTGGAAAGTTCAAAAAATTGAATCAGCTTAATGTTACACAGCCTTAGGCCATATCATGGTACTGTAGACACAGGCAGCGCTGAGATCTAAGCAAGGCTGGACATACCTGCTCATGGTCAGGTATACACACACAATTACCAAAATAGAATAAGAACACGAGGGTAGACCTAGGCTGGCCAACTTATTCTTAGCCATAATAGTTCAACTAAGAGCAGCCTTTTTGTTGATGCTACTTCCCTGCTGAGAGGGGAGGAGTTGGGAGACTGCCTCCACCAGTACTTCCAGAAAAGGACACTGAATCAGTACAGTGTAGACACAGAAAGGAAAAGACATGTGAAAAGATGAAACACAGACACAGAAGGGGGAAGAGACGCAGAGACACACAGTGATATAAAGATAGATGTAGGGACATGAAAATCTGTTTATTTGCATTCACACATCTGCAGTACACCACCTCCACTTAGAGAGCTTTGTGTAAAAAAAAAAAAGCTGAACATCAATGGAATCGATCAGTGGAAAGCCAGTGTTATGATGACTTCTATTTATAGTGAGGTCTGTTTGTGACACGACAGTGGCCAGACTGCCATCCAGCTCCCTCGCAGTTAAACAAGTCAGAAGCACGTGTTTTGTTTTTTGTTTTCTTATATTTTGCTCTGACATAAATGGCTAAAGCTTATGTGTTGTCGAATACAAAGACATGGCAATTTACTTTTCGAAATGTGTTTTCTATTCAAACTTTATATAACCATCGAATAATGCCCACAAACAGCAGGTCACAAGGTTAACAAAGGTCAAAAGACCACAGACCTGAACTGCGTTGTTGTTTGTACACAAATAGCAGATGACAACAACAGTTGTCTGTGACGAGTCTAAAAATACGCACAGACTTAGTGAGGCTGGTCAGGATTCCTTCTACTGTAAAATGCTTTGATTGTGAGAATTGTATTCGATTCTTCAATATTATATCACCATCACATCACTTGCATTTTCATGAAAACTATTTCCCATTGATGTGATATTCAGGGAATTGAAATATGTGTATTTCATGTCTGAATGAAGCAGATGTCATTGGTGAAAGCACCAAGGGTTTAAGAAAATAGAAGAAACACAGACGAACACAGACAAATGCTACGAGGTAGATGAATAATACAAGAGATAATACAACATTATCTGCAGAACACCTGCACTGCATAACATGTAGGAGTGTTTTATAAATATCTATGCACCAGTGTTTTACAGAGGGATTTGTCAATGGCTGTCTCAGTTCCTGTGGGATGCTGCCCATGTCAGTGAATTGGATTTCTGCCGTGTCCATTCTGTCGCCATACTGGGGATGTGTGGCAGATGCAGTGCAAATGTGTTTTATAAAGCTATGGTTTGGGTGTTGTCTCAGCACTGCTGCAGCTCTGTATTGCTAGCACCATCTAGTGGCAGCAGGTGTTATTGCACAGTTGTGGGTGTGTAGCCTCAGGATGTAGGTACTGCTTATGGAAATAAATAAAGCAGTGTTTGTATTTTTGGAATTGTCAGTCAGTATTGTATAGGAAACCCTCTGTAAAGTTCTAGGAAAGCAAAGTTCACATTCATTCTGTATAACTTGGTGTGTCACTTCTCACATCAGGACCGCAAGCTGACCAAGGCGGAGCAGCAACGCTTCAAGGAGGAGGCTGAGATGCTGAAGGGGCTTCAGCACCCTAACATTGTCCGCTTCTACGACTCCTGGGAGTCTGTGCTCCGTGGCAAGAAGTGCATCGTGCTGGTCACTGAACTCATGACTTCAGGAACCCTCAAAACGTGAGCACAGCCTCCTCATATCTATTATTCTTCACTCAATGACAGCTCACTGTTTTATTATTATATGTTATACAGTATATTAAGGTGTAACAATTCTGAAACTGAGTCCTCAAGAGTATGATAAAGAACTAATGTACTACAACGTACGAATGGACTGAAATCTTAATGCCACTTTAATTTATGTTGATTGGTTTTATTGTCCTCACTTTACTTATTATACATATTGAATTTATAACGTTAATCAACCTTCATCATGTTCTTTAGTGTTCTTGATATTCCAAATCATAGTTGAATAAAAAAAAATTGAAAATTTTCAACCAGTTTTTCTTCTTCAACACTGCACCTGACCCTCAAAAAAAAAAACAAGTAAAAACCAACAAGTAAAACCAAGGTACGCACCAGACTGTGGCTCAAAAATCAAGGTCAGAGCTGAACCATGGATTTGGAAAATTGTCACTCCCATATTATATTTCTTATACTTTTTAAATCTTTCAGTCATAGTCTCTGATTTACACAAAATCCTCAAATCCCAGTATACCTTTCTGTATTTCTTGGTCATGTCATGGCACCCATTAGAAAGAATATCACCCCAGCTCTGTAGTGCATTCATAGTTTCATTCATTAACTGAGTATATATTATATATATAATATACATATATTGAATGAATGAACATACAGGCCTAAGGCAATAAAAATACAACAAAGTCAAAATACTGTATACATCATCATTTACATGTTAAGAAAGGTCTGGAAAGTTAATGTATTTTCTCTGATTACTGTCATGTGCAGCAGTGCACTCCAAACCAATATCTGTACTCCTGCATTTATATTGAGCAAATATCAATGCATGACTCTATTGTTCAGTAAATATTTGGCTGTGTAGCTCAGAATTCTCCCAAAAAATCCCAACAAAGAATAATATGGCTCCACAGTTCAGCAAGGAGCACTGGTGTGAGATTTTATTTTCATTTTAGAAAGTAACACTGTACATACCTTTTTTTCTTTTAAGATTATTTTGGGCTTTTGCCTTTGTTTGGATAGGGACAGCTGAAGATATGACAGGAAAGGGGGTAGAGAGAGACGAAATGACATGCAGCAAATGGGCTGCAGGCGGGAATTGAACCAGCGACCGCTGCAGAGGACCAACACTCTCAGTATATGGGGTGAACGCTCCACCAGTTGAGCTATGGGAGCACCTACTGTACATACTTTTTTGATTAATAAGATTATGACTACAGCAAAACTTGGTTTTCACTTATCTTTTAAAATCTAAACTAATCTAAACTGAATTTATTATGTATGATGAATAATGATTCAGATGAAGTTGCGTGTCAGATAATCATGATACATTTAACATATTTATAATGTTGTTTTGTGTGCCATGGTGTTCATCACACTGTCTATCAGTGGTTGATTACTGTATTTTGTGGAGTTTGACTACATAATCCCGCCTTTTCTCTCTTTCTGTGCAGTTACTTGAAGCGATTTAAGGTGATGAAACCCAAGGTCCTGAGGAGCTGGTGTAGGCAAATCCTTAAGGGACTCCAGTTCCTTCATACCAGGACTCCTCCAATAGTTCACCGGGACCTCAAGTGTGACAACATCTTCATCACAGGCCCCACAGGATCTGTCAAGATAGGTGACCTGGGACTGGCCACTCTTATGCGGACCTCCTTTGCCAAGAGTGTTATAGGTGAGGGTACAAGAAGACCAACTGTTTTAAAGAACAATGGCAGGCATGTAATAACTACATCAGCAAACTGAGTCAGGACCTGTAGATATCTTTTTCATGACATTCAGCACTGTTCAGATTTTTATAGAGGGCCTCAGCTGCCTCAGAGTATATATTATTGACAGAGTCTCTCTAAAATACATGTGTATAGCACTTAATGTAAACTCTGTGAGACAACTTAATCAATGAACTGTGAGTACCATTTAGCTCATTAAAGTTTAACTCAGCAAAGCAAGAGCAATCGCTAGGAAGATTGTTATCAGAGTTTCAATTGAATTTCAATTCTTCCATTGACTTTGGGGCATTAGTGTTCTGTGGACAGTGTTATAGCATTGTAAACAATGATCATGGTAAAACAGTCTTGTAGTTATTGACTGTGACCCACCATCTGGTGTTAACAGGAACACCGGAGTTCATGGCTCCAGAGATGTATGAGGAGCACTATGATGAGTCTGTGGATGTCTACGCCTTTGGGATGTGCATGCTGGAGATGGCAACATCAGAATACCCCTACTCTGAGTGCCAAAATGCTGCTCAGATCTATCGCAAAGTCACAAGCGTGAGTCTCTTTCACTGCATTACTCAGAATGTGGTGATGACATGTGTACAACCAGCCTGGCATTACTAGACTCATTTTCAAATGTGAATTATCTGCCAGAGCAAATGAAAACATGAGCTTGACAAACTCGTCTGGGTCTCAGGCTAGTGTCGAACAAACTCTGGCTTCACGGTGAAAATATCTTCAATTCAGTTATATACAATATCCATTCCATCCATTCATCCATCCATTATTGATAACCACCTGTCCTTAGAGTGACAGGGGGGCCGGAGTCGATCCCAGCAAATATTGGGCAAGAGGTGCAGTGATGCCAGGTGTATGATAATTATGGTATTTGTACCATAGATTTTCACAACTGTACAATATACGATCAATAGTTACAAAAAAAGGCAGAATGTACAATAATTTTGCCATTTCAGTAAACCCACTATGAAATCTTGTTTGTGATTTAAGAGCTTTTGAGAGCAGCTGGTAAAGCAGTAACACGGTGTGTAGATCTGGGGCTTTTCTTTTGAAGAGTAAGAATGGAAGGACTGATTGGGTAATGGGCTGCAATTGAGTCTGAAGCGATACATAAATGACATTGTCGTTCAGACCATGCAGCCTCTGTACATGGCACAGTTTTTGCCATTGTAGTACCTTGGCCCCCTCTCAGCTTGTTTCAGTATAAAGATCTACCTCAATATATGCAAGTTTTTGTTAATATATGATAATTTTATAGTCGCAGTACTATATTGCTGTGTTTATCATCTGGCAAAACTGGAGAGGCAGGTTGCCAGTTTATCACATAGTGACAAACTGTTTCATATATACAAAGTCCTGAAACCTGATTCTATAATTTCTTTTTAATTCAATTAATTCCTTTAATTTCTTTTTATGCAGGGTATAAAGCCAGCCAGCTTTGATAAAGTTAATGACCCAGAGGTCAAAGAGATCATTGAAGGCTGCATCCGTCAGAACAAGAGCCAGAGGTAAGCAGGTTTGATTTTCCTGACATGGCACACTGCACTATCTCCTGCAGAATGCCTGATCATGCAATCATAAAACATAGTGCCTGTTTCACCATTCGTGCCCCTTTTGCTGTCTTTCCCTTTACAGACTCTCCATTCGAGACCTCTTGAACCATGCATTCTTTGGAGAAGACACAGGGGTCCGGGTGGAGCTGGCAGAGGAGGACACAGGCACCCAGGACTGCCTGGCACTCCGGATTTGGGTCGAAGAGCCGAAGAAGCTAAAAGGGAAGCACAAAGACAACGAGGCCATCGAGTTCAGCTACGACCTGGAGAATGATAGCGCTGAGGAAGTGGCTCTGGAGATGGTGAGACACAGGGACGAGTCTGACTTGTAGAAACGGGGTTCAGGACTGTCCAGTGTGGGATAGGGTAGACTGGGGATAGATTTTGATGCTTCAAAGCTTTAACGAAGGGCACTGAAATCCTTCAATTCATTTATCAGCCATTTCAAGGTACCTCTTCCTGACCTAGATATCCTCAGCCTACCTCTGGTGATTTATAACTCTCTCTCTGTATCTCACTTTCAGGTGAAATCAGGATTCTTCCATGAGAGTGATGCCAAAGTGGTGGGAAAATCCATCCGGGACCGAGTAAATCTGATCAAAAAGTCACGGGAGCGTCGGCAGCAGCAGCTCCTCCAGCAGCAGCAGGGCTTTGAAGAAAGAAGAGACTCAACTCTTACCTCCTACACCTTTTCTCAGCCATACTGCCCGTCCTCACTGGGGCCACAAGCAGCTGGACAAACAGGAGGGGGAGTGGGAGGAGCAGGAGGAGGAGGGCAAGAGTCTGAGGAGCTGCCTGAAGTGGACCAGCATGTCAGGCAGCAACATATTTTTAGTGCGACAGCCCTTAGTCTGCCAGGTAGAGTGTGCATCTGTATGTTTTGTTTTATTTGTCAGGACTTAATTAGAAAGGTACGCCATGAGTCACTTGACCGAATCACCATGACAACAGTGACTTCCAGGGATACAACTGGCAGTTGATTTGAATTGGATAAATATGTAAAAACTTGTTTATTTCTGTTGTCATTTTCTGGTGTAACTGTAACATTTAAATATATTTCGTTATAACACTTCAGTTAAACAAGTTTTTTTATGCTATGAGAACAGGGAAGATAGGTAAGAGCACTGTGCAAGTGTTATCTACCTGGAAGTTATTGTAAGTACACATGGAGATTGGTTCTATGGGACTCCCTGCTACATAAGTGACATGGTGCAAGTTAGAATGAACAAATGTCAAATATTGTAGTGAATTATGTGACTTGGATGACTTTTTATTACCTTTCTCTCAGAAGGTGAGAGCATGGGGTCTGCCAGCTGTGAATCTTATGCAAGTGGACAGAGCCAGGCGTACTCTCAGCAAGGAGAATCATATACCCACTCCCAGGCTACTCTCCCCCCTGCAGCATCTGTACGTTTGTGCATTGTTTTCACTTTGTTCATAAATGACTAAACAGACTGATTAACTGATCATTGTCTTAAATCACTGTGTTGATAAATCACATTCTTCATCAACTTTTCTTGCACTTCAGAGCACTAGTGCATTGGCTCATCCTCAAATGGTCCCCATTGCTGAGAGTGGAAGTGTTCCAACTGTGCCCATTGGCCAGAGTATTAGTATGTCCAGCATGTCTATAGGCCAGAGTGGCGGGGGACCTGTTGGCCAGACATTTCTTCAGCCCACTGCCATGGTTCCACAGGTATCACCAAGTGTCCCTCAACAATTTTTTCAGGTGAAAAGGGTGATGTTACTAATTTGTATTAAAATAAAAGCCACATGTACACTGAGGCTACAACATTTAACATTATTGTTGATGCTAGTAAAGCTATGGTCCCACTACTCTGTCACATTTTGGGTTCCTTTTCCTTAAATAACTATTTACTCAAACACAAATCATCCTCATAATCCTCTGAGATCATGTTTACTGTGTGCTGTTACAGGGTTTCCCCCAGGAAATTAATTAGCAGAGGTGGTGTAATGGTCTAATAGCCTCTCTCATTAAAGGGATAGTTTGAATTATTTGACGTGGAGTTGTCCATAGTACAGTATTACCTGCAGTAGATGGCGGTGGACTCCAACCAGACTCCTTTGGCGAAATCAGTCATTTTGCCTTGCAGAACACAGGAGTTGTTTGTCTACTGCTGCCTAAACCAGTTAGAAAATACTCAAACAAATTATCTGATCAAGGCAGTGGTAGACCAGCAACTCCTGTGTAATGCAAAATTACACAGTAATGTAAAATTACTGATTTTGCACATGGAGTCTGGTTGGTTTGGGGAGAAAGACATGTGGCTTATATAATGGCAGTTTCCCAACTGATGTAAGGAGGAGTACATTGCTTAGCTTCCGTGCTGGTACATCTCTCTGCTTCTCCAAAGTGGAGTCCTGCTGAAAGTCATCCACTGTAGGTAATACACTGACTATCGATAAGTACGTCATACAACCCCACATCAAATTATCCAAACGATACCTTTAAATATCCTGTATAGCATTAATCTGCTCTTTTCACAGGAGGGTTATTGCTCTACTTCATTAAAAGGTATTTGTGTTTTCTAATTTTAGTTGTACAGTCTGTATTTCAGGTGAGTCCAGCCACCTCTGCTATAAAACACTGTGGAAAACCCTGTCATGTCAAATTAAATGTGTTTATAATTGATGCTCCTTGGCAAAGCTTATTCTTACCTAATTTTTCTACTACTTTCTTTCCCTCTTCTTTCAACACCAATCATCATTCTGTCATTATCACTGAGCAGTCACAAACATTCCCATCAGATGCATTTCAAACTGCCACTCCCCATGGCTCAATGGCCCCCTCACAGTCATACATACCCCCCGTTTCCCCACAAGCGCCCATCAATGTTCTCACTACATCCATGTCAGTCGGTGATCCTGCTGGACTAGCTGGGACCATTGTGCCCCTCGCTCAACAGACCCAGCCCCCTGCCACTCCCATGCAGCTGACTGACATCATTCCCCAGGCTGCACCCCAGCCAACACAGCCCGTCATGATCCCTCAGCAGACTATTGTCCCACAACAACAGATAGGGATGGATCCCCAGACCTCCACCCTTCAGCAGCAGCCACAACAGCAAATGGAGGCCCAGGCTGCTTTGCTCGAACAACAAGTTAGTACCACTCAACCACCAACGGAGCAGCATCCACAGACAGCTGTCCAGACACATCAACATGAGGCTCAGAAGCAGATCTATGTACAGCAACCTGTTCTTCCTCAGCAGCAGGTGTTACCTACACAAACAGGTATGGAACAGCGAGCAATGTCATTACCACAACCAGGAGAGCAACCTCAGACCTATAAACCTCAACCAACAGCAGATCCTCGTGAGCAGACCATGATACAACCACAACAACTGCAGCAACAGCTTCAGCAACAGCAGACTCTGTTACAGCAGCAACAACAAGCTTTATTGCTTGAGCAGCATCAGACATATGTCCAGCAACAGCTTGATCAGCAGCAACAAAAAGCTTTACTTCAACAGCAGCAACAACAGGCCCAACTACAACAGCAGCAACTGGAGCAACAGCAGGCTCTTATACACAAGCAACTGTTGGATCAACAGCAGCAACAAACTCTTATTCAACAGCAAGAGCAGCAACAGCAACAGCTTTTGCCACAACAGCAACCACAACAAGTGATTTTACAGCATCAGTTAGAGCAACATCAACAGACTCCTTTACAGCAACAGCAGCAGAGCCAGTTGTATCAACAAATTGGACAACCCCAGGCTGGAATACAAAAAGAGCCAGAGAAGCAACAGCAGCAACAAATTGTACTGCAGCAGCAACCTCAGCAGACTCAACAACAAACGGAACAACAATTGCAGCAGCAAGCCTTACTCCAACAACAGCAACAAGCACTACTACAGCAGCATCTGCAACAGCAGGTGATTTTACAACAGCAGCAGCTGCAACAGAAAGCTCAGCTACAGCAACAGCAACAAGAGCAGCAACAAGTGCAACTCAAGCAGCAGATAGAGCAGCAGCAGCAAGCTCTGTTGCAGCAACAGTTGGAACAACAGCGTCAGCAACAAGTCCTTTTACAGCAGCAACAAGCGGAGAGATTACAGCAACAGGCTCTGATACAGCAACAGATTCAAGAGCAGCAACAAGCAGCTATTGTTCAACTACAGCAAACGGATAAACAAGAGGCTGTCTCTATTCCACAAAGCAACAGTGAGCAGCAACTTCAGCAGACACTAAACACCCCTCAGTTTCCACCTCATACCACACTCACACAGCAGCAGGTGATGGAGCAACAGCAGCACGCATCATTGATCCAACAGCAGCAAGCTTTTGTCCACCAGCCGCAGCATCACACCTCTGTGATGGAACCTCGACCTCCAGCTGGCACTGATGTGATTCAACACCAAACTCAGATTGTCTCACAGGCCCAGGTCCCCATGGCCATTCAGACTACACAGATTCCTGTCCAGACACCTGCTGTTGTCCCAGCTCCAGTCCTCACTCAGCAAGGACAAAGTGAGACTCATCCCCAGAGCAAGGGCCAGGTTCCAGTCCAGTTTATACCCCAGCCCACAGTCCAAGCAACTCAGGCTGTGATTGAAGCCCAAGTAACTCCTCAAGCAGCAGCGATGATCCAGGGACAGACACACATCATCCAGACCCAGCAGATTCCTTTACAGACCAGTTATCCAGGACCTGCGACTCCCACACAGAGCCAAGTAACCACTCAGCCATTAATCCAGACTCAGCCTCTTCACCTGACAGCTAGTCAGTCCCAGCCACCACACAGCCAGGACATTCAGATGATGGCTCAGCAGAGCCAAGCTGCTGTCCAGCCTCCAGCTGCAATTACCTCAATCACCAGTCAGATCCAACACGAGACTCTTGCCCAGCAAAATGCTCAAATGCCAGGACTCATGCAGCCCCAGCTCCAGCAACAAACTCAATCCCCAACGCCTATCCAGGTGCATGCTCAAGCCGCTGCTGGCCTTTTGACCCCTCAATATGTCCCTCAGCCTGCCCACCAAGTTATGCCACCTGTACAACAGGATGTCACTCATATTACACAGCAGCAGCAACAAGAGCCATTACTGCAGTATCAGCAGATGATTCTGTCTCCTGGCACAGCTGGAAGTGTTGGACCTACAACGGATAGTCTCAGCTCTGCAGCTGACCCAGCTAATTTTGTCCCCACTCCTCATCCTGTGCAACAAGCAGGACAAGCTTATGTTCCTGGCCAAACAACACCACAACAAGTTGCTCAGCCCCTAGGAAGCACTGTTGACCCCGCAGTCATCCAGCCCATCTCCCAGCCTGCTATTCCTCAGTCTACTGGCCAATACCAGCAACAGCTACAGAAACTTCCTCAAGCACAGCAACCACTAGCTCCACCTCCCCCACAGGCTCAGATACTTCCACAGCCCATCCCAGCTCCCATCCAGCAAACACTTCCTCCACAGCAGCCTTTGATGCCCCTCGACGAGAGTAAGCTACCCCCACCTGCTTCACATCTGGTGACCCATCCCACTGCACAGATAGTCCCTGGTAATGTGGCTGGGCCTCAGTCCCTGAACGTGACTCTGCCCCTCTATAGTCAACTAGTGGCAGGTGCCCCTCCTCCATCTCCGCAGCACCAAGCTAAGCAGATGCTGCCAGCTCACACACATACACAAACCAGCATTCAGGCCCAAACACACTCCCAAACGCAGACACATGTTCAGACACAGGCTCATTCTCAAACTCAAACACACACTGAGAAACCTATCACTGAACAGCCTGTCCTGCCCCATGCTGTCTTTCCTGCACAACAAATGCCCCTCAGCCCCTCTCATACCTCATGCCCCCCAACATCACTACCATCTCTTCTGACCTTACCATCCTACCATCCTGCTGCTGCTGCCCCCGTGCCAGAGCTGCCTACATCTCCTCCAGCGGCCCAGGTAACCTTACCAGGGCAAGCCGACTTTATACCCACCTCCCCTCCGCCTGTCACTACTCTACAATCGCTTGATTCTAATGCCCCCAAACTGCCCCATGCCTCGCTGCAAGACTGTGACCTTTCCCTGCTGGGCATTGCTCAGGTACAGGAAGAATGAAAGTTTGCTGTATTAATTAAGAAATAACTTTACTTTGCTAACATACTGGCAGAACGATAGAGAAAACTGCTATCTAATTATTTGAAAAAAGATTGGCCTGTTTGTCTTTTTGATCCAAACTAACAAGTTTTAATTCTAAAACCAAGATTATTTTCAGAGAACAGTAATTGTGTTATTAAATGTAATATTATGTTATTACAGCTTTGCTTGCATTTGACGTGACTAAAGTTTTTCTGTCTGTTTCTTTACTCCTTTCTGTGTGTTTTCATGTTACTCTACAGGATGGTCCATACCTGTCAGGTACAGAACGTCATTCTTCATCAGGGTATGTCTTGATGTCATTATTGTCTGATGTTGTGTCTGTTTACTGGTAATAGTCTGAAGTCATGCAGTATGTCCATATGTCTAAACAAACACTTATGAGAACTGATATTGGGAGATTCTGAAAGCCTGGCAAAAGAACATAGATGTTAAAAATAATTAGACTAGACTAGACTGTAATTAGACTTCTAAAAGCCATTGGGCCTCATGCAAGAACATTTTCGTATTGTTATTGTAAACCTCTAATTGTTTTCTGAGAGGCTTTATTGTATGGGTGTTCCCAGTTGGATTCACCTAATTCTCTTAACTGGACAAACGTGTTGTAAAATATCTCCTTTTAGCCTGATGAATGCTGCCTGTTTGTGAGGATGATTTCATCATTTGTCTAATCTATGCCTGTAAAATTGCTATATAAGACTGTATTTAAAGTTTAGAAAGTTTTATTTACCATGTTATTAAGAAGATATGTAATTATACAATAAGTAAAATATAGAAATTCATACTATGTAGCATCAAGTCCTGCTGTTGGAAATTAAAAAACGAATTTTGCAGTGTCATATATTGATAGTGACAGTGTTGTGCATGAATACACTGAAAGAACGCATGTGCAACTAATGATCGTGAGCGTCAAACATCATCAACTGATACAATGAGTGTTTTATTTGATCATGCAGCATGAAGTGTGTGAACTACACTGCAGATTGGATGCTCTGTTACAGTGAGGAACAGACAGTGGTATTATATCTGCTCATCATCCCTATCTCATCTCCTTCTTCATCTCTTTGCAGTTCTCATGTATTATGGTGTATTCCATTTGAACTGGGATGTCAGAGTTCCCAGTTGAAAAATTCAACAGTATGTTGGTGTTCAAGTTTGCTGTTTGCTGTTTGTTTGCTACAGATATAGGTTATCCTAGCCATTGAAATTAATACAAAAACATGAATATTGCCACCATTTAGTATGAAGCCATTATATAGACTCCAGTGATGGTAGGAGGAATTAAATTTAAAATTTAATTAAAAAAAAGAGAAGAAATGAACATGAACTAGTTTATTTTTCAGGGACTATGAATGTAGTTCAAAATTCAAAATTGTGAACTATGAATGCAAACTAATTCATTTTAATCTCTGTGAACTTCCACAACATTGGCATTACAGGACCCCCCCCCCAAAAAAAACCCAATTAGAACATGTTAATAGTACACCTGTTAATTACATATAATCAGAGCAGCGCTTCACTGCACAGACTAATATGAGAGGCGTTATGAAAATTCTATAATCTAAATATAATCTAAATAAAAACACCACTCAGTTAATTAGTAAGGTGATGATAAGAAGATGAACAGAAAATTAATTTTGTATTTAGTTTGTGTGTGTTACATATTTTTTTTAGTTAATTTCAGCACTGTATTCAGACTCCAGATTTATTCCGAATGCGGAGATTCAGATTTCAGGTCAAATTAGTGTTTTTGTGATCTGTGGTGTTCTGTACATGACTCTCTATGACAGGTCTGGATCACTTAAGAAAGTCATTCACAGCTAAAAGAAAATTCTAAGTATAAGAAAATTGGTGAATGCTATAAATTCTCTTAAATCACTTAAAACACAAGAGGTTCTTGCATGAGGCCCATTATTTATCTGTGTTGCCTATAACTGCAGAGCATTTAATCAATTTACCCATATAATTTATTTAGATGTATGTTTGTTGGGTTATAACACTCAAATGTGCAGCATGTTGTTAATAAACTATGCATTACATATACATGTTTGGCCTTTAGATAATGTTCTTATATTTCAGCAACTCACAGATGAGTGACAGTATGTGGACTGTGTTGTTCTGGGTCATTTACTGTCTGTAACAACTTTACTTCTTTACTTCCTCTCACAGGTCTGTTCCAGCTAATGGAGAAGAAACTCTTCAGCTTTTGGCAAATGGGAAGTTAGAGAAATTAAAGGCTCAAAGAAGAGCATCCTGTCAGAGGCCTGAAAAAGTTTCACACCAGTTTCAACTGAGCATGCTCCAGGTGAAAAAACAGCAGCCATCTAAGTAACAACCTACATTACTAAATTTGTGTGTGCCAATAGATTTTGAAAGGGGAAAGTATATAATGTTCCTTTGTCTTGTCCACCCCAGGTGTCTGGTAGTGGGGACAATATGGTGGAATGCCAGTTGGAGACACACAGCAACAAGATGGTTACATTTAAATTTGACATTGAAGGGGATGCACCTGAGGACATCGCAGATTATATGGTACACTGCTCATGTATTATCACAGACTGCATTGCTTGCTAAAACAAAATCATTTTATGTGTTAATAATTGCTGTTTGGCAATATTTTGCTTGCAGGTGGAGGAGGACTTTGTCCTTGATGTGGAGAAAGAGAAATTTGTTGAGGAGCTTCGAGCCATTGTCAAGAAAGCTCATGAACTTCTTCAAACACATTCGCTGGTATATTGACTTAGATATTTGTATCTATCATCTTCTACCATTTATTCTCTCTTTCTCCTGTTTATGACTGAATAATGATGAATTTGAATCTTGATTTCTTTATTAGACTGGATCGACTGACCAGCTGCATGTGAGCACTCCTACTAGCTCTTCAGGTAAGTTATGAATATATTGTGTCTTATTCATAAAAAAAGTGTCAGTAACACTTGATTTGACGGGGTGATATGACACTGCCATAGCCATGATGTGACAGCTGCTATGAACATGAAGGAGTCTTTATGAATGATAATGACTGTTGTCATAAAGTGTCACTCAGCCAGTTATGCAATTGTTAATGCTAAGTTGACATTATATGAGAAATCTCTGTTATAACACCTTGACATTAACCAAGACAATGTAATCTAACGTAAATGTGCCATAGCACATACAGCTGTTTTTCAAATTGTATTTGCCATTAGTCAGTAAAAATATTTGTTTACAAAGTATGACACATGATAACATGAATTATAGTGACAATTGAGACCATTACAATTATGTCATGAATAATTCCCTTGAATTCACGTAAAGTGGTAACATTTGAACTTGTCATGAAGCTGTCATTAATTGTTATTACACTGTCACACACTTTTAGATTTGTGTCCTAGATAAATCCCTTGACCCTAACTACAGTGGTACGATTTGGACTTGTCCTTAAGATGTCATTAAGTGTTATTACACTGTCAAATGTAATCCCTGCTAACACAGTCAAACCAGGACCAGTGGTGGCTAGTTTAGAATACAATACCAAGGTGGATTTCTTTATTTCTAGTTTTCTTGCTGGGTTTGGCTCCCAGCACTCTGGGGATAAGTCAGCTAATAGGATGGCTAGCAGGACCACCAGCAGCACGATTAACCAAGCGAACGTTAGCTACAGTTAACAGAGGTTTACCACTTAACCTACTTTAACAACAACTTAAGATATCTGTCCATCAAGAAACTCTGTAAATGACCTCAGTACTGTATTCTAATTGCCAAACTGGCCTTATTAAATGACATCTTTATGACCTCCAAATGGTACCACTTTAGTTGAGGTTACAAAGACAACACAAAGAAGTGACCAAATAATACTTAATGACAACAGTCATAAACATTCCATAAAGACTCTTAAGTACATGACAGGTGATTGTGGTTATAATGGGATTGTGTTAGTCTTGTACACACTCTTCAAATAAAGTGTTACCAAGGTGGGTCTACAAAATTAGAACATGCAGTATGCTCTATAACTGAACTTGTTGTGACTTGAAAAATGTTCTTTTCAGTGGACTCGGTGCCCCATTCTTCCCCAGTTGGACGCTGGCGCTTCTTTATCAACCAGACTATCCGCCATAGAGACTCTCTATCCAGCCAGGGAGGAGCCACACCACCACCCACTACAGAGTTGAGGATCCCTCAGTCTCCTAAAACAGAGAAAGGTGAGCTCTAATCTGTTCCGTCTTAATGCTGTGGCTTATTAACATGACTAGGTTGGCAGCCTAACAGAAACTAACCGTGTACTTCTCTCTGCGGCTGCAGAAAGTGAAGGATCCCAGAGTGTGGAGTCCTTGACTGGAATGGCCTCTCCTCCCTGCCCCACTCTTTCTGCCACTTCCCCTCCAGTCTCCACTGTCTCAGCCCCTTCCTCCATGGCCCCCTCAGCCACAGCCACTGCCCCAGCTCCTCACACCACCATCTCTGAGAGCATCTCTGCACCAGCTTCCACTCTCGAAGCCTCTGTCCCTGCTTCAGTTGGTCTGGAATTCCTCACCACAGCTTCTGCTGAACATATTCCCACTGCTCCCTCATCCATTGCAATACCTGCTGCTGCTGCTAACCTCCCCACCTTGTCTAGTACTCCTGCTGTTGTGTCTCCCACACCCACCACCATTCTGCCAGATGTGCTCTCTTCTCCTGGAACTAGTGGTTGTTCCATTGTAGGTGACACAGCGATAGCTGCTCCAAGGTCATGTGTTCCTGCAGCAGACCAGTCTTCAACCTCTTTTCATTCCCCTCCTCCTCCTGCTGCTCCTGCAGTGATCTCATCTGCAATTAGCCAAATTGGCATGGAGCAGCAGCAGCAGCCACTCACTCAGGTGGCCAAACCAGCCCCACAACAACCACAACAACCACAACAAACACAGTTACAGCATGCATTACAGCAGCAAGTATCAGCAGTTCAACAGCAACTGCAGGCATTGCCGCTTGAGCAGCAGGCTCAACAGATACAGCAGGCAACACCACAACAGCAACTGCAATCACAGCAACAAGCGTACCAAGAACAAATTCAGTTGCAACAGTCTCTCCAGCAGTTACAACATCAGCAACTAATGCAGCAACAAGCACCACTTCAGCAACAGTTGACGGAGGTGCAGGTGCTGCCTCGGCCAGGTCAAACAGAGCTGTTACAACAGTCTGTGCCTATGCAGCAGTTTCTGCCCCCGATGTCCATACAGCAGACCCAACAACCCCTTCCTCAACCACAGACACAACAGTATGCCCCACAGTTGCTGCAGCAGCCTCAGTTACAGCAGTTACCACAGCAGGTTATGGCACCACAAGCTGCTGTAGTGCCCCAACAGCAGCCTCACATTGATCACCAGTTAAACCTACACCAGACAATACACCTACAGCAACAGCAAATGGTGCAGCAGCAGCTCCAGCAGCAGCAACATCAGCTGTTGATGAGTGCTGTGGCTTTAAAGGCAGATCAGAGCCAAATGTTGCCTCTGTCAATTAGTCAACAGTTTCTTCAGCAGCAGCCACAGCTAAATGTTAACGCTGTACCACAACAGCAGCTTCCACAACAAGCCCAAGTCCCTGCTGAACTGGCACAGCAACCTACACAGTCACAGATACAGCTGCAACACATTGAGCAGCAACAAGAGGTGGTGAAAAACATGGATACACCCCAGAAACAGCAATTTCCTGTGCAGAAGCAGTCCTCTTTACAGATGTCAGAGTCAGAGGTGTCCACAGGAGAGACAAGTTTCACAGAGGACACATGCAGCTACTCTGCCCCTTTTCACCCTGCCTCTGACTCCTCTCTGCTGCCTCTCCATCTAGGCACTGCTGACGCCCCCTTACCTGCTCTTTCCCTCACAATGACTCCATCACCTGCTCAGCCATCTTCTGTGGCTGAGTCGGACAGTGAAGGCCCCCCCAAAATTGATTTTGTAGACAACCGCATAAAGACGCTGGATGAAAAGCTGAGAAACTTGTTGTATCAGGAGTACAGCAGCAGCGGGGCGGCACCGGCAGGGGGAGCCGCCTCTGGCCCTACGTCAGCTGCTTCCACGTCAGCAGGAGGAGACGAGTCATCTGAGCCACTGTCGATCCACCACTTGTCTTTCCCCCTACCTGCCTCCTCTTCAGATACCTCCCCTCACTCCTCCTCCTCCACTACCTCCTCCACCACCTCCCGTTCCTCATCAACCTCTCCAGACCCGGAGAGGGATGGGGCAGGAGAAGAAGCTTCCTCAGAAGTGCTGAACTCCATGGAGGTGGTCCCAGTAGAGCAGCAGCCTGGCCCTTCTCTCCCCTCCACCTCTGCCTCATCCACCCCGCCTACCTCTCTCCTGCCTCCCAATCAGGATAACTCTGCTGGGCAGCAGCGCCCGCCTGTACCAGGAGAACCAACCATTCTTGTGAGTGAATACTATGGAGTAGATTTTTGAGTAAACTTCAAAATCAAATCAAATTTGAGTAACACTCATTTGAAGGGGTGTGCATAATTTATTAATGTGTATGGATGTTGTCAGTAAATGTCAGATGGTCAGTTATGTCATCTTTAATACAAAGTTGACATTGTTTCAGATGTCTTTGTTATGACACCTTGACATTAATCAAGCCAATACAAACCTTACGTTAGTTTAATTACTGAGTCAGCTAATTAGACAGCTAGCATATGGCTAACCCAGCTCACTAGCGAACGGCAGGTACAGATATCAGCAGACAGCAGTTAGGCTAATCTAACAAGTAAACTGCAATTTTTCCATTAGGCAAATCTGTAAACTAAATTACCAAGGTACTGGTACTTGGAATTCTGTTGTCAAAGTGGCCTTTATAATATTTAATCACATGTTTATGACAAGTCCAAATGCTGCCGCTTTACTCGAAGTCCAGGAAATTATTCATGACACCGTTACAAAAGCATTTAACAGTGTAATAAAACTTAGTGACATCTTTATAACTAGTCCAAAATGTACCACTTTATTTGAGGGCAAGTAAAATATTCATAACACTCTTATAGCGGTTTTGTGACAGCCAGTATCACTACAGCTAACAGTTTCTTTAAGTTTGATAAAGCCAAGTTGTCATGAAGAAACATTTGTGTCTTGGTTAATGTCAAGTTGTCATCACAAAGACATCTCAAACAGTGTCAGCTGACTAAAGATGACTGGATGACACTTAATGACAAAATCATAAGCATCCATAAAGATTCAAGATGTTAATGACAGTTGTCATGACACGGTTATGACAGTGTAATGACAGTCTTATGCACACCCATTCAAATACAATTTTACCCAAATCTGTCTTTCACTGTACTATATTTACATTACATTACTGTTTATATTTAAATGTATAGCTGTGTAAATGTCCACTCTGTGATATTTGTTATGTTTAAATGTTTTATTGTCTCCGTTTTGGACGTCTCCATGCAGCCACTCTTAATTGTCTTAACTGTTCTAGGCTGTACCCCCACACTCTGACACCAGTACCACTGGAGACGCATCGTGGCCCCCCAATCAGCACCCGATCCCCCTCCGGCATGGACAGCAGAAGCACAATGCAGGAGGTGGATATTTTGGCCTAAACCTGACATGTCCTAGTATCAGAAATCCTGTTAGCAAGAAATCCTGGACTCGCAAATTCAAAAACTGGGCGTGCAAACTGCGCCACTCCGCCAGCTTGTTCAAGAAGCCCAGAGTCCAGCAAGGTAGCGTCCTCTTAGGGAGCAAGAGCGAAAGAGAGCGCGAGAGAGAGAGAGAGAGAATGGGATGTTGGGGCATGGACCTAAATCTAATATCTAGTACTAGTTTTAACATAGTAAAATAACTTTCTTAACCAGGAATTAATAACTGTTAATGTTAAAGGATGTTTACAGCTAATAAATCCTGTTTTGTATATTGTGATAATAGTCTCCATGTAATGTCAGTGTTGACATCACTACATACATTATTGTTTTTTTTGTTTTTTTGTTTTGTTTTGTTTTTTCTGAATTTCTTTTTGCTTAATTTAATTGTCTTGGCAATCTTTCTTTTTGCATGGGTTACTCACCCAGGGGCGAGAACAGTGGAAAGTAGAGGAGGGTGGAAGATTGTAGGAAGAGGTTGGCATCAGAAATCTGATGCCCATCCCAGTGCAGATGAGCTCTGGAGTAAAGCCCAGCTGTGCCTGTGCCCAGGACATTTCCCTTCATATGACACACCCCTTTATTGCCCCAAGCCACAGCCAGCAGCAACCATCTCACCTCCTCACCCCCACCTGCTGGCTCAGAGTAGACAGCACCGTGCAACTCACGCCATAACACAGATAAGATAGATGCTAAGTTGCTAAGCTGATATCATGCAAACAGTTTTTGCTCAGAGTATGTGTACGCTTTCTGTGTCAGCTCAAACAGTATACCCTTGATGGTACCACTTTGCAATAAGACTACCCTTATACATGATTTGTAAATGTTTTTAATTAGGTTATTTATTAGGTTGTAACAGTTAATAAATCATTAATAATCTTTTACAACACATTCAATGAAAAGGGCAACAGTGACCTATTGCTTGCCAAATAGTGAACCCACATTTATCTGTATTGTTTCTTACTTAGCCTACTTTGTCCTCTCCATTTGCCAGCATTTACTCCTGTCAGCTTCATCGGGTATTTGTTAATTAGCTACTAGCATTTAACCACTGTTAACATATCTTGATCTTATATTTATCTTAATTCTAAATGGTAGTAAGTCACTAATAAATGGTGATGTACCCTTTACAATAAGGCTCCATTTGTCAATTATAAATGGTAGTAAGTCATCAGTAAGATTAATTAGTACTAAAGATCTTGCCAGATTCAATTGGATCTTGCCAAATAGCGAGCACGTATTGATGTATGAAATTTCTATAGCACTGTTAAAACACAGTTACAAAGCGCTTTGTAGAACAAGACGAAATAATACACCTAGACCAGGTAAAAACATTAAAAATATAGCAACATAAAATATAGGACCTAATAAAACAGAATGTACTAAAATGGTAAAATACAAGTGATAAAAGAGAGGTAGAACTTATGAATGAGGAGTTCCACAGCACTGGGGCTCTAAGAGAAGATGGCACATTTCCTTTAGTAACAAGGCGGGCAGTGGACACAGAACGGTCCAGTCTCTTGCAATGTTTCTAAATTGGAGAAAGCAGTTTTACACTACCACAGTGATTTGTGTGTCAGGTTTGGGATGTCAGACAAACCATAACCTAAGAAAGTGTACCAGTGTCTTCACTGCCAGTTTATAGGACATAAATTTGCATATATTGTAGTATGTTAAAAAATAACACAGAATACTGGCCCAAGAATTGACTCCTGGGGAACACCACTTGCAACCACCACTTGTTCATAATTGTTTATTAACGATTTATAAAGTGTTTACAACCTAATTGGTAACCTATTTGGAAACTATTTATAAATCATTTGTAAGTCCTGTCTTATTGTAAAGTGGCATTGCAGTGCTTCATTAGACTCTACTATATGCTGTAGTTGTAGTAGATGCATTTATGAAGATTACTTTGTCATTTGCATCGTCTTTATGAAATTTCCAGATTATTATTAAAGTCATTCCTAGTAAATATTGTGCACATTACCCAGGGCTTACAAGCTACTGTCAGGTTCTGTTGTATATGGGTAGACTTTTCATGTGGCTACGCTTTATCATTGTTAAAGTATTCCAGCCATCTTGCATACGTTTGTGTTTATATGTGTACTATGTGTAACAGTAGGTCAGAGCTTTTTTTTGCTACAAGTGCACATGCATGAGCACGTATGTTATGTCCTACATGAGTGACTAATAATGGATCATTATCTGTAAGTAACACCTATATCAGGCTGCATATGTTTTATGTTGGTCTTCTTATGATTAATTATGCAGTGATTATCCATATACACACTATGCTACTGTAGTAATCCCAAATATCAAACACACTGAACAATATCACTGTGGATCTGAGCCCAGATCTCAGATGTGATATTGGGCTCTGTTGTCTGGTATATGAATGGGAATATGGTGAGTCAGTGAGAATGAGAGCGTGGATGTGTGGGTGGGTGGGGGTACACTGTTGTTAACATTCAACTGCCATCTCACAATATGTTTTTGTTTATTTAATGACTTACTATAATTGTGTTTTTTAATGAAACAAGCATTTACCACCCCTTCCCACACGCCCATTACATATTTCTCTTAAGCATGTATTGTTACATTCACAATAACTTACACTTGTTCTTCAGTTTTCTGTTTGTAATGTAGAAAAATTATTGCCACAGAACTCAACATATGTTTACACATTTCATAGACCTGCATGCAAGCCATGTAAGTCACAAAGTTGATGATGTGTGACATTGGTGGGTGATTTCTAACACTGTGCCTTTGTGTTCGTGCCCCATGTCTATCTGTGTGCATCCATATGTCTCTCTGTCGTGTTCATTTTTCTGTGTCTGTTACTTGTTGTCTGTGTCTGCCTCGTCATTCATGTGCTCTTTATACCTGTGTCTCTGTGTCCCTGTCTCTTGGTCTTCGTCTGCCCTTTTTGTTTTTCATCCCTATCTCTTTATTAGAGGGACGTTCCAGCAGTCAGGCACTTGGAGAGGAGAAGGAGGCGCCATCCCTAAATCCACCACAGTCACGCAAAGGACGATTTCAGGTAGGAGCAATAATACTGATTTTTGGTTCTATTTAGATGTTCTATTGCGCATGGTCTAAAGTGTTCAGCTCCACTTTGCTATTTAAATGGTGTATAATCTGTCTCAAAGTAAGGTGCAAAGGCGTTGTATTAAGTCTCTTAATTAATCATAGGTGTGTTTTGGGCATAACATGTCTTAGAGTCATTTCCTATTCCCTCTACCTGCCTTTGGCACATTGCTATTTTAATGGCAGATTTGGCGAGTTTCGAGAAATGGCGGGTTGGGTCGTAAAAAAAGTTAACACTATGATTAGTAGAGGTGCTGTGTGTAGGTTTATGCACAAGGCACAGCAGCATGACTGCATTACTGTGGGTATGGAAATGTTATGTTAATTACTGAAAGCAGCCTTTCTAATCATTAAATGATATTGTGAAAGAAAACATTCAGACATCACTACACAATACAATGTATTGTAATATGTAGGCACATCTCACTATCCGAATAATCCATCCTTTAAATAGAAGGAAAATACTGCCCCTTTGACTTCAGACCAGCACCCGTGGGTGCATAGGTGGGCACAAGTACATTTGCTACATACACAACGTGAGTGCAAGGGCAAGAAAGTGATATCTGCGTTAGTCGGAAAATGGCAGTGACAGCTATGCTGTGCACTGCTTTGCACTGGGCAGAAGATAGGGCCCTTTATCTGTGCCACTCATCAGTCTCAACCATCTTTACCATCAGGACAAACAGCTAACATCTCCCACATCCTCTGCCACCAGGTGACTCCAGTGCCCCAGTCCTCTCCACCGAAGGAAGCGGCGTCAGGCCACGGTAGCACTCACAGGAAAGTGGGACGTTTCTCTGTAACCCAGGCTGAGACTAAGAAAGAGGACAGGCAGACTGACAGCTCCCCAGTGTCTCCTGATTTGGAGAGGGAGAGGAGGAGATCTCGGGCGAAGGAGGGAGAGAAAGAAGAAAGTAAGAGGACCCCAGCGATGGCTCACCTGCCTCGAGGTCACGGGCCCAGCCACTCGCCCTTAGGCAGCAGCGATGATGATGATGAGAGTGAGCTGGAGGATGAAGACCTGAGAAAAGAACTACACAAGCTCAGAGAGAAGTAAGTCAGTCAGGGGAAACACGCAATACTATATAAATATGCACACTATATTTAGAATTTAATTAGAGTTTTCACTGCTTTGCTTTGCCGTCAGACAGCCTTTTCCAAAGGGGGAACTGATGACACCATGCGCTATTCAAATGCATTAGACCCCTTTGACAAAAGAGGTCATTTTACCTTGCAGAACACAGGAGTTGCTGGTCCTCCGCTGCTTTGATTGGTTTGTTTGTGGTATTATGTAACTTTTGTGTTGCAACATGTTAATTCGGATCCAAACTACTTGCTGTGGATCAAGGCAGCACTAGACCACAACTCCCGTGTTTAGCAAGGTAATATTACTGTTTTTGTCAGAGTAGTCTGGAGTGATATAATGGCTTCAGTGAGCCAGTTGTTCAGTGGCTCAGAATCACAGAGGCAGATTTAGTGGGACAAAAGAAGGTTTTGTTGCACCCACTTGAGTTGGACAACTGACATTGTGGATTTATTATGATTGGTTTGGGGAATTAATTGTGTCATTTTTGTTATACATTTCTGATTATAATCACGCACAGTTCAAACCTAATATCAGCAAAGTGTACAAAAACTTAAGTGACAATATTTTGAATTTGTGGATTTGGGTTTCTAGTGGCATTATTTTAGAGCAGCCATTCCCAAACTTTGTAGTTGCATTACTTTCAAAGTAAAGCACTGAATAGTTTTTGGTTGTTTATAGCACAATAACATCTGATTTAATGTGATGAAAAAAAAGAAATAGAGCCTAATCATTTGAGCATATATGCCATTTAGCACAGCTGTAAGGTGCTGGAAATGCTTGAAAATGCACCTTGAAAATGCTTCAAACGTGCTTGAATTTGACTTTGGAATAGTGTAGAAACCATGTGCAACAATTTGAATTAAATTCCAACCAAAGAGACCAAAGAGAATTACACATGCACAAGCAACAGATACAGCAGGCTCTCCCACTGATTTACTGACAGAGAGAAATATGTGTGAGCAGGCCCAGTAACCTAATAGTGATAATAAGAATACCAAAATTACACCATGACACCGCCATTACATTTTCCTCTCATACATCCCTTTGAGACACCCCACTTTTGGAAACAGTGCTTTAGATTTCACAAAATGTTTCTCTCTCCATATATTCTATTCTATTTTATGCCTTTATTTATGATTGTATCTTGCCTGTGTAACAAATGTTTTCACTCTTTGCATGTTTATGTTGTTTACTCAGATTCTCAGAATTCTCCACATCAACTCTGTGTTTTCTGTTTCTTGCTCTGTAGGCACATCAGAGAGGTAGTATCCCTTCAGGCACAGCAGAACAGAGAGCTGCAGGAGCTGTACAGACAGCTCCGTTCACTCAAAGACCAAAGGCAGAGTCTGCCTGCCTCACTGTCCCGAACACCTCCTCTTCCCACGGCACCCCCTGTCCTCTCTCCCCGTAGGCCCAGGCCGGCCAAAATCAAGCTCCGGCCCCGGCCCCACTCTCACATGGATAACAACGGAGTTACTCACTCGGGTAAGTTTTTTTTGTTTTTTTTTCCAACTTCCAGCTTTCTCTTTTTCTGTTGCTTGCTGTTTGTGAAGTTGTTTCTTGTGTCTCTCATCCAGGGATTCAACAGTCAAGTAGTTTCTCAGGTGGTGAACAGAGTAGACTGCCCCTTTACTGCAACCCAGAGCACCACACTACTACACTGCCTGCTAAAAGAGGTACAGTTTCCCCTTTAAATATAACTAGACAAAACAAAAGTCAGTGACAATCACTGGTATGATGCTTTCCCTCGTTTTTCCACAGATCACAGTCCTCTAAGAAAAAGCACATTCACAGATGAGCTGCACAAACTTGTTGATAATTGGACGAAGGAGACGGTGGGCCCCTCCCCGCCCAAGCCTTCACTGAATCAAATCAAGCAGATTCAGCAGGTGCAGGAGTTGGGAGGCTGGAGCCAGCAGGCTGAGGTACGACCACACACAATCATCTTCCACTTATCTACAGCATATATGATATAACATCCATCATATACCAAAGTTTGTATGGTATTAAAAATGGATGCACATTATAAAAGCAAAAGTTATCCATCTAGATTGTTTTGGTTCGAGTTGGTGAGTTTTGGTGATATTGGTTGTAGATATTTCTGCTTCTTTAGTAAATGCTTCTTTGGAAATCGTGATCCGGTCACTCAAGATAATCCACAGATGTTGTTGTGTCAGCAGTTTCATATTAGAACTATTTACTTCATATGATAAAAAAAAGAATGTTCCTACATAATTAGGTCATGATTTCTGGAAAGAAACCTTTCTTTCCTTGCTTTGAGTTTCTCCAAATATTTGTTTTGTCCCTTTGAGCACCACAAGTGCCATTTATTTCCATTATACTGGAGAGAAGGCAGTAGGGGTGGACGGGTCAATCTCCAAAGTATCAAAACTGTCTTGTGTTTTAAACCTGTTTGAATATTTAACAGAAAATAGTAAAAAGAAATGCCTGTTTGGTAAATTAGTAGAATTAGTAGAATAGTAGTTAATTTTGACATATGTTGCTTGATAGCACATTAGCTTCTTCTAACAATAGAAAGGATCCATATTGATCATGATGATAATGGTCCTGGCCTTAGTATTACTTGGTTTGAAAACCAAATTATGTGATATCACCCAGCCACCTCCAAAACTCAGGACTCACACCAAAACAGTCTAGATGAATAAAAAGCTCTACAGGTTAGCAGAGGTGGTAAAAATAAACATAACTGTTACTCAACTAGAAGTACAGATATGTATATTAAAAAAAGAAAAAAAGATTCAACTATTTTTTACACCGTTTTTGTTTTGTTATGTTTTTGTCTTTTATCTTGTTAAATAGTTTTTGTCTTGTTATGTCTGTTTAGTCTTGATACGTTTTTCATGCTGTCTTGGTCTTGTTGTATTGTTTTCACCTTGCTACATCTTGTTGTCTTGTTACGTCTTTTACATCATTTTCATATTGTTACATAATTTTTCATCTTGTTACATCGTTTTTGTCATGTTATGTCTATTATAGTGTTGTTTGTCTCAAGTCATTTTCTTTTTGTTATGCTTTTTACGTTTTTGTCTCAGTGTGTCTGCCGTGCTTGATATTCACTGATGGAGACACAAGGAATTGTCTTTTCTCTTACATTTGTTTCAAACCTTATTTTCCTGATGTAATGTCCCCCTCAGTACTCATGATTATATTTCATACAGGTGGCTCCACCAGGTTGGTTTCCAGTGGCACCACTGAACCCCCAGGCACCCCCGACCCCTGCCACCTTGAATGTGGCAGCCCCTTCCCATTACACAGGTGGAGGTAGCCTGTCCGCCCTGCACTCTCCGGGACCACCACCACAAACGCACATGGCTCAAGTGCCGCAGATGCAGCAAAGTTTACATCTCCATCAGTCTCTCCCCCTCCAGCAGATGACCTATCAGCAGTCCCCGCTCCGCCAGCAGATACCGCAGCCCCGGATGCAAACTCCCATCCAGTCTCAGTCTCTACCACAGACACAACCCATCACCCCGCTGCCCCACTCGCCACCTCAAAGCCAACCGCTGCTGCCTTCCCAAATGCCCACATCTCCAGTGTCCACGGCCGCGCCCCTGGTGCCCGGCGGTGGCACCAGTGCACCCACAGATAGCACTGCTGCTGCTACTGGGGGGACATTTTGCCCCTGTTCCTCATCCTCTTCCACCTCTTCCTCTTCTTGCTCTACTGCTGCTCTACCTTCCAGTGCCAAAATTCACCCAACAACCCCCACCTCTACTCTTCCTCTGGGACAGAAATGAAACCAAGGTGAAGCGTGAGGTCAATATGAAGGTGCAAGAGATGGAAATGCTAAGTGGATCAGGACGTAAAAGCAGATCCATTTTGGAGTGTTAGTTCTGTGTATGTATGAGAGAGTTGTGACTGCAATGGTTATATGGATTCCAGTGTACTTCTGGATGAGATGGGGCGTGAATGTGCGAGACGATAGATTCTAGTATGTACAGACAGAGGGTAACACAGCAGCTGAGGTTTATGAATCATGGTATGTTTGGGTGTTGAGATGTAAAAATTCTTAAATGTACGAGTGTGTGCGTTTATGAGTGTGGGTGAGTGTTAGTGGATTATCCGAGTACATATCCCTTCTGTCCTTTTACACAAATTAACATTCATGTTTTTGTTTTGACACCAACTCAGTTGGACCTGAACTCTCCCCGAGCAGAGACGAGAAGGACAAAATATTTGATGGTGTGTTGACATTTTTTGTTTAATCTGTTAATGCTTACAGTGAAAGGACTATCAAAAATTTAAAAGTGCAATTAGTAATGGTCATCTAAATTGATCAGCATGTATTGTATGGATTTGTCTGTAAGGCATAAAATATTTTTGTAGAAGCACATTGAAAACCAGACGCATAGGGAATCTTTTCATGATCGTTATATGATCTTTTAAATCTGCAGGCCTACAGCACAAGGTGTTTTAATGGGCAATGAAAAAAAATTAAATAACAGCATGTTGCACAGTAGAGCACGGCAAAGTTATCTGGTTACCATCAATACCACAACGCGACCAAACACACTGTTGCAGTGTTGTGCACCAATGCAGCATGTGCTTCATTTGTATTATTTTATGTTGTAACATAGAAAAAGTCTGAATTACAAAGAGTGAAGTGATATAAATTCAGAGGAATTCATAATATGATGGCAAATTGAACTGAAAAAAGTTGATAAAACTCAGAATTTCAAGACAACTGCCTGTACTAGATGTTTGAGTCAAAATCAACTTCTTTTAAGTTTTGAAATAAACTATACATTTTTTTGCTGAACTGTAATCTTTTGTTGAGATAATTTACTTTTAGAAACAAAAAAGTATTTTCAAGAATTGTTCACAGTGAACTGTTAACCTGATTTGTCATTATTTGGGTGCTTGAAAGTTAAATGGTTGCAATTGAAAACATTAAAGAATTCTTTAATATATTAACTGTAATTTATCATGAAATGAACATGATATGTCATCAGAGATTATGGAAACTTGCAAAATTGTAATACTCGGTTCTCAAACAACAACATTCCTTTTCTATTCCAGGCTGGAATGAGTGTTTTTGTTTGCCTATGTCATCTTATTTAGAATTCAGATCCATGCTGAAAGTTCACCAAATGAGTAAATGTATGATTAGGAATTGTTAGAAATAATTGATAATCTTGTAGACACCATGGATGTATATAACAGTTAAATTGAGGACTTTGGAGCAGAGGGCTTAGATTTACATTGAAAGACAATTGACTGATCTAATGCTTCAACCACAGATATTATATTAAATAGGGATTCAGCCTATTCAACATACCTTCTCTGGCTCCAACTCACTATTTGGACTGCGGGACTCTTTTTTTAGACATGTAATTGCTACATATTGCTCCTTTAAACTATTAACCATTGTTCACTTTCACTTCAATGAGTTCACTCAACAGTTTTTGAAATACAATTTTTTTTGTGGGGGGGGGGGGGGGGGGGTCTCTAAAACCTGAAAAAGATTCAGGTTTATCTGCAGAAGTGAATTATTGAATGAATTAAAAAGTAAATTATCTCAATAAAACATTATTAGTTGATAAAACTTTTACAAAACTCAAAAATCTATTAAAGCAGGTCGCCTTGAAATTTTAGGATTTACACTGAAATATGCCGTCTATGTTCAGTGGATACCTGGGTACACTCAGCCCCAGACTGCATGACCGTATGACTAACTTGACTTGCCTGAGTGCAAACTGCCTGCACTTGCTGTATATTCATGAATCTCACATTTACTATTTGCAGCCTACTGAGATAATGATCAGTCATGAGTAAATTTGCTTTCGGTTTGATATGCTTTCACATTTGACATTTTTGCTTTCAGTTTGAGCTCTGCATATCAAAGTATATCACGGTGTCATGCTGAGGAGAAAGCTGAAAAAGGAAAAAAACTGCCAATTATAGTCTGGGGAGACCATATGGGTTATTCCCATATTGCCTTTTAAAATTACTGCATTTTTGTGGGTGTGTGAATGTTTTTCTGTGACAAAGCTTTGTGATAGTCCCATGATACAGTATATTGCATTACAAATCACATCCCTGTTTCTTTTCATTCTAAGCGGCCTCTCAGATGTCACTGTACCCAACTGAAAATGTTTACTCTGCCTATGTTTTGGGCTTCTTTTCCTCAAGAAACAAAACAAGTGAGAAGTTAAACCATATACAGGTTATAAGTTTGATGTCTAACACCTTTGTGAGATCCTCACTTGCCTATTTGTCAGCTTTGTTCGGCACTGGACAAATTCCTTATTTCAATTGTGAACTATTTAGTCTTTGACCATAGGCTGTCAGTGTGAATGCACCTGTCAGAAGTTGAACTGTGGGCCATAATCATGCTTTAAGCACATTGCAAAACATTTGCTTTAGTCAAAAATGTTCCATTCCTCTATTTTTAAACTCACTTCATTTGTAGATAAAGAGTAATATATCAGCAGCAGATATATTACTGTACATTTTATTGGGTTATCAGTGCACTTAGCCATACACACATTTGGCCATCACTGGTCTGGCGTTAACACACTTTTTGGCATTTTAAGTAGCTTGTAGTCAAAGCAGCATTTCTGTTTTATTAATGATAGAGAGACTGTGTGCCACTGAAAACAGGAGATTGTACTGCTTGTTAAAGACTGCTCAAAGTGAGTCAAAGACATCTAAAACACAAATTGTTAAGGAGGAATAGTTTGTGCTGAAAAGGTATGGTTGTTCAGAAACTGCAATTGCATTATCTAGAATATAACAACGATTTTCTGTATTTGTTGCTTTTGAAGACAACCCACATTGTCACAGAAATGTAGTTCATTATTAGTGAAGGTGAGATACTGTGCTGTCATGTCTGATACTAACATGTTGACTGCAAGCTACAGCTTAATGATCATTATTCATGATGTAAAGCTGGCTTTGTCCTTGAAGTGTTACCAAAATGTTATCTAAAAGATAAAGATTATTTTTGTATTTTGAAATGGGGTTGTACAAATTGTAAAATTGTGTTCTCATCATTATAAATCTGAGGTTATTTGAAACTAGAAAACACTGGTTTTCATCCCTGTTTACATGGGACTCCCCTGCCTTGATATACCTCTCTGAGTCCTAATAGGCCAGGGTCATTTTAAGATTATATATTCAGAGAATTTGTGGTCACAGTTGACATCTTGTGTCAGTTTTTAACCATGACAACCTGGAAGATACATAATAGAATGGCATAAGCCTTCCTGCTGGGCTGCAGGTCACATTTAATTATAAACTTGAAAATTAATGCAACAGAAATCTGGGGAGTCCCAAAATGGCATTAATGAGAACCAATGATAAAAGGACATTTGGGCAGAGAAACCTCAAAAATAAAGTATGTTGCTGGTGATTTAGCCTCTGTAAATTGTAACTAATTCAACTGTTGATTTTATTTATGTTTTGTAACTAATCAAAATAAATGATGTTAAACATCAAATTAAGACATTGTGTGGATATTTTTACATGCACTAATTTTGCTTGGCAAACCAGATACTCCTGCACACCACAGTGAGGTTTGAGGTGGCACATCAGACCTCATCACATTTTGGTTGTTCCATTTATGTATCACTTACATGTAATAAAAAAATTAGTATCGGTTGCACTTTTGCCAACCACTTTCTTAAACATAGTATATTGTCTAAATCTGAATACATTTTGCATCATTTGAGAAAACACCTGATTTCCACAGTGCAAAGTGAAAATCAGTGTGCACATATTTGAACTTTGAGGTAGGGATCCATCACAATGAACATGTCTGCTATAGTTCTTGTTACATTTAGACAATTATTGCCCAGTCAAGCCAACACAAAATGGCTCTAACAAATTAAATAAAAATAAGGATTGCTTTATGAAGTCTGCACTGCATTGACACAGAATCATATCAAATGATAATAATATAATGATTAAAAAAAGGTGATTTTTAATATGATCCATTAAAAATGTCTAATGAGCTGCAAGCCAGTTATCATGTTTAAATAAAATAAAAGAAAACATCAAAAATTAAAATGTATATGTGCAATTTCTAGCTAAATAACTACAAATCTGATCAATCTGGAGATACATTGCATAATTAGAAAATGAAATATTCTATTAAATGATGACTACATTGATAATAATTAAAAGATGCGCAGTCTGAGATAATTACATAAATAAATTTTGATGTGTAGATTTATATAATGATTTCAGGTGTAAATAATATAATTATTGTTGTTGTTGTTGTTATTGTTAATGAATTACACGTGTCTAGATGTTTTTTAATTTGCTTTACTGATATGTATTTACTTATCTGTATGTGTGCAAATAACCCAAGCTTATTTATTTTTTAACTAAAAAATAGTTTTTAGTTTCTCTGGGTTTCTGCAACTTCGTTGTCGTATAAACGTTCCGCAACGTTTTTTTTTCCTGAATGCAACTCGATGTTTGACTGTCCGCAACTTTATTGTTCTTTCAACAGCAGATAGCGACAAACAACGGTCTGACGCTACTGCCTTTGAAATGGCGTTGATGTAGTTCAATACGCCGTTATTTGTAGTTATTATGGTCGTTTAGGTCGCTTCAGGTTATATTTTTCTGGTCCAGTGAATTTCTGGACTTTGGCCTCTGAATCTGGGCATTAATGCGTTGATAAACAAAAATGTGGTAAAGCAAACTGCTAATAATTTACGTTGCATAATAAGGCCGCAGCTACCCCCGAGTTTGCGTAGGGATTACAGCGGCTTTTGAGTGCGTGGCCTGCCGCAGCTACATGACGGTAAGTTACTGGCGTTAAATATCGATTTAGCCACCATTGTTTTGCTGAAATTATTCAACTGTATCGGGAGCGCGTAGTGTTTCTTTTAAGTTAAAACGCTGACTTATTTGCACCAACTGTTTTATTGTTTAAGTTAAAGTTGTCATCTTAAACGCTGAGGTTAGCTACATCAGTGGCTAACATGGCTAAGCTAACGTTAGCTTACTTGCTAAACACGTTAGTGTTATGATAGCAATGCAAGAATCACGGGGCATAGCGTGTTTACAAACAGCGAGATAACATGACGACCTGCCAGATAGCTACATGTATCAACTAGTTAGCAGAAGCAAAATATTTCTAATTCGTAATCTGTGACGAATATAAAATAACTGTTGTCCATCCAATTCTGTATTTACAGTTCTTGCTTTCCTTTATTTGTATTTTTTTCGTACTATGATTAATGTATCACACCAACATAGTCCAGTAAATTCCTTGTATATGTAAATATAGTAGGTAATAAAACCCCAATCTAGTTTTGACCCTGGAGAATATGAAATAGTTTGATACTCTTGAGATAAATATTATGCTATCGAAACGACTAGTTTCGGCACCCAGGTAGTTGACTGAGCTTGAATATCAGGTTGCAGTAGAAGCTTTTGTACGTTATCGTTGACTGTTTGAAGTGTCTCTCACATTACGTACTAATGAGCTTGCTATGTAACAGTAGTTGCGTTATTGTCATGTCTCACGGCAAGCTATTAACAAGGTTTTTGTCTTTCTTATGTATTTCAACAGGCTTCCAAGTGAAACACGGTGGACATGTGTATCTGTGACAGGGATCTGGAAGTGAAGTAACAGATAGCAGTGCAGTTCAATAGTAACCTTACCTACATAGTTAATACTTAAGTCTTTAGTTTGTTATATGGTTCCTCCCATCTGACATCCTAACATTAATAACTTTTGACAGCTAGTTCACACACACACACACACACACACACAACATGGCATCTGTGCCAGTGTATTGCTTGTGTCGCCTGCCATATGATGTGACACGCTTCATGATCGAGTGTGACATTTGTCAAGACTGGTTCCATGGAAGGTATGTCATTTTCAGACTTGACACTTTGTTGATATTGTCTGTGTGCAATGGGATTCAAATATTATGTCGATTTATGTGTGATTTATAATGTGGTTATATCTGTTTGGGATGCAAGGTATGGATTTTATTCAGCTGATACTGATAACTGATAATTACTTGCTTCTCATCTTTGATACTGATAAGACAACTGTTTCACACTTTTGTATTTTAAAAAGAAGTCCATATAACCTGTATTTTATGCTCACCTGAGAATTAGAAAGTCCAAGATGTAGTGAGCAAAGATGAATGTTGTAATGTCTCCTAGCGCTGACCTGATCAAATCTAACTGATATTACTATTACAACAAAAACAAAGAAGAGTTCTGAGTCTTCAAATATTCAGTATTTTTTTCTTGTAAAGTACATCAAAAAACCTCACCAACATACTTTCTTTTTTATAGTGCATTTTGCCTAAGAACTGAAATTAAATGCTTTGACATAATCTGAAAAATCAGATATTTGTTATAGCTGGCTATAATTTCATTATTGGCATGTGAACAATATCAGCCCTGATAGTTCACTCCCCTAATATGTTCCAATCTGCAGATTCTTTGTCTGATGTATGAATGTTTTGTGTTTAGCTGTGTTGGAGTAGAAGAAGACAAAGCAGCTGAGATTGACCTGTATCACTGCCCTAACTGTCAGGTCACCCATGGCCCATCTGTCAGTAAGTTACTTTTTCTTAAGTGTAGCTTTCTCAAATAGTTATGAATGAATACATTTTTTGATCTCTTCATCTTTCTCTCTTTTTTTCTCAGTGCGTAAACGGCGTGGAGGCAACAAGCAGACAGATAGTGCTGCTGGAGCAAGAGATCCAAGTCGGCCTGTTAAGACAGGCAGTCCACAGTTTGTAAGGGAGCTACGGAGCCGCACCTTCCCGAAGTAAGTCCATCCCAGCGTCCAAGTTTTTATTTACAAGTTCAATCATATAAACATGATTTGATACTTTATATTGCATCGTTATTGACATCAATTGCATTATATCATACTGGTGCTGATTTAGTGTAGAAGTGTTTTTATTTTTTATATATAATGTTACCATCTTCTGACGGTTTCTGCTTTCATGTATGTTTGTGCGTTCATGTTTGTTGGAGAGCCTATGCTGTACTGTAATGTAATTGTAAACCATTCTGTTTTGAATATTTTCTCTCTGTGATTATAGTAAAACCTTGTGCATGTGTCTGTTTGTGTTTCTATGACAGTGCGGATGAAGTCCTGCTAAAGCCGTCTGGGGCCCAGCTGACAGTTGAGTTTCTGGAAGAGCATTCATTCAGTGTTCCTGTCATGGTGCTGAGACGGGATGGCCTTGGCATGACACTTCCTCCATCATCATTTGGTGTCAACGATGTGGAGCACTACATTGGTAAACTTTTGATACATTTAGTGCTAATCTTTAATACATAGATTTGTACTGTTTGAAATGTTTAAGATCATGCGTTTTAGAGAAATTAAAATTTATTTTCTCTGTCAATGAAGATTCTGTCATCCAGGTCATGGCATGTGCTAGGAGCTGTTGTAGGCAACTGCACTTGTTTGAGCATCTTCAAAGTCCAAGTGACCATGGACAGCCCCTAGCAAATTAATTTTCTCTGTTGTGTTGGACATCTTAACTAAAGAATCTACGCTTTGCACAAACCTGCTTGTTTTCATCTAATTGCAGGTGCAGACAAAGAGATTGATGTGATCGATGTGTCTCGCCAATGTGACCTGAAGATGCGGTTGGGAGACTTTGTTGAATACTATAACAGCCCCAATAGAGACAGAGTGCTCAATGTCATCAGCCTTGAGTTCTCTGAAACCAGGTACACAAACATGCTAACTTTTCTGACTGTTCAGTTTGTCAAAAGTGCAGTGTCTTTATACTTGAGTTTAATATTACTTCTCTAATAAATTCGGTTGATCTATTTAAGAAATAAATGAGAACTTATTTTTTTAAGTGAAGTAGTGTTGTTATGGATGTGGTGTTTTGAAGACTAAAATCAAGTGTTGATCTTGTTTCAGGCTGTCAAACTTGGTGGAGACTCCAAAGATTGTGAGGAAGTTGTCATGGGTGGAAAACCTCTGGCCTGAAGAATCTGTGTTTGAACGGCCCAATGTACAGAAGTACTGCCTGATGGGAGTGAAGGACAGCTACACAGACTTCCACATTGACTTCGGAGGCACCTCAGTATGGTACCATGTCCTGAGGGTGAGAGGAAAACTAATTTAATTTCATGTCATGTTTGGGAAGTTTTTAAAAAGGAATTGATATTATTTTAATAGTTTACCTCTCTGTCTGTTCAGGGCGAGAAAATTTTCTACCTAATTTCCCCCACTCCAGCCAACTTGGCACTTTTTGAGCGGTGGAGTTCCTCATCTAACCAGAATGAGATGTTCTTTGGAGACCAGGTTGATATGTGCTACAAGTGCTCCGTCAAACAAGGAAACACCTTGTTCATACCAACAGGTAAGTTTTAATGTTTCTGTTTGTTTTTTAGTTACATGAAAAAATATTTTTTGCAGAGTTGTGATAGTCAAACAAGTCTGAATCAAATATTGACACTTTTGCCATGTGTTTGTCTTCCAGGGTGGATTCATGCTGTGCTGACTCCAGTGGACTGTCTGGCCTTTGGAGGAAACTTCTTGCATAGTCTCAACATTGACATGCAGCTGCGGTTAGTTTCCTCAGGACTATTTCCAGACCAAGATGAAGATAAAATTGAATCCTGACTTTAGTAGCCAGTTGTTTCCAGTTACAGACTAAAAGCAGAAAAATAACCAGTAAAAGAGCAGAACTGCTTTTCTGTTATTATCCACTATCCCCCACACATTATACTGACTCTGTTGTACTTTGCCTCATCTTCATGACCCTTCAGACATAGTGGAAACTCAAACATGAATATACTTAAGGAGCTTTTAGTTCCTTTGGCTTATTTAGTCAGAAACGGCAATTGCTGTTAATTTCTGGTCACTCATCTACAGAAGTCATCAACAAGTTTGTGTCAATAAACATGCATGTTTTTTTTTGTTTGTTTTTTTAGTGCTTATGAAATCGAGAAGAGATTAAGCACAGCAGACCTGTTCAGATTTCCCAACTTTGAGACCGTGTGCTGGTATGTTGGAAAGCACCTTCTTGATACCTTCAGAGGTGAGGGAGTTCAGTCAATTTCATAATATTCATGTTGTGTCTTTCTGTTTGTCATTGTTATATTATTAACCTTGTGTTATTCTGTCTCACAGGTTTGAGAGAAAACCGCAGACACCCTGCCACTTACCTGGTTCATGGAGCCAAAGCCCTGAACAATGCTTTCCGCAGCTGGACCCGTAAAGAGGTAGGCAAAATATTATTCAGTTACTTAATCAGTACTTTTATGTAGGTGTTTTTCTTGTTTCATTACTTGGTTTATTTCCCTCCATAACCAATTATGACATTGGCATGCACCAGCTTTGCAAATGGAACAGTGGTGCAACAGCAAAATTATTGGTTTTATAAAATCAACATTTTTATATAAATCATTACATAAAGGTATTGCATTTTAAAAACGGGTAATGCACCACACATTTTTCATCTCATAGGACAATGCTGAATTGCAGTATTAAAAGAATATGTTCTGTGTTGGGGTGGTTACATAAGAACATCATACCCGTATTTCATATCTGTTAAATATGAAGCTGCAGCCAGCAGCCAGTTAGATTAGCTAACTGCCTACCAGCACCTCTAAAGCTCTTTGTTTGTTTGTTTAATCAGTGTAAAAACAACCCTGTGGTTTACGGGGCATTATGTGCTGAACTATTTCTTGGCTCTGAGCAATTGCCAGGCAACAATCAGAGATCCCAGGAAGTTCATGGTCACTGCCAAGAAATAGTTTGGCATATAGCCCTGAGTAAAACAGTGAATTGTCAATTTACACTTCAGTTTTGTTCTGATGAAACAATCAAAAAGCTGTGCTACCTGTTTCACATTTCCAGTCTTTGAGCTAAGCTAGCTGGCTGTAGGGACAATCTCTCATGTAACTCTCTGCCATTTTTCCCCCCAAAATGTTAAACTATATATTGGTATAAATTAAAATATAAACAAGAAAATGCTAAATTGAATTTGCTTTAATGTAGATGTCACTTTAAGTGCAAACTCTTGTGTGAGGTGATTCATGGGTATCTTCCTGCATGCAGGCTTTAGCAGAGCATGAAGTGGAAATTCCAGAAACCATCAATACTCAGACACTAGTGAAGGACCTCGCCAAGGAGATTCGTCTGGTTGAGGTACATAGAAGAATCACTGAAAGTTTGTTCATATTTTTAGGTTTGTTAAAACATTTGACCTGTATATGTGTGTAACTATAAATATTAGTTTTACTTTCTTTGCTTTACTAACTAAACAGTTCCTTCTTTTTTGATAGGACATCTTCCAGCAAAACATTGGCCGCACTGGACCTCAGTTTCCTGGTTCACCGCTCTCTAAAGCTCCACTGACCACCTCTCAGAATTCAGGACGTCCGCCTGGAAAAAAGAAAGGACCCAAGCCCAAGGAAGTGTTAGGGGGTCTTGGACCTCCAGGAACCAAGAAGAAGAGCCAGAAGGGCCTACTCAAGGCAGAAGCAGGAGAACTTGACCTCATTGAGATTCACACCAAACATACACTCAAGAAATTTCAACCTGGCAAGTCCAAAAACAAGAACAAGGTATGAAGTTAGCAGACATTTGTGTTGACAGTGGCAATACTTGTTTAGTATTTTGTTTTGTGGATGTTTCATCTTCATATTTGCTGTCAATTCTTATCTGTCTTTGCAGTTGGAGTTGCCTTTAGATGAGTTTGAAGGGAAGTTAAATAAAAGCAAGCTAAAACTTGTGCTGACCAACGGAAAAATCCAAGGGTAAGCTTTGCAGACATTTGATGTGTTCCTGTGACTTTCGTGTCCTACTAGAAGTTTGAATTCTTACCTGCTGATCCTCTGCCTTTAGCAAGAAGGATGGCAGCAGTAATGGTGCAGGAAGTGCTGGAAACTACAAACATCTTACCATGGAGGGATCCAGTCTGTCTGACTTGGAGTCCGAGGATGAGCTGCAGATCGATGAGACACCTCCTCCACGACGCAAGCCTGCAGGACCAAGCAAGAAAAAGAAACTAAGTGGTGAGAATTTGACTTTTAACAAGAGGATAATTATGAATGTTACAGCTCTTGTATAGACACCTTTCTTTAATTCCTTTACACTGACACTAAGTCTATGAAAGATCAGTATAGTTGTGTGAGTGCATGGACTGCTAGTACGAAATATATTTTAGTAGTACATTTTCAAAAGTCACCTTGTTGCTGAAACCTCACTATGTTCAATTGTGCCATCAGGTCTTCCCAGGAAGCTGCCCAGAGCTAAACCCTGCTCAGACCCCAATCGCATCAGGGAGCCAGGAGAAGTAGACTTTGACATAGAGGTGAGATTATGACGGTAATTTCTAAATACCATCTATAATCTGTAGTAGGCTGTATAAGTCGGAACCAAAGATGAGAAAATAATTTATTTCACACATCTCATTGCAGTATACATCTTTAAGATTACAGACTACATTATGGCTTTGAGTTTAGCTTTATTCACTTTTCATACTAAACATATCAGGTTCTACTTCCAGGTTTAGCTCTGAATGGTCACACCTCATCACATATTATGTTTTTTATTTGATAGTTGCTCTCTAAATTCACTGTCCTTTACACCTGCTGTATGACACTACACTGTTTGCTTTATCAAGCTAATTCCCCAATAGTGATCAGTAAACTATAATATGAAAAAATAAATATAAATAAAGTCTCTGCTTAGTAACAAAGGCAACTAAGCTAGCCTGCTCTGTGGCAGAGCTTTTATGCAGCCGCACGCCACTAGTCGGGGCTGTTGCACTGTCCGATGGCAGCCCCTCTCGCCCAGCGCATATGAACCGATCACAACCCCGGATGTTTATATCAGCAAAGCTGGACAGATGAATGTAGACTGTGACAGAATAAGCTGATATATATTCACTCGACTGGAGAAACATGCCCACATTAAGCACATACACAGATAGACATACATAGATAAAAACCTGCAAGCGGAACTACTGCTGCTGCTGCTGCTACTACTAGCACTACTAACGTTAGCCACACTGTGTGTCAGGCTGGCAGCTAACGTTAGCTCTGGGTCCTTTACCTGCAGACACTGTGACCCTCTTTAGTCTGAAAAGGTGAAGCGTTTAGTGAGGAGTTGTCATGTTTTGTACATTGTGTAAGATTTGTATTGCACAGCGCAAAATAGTGCGCATTTCAGCGGCATTTAAAGTACAATTTGACGATTGTAGACTGATTCACGTCTTCAAATGGCTCTTAATACACAGTATTTTTTCGGACAGTGTTTAACATTATAAATTAATAAATTCTGCTCAATTTTAACTGCTGTCTGAGTGTTTTCTTAGTGTTAGACTAGTCGACTGGTCTGAATTAAATTTTGTGTTTAATTGATGGGGAAATTAGTTGCCAGGAACATCCCTAGCGCACACTCAAGGGTCCCTGCACCGGTATGGCGGTATATGAAAAATTAATATAGCGAAAATAAAGACCGTTTTGGTACGAACCGGTATACCACACAGGCCTAAATGACATACAGGATAAACGAGAGGGACATAATGGGCATACTGTACATTATCGACATGTTAAGAAAGGATTTATTATTACAGCCCTGGTTTAGTACTAACAATAACATGTTTGTGCATGTGGTTTCAGGAGGATTACACCACAGATGAAGAGGCACTAGCTGCCCACGGAGTGAAGGGTGGCGCGGGGGGCATTCTGGATTTACTCAAGGCCAGCAAGCAAGTTGCAGGCTTGGACTCTGCAGCACTCAGGTTAGATCTCCTTGATCACCAGTGATTCACTCATTGTTTTATTTATTTAATAACCAAGTTCTGAATGTCTGTGATGGTATTTTAGAACACATATATTAAAATGGGTACATGTAATTTGAGTTTCTTGATGTTTGAAGCTATGCATTTGAAACACACCTCCTGATCTTTGGATACCAGTGACTAGAGCAATCGTTCAGAACACAAGTGGGAGTAAATGTCTCACTGTGTGTTGTTACGAGAACCCAATAACCTTTGAAACTTGCATAGTTCACATATTTGCTGCAGCCCTGATACTACTCTATGTTTAGGAGGTTACATTTGAGTTACGAGTGATTGCTCAACTCTGTCCTTCTCAGTGAGGAAGCCCCAGCCTCTCCCAGCACCCGTGATGCCATTCAGGGTATGCTGTCCATGGCCAACCCACCTTCCTCGTCCTCATCTTCCTCCTCTTCTTCTCCGTTATCTATTTCTGGAGGCCTTACAGAGGGATTAGGGAAGGTGAAGGAAAAAGGTGGCAGGGCTGTATGGGTGACTGGAGGGGTCAAAAAGACAGGAAGTCCTGAGAAGAAACCTGTCATCCAGCGGCCCGGAAAACGGCCAATTAAACGGCCAGCCCGTCACCTTAGTGACGAGGAGAGTCCAGATGAACAAGAGACTCTGGGAACATGTTTTAAAGATTCAGACTATGGTGAGCAATACCCTCAATGACTTACACTTCTTGCTATACAAATCAGCATGAGCAAAGCAATTAAAATTTATAGTTTTCATTGATCAAGCCCATTTTTAATTATTTTAAATACATTTTTGTTTAAGTTTACCCGTCTTTGGAGTCTGATGAAGAGGACCATGCTAACAAGGCTAAGATGAAACGGAAGAAGAACTGGGATGACACACCATGGAGCCCAAAAGGTACGTGGCTTAAAATAGCAGCAAGACGGGTTTTTTTTTTTTTGTTGTTACAAGGGATAATGCCAGACGAGGTGTCCACCATCCCCGTCTTGTAGACACTCAAGAGTACAGGAAAACTCTCCTCCAAAATACAGTAATTGAAAACAGGTTTGTAATACATAGAATTATATATGTGAAGAATGCGAGCCATACAACTGTCCCTCCATCATAGAGACCCCAGATGTCACTGATGGAACCTCGTAGGGCTTTATCCCACCTATACTTGGTCACTGGCCAAAGAAAAGAAAATTAAGACCATTCTTTTTTTTTTTTACTGTCACGTTTTGCAATCAAAATCAAAAGTTTTTCACAAGTCATAAGTCTGTTTTCCTGCTATCACCTGAGGTTTTGACTAATTCCTGGAACAATCATAACCACCCCATAAGGTTCTTATGCAATGGAAACGTTGTTCAGTACTCCAGTAAAAAGGACGAACCTTAGATATGATTTGGCAACAGGAGATATTTCAAATTTATTCGGCTCATAGAACTTTCCAGCTCATCTGTGAGCCGGAAAACTAATACTGCGCTGGCAACATTGAAAGTCAGTAACATTGTGTATTGTTCACAGATAAATAGAATTTGACAGTATGTTTAACAACAAGACTTGCATGGCTTTCCAGTCTTGTCATTGTCCCAAAAAACAAAATCAAGATTTTCGCTAACAAATGATAGGCCATGTGTACTGTTGGCACTAGCCTGAAGTAGCAAGTTAAATAGCAGACGGGATGTGAGATGATCGCTTATGTGATCCATCAATGACCTATCAGTAAAATCAGAGGGGCAGAGTACTTCTGTCAACTTGTGTGTTAGTCGCCATCCTGTGGTGTTCAGAGGATGAAGCACTCATTGTTTTAAATAGGTATAGTTTTTAAACCTGTTGGAATAAATTGTAATCAGAGGCTTTGTCTCTGTCTCTGTTGCTACAGTTATTCCTTTTAGATGCATATGAATTTAGAACAGTGAACAGACATTTTCACTGGAATTATGTTGTGGATGTCTATGATCAGGAATTAATGGACACGCTGCAGCCGATCAGATTTAAGTATTCACCCAGATCATGGTATAACTTGATAATTTCTTTTCATTTATAGCCAGGGTGATGCCCACGCTTCCCAAACAGGATCGACCAGCCAGGGAAGGGGCCAGAGTCGCATCTGTAGAAACTGGTCTCGCAGCAGCTGCTGCCAAGCTGGCACAACAGGTGAGTTGGGAAACAAAGAGTATTGGTCTTTGAAGAGTCGAAACAGTTCAGTAAAAGATAATGACTCTTTACTTCTGGTTATGATTCAGGAGCAGCAAAAGCCTGCTAAAAGGAAGTACACCAAAAAGCAGCGTCCTCCTGCTCCTGTAGTCTCTCCTCCCCCCGTTCAGACTGAGCCAGCCCCACCATCTCCAACACCTGCTGCAGAGACTGCAGCAGACTTCAGCCCAGACCGGAGGATGGATTACTACTCTGCTAGTCTGTTGGACCATGAATACACAGCAGGACCAGGACCTTTTGGCCCTGGAGGCCCTAGAGGCAGCGGAGCCATGGCCCCTGGTGTATTCCTCACTTCACGCCGACCTTCACTGTCTCCACAGAACAGTAGCTCTCACTCTGGTGCATCGCCTGCAGGTTTAGCCAGCCAAGGCACAACAGGAGTGGGACAAGGTAAGTATAATCCTAAAACATTGACAGCATAATTTTCCATCTCTGTGACGGTATATTTACTTATGTATTTTCCCTCCTTTCTTTTAATTTAGGGAAACGTCCAAAGAAAGGCCTTGCAACTGCAAAACAGAGACTTGGAAAAATTCTGAAAATTCACCGCAATGGCAAACTTCTCTTGTGAGAGATGTTGGAAATGTGGCTGAAGACTTTTAAGTGGGAATGAAGAAAATGGCTTTTGTGAAAGAAGGTCTGAAGGAAATAGAGATAGTGATCTATATTTTGTACTCTAAATAATTTTGTTTACTGTTTTCACCTGTTATTGAACCTCAGTATTTGTTATCCTACACCAATTACTCTGCCCAGCTAATTAGCAGCCTGTTTTGGCACTCCACTTATGCAGCTCTGCTTACAGGTATTTTCAGAGGCACATCTGTGACTTTAAACAAATCACTGTAATGTGGTCAAGTCACTCTCAGTGTGGTAAATAACGATGATTATCACATACCATTTGACACTGGCAAAGGGAAATTGTGACATTTTAAAATAACAGGTGGACATTGATTTAACTAGCTAGACTAACTAGTGTAATGAATTGACTAAACCTAATGGTTTCTTTTGTTTAGGCTACTTTTAGTGACTCTTTATGCAAATATATTCAACTGCCCATCATAAATTTGTAAAAGGGAATGAAAAATGACACATTTTCCAGTCGGGATAAATGTAATATCTGTATTATCCCTCACATAATTCCACAAACGCACAGTCAGGCAGTTTTAGTTTTGTCTTTTTACCTCATTTTTACCTCATAAAACATATTCTTTGTTGGTATGATGATCATGGGACACCAATGTTAACAGGCAAAAAGTTTAGCAAAAATCCAGCGCATGCACACAGTCGTCTCCCCAAATGACACATGTATTAATTCTTTTTGAGGAATTTGTCAGTGTTTGACAAGCTGAACTCATTTCCCTCCATATACTGTAGCTCCACACATGAAATTGAAAGCATTCAAATGATGCCAAGAGTAACATCATACCATTCTATTTATTCTGATCATATTTATTTAACACATTTTGCCATCTCTTAGCCTGTTTTAACAGAATGTTTTTACCACTTCATCTTCTTGGTCCCTACTTTAATTATTTTCAACCACTTAAATACTTGTACAAAAATTTTATCCATTGCTTTGTTAGAATTTTTACAGTTTAAGTTGCCATTGTAAATATTTGTAATATTTGTAATTTATATAGCTACATTGGAAGAGCAGAAAAATATTGTGACAAGGGTTCTAAGAGACTAGTTTCCTGCGAGTTGCCATGATTTGTGCCCCAAGTGTTGGCAGCGTTCTTGGGCCACATCTAGAGATGTGCTTTCTTTTCACAGAATGTACTAGTGATTAAAATGTTGGCAGAAATTTAGATTTAACTGTGTGAAAACATTGTGAAGGTGCAGGATATGAATTGATATGTAAATATATGTTGTAATTTAAGTTCTTTTATAGTTGAAAAACTTTGAAATCTTTCTTAACATAACTTGTAAATGATACATTGCTGTATTGGGAAAATATCTGAAATAGTTCATTTTTTATATTTGTACGCAGTAATTGTCATGCTTAGTTTCATGTTGTCTTGTCAGTGTAATAGTGGACATGTTCTGGAAAAAATGCCCTTGTTTTATTTCATCCATTTAGTTTTATATTAAGTATTGTTGATATTCACTCTTGTGTTGGTGTGTACTGTGTGTTTTAAACATGTTGTGTTTAAATCGACCTGGAACAGATAAAATATACCTTGGGCAAAATTTCTTTTTTCATTGAATTTATTTTAGGATCACAAAAAGTGAGATATGTGTTTCTGTTTACTCTGCTCCAATCTGCTGGAGAGCTCATTTGTCATTGCATTCACTAAGGTGGGATTTAGGCGTTGTATGTATTGGTGAATCATCATTAAGATCTACAAGTAATATTGTGTTGTATTATACACATGTATATTCATTGACCTACAATGAATATACAATTTAATGTTAAAGGTCCAGTGTGTGAAATTTACAGGGATTTATTGGCAGAATATGTCAGAAATTGAATATAATATTTATAAATGTTTTCCGTAGTGTATAATCATGTAAAAATAGGACTTGCTATGTTTTTGTTACCTTAAAATGACTGTTTATATCGTGGCGTGGGTCCTCTTTCACAGAGGCTGCCATATTTCTGCAGTAGCCCAGAAGAGACAAACCAAATGCCTACTCTAGAGAGCCTTTTGCATTTTTTGTGAGACTTGTGGTCACCATAGGTTCTCCTACATGCTTGGAAGGGGAGGGTTAGAGTATTCATTTGTTTGCAATCTGCAACTTCACCACTAGATGCCACTAAATCCTACACACTGGTCCTTTAAGCTACTTTACACATGACTTATGAATGATTAGCGGTGACTACAATTTTTCTCAGGGTTTTTTGTTCTATGAATTATTGTGCTATTATTTTCATATCTAAACATTTCCATTACTCAATTTTCCATGCAACTTCCCCTTTCCAAATGGGGGTTAAATGCATTTGTTATTAAAAATGTCAAGTCTTATTTCCTAATTGTCAGTGAATTTGAGTACACTTTCATATTAAACTGAATTAAAATATATTTTTCACAAAACCTGGGAAGTTCTGCTGTGTGCTTTCATGTGCACATCTAATCACAAGGTGGAGGATAGAAATACCAGTTAATGTTAAGCGGTGGGTGCTCTTGAAGGCGAAAACGCACTAGCGTCATTTTTCTACAACAATTGCAAGGGAGTGCCCGGGGTAAACGCAGCAGCAGGTAATCTCGCGAGATTTGAACTGCCCTACCACTCGCTAGTGCAAGATGGAGAAGCAAATGTAACACGCATTTGAGGTAAGCAGAAAGACTTATTGCACAGTATTGACATGGGTTTTACCTAACTGGTGGCATACATTTCTCTTCCTGAACCACCACCCTTGATGATTCACACCAATCAGTTACATCCGAGACCACAAAACTAGTGTCTTTTTAAGGGTAAAGTATGGATCTTATGCTGTGTAAACCGCCATTTTTAATTTAGCCATGATCCCACTGATAGAGCATTGTGCGGAGCTCTCACTGCTAGCTAGCTACCTAGCTAGTTAGCTCGCGCGAAACCCGCAAACATAAACGCCACACATACACACGCTCATGTTTTCTGTGTGTGGGTATGAGCGTCTCTGTACAACTATAAGTCAAAGCACAGTGACTATGACCACTAACTTTTGGGATTGATGGGACAAGTAACTGGTGAGTTAATATCTATGTCAGATTGCAGATTTGACTTTTCGTAATCTGCTAACGTTAGCCGTCAAAGCTGAATTGGGGCTGAAGTAACTAACGTTAGCCTAACTGCTAATGAACCTAGCTAACGTCACATAACTAGCTTTTAACTTTGCTAACATTAGCGCCACCGTTGATTTAACCGTAACTGCGTAGCTACCTGAATAATGTTGGAAAACAATGTGAGCAGATTTTCACCTAGCTAACTTGGAAATGAAACAAGTTAAGGAGTGTAGTAGTGTTGCTTAAACTAAGATGCTATCGACGGCCGTTAACGTCTCTATATATTCTGATGCAGATGATCATCTGACCAGTTCACAACGTCAGTTGCTAATATTAACGTTAATGCTGCGTTGTTTGTGAATGTGTGGTAAACGAATTTAGTTGATGAGGAAGGTATCACAGTGTCAAACTGGCCTATAAGCATCAACGTACAGTACATTTACAAGTCTTTGAAAGCAAGTAGTGATGCCTCTCAGTGAAAACAGTGACAACAGCCTAAACCATTTTAATGTAAATTTAGTAAAGTGACTCTGTGGTGCCTGTCAGCATCCTCGTTGTCCTTGTCATCCTGTCAATCACTGATCATGCTGATGACATGACAACAGGAGGAGGAAGTGTGGACTTTTTTTTTTGGCTGTATACTGCTTAGATTTATTCTGTAAGAAAACATTGAGGACTTATACATTGTGTGATGGTGTAACACCCAGTCCTATCAATTAATCTGTATTCTATCAAGTCCAGTAGCCTACTACAAACCTTGATACGGTTATTATATCAATATCGTGCCATGAGACTAGATATCGTCTGAGAGTTTGGATGTCGTTATATTGTGATATGACATAAACGTTGTCTTTTCCTGGTTTTAAAGGCTGCAGAAAAGTAAAGTAATTTTCTGAGCTTACCAGACTGTACTAGCTGTTCTTTATATCCACATTAGCTATTATTATTTTTCAACAATCTTGTGATAAGATTTTGACAAAGCATCACACGTCAACCTTACAGTATCGTTTCAGTGTTCATGGAGGTATTTTGTTAAAAATAATATGATCCATATTCATCCAGTATTGTGATTTACTGTTGGTTAGCTTAATTTATAGTAATGCATCATATTGACACATGTTGATACGTGTGTGTGTGTGTGTGTGTGTGTGTGTGTGTGTATTGTAGCCTTGCCTAGAAATATTGAGATATTATTTATAAGCCATACAGCCCAGCCCCCAAAATAATGGCTGAGTTTATTGATTGAAGTCAGTCCTCAGCTCAGCAGTTAATTGTATGTGGTCATAAACATGTTGTGATTTTTATTACAACTAAAAAATTACGAGATGATTTGGTCAGAGTGATGGTCTAAAATGCAGATCACGTGTGTTACTTGAAATGAGACAAAGATTTAGAATCAATTTGATTGACCTAACCGAGTCATGCATGGGCATCATGAAAGCAAGTTTGAGCTAAGCGACCTAGTTTCTTGGCAGACAAATCGGTTGAACTTCTTATTAGATATTTTTGATTGGTATTGATGAGTTTCTAGTCCATGCTCCTAGTTAGTTGATAAACCACACCTAAAATAGGCGTACCAAAGAAGTAATTTTTATGTTGTTCCTGAATAATTTAAAAAAATCACAGTCTGACTGGAAAGATTTTCCAAGACATTTTTCAGATGTGTAAAAAGTGTGAAACAGCAGAGGTCTGTCAGAGAGATGTGTATAGACACTCACATTTGCACATAAAAGGAAGCAGACCGCATGGCTGGAAAGACAGGTGGGATTTGAAACTGTCATTGGCAGAGAAAACCCAACACACTGATAAGTAGATCACAGTATTTGTTAATATAGTTGGTTTGAATTTGCCATAAATACTCATCCTTTCACCAGCTTTGTTTAGTGTATAAACCTGTTCGGTAGTGTCAAGCTGTTTGAATTGTCTCAGTGTCTTCTCTGATTTGATTGTTTGTTTTGTGTTTTCAGATAGTTTAAAGAAACTGCAAAGCAAGCCAAGGATGACAGTGATGGCACTATTGAACCAAAGCAGTTTCTGGTATGTACTGCTAACATATTTAGTACAAAGCTAAAAAAGTTTTGGTAACATGCATGAATACATAAGAGATACAGTGATTTGCCATAAATGTTTACTTGCAAGCCTATGCCAGCCTAAAAACGTAATTAACCACTACTTAAGGTTCATGTCATGAACCACACATACTAGACAATGAAATGGGTATATCTGAATTATTTTATACAGTAACCCAATCAAGCATAACATATTCCTTAAAAATAAACACAGATGATTGTATAGCTTCTAACATGAACATTTAACCCTAAATAATGTCAAATTGTTTTTGTCTTTCCTGTTGCCTTATGTATTCATTCAGATGGTGGTGCGGTGATTTACTGTAATTTGCATTTGTCAGCTGTAGCTCACCTCAGTACAGTGGAACTCGGTGGCACAGGATTTGTGCTATTCCTAGAGCCAGAAAATTTTGGTTCTGAAGAAGTGACCAACTCTTAAAGGGTGATCAGTATACGATTTTTCAGTGTGATATGAGATGTCTCAGAGTAACCCAGAAAAAAAGCTATTAATTAATTAATAAGAAAATTGCAGGTCAACCTGCATCTAATGCCTATAAAGCGTTTATGTGCTGCAATTTAGATTTGCACATATGCCAGTATAAATGCCAATATTTGTGATAAGCCAAAATCAGCCAATATTGCAGCATCATGTCTTCACGTGGCAATTATTTCTCATAATAAACCAGAAATGCTGTGAAGAGTTTTATTTAAATTAATTCCTAGTCATTTAAAAGAGCTCATTGAAACTTAACAGCCATTTAATGAAATTCAAATGAAACGCTGTGTTGACAGTGTAAACTTTATGTAAATTAATTAGTGTTTTTTTATGCCACTGAGTTTCCTTGATTGGTGCCTCAGTCCTGAATAATGATGTCCCTTCAGATATTAGAAAAAACCTATCAAAAGAGAGGGGTGTATCCCATAGTGAGATACAGAGTGAATGTTTGAAAGAGAACCATATCCCTTCAGATATTATAGTTGAGAGAGCAGCTTGCTTGACTTCCTTGAACTTAAAACATCAACTTTTTGCAGACACCTCAGTGAACTTGATATGTTCTACTGCAACATACTGTTCTGGAAGTTATGTCTCAATTTGATGGAATTCTATTAACAGATAGTGGCATATGATGCAGAATATAAGGAACAAGATTTTTGTATCTTAAGTGTTCTGGTTTGTGTTTGTAATCCAAGTAGCATTGACCAATCATGTTGGAGCAAGCTTTTATTTGGGGGAAACTGAAACATTGACTGTTACCCCCAGAGGCTAAATCATTGTCAGACGATAGCTCGTGAGTTCTGAGATAGGTTCTAACGATACAAAATTACAAAATTTTGTATTTTTGTCTTTTATTGTATTTTTTAAGTTAGAGGCAATAAGGATGGGAGATATGGCCCTAAAATAATATCATTATGTATTAACGATTTTTGTGACAATATGACAAAATATTGAGAAATATTTCTGGTTAAGAACTCACAATAGGAGTGCACCCATAGCTCAGCTGGTAGAGCGTTCGCCCCATGTACTGAGGCTGTCGGTCCTCTGCTGCGGTTGCTGGTTCAATTCCCACCTGTGGCCCATTTGCTGCATGTCATTCCCCCTCTCTCTACCCCCTTCCTGTCATATCTGCAGCTGTCCCTGTCTAAATAAAGGCAAAAGCCCCAAAAAAATCTTAAAAAAAAAAAAAAAAAAAAAAAACTCACAATAGCTGTTGAACTCTCGTCTATCAGGATTTTTGGCTCTCCTCGTACTCAACTGGGTGTTTCTGCTTGAGCTGGTGAAATTAGTTTGGTGTATTGCTGTTTTGCTGTTACAGTGATCTTTCACTCCTTAGATATTACCATGGTTTGTTGTACATCAGATCATTTTGTAACCAAACCACTTTCACATTACTGAAGTTGCTTCCCTTTTGGGGACTAGTTACCTCCACTGTAACACTCCCATTAGCACAATGTGACTTTATAATATTGCAGCGAAATGGATTTTTAATCATGAAAAAATTCTAACAATATGTTGTAAATTATACAATAAGGCACACACCTAAGAGGCAATATGAATGATATGTACCAACAAATAAAAGTCTTAAAAATGACAACATGTAAACCCCCATAAAACACCTGAATATGTAGCCAGGATCCAATATTTCGCTTGTGTTTCGAGTAGATTTATCAGGCTGGCTGTAGGAGAATGAATCACGCTTTATCACTTTTTCTTAAGATTAGCAATATTGGTCTGGCACATAGACTGTTAATGTGACCAACCCAAAAACTATTAATTTGCTCAACTAATTGAGGAATTATCAACATTAAAAGTTAATCAGTCCCATTACTCCTGGGCTTCAATCATCTGGCACAGAAACAAGGATGCTGAATACCTCTTTGTCTTGTTATCAGCTCGTTTGGTCAACCGAATATGGCCTTAAAATGTTGGCTTTACTTTTTACCATGTGTCAAATACTGCAGCTGTGTTGATTCATTGTGTTTCAATACTAAGCATTGTTGGTTCACTCACCGTTAAAAATCTGTTGCATGTTTATTACTTGTGATGCACGTATAAATGCATTCCCCTCTGTGTGGTTGACAGTTCTGCACCTGGTAGATTTTGATGAAAATGTTTTTTTTAAGTATTATGTAGTCGTAGTCTTTGTGTAGTTCATAGTTATTATTACTGTAGTGTTTGCAGTCGTTTGCTGGGGTTGTTGTGAGCTGAAAACGTGTTTATATCAAATATTATGGATAAAATGTTGTGGTGATGTGTTCCACAGAGGGACAATTGCCCTAAATTAACATGCACTGCATCGATAAACAGAAGCCGCTCATCCCGGGTGTAACGTTATTCACTTTTTGCACACTACCCAGAGTCATAATGACTGTGCCAACAGCTAGTGCCTGTGTGCTATGGAAACAAGCGCGGATACTCTGAAAAATAAGACAACGAACGGATGAGCACGGTTCTTAGCCAAGCCGGTAGCCTGTATACAATTTCCCCGAACGAAACGTAAAAACAAAACTCGCAGTGTCACGTTAGAGCCGTCCGACAATGATTCAGCGAGTTATTATGCGTTTCTGCCTGCTACTCAACTAACGGTAGCTAGCCTGCTAGCTAGCGCGTGCTTACGGCTGTCTAGCTGAGGAACCAGGGTAAGAGCTTGAGCAAAGTAGCACTACCTGGTCCTAGGTATTTGACACACACCCATGTTACTGACGCTGGTCACCTAGTAGTGTTTACGGTTTCGTTTTTGCTGAAAGCGGAGCCAGTGCTGGAGTGGGGAGTGCGGGCTTCTTGTGCGGCCTGTGCAGCCCCGACCTAAATTAGTGAAGAGTCAGGTCAGGACAGCATGGTGAATCTGTTAGATCTGGACTGACAGCTGTGGTACAAATAGTTAAAACGGCTTGATATATGGTTAACTCCTCTTTATAGATGTTTGTCTTTGATTACACACATGGCTTGCTTGTGACTTGGCTGACTTTTAGAAGGACTAGTGGTATTCAGAGGCTTTGAAATATTTCGTTGGCTAACGTTACCGGTAGCTCACTGTTAGCTGGTTACAGGCTAACAGCAACTCCGTAGCAAACATTACCGATCGAATTTTTTGGTACGTTGAGCTTCTCAATTTGTCCTGCTTTATCATATATGTCATTTGCCAAACACCGAGCAGACTTGTCTGTTTGTTGGTAGCAACTGTAGTTCAAATTGGTTGTTAACAATAAGTAAATAAGGCTATACTGCTTGCAAGGGTGACGTTAGCTTGTTAGCTAGCTACAACTTTAACCTGTCAGCGTCAAGTCACTTGAGTTGATGATGGGCAAGCATACGGTGAGGTAGCGATTGATTTTACTGATATATTATTTAAATTCCCTGTACGATAAACGTTAAACATATGTTTACGCCATTAAATAAGGCCCATCCTGATTTAATTAACTTTGTGTCGTATGTTGCTAACTAGCCACGAGCTAATGCTCTGTCTCGGTCTGCTTTGTGATCATCAGACCCCTTTAGATAACCTAAACAAATTTAGCATCATTATCACGTAGACCATTGATCGTGATCAGTTTGTTCTCTACCGCATATATTTTAATGGGGAATAATCATATCCAATGCCATTGGCTACTAGTTGAGTGCTTTGTCAAAAATATTGGATTGTTAAATTGTCTGTATTTTGTTAATTTACTTACACTACATCATGTTGGGCTGCAACTAACAATTGTCTTCATTACTAGTTAATTTGTTTATATTTTCTTGATTAATTGATTTGTTATTTGATCCATAATATGCCATAAAGTGGTGAAAAACCACTGTTTCCCACAGCCCAAGGAGATGTCCTCAAAATGTCTTGTATTGTCCACAACCCAAAGATGTTCAGATTGCTGTCACGGAGGAGTAAAAAAAAACAGAAAAAATATACATGCTTGAGAAGCTGAAATTGAGTTCTGTTATTTAAAAAATAGGGCTCAAAACAATTCAGCACTTCTCAAAATAGTTGGCGATTAATTTCACTAACATCATGTATACCTTTGCATTTAATAATCAGGATGCACTGTATACATACCATTGTTAATTGGATGCTATCCAGTTAATTTACAGCTTTATCTATGGCCTTTGGTAAACCTTTCTGTTTGGAGATTAATGTGTGTACTTTTTTTTAAAATTTCAGTTTATATGTTTGATGTTTGTTTACCATCCTCTTGCAGGTAACGTGACTAGAACATGCTGTTAAGTGGGTATTGCCAAATTATTTTCTGTAAGTACATTTCAAGCTGTGTACAAGTCCAGTTGTTCATTCTGCATGTAAATGTCTCATTGGTTTAAGAGTGTTCAGATGTTAGTGGAATTTGGCTGATTTACAAATCTAAATAGTTCTGGATCATAACTCATTGAAATTCAGCATCATGTGATGTTTTTTGATGGACATTGATATTTTGACAGGAACAACAAACAGATTATCGACAATGAAGGTCGACAGAAGCAAGTTAAAGAAAACTCCTACGGAAGCTGTGAGTATGCGTAATACTTGTTGTGTGATCATTCATGGCCTCACTTGTGCCTAGTTTCCAAACAGTTGGCATAACCAAGCTGAGCTAAGCTATGACCATTTGTTATACTAGTCCATAATAGGGGCTTGGCCTACGTTATTTTTTAAGTAATAGGAGAACTTAGTACAAAGCATTACTTACTTTGTTGTGTTGAGATTTGCATAAACAGCAATAGACAAACCTGCACCTTTTTATCTAATGCCTTGGTCACATTATGTGACTTCCTAAGTTATTAGATCCTTATTCTATTTACACTACTTATCTTTTTGTATTGTTATCGGGAAGCTTGAATCATTGTGGTTTGCACCCTAATAGATTGATCAATGACACAGGGTCACACATTACAAGATAATTCATCAGGAGAAGAAATCCCAGATGAGTCTGTGTGGCCCCCAAACGTCCAAAATGGATGTATTCAAGAAATGAGCCATCCAAGTTGTTTGTGAATTGATTTGCGATGAAAAAACAAGGAAAAAAAAGAAAAGAATACATTTGAAACATTGATGTACAAATAAAGATAATTATTATTATTGTGGTTCTGTTATTGATGCAACATCTTTGGTACAGAATATCTTGTATGATCAGGCCTACATTCCTGTTGTGCGAGCTCGGCATAACCAGCAGACCAAAAGAGGACTGGAAACAAGTAGTAGGCAGTCATTTGATAACCTTGGTGACAATGAGGCTGTACTTACTGTAGGTGCTTCACAAGAAAAAGTTATAGCAGAAGTAAGCACTTAAACAGTAGCCAGACATTTTTGGTTTGCATAGCAGTAACACAGCAATTATACCTATGAGCTTAAGTTAAAGGAGAGCAGACAACCAAACTGTAAGGCCTCTATCTGTTAAGCTGCCAGAATCCTTCATCAGAACAGCTTGTTGAATGGTACACTGTGATGAGCCAATCCTTTTAATCAAGTGACACATCTCAGTTTAGGGTGGAGATGGTCATAGCTGTACCTGCTCCTTGCTCAATTTGGTTGTGAGTTATCAGACATGTAAATTTAAACAACTTAGCATGTCATAGCACAGCCAGAATGTGCTATACTCTGCTTTACTGATTTGGTAGAAAAAATACATAGGTGTTCTGCGAACACTGCTTGAATAACCATTTTGTTCTCCTTCTGAACCAACAGCCTGCTGACTGCAGGATACTAATAGAGAAGCTCAAGGCATGTAGTGATGAGCAACTGCTGGTCGAACTGCAGCACATCAAGACCTGGAATATTGGCAAGGTATGTCCCAAATAAAAAACTGATAATCTGTCTGTTATGACAGGGTTCCTATTGGTCAAGGATTGTGGATGTAAGAGGTGTATTCCAGGAATTTGACAGGAATCATAAAATACTGCTTACATGAAAATGTGTCCACACTAGTGTTTCCACATTGTTGTCACTGAGATGTCTGTTTGCAGTCAAACACCTGGAAAATAGAAAAATGGAAAGACTTTATCAGGAAAAAAAGTTTTGTTTAACAGTTTAACATTAACAGTAAATGTTAATGGAATGAGTATGAAATAGTGATTTAATCGTGACGTGTTGATTCCAATTGCTAGCCAGTAGTCACTCTCATGCTGCTACACTGCAACATTGTTTGACAGAATCAACATAAATACAAGTTATTCATGGTGACAACTATGTATCATAGGTCACAGAAAGTTAGAGAGAAGTTTTTTTTTTTCTTAACATAGACATCTGAGACTGGGCATACAAAAGACACAGTTGATCTGCTGAGCGTCAACCCATTAAACCTCCCTTCAGTCTCCTCGAATTTTCAAGGAATACATCTGATCCACCAAAACACATAACAATGAATAAAATTGGCAGCAGACAAGAACAGGTATGAAAGCAAATGCAGATTCCAACTTGAATATGAACAAATTGAAAGTGTTACTTTAAACATCTTCTGGATGGTGGTTTTCAGTAGTTTTATGTATATACTGTTGCCACATATGTCCCGACTGACTGAAATCATTTGACTATGTATGACCCAAGAAAAAAAACAAGCAAAAAAGCCGCCTAAGAAATAAAATATCAGCATTTTAATATTTATATTATATATATGTTCTATGTTGTGAAGAGTCATGACATTTCACATCAGCGTTACGGTTGGAAATCTGTTACACCCTTGGTTTGAACTTGCTATCATCCATCCCAAATCCCTCTTAAAGGCACAAAGGTCTGATATTAGGCCTGTATTCAATTGATCAGTGAAGTTTATTTTTGTGTGTTTTTAACAGTGTGAGCTGTACCACTGGGTGGATCTATTGGACCGCTTTGATGGCATTCTGTGCGATGCAGGCCAGACAGTGGAAAACATGTCATGGCTGCTGGTGTGTGACCGTCCTGACAATGGACAGCTCAAAGCCCTGCTTTTGGCGGTGCTGAACTTCACTGCCCTGCTTATTGAGTATAGCTTCTCTAGGCATCTCTACAGCTCCATAGAGGTAGGCCTGAACCTAATACACTATCAACCACTAATTATGCTTTTCGGAATTATGCATATGTCACAGGAAAAAGTCAAACAGTTCACTAACTTTTAACCCTCTTTTGTCTTCCACTCCCTCCCATTTCACAGCACTTAACCACCTTGTTAGCATCATGTGACATGCAGGTGGTCCTGTCTGTGCTGAACCTGCTCTATGTGTTCAGTAAGCGCTCCAACTACATCACAAGACTGGGATCTGACAAAAGGACGCCTCTGCTGGCCCGTCTGCAACACCTGGCTGAGGTCTAGTGAATGCCATTGTTTTCCTATTGCCATGATTCCAGCTGTCCCTCAAGAGAAAGAGCTGTATTGTTTAGTGGCTTTGTTCTCCTCTGCAGAGCTGGGGCGGAAAGGAGAATGGCTTTGGTCTGGCTGAGTGCTGCAGGGATCTGCCTATGACGGTAAGAATTTTACAGAGGGATGTTCAGTAACAGTCTTTGTCAAGTATCTATAGCTATGGGACTGTTCATTTTGTGTTTATAAATAAAAGCTGTTAAATTAGACTTAATTAACCTCTATTATGATCTTTTTTTCTGATGCTCCCCCACGTTGGTACATGAGCAGAAGTACCCTCCCAGTGCCACCACACTGCACTTTGAGTTTTACGCAGAACCGGGCCCTGAGGTCAAAGTGGAGAGGAAGGTAAAGACCAAGACATTTATTTATGCAAACATATAATAAAGACTAAGATTTTTTGGGGGAATATTATGTTAATGGATCTACCTCTTCCAAAACCTTTGTGACCCCCCCCCCCCCCCCCCCCCCCCCCCCCTTCCCAGCAGACAAGTAGTAACACACTACACTATATTCACATCGAGCAGCTTGACAAGGTACAGTCAAAATAGAATTGTGCACTTATCAGTAGAGCAATAATACCTCAGGTTTGTCAGCTTTACATGGTGGTCTGTGTCTCAGATTTCAGAGAGTCCATCTGAGATCATGGAGTCGCTGACTGTGATGTACAACATCCCTAAAGACAAGCAGACCCTGCTGTTCACACACATTCGACTGGCTCATGGTTTCTCAAATCACAAGAAGAGGTTGCAGGCTGTGCAGGCCCGACTGCATGCTATCTCTATTCTGGGTGAGTGGAAGCTGCCTTCCAAAGATAAAAGTGACAAAGGCTTTTGCTCCCAAGTTTTAACTGCTGTTCTTTTCTGTTTCTTTGCAGTGTATTCAAATGCACTCCAAGAGTCAGCCAACAGTATTCTGTATAATGGCTTGATAGAGGAGCTGGTGGATGTATTACAGATTACAGACAAACAGCTTGTGGTGAGAAAGTAGTTTGCTTTTTCTGCTTAATCACTGTCATTACGCTAAATGCCTACACCACACTAGCAGTACCACTGTATTTGTTATATGACTTAAGATATCCTTTGCAGCTTTGTCAGACCAAGATTGCTTTCAGATGTTTGTATTGTCATATGTAAATGCACAAGTATCACTGAGACTTTCTGAAATACTGTTTCATTTTGTCTTTCAGGATATCAAGGCAGCATCTTTGCGCACTTTAACTTCGATTGTTCATCTGGAGAGGACGCCCAAGCTTTCCAACATCATCGACTGCACTGGCACTGCCTCCTACCATGGCTTCTTGCCTGTGTTGGTGCGCAACTGTATACAAGCAATGATTGGTGAGAATATGGCTAAAAAGTTTGGTGTTACCAGTTGCATGCGGTGCACAAGAAAATGGACAATTAAAATGATAGTTTGTTAATGTTTAATTTCTGTTTCTTAGATCCTCTGATGGAACCTTACCCGCACCAGTTTGCCACTGCACTCTTCTCATTCCTCTACCACTTGGCGAGCTATGATGCTGGAGGGGAAGCCCTTGTCTCCTGTGGCATGATGGAAGCCCTTCTGAAGGCATGTCCTGGTCCCACCAATCATCCAATCAGTTTTGTTTTCAAATCAAGTCACTCCAACTAGTATCAGAATCAGCTTCATTGGACAGGTATGTGTGAACATACAAGGAATGTGACTCCGGTTTTAAGTTTATCTTTCACTTTGTAGGTGATCAAGTTCCTGGGTGATGAGCAGGACCAGATCACCTTTGTAACAAGAGCAGTGCGGGTCGTTGACCTCATCACCAACCTTGATATGGCTGCCTTTCAGTCCCACAGCGGCCTTTCCATTTTCATCTGCAGGCTAGAGGTTGGTCATTTACTTTTGCTTTGTCTGTTCACAGCATCCTTCAGTTACAGTCACTCAAACCTCTTCCAAACCTCTGGATTCACTCACACTTCTCTCTATCAATCACTTTGTATATGTAGCATGAGGTGGACCTGTCGAGGAAAGAGTGCCCTTTTGTCATCAAGCCAAAGATCCAGAGGCCTAGCACAGCTGTGGAGTCTGAGGACATGGACACAGACATGGAGAGTAAGTCACTATTCCTAAGACCTTTGGAATCAGTCATTGCACACAGTACTAGTACTGAGACAACAAAATGTGGTTGAGCACTTAACCAGAAGTGCAAAAAGTAGTGAAGTGCAGAGTATTGTAGCTTAGATAAGTGAGTATTTCTGGGCAATTCCTCTCCTCCTCTGGGCAGCTGACGTGATCTGACTCATTACTACATGTATGTGGTGTCTGCAGCTGTCTGTGTACGCATCCGTTTAGGGCTATATTCAGGCCTTCAGAATCACCCTGCGTCCAGGCTGACAGCTGCCTGTACCCATTGTAGACATCTTCATTGAGCAGACAGGGCAACTTGAGTGGTGGACAGATTTTACTTCAGAGAAAAAGCGACTAGTGCTCACTCTGCAGCTACTGCTCGGGACAGACGTCCCACACACTGCTCACTGACTGACAAAAACCAAAAATGGCCACTTGTCTTGAGGAATCTTAGTTGACTGAGGGGTCTCAGACCAATGATTAGAATCTTTGACTTTCAGGGGGCAACCTGAAATGAATATGCTAGTCAAATGAATACACTACAGATAGCTAGCTATATATATCTATATAACATGTGCAGCAGTTACAGTAGGCAATGCAGGTATATGTGTAAATGTACGTTGCAGGTATAAGTTGGAGTAACTGTGATAGACATACAGAATGAACAGCTGGATATGAGTATACAGTGTTTACACTGGAGGTCAGATATGTACTGTATAGACAGAAGTACAAATATGAATATGCCACAAACGGTGGTATTCTGTATGCATTGCTGTGTGGGAGCATGAATACTGCAGGGAAGTGTATGTAGGGCTGAAAATTTGAATACCAACACAGTACTTCAGTCAGTACCTTTTTTTTTTAACTTTCTTCTATACGAAGAACACTTGTGGTGATTGGCTGTGAGCAAAACCATATAAATAGTTTTTTTCTTATTCTTGGTACCAAAAGGATTGAATGCAGGTAACCTTTGACTGGAAAAGTTTCAATACTGCTTCATACTGGGTTATTTCAGTTGATACCATGAAGGTACTGAGCACCGATTCCCAGCCCTAAATGTACACACAATAGTGTGGTAGTGAGTGGGAATCAGCAGCCAGTGAGAGAGAAATCTTAAGAGAAATCCAAAAAGAAATCTTAAAGTCAAGGCTGTTATTTAAGTTTTAGGCTATTCATCAATATTACTGAAGTTTATAAAGAATAAGAATTGATTTGCCAATATTGGGTGTTCTCACAGTGTCAGAAGTTGCCATGGAAAGCAGCCCTGGACCGTCCACATCTTCTGGTTCCAGACCAGAGGCGGACCACCGAGCACAGAGCAGTGCTGCTAACACACCTCGTGCAGGTGCATACAGCAAACACACACGTACACACAAAAACACTTGTCACTATTGTACTCCATCATCACTACACATGCTGTCTCTCCAGGTATGCAGTGTATCCCTCAGAGGGCAGCTCTGTTGAAGTCAATGCTAAATTTCTTGAAGAAAGCCATCCAGGACCCTGCCTTCTCAGATGGTATCCGCCACGGTGAGTCATTGACTTCCTCTTCCTTTGGACTTTAGTTTATATGTTCAACAGATTCATAAATTGTTACCTTAAGACCTATATCTTAATGTGTTAATGTACATTTTTTTCCTCATAGTAATGGATGGGTC